>NW_025106685.1:0-677979 GCF_013123115.1 Colletes gigas | reverse complement strand
TCTCAGCACCACCCTGTACGGGCGCCCCCAAGGATCGTCATCGATGGGTCTGGAGGAGATCCTTCCATGCCCGGGTCTTGGCCCGTTTGATGGCGACCTGCAGAGCAACCCGCGCCATCCGGTATGCCTCATACAGGTCATCTGCCCTCGCTCGCGCCACGCCATCGTCCGGTCGTAGACGACGGCGCGCGCGGGCGTACTGGCGTCGGGCGCGGACACTCGCGACCCGCAATTCCGCGATCGCGGCCGACCACCAGTACACCGCCCGGCGAGGAGAAGCTCGCCCGACCCGGGGCATCGACGCGTCGCAAATGTTTGCGACTAGTACCCCGAGCCGGGCAGCCTCCTCCTCCATGCTTGGCAACTCGGCCGCCACCTGCGGCCAAGTTGCAGCGAGGGCAGCTGCCATCAGGGCGTCCTTGTCCAGGCGCCGAAGCGCCCAGCGGCGCGGTGGGGTGCCATCCGGGCGGCGGTGCCGGGACGCAGCCCCGGCGGCAGAGACCTCCATCCGGATATACCGGTGATCGGAGAGTGTCTCTGCCTCCGGGGCCACCTGCCAACCCGACACCATGCGCACGGCGTTGGGGGTCGCGAATCCAACATCCACGATAGACCCCCCATATCGCCGCACGCACGTGTGCTCCGACCCCCGGTTCAGTAACCGAAGGTCGAGCCCCGCCGCCCAGTCGCCCAGGATCCCGCCGCGAACGGTGGTCCTAGGGGATCCCCAAGCCACCGACTTGGCGTTAAAGTCCCCCAGGACTAGCACCGGCCGGGCCGCGCAGCGCTGCACGCATGCCGCGACCTCGGCCAAGTACAGCTCGAACGCGGCGTGACCGCTGCGGGGCGAGATGTAGCACCCCACTACGGCGACTCCCCCCCAGTCCACGGCGACGAAACCCCGACCGCGCTCCAGAATGGAGAACGGCGGGGACCCGTCGCCACCTCCCCATACCGTCGCCACCAAACCGTCCGCGTCGCCCACCCAATGTGGGTGATCCGGCACGCGGTACGGCTCGGCGGCGACCGCCAGGCCAACCCCCCACTCCGCGAGGACTTGGGACATCATGTCCTGTGCCGCGCGGCAGTGGTTGAGATTGGCCTGGAGGAGGAGGCGGGGCGCCGTTATTTAACGGCCGTCCCAGCCTCCTCCCGGCTGTCCGTCCCCGTGGCACCGTCCACCTCCATTGTGGACGCTGCCAGCAACCGCGGTGCTTGAACCGGGGTGGGCCCCTTCTTCTTCCCCTTCCGGGAGGGGGGAGAGCACTTTTTGCTCCCCACCCTGTGATCGGCTGGCCTCCCCATGTCCGCACATAGCGGGCAGTGGGGGGCCGCCGAGCACTGGCTCGCGCGGTGGTCATTCGCCCCGCAGCGGTAACACTGACCGCTGCGGTCCACCGGCGAGGTGCACCACTGCCTCACGTGCCCCAGCTCGAGGCAGCGGTGACACTGGAGTGGGCCGCGGCGCGAGTATCTCCACTCGCGCCGAAACCCACCCCACCAATACCCTCCCGGATTCCGCCACCTTTCGGGCGGCGGAGAGGGGACACCGGGCCCACACCGACCCCAGGCCGGAAGGAGACCTGCGGATTTCTCCGACCCGCACGTCTCCCTCGGGGCAATCACCCGCCCTCGCTAGGGCACAGGACACCTCCTGCGCGGTGACCGAGTCGTCCAACCCACATATGCGCATCTCTGTGCGCTTCGTGGGCCGGGACGACTCGGACACCCCGCTCGCCCAGCTGCTCCTGGAGCCTCTGGGCGAGTCGGTCCGCCTTCTCGCCGCCCTCTGGACCAGGGATCTCCAGCAGGAGACCCCCGGTCACGGCCCTCTTCGCCCTCACGGAAGCGATGCCGAGCTCCTCCAGGGATATATTATCCCTGGCGAGCTGCATCGCCCCCGCGAGTGTCAGGTCGCCCCCCTGAGGAACGGTCAGCGTCACTGCTGCCGTTTTAGGGGGGCGCCCTGGTCGCACCTTCGCGGCCTTTCCCCTTGGCCGCGGGCGGCGAGGTAGCAGGTCGCGGCTGCGAGGCCTTCCTCGCCGCCCTCTTCGCCTTCCGCCCTACCACCTCGCTCCACGACACCCCTCCTTGGGATGGTGCCGCGGAGGACGCGCGCACCGGGGCCGCGGGTCACTACCCCCCTGGGGAGCCGCGGCCCGCGACACCGTAACGGCCACGTGGGTGGAGCCTTCCCCCAACCGAAACAACCCGTCCCATCCCCGTTTTATTTTGAAAATCCATATATGAATCCCACGCGTAGGTCGGAAATAAAGGTCCACCCGGGCAGAGCCGCCTTACCCGGGTAAGCCTAATACTCCGGGGGTTCGGCAGGTGCCCCGGAGGTGGTCGCTTGGGATTGGGCCTTCTCCCCCAACCATGCATCCCATCGCCGCGCACCATAGCTTAGGATTGGAGGGCGATTTTATAGAGTCGCCATACTCTTGGCCCAGGCGGTTAAGCCAAGGCCCCCGTTTCTCCTGCCGTCACGTACCATTTACAAAACCAAAAATGGAATTATGAATGGATCGTCGTGACGACCAACAGGAGGCTTACGGTGTGATTAGCTTCAGGTACCTCGGGGTCGCAACGCCCCGTACTGCGGCCGACGATTGCCGGACACAGCCCCTGAGGGGAACCAAGCTGGGCTGGACAATTTCAGGCAAAGTCCCGGCGAACGAGCGAAAGGACGCTGGAAGCACAGCCGTCTCAATGTTTATGTCAGAAGCGAAAATATCCGAACTGTGGAGTTTAGACGTTTTAGGCATAAGAGATCCGATCGAAAAATCTGATAGGTTTTTAAGAGAACAAATAGTAAAAGACCATTTTTTAAAAACGGTTCGATTTCAAGAGAACGGCCGTTATTCGGTAGATTTACCGTGGATGGAAGGCCACGCCCCTTTGTCGGATAATTTCAATTTAGCGAATACAAGAGTAGAAAAAACCGCGAGGAAATTAAAAATCGAGAAATCGTTTGATAACTATACCAAAGTGTTTGAAGAATGGCGCGATGAAGAAATCATAGAGTTAGTATCGAAAGTTGAATTGAACATGATATCGCATTATTTACCTAATCGCCCGGTTATAAAAGTGGGGAGTACAACGGAAATACGACCGATTTTTTACGCTTCCGCTGCCGAGAAGGGCAAACCCTCGTTGAATAACTGTCTTGAGAAGGGACCTAATCTCATTGAGTTAATTCCAGCCGCTTTGCTTAGATTCCGGGAACACGAAATTGCACTTTTGGCAGACATTCGGAAAGCCTTTTTGCAAATCGAAATTAATAAGAAAGATAGAGATTTTTTGAGATTTCTGTGGTTTGAAGACGGAGAACTTAAGTCATTCCGGCATAGACGGGTCGTTTTTGGCCTCACTTGTAGCCCGTTCTTGTTAGGAGCCGTGCTTGAATTGCATCTGTCAAACGTCTTGCAAAATATAACAAACAGGAAATGGTCAAGGGAGACAATTGGAAAATTGGCCAAGTCATTTTACGTAGATAATTGTCTTACAAGTGTCAGATCGTCGGAAGTGTTAGATTTGTTTATATCAACAGCAAAAGAAGTTATGAAAAAGGAAGTTTTGACTTACGAGGGTGGGAGTATACCCACGACTTTAGCGAAAAACAAACGACTTTAGTGCTCGGTCTTTTATTTAATAAAACACAAGATACTCTTTCGATTAAGCCAGCAGTTTTGGAAAAATCTAATGTAGGCCTAATTAGTAAAAGAGCGATTTTATCTATGGCGCACCGAGTGTTTGACCCAATGGGATTTACTTCCCCAGTAACGTTGTTACCTAAATTATTATTAAAAGAGTTATGGAAAATCAAGACGGAATGGGATTCACCGGTCGATAGCGAAACTCAGCAGAAGTTCATTAATTGGCTTGAACAATTATGTTATTTGAAGGAGATAGCTATCCCTCGAAAACTCGGCCCTGGAGACGTTTCTCTCCACACGTTTTGCGATGCGAGCCAAGTTGCGTATGCCACGGTATCATTTTTACGCGTAGAAAATGAAAAGGGTGTCGAACTGCGTTTCATAGCGGCAAAAACAAGGATAGCTCCAGAGAAAGCGACTATTCCACGCTTAGAGCTTTTAGCTGCTTCAATCGGGTACCGACAAACGCGCGAAATTATAGAGGCTCTAGAATACGATAAGGTACCGGTCTTTTATTGGTCTGATTCGACGACAGTATTAGCTTGGCTGAATCGAGATAGTCAATGGGGTGTTTTCGTTTGGAATCGTGTTCGTGAGATTCGAAATCTGTCAAAGTCCGGAAAGTGGCGATATGTGTCAGGAGAAATGAACCCTGCGGACCTTCCCTCACGTGGTTGTCGTGCGAAGGAACTGCTCGACTCTCGCTGGTGGGAAGGGCCTGACTGGCTCTGCGGAGATCAAAATAGCTGGCCGGAGTCAGCAGAGGATTTTGATGAAAAAGAAATTCAAAGGGAATTAAGAAAGTCAATTCAACAAGCTATGTTTAGTAAGGAAAGTCAAACAGATATGAAGATAGTAGAGCGGTTTTCCTCTTACACTAAACTAATCAGATTTTTCGCCATAATGTTAAGATTTGTTAATTTTAAGCGCAATATTTATACGGATAGAGGCAAGAGATTAGCGTACCAAGAAGTTCACCGAGCGGAGGTAAAATATTTGAAATTCGTGCAACGCAAAACGTTTTAATTAAAGAAAGATCCTCGTTTGGCAAAATTGCAAGTTTTTGTACACACTGATGACCTTATACGCTTGAAAACAAAGATTTCGGAGCGTGATGATCATTTTTCATTTTTATATCCTATTGTTTTAGATTATAAGGATAAGGTAGTCGAATTGTTGATCCGAGAGACACATGAAAATATGTGTCATGCAGGTGTACAAAGCGTGATGTGTCAACTGCGAGAAAGATTCTGGATCTTAAAAGCAAGAAAAACGATTCGGACTGTCATAGAGAAGTGCGTCACATGTAAGCGATTCGGCGCTAAGGCAATGCAGGTTGATCCAGCCCCCCTGTCACTACATCGTGTTAGGGATGCTGCAATGTTTGAGATAACGGGAGTTGATTTTGCCGGACCATTGTTTTTACGCGGACGGCAGAAGGTTTGGATCTGCTTGTATACCTGTGCAGTGTATCGGGCGGTACACCTTGAACTCGTGACATCCTTGTCGACACTAGAATTTTTGGGCAGCTTTCGTCGTTTTATTGGACGTCGCGGAAGGCCTGTTATTATGTACAGCGATAATGGGTCAAATTTTGTAGGCGCGAACAATTTACTTGAGGACGTGAACTGGGATACCATTTCTCAGTATAGCTGCGCGCAACGTATCGAGTGGCGATTTAATCCACCTACCGCCGCGTGGTGGGGTGGATGGTGGGAGTGACTAATAGGCATGCTTAAGAATATTTTGCGGAAAGTTTTAGGAAAATCATGCCTCACGTATGAGGAGATGTGTACGGTGTTATGCGATTGTGAAAACACTTTGAATTCTCGCCCTTTGACGTACCTCTCCGACGAAACGAATGACTTAAAACCACTGACACCAGCTATGTTTTTACGCGATGTAAAAGAGTCAGAAACACCCGATCTTGATATAATTAATCAAGTTGATCTCAAGTCTAGGTACAAGTATAAGCAAGAATTAATGGGACACTTAAGACGTCGTTTTCGCAAGGAATATCTAAGCCAACTTGTAATGAAAACTCGCACTAAAGAATCACGTGAACTTAAGAAGGGTGATGTCGTTCTCGTAGGCGATGACAACCGTAAGCGGCTAGATTGGCCTTTGGCCCGTATTGAAGAGCTGATCGAAGGTAGGGACAACAAATGTCGGGTAGCTGTTGTGAAAATGAGCACAGGAAAATTCAAGCGACCGGTGCAACGCATGTACCCGCTTGAAATTTCTGAGTATATGGACGACAGTAATGATCTTCGAGAAAAGGCGAAAACGAAGGTCAAATGTGAAGCTGTCAAAGAGAAATCGGTTTGTAGTGAGATGAATGAAAATTGCGCTGGTACGGAGAATAGAACACGAAGCGGGCGTATCGTGAAAAAACCAGACCGGTATCAATCTTGAACATCTGTAGCACGGAAAGAATGGTGTGTTGAGTCAAGGACTCAAGGTGGGAGGATGTGAAAAATGCATAGATATGGGGAATCGCGTTCCTTTATTTTTTGGCAACGCCGCTGCGGGCCCTTCCCCCCGGCGAGACGAGAGGCCTCGGCCGTGGCGATGGGCAGTTGGAGAATCGAAGCCGACGTGTTACAGGCAAATAAATAAAGTGTTTTTCTCCTCAAATAACGGCTGTTTTTCCCCCTGTGGTTACCTATCGCCGACCGCGGTCCTATTTTAAACAACGGAAACATCTTGTATAAAATATACATATTTGTAGTTAATACCAAAAAAAATATAATCAACCCATTATGTAAAATCTATTTTTGTATTTATAAACGTCCAAATAAATTTAGAAGCTTTTAACCTCCGTCTATCCAAAAAGACTGGTATTTTCATAATTCTTCTAAATTAAATTCATTATAAATCTGAACTTCATATCATACTTTTTACTGACGAGACTGGATTTATCAGAAGCGGGATTAAAATTTTAGGCCATGAATGGTTAGACTGAAAACTTTTGTGCAATTATTTTATCAGAGTATTAAGAGAGATTATCCTTAAACGTATGGGTAGAAATTTTAGAAAATCGATTTTTAAGATCAGTTGTTCCACCGAACAAGACGACAGGTGCAAGTTATTATAAAATTTTAATAAATATACACTATTGGAATAGATTATACTTATGATTTTAACGTAGTAGGCCTCTATCACATTTTTTAGTTAAGGTAAGATAATATTTAAATCGAGCCTTTTGTAAGAGATGGATAGGACGAGAAAGTCTAGTAAAATGGCATCATTTAACTTGAATCCACCGGATTTGTTTTTGCGGGCCATTTAAGGACTTTACTTACCAACGATGAATAATGGAGTAGACTTGCGATAATTTGAAATTTATTTTGAAAATGTACGTGAATATTTGTAAACGTACGTCGATTTATGATCTACAAATGTCAGTCTTCTATTCAAATTTGACAACGACAAATCGGAAATCTTAACTTTTATGTCGATAACCGTTATTTATAAATATAGAAAAAAATGTTATGAGTAGAACTTGTACTATTTAAGGAAGTAAATATAATCCGAAAAAGTATATTTTTTAAATTTGAGAATTGCAAGTTATAAAAAACAAAGAATTCAAAATTTTGTTTTTATATCCTTATGAAGCGTAAAAAGACGAATTCAAAGAGGTACTAAAATGTGTGATAGCGATACACTTTAATGATGAAAAACGGGTTACAAAAATACCAAATTTTCAACTGCGATGTGCCATGTTTTCCCGTTGTCCGATCAATTTTAGATTTTGCATAGGTTATTTTTTCATCTAGTGTCACAATTTCAGGTGTCCCAAAAAAATTCGAAAATCGAAAAATAAGATCCACCCTTTTGTAAAATCATGGACAGTACAATCAATTGATCCCAAAACAGAATTTTTTATTTATGGCCATTTTTCATACTGATATTTTAACAAATGTTACAAAAATAAAAATAGGGGAGGCCGGGGTTAATAGTAACACGGGGTAATTGTAACACGTTAAATAATTTAAGATCTATCCTACTAATTATCACAAATTTTGGATATATGATACAAAACTATAATTGAAGTACATATCTGTATCCATGTCCTAACAATACAGTTATTCAATAAACAAATATATTAAACGAAATGACTTTTCGACGTCGTAAAATAGTATTTTCTTAGTGCGTTAAAATTGTGATATAAATATTCCTTGTTCAAGTAAGAATTTTTTCTTTTTCTTAATTTTTAGTCTCATCCTTTTGAATGAACTATTGATCGTTAATTAGAACTTTTAAACGTATTGTTAGTGAAAAGTTGTAATATAAGTTCAAGAGCGGGATCCGGGGCAATTGTAACACCGCCGGTCGGGGTTGATTGTAACATTGTAATATTGATTGCCTGTTGCAGCTCGTTTCGCGATCGTGAAATGTCTTTGATATTCTTGGGTTTTTGATGCTTAAGCGTCATTGACGGCCAGTTTATATCAATCTTATTCAAAAATTCAGGTAAGTGTTTTTATTAAATTAAATTTACTTAATAAATTCTTTTACCAATAAAAACTGCAATTAAATTCTTTTTAGAATGCCTCGTATGAGAGTTATAGAAACCGATAGAAATACGAAAAATACATCAATGTATGAAGCTGCTTATGATGATAGTATTGTATATCTATTCGGGCCGCAATAAAAAATACACTTTGTGTCACGTGTCTTTGTCAAGATACATGAAGAAAAAGCCTAAAACTTTATAAAAAGGAATAACTTCTTCTTTAACAATGGGATATATAGACCATGAAACATATGTAGTCTTTAATGATAATAAAAAAAAATAATAGTAAAATACATAGTGAGAGCTTCCGAAATATATCATAGATTTTGTCTCAATAAATTGTCAGTGCCACATCAGTGGATGAAACATAAAATGGCGGGCGAAAATTGGTTTTCTGCTTTTATGAAAAGAAATCCGCATTTTTCCATACGATCTACAGAAGCAACCAGCCTATTCAGTGTTACAAGTTTTAATGAAACAAATGTAGACGTCTTTTTTGATAACTTAGAAAAGGTTTTAGATAAATATACATTTAAAGCAAAAGATATTTATAATGCCGACGAAGCAGGCGTTAGAACGGTTCAGAAACTGTTGAGTGCGGAATCGACCGCTCCTTCGATTCGCGCTCAAGACGAGGTTCATGGTACTATCGAGAGATGACTTGTTGGCTAGGCACCTATAGACTAAACGGGCCAAGGGCAAGGAGAGAAGGTCTTCGCGCTACCTTATTTCCACTAGAGAGGCCCGCTCTGACGTCACGCTGCATAGTAGTAGGGTCTCCATAACCACGAGAGATACATTTTTGTTCTATTCATGGCTAGTATTTTCAGCGTACGGTTAACCAATGCCCCTCAGTCTTGTCCTATCCTACTCTATCGCTATACTTTTCGTTCGTATCCTTTTCTCGCGATGGAACGACTCAGCCAATAATGACAATGCGTGTGAGAGCAGGCGTTGCTATTACGCTACGGCCAATCGGCGTGCCTAGCCATCAAGTCACCTCTCGATGATAGGGAAACATTCTTTCTTCAATTCTCACATCTGCACGCCAACACATAGCCCTACTATGAGCGTCCCTAACTGCATATTTGGGGAAATTTGACCTTTTTTGTTTTTTTGTACATGGGGAAATCTTCATGGACACCCGCGGGACTCCTACCGGCTAAAACCCCACAGTGACCATCCGCAGGCGCCTGACGGGAGACCGGGAACTCTTTTGAATCATTACAGAGCCCCCCGCCGCGCCATGCCTTTTCAGGCCCCTCTCAGTGGGAGGCACATCCCACCGCATTCCCAGTCAACCGCAAGCACCTGGTCACCAGCGCCCGCGGCCCCGTGACATGGGACTAAGTCGCAGACCGCGTCGCCACATTGGTCGTAGCCAATTGGCCAATCTGCGGCCTTAGGTAAAACCCGCAGCAAATATCCCATGCCCCAGTCCACTCACACACACATTCAAACATGCAACACATTCATAACGGTGTTTGGTCCGCGGGAACTTTCTCTCCGACTTCCGGGATGCCATGCGAGGATGCGGCCACCAGCCTTCTCAGGTTGATGACGTCAACCCGGCATCCCATCCCAGCGGCTGCCCCTATCCGCCACCTGGGGACGCGCCACGTAGGGTTCACCTCCCCTGCTGCCTGAACAACCAAACGGGTGCGCGGAGGGGTTCATCTCCCCTGCCGCTTGGACAACCAAACGGGTGCGTGGGTATCAGGTTCGTCTATGATTTATCTAACCTTGTAGCAGCTCCCCGATTTCGCATCGGGTTCGTTCATAACGTTTCAGCCTCCTTAGGCTCCCTGGTTTCGCACCAAGTTCGTCTGTACGTGACTCCATCTTAGAGACTCCCTGATATCGCATCAGGTTCGTCCTTTTTATCAACAATCCTAGCGGCTCCCCGATTTCGCATCGGGTTCATCCGTGCACCTTACTAATAAACTGATACTATATTCCATACTCTCTCCCACACTCGCAGTCCAGTAATATTATAAAGCCAGCTTTGTACTTTTTAGAAATTCAAGGTTTTCGATTATTTACTTTTCGAAAGAATTATTTACTTTTTAAATAATAATTTAAAATGTAAGTACAAATTTGCATTGGGCAATTGATTGACTCTAATTGAAAATATTTAATAATAGCATTCGATTAAACAGTATATTGTAAAAATAGTATGTAATGAAATGTGTCAACGTACATAAAAAACGCACTACTTGCTGTGTAGAAAGATAATTTTTTTCGAGATAATAATTAAAACATGAATTTGTATGAATGCATAGTGTTTTATAGTATCGGCGCGGTGTATATCTGATTTGGAGTAAAACGAACCATCAGTCGTTTTCATTTGTTGGTTTCACGTTTCTTCATCGTGTTTCATTCTATGCGATCGTTAAACCTTGTTGGAACTTGTGGCCTGCGATGACATTCATAGACCGAGTCTTCTGGTATTACGTTAGTTATCGTGATCGGTATAGAGAGACGATAAGCCGCTTCGCTCCATCATCGTTCGGCGGTTTATCCGTAAACGAAAACGTGCAAATAGGCCAACCAGATAAAACATCGAAGCTGACTCTATCTTCTTTTTTTACGCAGAACGAGTCATTTCGCCGAAAGTCACGAAATGTTTCAAGTTTACGGTTTCGATTCAACACGTGAACTAAACACTGCTGAAGTCATATTCAACAGACAAAATTTTGATGATTCATTTCGCGCACTTTCGTGATTTTTCTTTAATTGGGCCAGTTTTTATCGCGTCTCTCTGTGATTTTATAAACATATATGTAAGTGGATACAGATGGAGAACTAAAAGGTCTTTAATCAACTCTCCTCTGTTCATCAGAAAAATTTGTTAACCGAGTTTTAATCGCCTCAAACGATTTATTATTATTCTATTTTATTGAAAAATTGATAAAGAGAAAAAAGAAGATAATGAATGCATAAGAACCTTACATAAATTTAATTATTTATTTAACTTCCTTTCTTCAGTAATTTCAATTATTTCTCTATTAACCCTTTGCAATCAAGGAATGTTTCGTTACGTACAAATCCAGTCTACTTTTCCAGTACAATTTTTAATAACAAACAGTTACAAATGCTTCTTATCGTATTTATTTTAATTTTCTGAAAATAATTCTTATTTTAATTTTAAAACACTCTGGCAAGAAGTGTCACTCGTGTGCGCAGGGTTAATTTCCTAAAAGTTCCGAAAGCATCTTCCCACATTTTATTCCTTCTTCCTTGAAAACAGCGAATACAAATAATTAATAAATTCGATTTAGTAATTTACGTACTAATTACGTAGTAATTAACGAATTAGGTAACAGTTGCAGTGATAGTATCTTTAATTATTTGTATTCGTTCCTCGACGTATCTTCAATTCACATCTTGTTACCAACCCGACGCGTGGTCTCTCCGATTTCGGACGGCTCTGAGCGCGCGGTAGGCGTGCACCGTAATTGGTCAGAGTTTTTCGTTAATAATTCAAAAACGAAGCCCCATCCAACATTTTTGCAAAGGAAATTGTTGTTCAGAATCGTCTCAGCTACCCCGCCCCCCCCATTTCCGGTTCTTATACTAGTTACGGGACACCCTGTATATAGGATTAGAATGACAAGATCTATAAATGTGCAAAGTTTCAATAAAATCGGTGAACCGAAGGTCTTTTCCTGTCGTTGTAAATGGCTTCAGCTGTATATTTTAACGATAGTCGTGCAAGTGTTAAGAATAGTTCGCAGATAGATAGCTCGACGCTATGTATGTATTTCGCTTTCTGAGAATTTATGGCAGAATCGAGGACTGAATGGGGCATCGTAGAAAACCATGCACCTACGCGTGCGATCGCTCAGCAATGGCTGGTGGTCGAAGTCACGTAACTATAGAGTCTCTTGGCACTGATTGTTTAGACTGTTTAGGCTATAGCTAGATGTCGTGAGTATCTCCATTTATAGAAATGAAATTTTTATCAATACCCATTTTATTAAACTTTTGCTGAACTTCTATTATCTGAATTATCATCGAGCGTCACTGTAGTTGTATGAACATTTTCTACAAACGAAAATGCAAATTAAATCGATTTATACTCTGTTTTGACGTAGTTGTATGTATGTTAAATAATGCGTGTTAGAAATTTCTTTAGAATAGCTAGATTGGAAGTGCTGAGGTAAGAGCCGTGGGGTTTGTCACCGTCCTAGCTTCACTTTTTATCTTATTCCTTACTTCTACTCCTTTGGAAGCCGAATATGGTTTTCATTAATTATTGTTGAGGATTTATGGGATTCATCCTGAGAAGCAACATAACAGACACAAGTTGATATACAAATATATATTTGAATAAAGTTAAACAACGTATACACCTTTTCTTTTTTTTTCTTTTTGGTATGTGGGGAAATCCTCGTGAACACCCGCAGACCGACTCGAAGGGGGGGCTGGCGGGTAGTGCCGAACACTTACCGGCTAAAACCCCACGGTGAACATCCTCAGGCGTCTGGCGCGGGACCGTGAACTCTAGTGAGCTATCACAGAGTCCCCCGCCACGCCGTGCCTTTTCTGACTCCACCCAGTGGTAGGCACTCCTCCGACCGTATTCCCATTCAACCGCAGACGCCTGGTCACCAGCGCCCGCGGCCCCGTGACATGGGACCAGTGCAGAGATGCCAGAAAAGCACCGTCGGGTGCAAACTCACACATGCCAGATACGCGTACGTGAGCTCGTGGAGTTTCGGAAAGTTGACAAAGGCAAACTGACGCATGCCCTCTTTCTCGATTCTCCGAAGCTGCCCGAAGTAATTTCGGACGGCCTCGTGGGAGTCGAGAGAGAAAGGCTCACATTTGCCTTCTCGCTCTTAACAACTGAAATCCGACCTCCCGTCAACGGCATACGATTTGGATTCTCGAGCCGAGATTCTCGACTGCCCAGGCATTTTTACTTTCCGACTTATGTAGGCGCACATAAGCAAAGTACCCATAATGAAAAAAAAATTTTGTAAAATTTATTTTACGGAAATACACGTTTAAGACCCCCTGATCATATTTTAATTATTGAAAAAAAAGAAATTTTTTTTATTAGTCCCATGTATGAGCACACATATGTACATATATTATTAATACGATTTTTCAAAATCAAAATACTTTAAGATTGAAAATTAATAAATTAAAATGAGAGTCCACTCTTTGCCAGTATCGTGCAAGCTGTGGCATTTTTCAATAAGAAGAGCTCTTATTTTTATAACATAAACAAAAGAGTAGAATTAATACTTGCGGAAATTAATTAACAATGATTTTCCTCGATATGTTTTGAGATAACCGTATCAATTTGTTATGACGAACTAAATATTATATGTTTGATTTGGCTTAACTTTGCATAAAAAAATAATTATATCGATCCATCAAAATTAATAACGTGCACGATACCGCTCAATGGAAACCACGGGAAGGTGGTGGTCACTTCCATCAGGAGGGAAATGTAAAAAACTGTTATTTAATTATGACATTGTGCAATATAGAAATGTTTAAACTAATGTAATGAAAAAAGAGCTCGTAGATACATTAATTTTGATTAATGTACATACGAGCTATAGGAATAAAAGTGTTATACAACTGTTTACATTTCCAAAGGAAAGGGTGTGTGGGAAAGGATTGTTCTAAAATTAAGTGCGGACAAGCATTTCCGCGCGAAAACATTTTCCGCGCGAACTGTCTTCGCGCATATATACAGCAAGCAAAAAATAAAATTCTACTAGCAAGCAATTTAAAAAAGGAGTAGCGCGAGAGAGATTGAACAGTCAGTTGGCAATATCCAAAAAAATATATTTTGGACATTACCAATAGCACTGCGGTTACAATGCAAGTGTTTTTATCCGATATTACGTCTTGTTGCGCCTACGTCGCGGTTCATAGGAGCGACAAGGCAGGGAAATACCGCGATGTCGTGGGAAACATTTGCTCTGTAACCGTAGCCTAGCCCGCGTCATTTGACGTAGATGAATCTTGAACATCTACGTTATATGACGTAGAGGGATCCTCTTTGTCATATGACATAGAAAGATCATCGTCGTTGTATGACGTAGAGGGAATATTCGCGGTACCGTCATCATCTACGGCATGAATTCGTAATTTATATTTCTGCCTCTTAGCAGGCCTTGAATATAAATTTGTGGAACTCATTAGAGATAGATGTTTTTCATCTACCTCTATGGTTCGATATTTTCCCCCGACGTCTTTAACGGCGATTTCAATACACAAACGGCACTCACGGAAGTTGAACAAAGTTTATTACGCTTTCTAGTTTTCACGTCTGGTAATATGGAAAATATCCTTTCGGCTTCGGCATTCGAATTCGGTAAAGATCGAATAGAATTGATTAATTTACCCAAATTTGGGTGTTTAAATTCATTGTTTTCATTTCGCGTTAACAAGATCATTTTCCATAAGCCATCAAATTTCTTACTAGAAAGTATCTCCTTTTCTTTAGTATCAAAATCCAGATGTAGGCCAAACCATTCTTTTCACAAACCCTTTATATCGAAACCGTCGAATTTGTTTGCAATATAGAGAACAACTCTGAAGGAATTGTCTCTGTTTCTATTAATTAATGCCCATTGATGGCTGAATATACGTAGACTTTTCGTGGGGAAAATCTTCGAAAGACTCCCTCCCACCTCTTTGGGGAGAGGCGGGAGGGGTGTGTGGGATTCCCCGCGCCCATTATAACGGGCGCGGGACCTACCCACTAAAAACCCCACGGTGACCCTTCCGCACGATTTGGGAGGATACCGGGAATCGCTCGAAGTATACTTCCGGTATCCTCCCCGTGCCCGCGCTTTGCGCCCACCCGCGGGGGGACAAACGGTCCCCCCGGTAATCGCCCTGTCTCATAGCGGCAGGACGAGGCCACATCGTCCTGCCGCCATCCGTCCCGGGGCCGCGTCTAGTGGCGGCTGCGAGCCCCAACTCGCAACCGCCGCGACCCCGTTTCTACCCCTCGGAGGCCGGCAGCTCATGGCCGCACCAGGCCACCGAGGGTGCCGCTCCGTGCGCCGGACCCGGACAGGAGGCACTGCCACCCCATCCGGTCCGACCCTACGCCGCCTGGCGGGAGGGGGCTCCTATCAGGACCCCCCTCCCAGCCTGGGTCATGCGCCACGCCGAGGGGGCCGCCCGCGTCGCCTGACGCCCAGGCGACGCTCTCTCGCCACCAAACGAGCGCGAGCCTCAGCACGCCGCTGACGCTCGCGCTCCCTTCCCGCGGTCTCCTTCTGCAACATTACGATTTCGCAGAAGGAGGCCACGGCCCTCCACTTCTCCTCGCTGCCGAGCATGGCGCGCACCATGCCCGGCAGCGAGACATCCCGCCCGATGACGCCGATCAGGACACGGCGTTCACCCCTCCCATGCAGCGCATACCTCGAGGGTATGTTCCGCCGTGTCCTGCTCAGCGTCACAATGGCAGCAACGCGCCGTCGGCTCCTTCCCTATCCGGCACAGGTATCTCCCGAAGCTGCCATGCCCCGAGAACACCTGTGCCATCCTGTAAGTGAGGCTTCCATGGCCTCTGTCCAGCCACTCACATAGGAGTGGCCGAACAGCCCCGACTGTCCGGTGCCCCGCGGTAGGCAGAGCCAACCGCTCTTGCCACGCGTGCACCACGGACTGCCGGGCCTGGCGCTTCAACTCGCCCCAAGCAGGTTCCTGCACACCCGGGACCGCCCCCACCCCCGCGCGACGGTCGACGCGGTGACGATACATCATCGCGTGCGACCGCGCGAGGAGATCCATGGGCGGCATCCCCGCAAGAACCGTCGCCGCCTCATGTGACACGGTCCGGTACCCGCGGACGACCCTTAGAGCCATCCGCCTCTGCACCCGACGCAGCATAGTCATGCCGCGCCGGGAGGCCGCCAGGTCGTCCGCCCAGACGGGGGCCCCGTATAGGACCACCGACTGAACCATTGCCACATAGAGGCGGCGAACTCGGCCCGCCGGGCCCCCCAGGTTGGGCAGAATCCGGCCCAAAGCCCCGACCATCCTCTCCAGCCGGGGGACCAGGCAGCGGAAATGCTCCTCGAAGCGCCAGTGGCTATCGAGGATCAGCCCCAGATACCTCATCTGGGGCTTCACCTCGATATTAGCCTCACCCACGCGGATCAGAGGGGGTGGCGGATCCTGCCGAGGTGAATGGAACGCTATCACCTCGGTCTTATGGACCGCCACCGTCATCCCCATCCCTCTGATCCGGTCGACGACGCGTTGCGCCCCCTCCTCCGCGAGACGCTTGGCCCTCCCCCAGTGCGCCCCGACGGCCAGCACCAGTGTGTCATCTGCATAACACACGGCGCTGACGCCGTCGGGGAGGTCGGCCCGCAACACTGCGTCGTACGCGATGTTCCACAGGAGTGGCCCGAGGACCGACCCCTGCGGAACACCGCAGTACACCTCCCCCGCATGCCCATCCCGGCCGGATACCGATCCACTGCCGCGGAGATAATCCCCGATGACCGCCCCGAGACAGGGGGGACCCGATGATATTCGAGCCCCCTCCTTATCTCCTCCCAGGGCAGGGTGTTAAAGGCGTTGGCAATATCCAAGGATATTGCCAAAGCCACCCCTCCCCGGGAGACGGCCGACTCCGAGAGGGCCCTGACACGACCTATCGCGTCGATGGTCGATCGACCCTCCCGGAAACCGTACTGGCAGTCGGCCAGGCCGGGGGCACCCCGCGCCAGGTGCTCGACGAGGCGGGCAGCAATCACCCGCTCGAAGAGCTTGCCCACCTCGTCGAGGAGACAGATGGGCCGGTATGCGGAGGGAGACTCCGCGGGCCGACCCTCCTTCCGGAGGAGGACCATCCTCGCCACCTTCCAACTGGGGGGGAATCGCCCGTCCCTCAGGCATCGGTCGAACAACCGCCTGAGGTCGGCCCCAAGGACGCCCTGGGTCAAGACCCAAACCCGGCCGGGCACACCATCCGGACCCGGGGCCGTGTTACGCGCCCCGAGCCGTCTGATGGCCGCGGCCAGCTCCCCCTGAGTGACCCCCAGTTCGGCCGCCCACTCCCTTGGGACTGCCGCCTCCGCCGGAGGACGTGGTCCCCTCACCCGAATTGGGAAAAGAGTATTGACCACGTCCTCCAGCAGCCGGGGGTCAAGACCCTCGGTGACGGGGGGCGCCCACGGGCGGAGCTTCTTCAGCACCACCCTGTACGGGCGCCCCCAAGGATCGTCATCGAGGGTCTGGAGGAGATCCTTCCATGCCCGGGTCTTGGCCCGTTTGATGGCGACCTGAAGGGCAACCCGCGCCATCCGGTATGCCTCATACAGGTCATCTGCCCTCGCTCGCGCCACGCCATCGTCCGGTCGTAGACGACGGCGCGCGCGGGCGTACTAGCGTCGGGCGCGGACACTCGCGACCGAATATACGTAGACTGCTGAGAAATTTGTCATTGATTGGCAATCGATGACGAGTTTCATTTGCAGCTGTAATATAAAAATTCAAACAATGTTTCCGAACGGTTTTAGCAATATCGGATTTGCCTTCCTCAATCAATTCATTGAGGAAGCTACCGCATTCCGAACCAACGCATATCCCATCAAGCTTAATTTGATTCCCGTGACTCGAAAAATCTACATTAATTATTGTATCTATTTGCTTCAGCAAGTCTGGCTTCAAAAAGTTTCGCAGCATGCATTGCAAAAGAGATATTGCAGATTGTTGAAGCAAATGGATCCTGGTTTCTTGGCTTTGAAAAAATATATTAAATTTAACGAAAAAGCCAAGAGCATATTTCAAAAAATAGATATATGCTTTTATTTCTGGATTTTGTAACAAGATAAGAAGACGTTCCCCAGACTTTGTTTTCTCGCTCAAGACAAATTCTCGAAGATATAATATAATACAATCCCAATTATCTAATAATGAAGTTGCAGCCGCGTGGTGGGAAAGCCAGCGCGTAGTGCACAATTTTCAAATCTTTCGGCTTTTAATTTGATAGCACTTTTGAAACACGCGGAATATTGCAGTCCGTTTCGGGCTGGAATATATAAAACCTACTGCCTGATGTAAAACGTCCTCACATTCGTCTGGAAGGGTATTGCACGCTGTGCGCACTACCAATGCAGAGGAATGGCAAGGACATCTCAAAGTTAAAAAGTTATCGCCGAGAATTTTTGCAAGAGCAGTCTTGAACGAGCAATATTGCCCTACCATGACAGGCGCATTGTCGCATGATAAGGCAAGGATGTTTTTAATCGGAATTTCTTTTTTCCACATTTCATGTTTAAATGTTTCAAATATCTTTTCAGAACTACAATTTTTCGCTTCGAGATTAATTAATTTTAATAATTCCGATCATACATCCAAAGTCGTGGGATCAACGTAACGAATTAGAAGCGTCATCCATTTTTCATTCGTCGAGTCTGACGTCTCGTCAATAAAAATTGAAAATGTATTGTTCCGTAGAACACTAGAAAGACGATCTGTTTCGTAGGGATACAGAACCTTCGTTATAATATTAGTACACTTTGTTCGACTTATTTTCATACTGTCCAAAACCGGTTTTGGCACAGTTTGAAAGTACTCAAGGATCCGGCCCGCAACTTTAAACGGGAGATTCAATGTAGCTATTAAAGCTGCATACTGAATCTCCGCGCTATGCCGCTGTTCCTCGAACGACTGACAAGGAACCATCGCGAACGGTCCGGCTTCGATTTTGATGAAACTTTGTACACTTATAAAGCAGCCAAAAATTATCGACACGTATTTTTTTTTAGCTGCGGTAACTCGAGTTTAAGGGGTGAAACCACCCCTTGAAGTTTTGGCTCGAAACGGCTATCTCGAAAACGGAAAGAGATACAAAAAAATTGTTAATGGACGAGGTTAATGGTTTCTTATGTACAATAACATGGTGTTAAAAAATTTTTAAGAATACAATTTGTTTATAACAAAAAAAAATTTATTAACTTAATTTTTCATTTTATTGAAATTTTCATAATGACAAAAAATGACGAGCATTTTATTCCAAATCCATTGGTATGCGATTTTTTAAAATTGCTTCCTACAATTTTGCAGATTTTGATGATTTACATCTTGCGCGCACATTCATTATGGTAGTAGCCGTTCTAACTTTGATTTTAATGAAGCACTGTAGGCTTGCACTAAATTATACAGTAATAAGTAGCGAGTAATAATAACAGTAACAAGTTTCTTAACAGCAACGAAAGGATTAATTATTTTTATTGCCCACCTATGACATCGTGGCAAAGGTGGAGCGATTTATAAATTATAAATATATGCAGTGTGTATAACAATTATTCTATATAGTTCCGACAATAGTGGTACTCGTCGAAAAAATGTTTGAAACATAAAGATTTCTTACACCATGCGCATTTAATTATTGCCACGTCACCGCAAATATGACATATTGGCTCATTTTCAACAGAATAGCAGTACTCAACAGGATTCTGGAATGCATTTGGCTTTTCATCTATATATCCGGATTTATACCAGGAGTATTTAATAAAATTTTGGAACCTTGGCGATGAAAATTGATTGTGGACCAGAGATTGAAGTTTAATTATATTATTCCTAGCGTGGAGATTAATGTCGTGATTTAAAACGAGAACTATATCGGAAAATCGGCGGACGAAATTTTTCCAAGTGCGGAAACCGTAAACATCCAGTGGTTGAACATACTTTGTTCCACCTTTTGGCATTATAAAAAGTTTTACATTTTTACCCTCGGGAGTAACTTCGTTCACCGTCTTCTTACAGTGACCACTCCAGGAATCAAGAATTAGAACTGTTGCGGCCCCAGTATTTGCAAAGTAAATATCTCTTAACCAGGTCTTGAAATGGTCCGTAGTTAATTTGCCTGACTTTGAAGCTACAAGATATACATTGTCAGGGCGAAATAAATGTTGTTCCACAATCGGCCCGAAATGTCCTGTACTCTCTTTCAGTACAATAAATAATGGTGACAGTAATTGTCCATCAGCTGAAATGATTGGCTGGATGGTGTAACTATGAGTGGTGGATGACACTGATTGAACACCTCCTTCTACGATTTTTATACCTTCTTCAGCCAAAGTGCGCCCTGAATGTAATTCCAAATTAAAACCACTTTGATCGGAATTGTAAACATTGTGTGGTTCATTTCGGGCTATACAGGGTGTTCGGCCACCTCTAGCAAAAATTTTAATGAGCGATAGTAGAGGCCAAAATAAGACGAAAATCAAGAATACTAATTTGTTGATGGAGGCTTCGTTGCAAAGTTATTAACATTTAAAGTTCCGCCTGTAGAATGACAATCCGCTAAACAGCTGGTTCGCGCGGACGGTTGCGGCAGGCGAGTGCTAGTGGTTCTCACGCAGCATGAAAAATTCTGCTTACCGACATTATCGACAGCCTTAGATTTTTGTCCACTTATGGGAATGCGAACACCTTACGTTGAATAAGATTCAACCTGTCTTATGAAAATCCAGAAGGGCATATCAAAACTCGTCCGACGAGATTTTCACAGAGAAAGGGTGAATGCCAGTTCCAATACACAATGTTGTGAACAAAAATCACCCACATGCGATTATACACGCCCCACGATTGTCCACAGTGTCCACAAGTATCCACAAATAATCCTTTCAGGCACTAACCACTATGCAATTAAATAAACACGTACCGCGATTATGTTATTCGTAAATGTCTACGTGTACGTGTATCACGATTCTTCCGAGTTACTTACGAATAAAACTGTTATTAATTTTTCAAATACACTTCAATTTAAAAATGTAAACAGGAATTTAATAAGTATTCGCTGATTGTTTATATCACTGTATTTCTTACATGCTACTTAATACATAACTGAAATGTGTCGCGTGAACTAGCTTGACTGATACTGTTTTACGACTGACTAGCTGGCCGAACACGTGCCGATGCTGCCCTTTGTCTCCGCTGTGTGTGAGAGAGATAAGCAAGGTGAGTCGATGGCACAGTCAGCTGCTAGTATTGTTACATTCTTCGCCGTGAACGTAAATCGATGCGAAAATTTCATTTATCCTGCGATTCCTTTTTACATTTTTAAATTGAAGTGTATTTGAAAAATTAATAACAGTTTTATTCGTAAGTAACTCGGAAGAATCGTGATACACGTACACGTAGACATTCACGAATAACATAATCGCGGTACGTGTTTATTTAATTGCATAGTGGTTAGTGCCTGAAAGGATTATTTGTGGATACTTGTGGACACTGTGGACAATCGTGGGGCGTGTATAATCGCATGTGGGTGATTTTTGTTCACAACATTGTGTATTGGAACTGGCATTCACCCTTTCTCTGTGAAAATCTCGTCGGACGAGTTTTGATATGCCCTTCTGGATTTTCATAAGACAGGTTGAATCTTATTCAACGTAAGGTGTTCGCATTCCCATAAGTGGACAAAAATCTAAGGCTGTCGATAATGTCGGTAAGCAGAATTTTTCATGCTGCGTGAGAACCACTAGCACTCGCCTGCCGCAACCGTCCGCGCGAACCAGCTGTTTAGCGGATTGTCATTCTACAGGCGGAACTTTAAATGTTAATAACTTTGCAACGAAGCCTCCATCAACAAATTAGTATTCTTGATTTTCGTCTTATTTTGGCCTCTACTATCGCTCATTAAAATTTTTGCTAGAGGTGGCCGAACACCCTGTATATGATTTTACTTCATTCACGAATGCGCTGCATTGCAAATGAATATCGTCTTCTCGATTTACCATATTTGTGGTTACAAATCTGGTAATTTTTCTGGACACTAATCTAAACATCTTTTTAAAAGTATATAGCCAAGTATATCCGGCTTTAAATGTTTGTAAATTTTCTATGCCCCTCGCTTGTAAAGCCCATCGCCGTAGATCTACTTCATGCACAATTACTCTTAACTGCCGAGCTTCCATAAATTTATTAAATGTATACTCTGCAATACGTTTTATCTTTTCCTTTTTTGTGCCACCCTGTTCAACTTGTAAAGCCCATTTACGAAGCATTCTTTCGGATTTCAGGTGACGGAATTTGGAACGTACGGTGTATAATTTTAATCGCTTCGACTTCCCGCTGTTCCAGTACGCCACAGCTTTCCTTTTATATTCGAATGGGATGTATTCCTTATTCGAATGACATACAACGTCTTGTTCGTATATGTTTGGAATATTCGGTGTCCTATTTTCCTCCTCTTCATCTACCCACAATCAGTTCAAATCAGCATCCTGATTTTCTTGGTCGATAGGCGTCCCGTCCATTTCAACACACGTTTCATGTTCAACCAGGAATGCCGTGTCTTCGACACTTCTTACAATTAAATCGAATAATACATCCCTTAAATTTTCTTCTGCGCTATTAATTGGCGTGGGTCCCTGGTTCCACTCAACAAACGCAGCAGACAGTAAAGTTATTACATTAATAGGATTAATATTTACCATCTTTCCGAATACAGTAAAAGCTGGATATATGCAACAAAAGATTGGCTGGATAAGTGCAACGTTTAAATGCCCAGAATCGGCACCTCGGCTGTATGGATAACCAACAATGTTCTACACGCTTATAAAGAGCTAATTGCAATATATATATATCCAAGTTCTCCCACTTATCTACCAACAAATATTATTTTCACATGACAAGGGCAATCAATTTAATTAACTTTACGATATGTCACGTTATCAAAAGGTATAATACAAACTCCATTTCAATATACCCATTTTATCATGTTTATTACAAAAACCGTCTCGATTTTAAAGAATGTTAATAACAACAGAGATACAGATGCACATACTAATCTCATTTGACACGTATTTTTATTATACAAATTACACAGAATGCTTTCACAACAGTGAAGATTTAGATAACGTGCGTAAACTGCATGATAGGCGAGCCGCAGAAATGACAATATTTATTTATTCAATTTGTATTTTAAAGCAAGTACATCATGAGAATAATAAGTGTATCTTTATCTCCTGGTATACACACTGTATGTATTTATAATTTATAAATCGCTCCCCCTTTGCCACAATGTCATAGGTGGGCATAAAAAGAAATCTTTTCATTGCTGTTAAGAAACTTGTTACTGTTATTGTTACTTGTTACTTGTTACTGTATAATTTAGTGCAAGCCTACAATGCTTCATTAAAATCAAAGTTAGAACGGCTACTACCATAATGGATGTGCGCGCAAGATGTAAATCATCAAAATCTGCAAAACTGTAGGAGGCAATTTTAAAAAATCGCATACCAATGAATTTGGAATAAAATGCTCGTCATTTTTTGTCATTATGAAAATTTCAATAAAATGAAAAATTAAGTTAATAAATTTTTTTTTGTTATAAACAAATTGTATTTTTTTAAATTTTTTAACACCATGTTATTGTACATAAGAAACCATCAACCTCGCCCATTAACAATTTTTTTGTATGTCTTTCCGTTTTCGAGATAGCCGTTTCGAGCCAAAACTTCAAGGGGTGGTTTCACCCCTTAAACTCGAGTTACCGCAGCTAAAAAAAAATACGTGTCGATTATTTTTGGCTGCTTTATAAGTGTACAAAGTTTCATCAAAATCGAAGCCGGACCGTTCGCGATGGTTCCTTGTGAGCCGATCCTTCGGATTGCGTATTGAAATCATTCGATCTAGTCACGTCTATTCCATCTTTTGCGCAGTTCTTAAGATGGTATTTAGAATCTGCATGGCGATATAAAATATATAAACGCGGCTTTAATTTTATCTCACAAATTGAGCAATAACAAGAAGACGGAACGCCGTCGACTTTACGCAACCATGGTTTAAATTTTTCAATGTTAAAACATGGAGATGTAACAGTCTCCGTCGGACGTTCCGTTGTATCAAAATTTAAATTAGTTAATAAAAATTTATGTCTCGCAGATTCTAAATGCCTCTTAACATTTGAGGATCGACACTTAAAAGTTCTTCTACAAATGGAACAATAAAAAACGGTATTGTCCCCTGGAACTTCGCGTAACCATGATTTTAAATTTGGATCATTCATCCAAATAGATTGAAATCTATATTTAAACTTTGTGTTGATTTCCTCAAATGCTGCCATTTTTTTTATACAATTTAATTACACTAATTAAAAAACAACTATTAAAAACTTACCCAACGGCACGAAATACTGCCACTTTGCACAATCACGATAAAACACGATAAACTCAAATTTATTAACAGAATTACTTTATTTGCCTGCTGGCAATCTACAACTGAACTCTTTTGCCAGGAGTCACGAGATCCCCACCATCAAACCGTTTAGAAACAAACGAAACGTGATCCCGTTTGCCCGTTCAATACAAAGTATGGGTTGGATTTTAAATTTTAAAAGGACATTGTCGAATATTTTTAAAGGTACAAAACATAGCGTTTCATTTTAGAACAGTAACCTGAAAGTACCTGAAGTATAAGGTACAAATACCTGAAGTATAAGGTAAAAAGTACGAGCTACAAGGTACGACTATCCGAAAATCGTTCACATTTTATCAATGTAAATGAAGCGGCCTTTCCATCAGAGTTAAATACAAAATTTTGTAATTTCTGTGAAAACAAAACTTTCAGTAAATGTACGTGGTGCTTGAAATTTTTATGTTTTGACTGTTTTTGTGAAAAGTACCATCCAGATTCATGTACTTCGTACATTGAAAATAACATATGTTAAATGTAATCGGTTAAATTTAACTTTAAAAAAAATATTCGAAGGTCAGACAAAAATATAATGTCATATTTAGTGTACGATTAAAGTATGATTGAAAAAATAAAAAAAAAGTTCAAGCAGGGTTCGAACCCAGCAGAGCAGGAGAAGTTCGGAACTTGCAGGCAAAGACCTCATCACTCACGCCACGCTGATTAGTGGTGAACATAGTTCTATTTCTGAAAATAAGTACCTGTAATAACTTTAATAATATCTCAAAGTAAAACCTAACCCAAAACCTGGTACCATTCCAACTTTTCCTTGTTAGAAACGAGTTTTCAATTTGTCTTAGCGAAAATCGCAATCACATTTTGCACATTATTCTAAAACATTTGTGGTATTCGTTTTCAATGCGATTTAAGTAAGCATGTAATGTATAAGATTTCATTTAATGTTTTCTTTTCTAGAGAAGATAGAGAAAAAGTTTATATAATTTTTTTTATATAAAATTTAATTCGTCCTAAGATTTATATGAAACATTTAAAAGATTTTTTATACATCATGCCTATATATCGGAACAACTATGAAACAAGAGGTATAATCTGTAAGGAGTGTATGTGTGTGGCTAGGAGAACCGTTATCGTTGGCGTCGATAGGAGTGTTTAGTCTAAGCTAGAGTAGGTATCGAGTGAGGTGTTTAGGTTTAAGCTGAAATACGTTTTAGAGACTGCGTCTCGAACGTGAGTTTTGTTTAGATCATTATTATAAGATAGGAATAAGGAAGGGTCGACTTTGACTGTAGGAACGTCACTCTGTATCGAACGTTAGTCGAGAGCAATCACAGTTTTACGTTTATGATCTTTTACGTTTACGTTTTATGTCTTTCTTTTATGTTCTTTATGTTAAATAGTTAGTAAATATTAAATAATATAATTATATCGTTACGTTTAGTGTTCACGTATTTGAATCCGTCCACACGCCTCTCTGACCATCCTCGACAATCCTTACAAATCATTATTATCCATGGACTGATTATAGTCAAAGTCTAACCGGACTTTGAAATGAGAACATAAAACTTAAATGTAAAGTTTCATTTAAATTCATTCAGCGATTTATACTCAATCGTATTAATAATATACATATGTGTGCTCATACATGGGACTAATAAATAAAAAAAAATTTCTTTTTTTTCAATAATTAAAATATGATCAGGACGTCTTAAAACGTGTATTTCCGTAAAATAAATTTTACAAAATTTTTTTTTCATTATGGGTACTTTGATTATGTGCGCCTACATAGGTTGGAAATTAAAAATGCCTGGGCAGTCGAGAATCTCGGCTCGAGAATCCAAATCGTATGCCGTTGACGGGAGGTCGGATTTCAGTTGTTAAGAGCGAGAAGGCAAATGTGAGCCTTTCTCTCTCGACTCCCACGAGGCCGTCCGAAATTACTTCGGGCAGCTTCGGAGAAGCGAGAAAGAGGGCATGCGTCAGTTTGCCTTTGTCGACTTTCCGAAACTCCACGAGCTGACGTACGCGTATCTGGCATGTGTGAGTTTGCACCCGACGGTGCTTTTCTGGCATCAATGATACCATTTGAACACACGTGTACGGGATAAACAATCATCACCATAAACTTTTTTCATCAATTCAAATGTTT
This sequence comes from Colletes gigas, assembly GCF_013123115.1. Classification (NCBI taxonomy): domain Eukaryota; kingdom Metazoa; phylum Arthropoda; class Insecta; order Hymenoptera; family Colletidae; genus Colletes; species Colletes gigas. The sequence goes on along the minus strand of NW_025106685.1, from coordinate 651,491 downwards.
CTGTAAAAGTTTTCCCGAGCTTGAAATAAAATTTAATATTTGCTCTGTGGCGCAACTTCGCTGTGGGTAGGAACTCGTGAGAATCGTAAGAGGCGAGAAAAGGAATGGAGGCGGCGAGAGTTTCGTCTGGGGCTGCCAGTGCCTTAGATGAATGGGATATTGGGAAATCGTTCGAGGAATGTATATATAGCAACCGAGGGATCGGTCGAGCGCTTGTAAGAGCGCGACCCCTCTGGTGGCGAGCATGGGAGGCGACACCACAGCTCTTTGTTCCATTGTTTCTGCGACGAAGTGACAAAAGGTACTGCCACTTTAACTGCTATAACTTGACAATCCGTTAGTCGATTCCAATAATGATGCTTTTGATTTGTAAAGGAAATATACAGCTTTCAGGTTACATACACTGGTGGACAAAATGATAAGGCACCGTTGTACACATAAGAAATTCCAGATGTATTTAGTAAAATCTTAAAGTTATTAGCAGTAAACTATGTTATAAGTGAGAAACTTCCTTTCAAGGCCACGTACCAGTCTAGACAAACAAAACACGGTGCATTGTGGTCTTTGAGTTTCATTGTTTCGAAATTTAAGATGGACAAAATGTTAAGGCACTTGAAGTAGTCTGTTAGAAAACGTTGAAGTGTGCAGTTCTCTGCAAGTTTATCTTGTAGAAATTACTTATTATGTAATAGTTAGTTTATAAGTGTTTAAATACTTTTTAACCCAAAATTAAATTATGGGACGAGGAACAGCATTAAGCGAAGATGAGAAGATTAAAATACTCCAGTTAAAGTCTAATGGAGAAAATCAAGTACAGATTGCAAAAAAACTAAAAAGAAGTCGGTGTGTTATACAGAATTTTTTACAAAACGCCGAAAAATATGGGAAACAGAAGTCAAAGGGAAGACCTGCAGCCCTTTCTTCAAGAGAAAAAAGATTAATTTTGAAAAAAGCATCGAATTCTGGACTTACGCCTCGACAAATTGCAGTGGATTGTGGAGTTAACGTATCGACTAAAACAGTGAAAAGAGTAATTCAAAAAACAAGCTATTTAAAACGGAAGAAATTTACTATAAAGCCGCCGTTAACAGACAAACATAAGACCGCCCGATTAAGTTTTGCAATAGAGCACATTCAATGGAAAAACCAGTGGAAACGAATTATATTCACGGATGAAAAAAAACTGAATTTGGATGGTCCAGATGGATATAAATACTATTTCCACGATTTAAGAAAGGAGCAAAGGGTATTAAGTCGCAGACAATGTGGTGGTGGCGGAGTAATGATATGGGCAGGTATCGGCTATAGAGGTGTGGGATCGGGAAGATAATGACTCCGCTCTGTTCCGTTCCGCACAATTTTATTGTTGCTGTCGTACAACGACGTGACTCGTGGTGCGGGTTACGCTCGACTCTCTGGTACGATCATCGCCACCGTACCAAGAGGCCTTCAAAAACAAAAGACGGTCAGAGACGACGACAACGGCTTTTCGGCTCACGCGGCTCTGGTCGTCTCGTGTGCAACCATCGTCTCGTGTGCAACCATACATTGTAGCGGCTTCGAACGGCTAAGGCGTATGTGGTGCCTTGGCCGCCACACTACCCCCCTGCCAGTAATTGGCACAATTACGAAAAATTGACCGACTACATTACCACTACCATTTACTCTATTATATAAAATACGTTATCCTAACTAAGATTTACATTACAGTATTTGAACAGAGTTGAAAAAAAAAGGAATTTACATGGAGTTTAATATATAATACGTAATACCTAAAAATACATGAAAGTACATAAAAGTGATGGAAAAAAATAAATGGTATATGATACTTATTATAATAATGCGCAAGCCTTAAGTACTACCGCGTAATTTGAAATCGCTCGGGAAAACGTACGCGTCTACCTGAACGCGTGACACGTTGCTGTATAACCGGCGCATTGTCAGGTACGTTTGTTTGTGTGACCGGCTGATTTTCTATGCTCACGGGATCCGGTCTGTTTTCTGCTAGCATATAAGCAGGCTTTAGCCTTTCAATTGATATATTTATTTCCTTACCTCTAATGTTTATTGTAAATGTTTTTTCGCCTCGGCGCACTACGGCGTATGGACCTTCATAAGCGGGTTGTAAAATAGTTTTGGCTGAATCTGTTCGGATGAAAACATGTGTTGAACTGCTAAGATCTTTGAAAATGAATGTACGATTAACGGAATGGCGTGATGCATTAGAGGGACTCAATTTAGAAAAATGGTTGCGTAGTCTATTAGTAAAATCGGAAGCATTTTCTGTGCCTTCCGCTGAATGCGAAGACAAGAACTCTCCCGGTAATCTTAATGGCTCGCCATAAACTAATTCCGCTGAGGTAGCGCCAAGGTCTTCTTTCCAGGCGGAACGAATACCGAGTAGAACCGTCGGAAGTATTTCTGTCCACTTGTCGGATCCGTGGCACCTTATAGCCGACTTGAGCTGTCGGTGAAAACGCTCTACCATCCCATTGGCCGCTGGGTGATACGCCGTTGTGCGAAGGCGTGTGGATCCAATTAAATTGTTCAGCGCAAAAAATAATTTGGATTCGAACTGCCTACCCTGATCGGTGGTAATCCGTACGGGAGCACCAAACCGCGCTACCCAACCGTCATAAAAGGTTCGAGCTACGGTTTGGGCCTCCTGATCGACCATGGGGAAGGCTTCCGGCCACCGCGTATATCTGTCTACACAGGTCAGACAATACCTGAAACCTTCGGACACCGGTAAAATTACTATGTCTAAATGAATATGTTCGAATCGCGCAGAAGGTTTAACAAATGTAGCCAATGGTGCAGTCACATGACGGGAAATTTTTTATCTTTGGCACGGTATACAGCAACGTGTCCACGTGCGAACATCTCTTTTAATCGACGGCCAAACATAACGTTGCGTTATGAGCTTGATCGTCGCGTTAATACCTGGATGTGATAATACATGTAACATATTAAAAACTGCACGTCGGAAAGGAGGGGTGACATAAGGTCTTACATTCTTAGTCGAAATATCGCAAAAAATTTCGGAAGACGTGCCAGGCAACGAGACTTTGCGTAATTGCAGGCTAGATTCGCTATTCAACAACCGCTGCAACTCCTCATCCTGGGCTTGCGATTTTGCCAATTCTTCGAAATTAATCGAGTGGTTAACCGTTTCCACTCTGGACAGTGCATCGGCAACGACGTTGTCTTTACCGGAAATATGTTGAATATCTGTAGAGAATTGCGCAATGTAATCTAGGTATCGGAATTGTCGAGGAGAGCATTTATCTAATTTCTGTTTGAAAGCGAAAGTTATGGGTTTATGGTCTGTAAAAATCGTGAAATGTCTGCCTTCGAGCATATGTTTGAAATGTTTTATTGCTAAATAGATAGAAAGTAGTTCCCGGTCGTAAGCTGAATACTTCTTTTCGGCAGATCCTAATTTCTTAGAAAAGAATGCTAATGGTTGTCGTTCGTTGCCGACGCACTGATGTAAAACAGCTCCTACGGTGTAATCAGAAGCATCGCAGGTAACCGACAATGGAGCGTTGACCGCAGGATGAGAAAGCAGGGTTGCGTTTGCTAAACTATTTTTGGTATTTTCGAAAGCCTGACGCGCTTCCGAAGTCCAGGCTATCGGGGTCTTGCCCTTTAAATTGCCGGCTAGAAGGTCGTTCAAGGGTGCTTGAAAGCGAGCGGCATCTGGGATAAAACGGCGGTAAAAATTAAGCATTCCCAAGTACTGCCTCAAATCCTTCGCGTTTTTCGGAAGGGGAAATGACTTTATGGCTTGTACCTTGCCGGGCAAAGGTTGAGTGCCGCTTTCATTTACCCGATAGCCTAGAAATTTAACTTCTTCCTGTCCGAACGTGCATTTATTCGGATTAACAACAATGCCATAATCTTTTAATCGTTTAAATAATAATTCTAAATGGCGCAGGTGATCGGCTTGGGATTCTGAGGCGACCAAAATGTCGTCTATATACGCGTAACAAAAATCGAAACCGCGTAAAATTTCGTCGATAAAGCGCTGAAATGTTTGCGCGGCATTTCGTAACCCGAACGACATGTACGGGAATTCAAAAAGCCCGAACGGCGTTGTAATGGCCGTTTTTCCGACGTCTTCCGATGCAACCGGAATCTGATTATAAGCTCGGACGAGATCTATTGTGGAAAATACCTTTTTGCCACTCAGTTGTTGCGCAAAATCCTCAATGTGACGCACGGGGTATCGGTCGGGAATTGTCCGTGCGTTTAACGCTCTATAGTCACCGCAAGGCCTCCAAGCTTCTTCGCCCTTCTTCGGAACCATATGAAGGGGTGCTGACCACGCGCTCTTCGAAGGACAAGCGATGCCCATCTTCACCATCGCGTCGAACTCCTTCTGGGCAGCCCTGAGCCGGTCCGGTGCAAGCCGCCGCGGCTTATGGGTTTTGTAACATCCGCAACCACGAATCGCCACACGAAATCCCGTCGTAGGCCGAGGTGCAGGTTTAACGACACTGTCCCGTAGGTGTTAATTACACTCCCATTCGCCGCCGCCAGCTGGTACTCCGATCTTTCTCGCAATCCGCCTAGCAGGCGGCGCGGAAAAACGCACAAATCGGCCCCGGTATCTACTAAAAATTCCGTCTTCGAGCTGTTGTCTAAGATGAAGAGGCGGCGTGATGCTGGATTTGTGTCGCTGGCCGCCATCAACGACTCCCCAGGTCGTTTCCCTGATCCGTGGCGTTCCAATTGCACGGTGCAACGCACCTCTGCGCGGCCGGACCGAACCGCCAATGGTACCAGCATTTCCCTTGATGGTCCATTTGTCCTCCCGCGGGCCGCTCTCGCGATCGCGATAGAGATCGTCTGCGGTAGCGCGAGTTTGGATGATTTCGGTGGGTCCACCTGCGACGGGAAGATTGCCCCTGGTCCACCAAGGATTCACGGATGGCAGAAATTTCCTGCCTCAAGGAAAGAGCCAATTGTGACATCTTAATGTTTAACATGGCCTCGATGCTCGGGCCCGGCGGGGGTATTTGGCAGGATGCAGACACGCCCGTAATCGCGGCCTCCGTGACGTGTACCCGCGGTGTCATCGTATCCGCAACAGCGTCTGCCAACTCTGCCACCTTATCCAGCGGGGTGTCCCGCTGCGTGGCTAAAATCACCTGCATATTAGCAGGTAGTCGGCCCATCCAAAGCGTCCGCAATACACCGTCCGAAAAAGCCGTACCGGCCAATCCGCGCAGGTGACGAAGAAATTGAGACGGTTTTCTGTCCCCGATTTCCTCGTGTTCCAATAACAGCCGCGTTTTCTGTTCCTGCGACGCACTAAGCCGGCGAATGAACTCATTTTTTAGCGTCGTGTACGGATCCGCGGCCGGGGGATTCATGATAATGTCACTTACTTCCGCGGCGTGTCGCGCACTTAACGCGCCGAGAATGTACCCGAATTTCGTGGTCTCCGACGTTACATTGGATACCTCAAAACTTCTCTCTACTACAAAACTCGGGTATCCGTACAGCGACGCGATCAACTGCCAACGGCACACCCACGGATGTCCCTGCGTTAACGTTAGGGTCAGTCATTTTACCAGTCTTGGTCACAAAAAAAAATAGTTTCACCGCACACACACACCGCGCTTACTATTTGTCAGACCGTGTCCTTTTCTTATGTCCTTAACACTATACACTTATTTCTCTACCCTAACTAATATTGTCCGTATACGAAAAATGTCCAAATTTTCTTAAAAAAACTTTACTTGCGCGGCGAGATCACGTCGGGGTCACCAATGTGGGATCGGGAAGATAATGACTCCGCTCTGTTCCGTTCCGCACAATTTTATTGTTGCTGTCGTACAACGACGTGACTCGTGGTGCGGGTTACGCTCGACTCTCTGGTACGATCATCGCCACCGTACCAAGAGGCCTTCAAAAACAAAAGACGGTCAGAGACGACGACAACGGCTTTTCGGCTCACGCGGCTCTGGTCGTCTCGTGTGCAACCATCGTCTCGTGTGCAACCATACATTGTAGCGGCTTCGAACGGCTAAGGCGTATGTGGTGCCTTGGCCGCCACAGAGGAAAAACGGAAATAGAATTCATTCAAGGCCGTATGAATAGTGCTGGTTACTTAAATTTAATTAAGAGACACATAGACACTTACGCTCGCAGAATTGCTGGGACAAAATATATATTTCAGCAAGATTGTTGGATTGTTGGAACATATATATATAAATGTTTAATAATGATTAATGATACAGAATTGATACATGGTACACGCGACAGCACACAACGACGACACGACAAAAAACGTGATGGGAAAGCAACACAACGCTCATGCGCGCGTTCTCTCTCGCGCATGTTCCTCTGCGCATACCCACAGGCGCACGCTACGGGTGTGTGTCAAACTTCCATCAATCCCCCACTTTTGGCACACATCTATTCCTCGCATACAATCTATTTCATAAACATTCGCAATCTCTTTACATGAACAGTCATTACACTGTGTGGTAACGCTTTGGTGAAAATATCCGTCACATTATCGCCAGAAGATACATTCCTCAGCTTTATCAATCCCTCTTCACACTTTTCCCTAGTAATATGATACGCAATGTCTATATGTTTCGACTTCGATCGCTCTACTCTATTCAATGTGAAGTCGATAGCTGATCTATTATCACATCTGATAATATATGGTTCACACGGTACATTAATGCTAATCAGTCGCTGTAACTCTTTGTACATCATATTTATCCAAATCGCTTCTTTCACAGCACATTCCAACGCTATATATTCCGCCTCCATGGTAGATGTGGATATGGATCTCTGTTTATTTGACTTCCAAGAGATTGGATTTCCCCCTAAATAAGTTATCATTCCGCTGTAGGAATGCCTATCGTCAATGTCGGCTGCCCAGTCCGCATCGCTAAATATTTCTATTTCACTATCTCCTTGACTATACAGGGTGTCCCAAAGATGTTGCGGGTCCTTAAAGGGGGTGATTCGGGGGATGATTGCAAACAACTTTTTCCTTTGTGAAAATGCTCTCCGGGGTTTCGTTAACGAGATATTAACAAAAAGCACCGACCAATCAAATCGCGCGCTTTCCGCCCGAGCTCCCATGCTAGCATGGCTACGCGCCGTGCTAGCGTGGCTACGCGCCGCGCTGCGACTTGTGAACAAGCAACTCGGCATGCAACGAGGAAAATTGCGTAGAATGGCAAATGAAAAAGGCGTAGCAAATAAAATCGAACACGTTGTCATGGTTTGTTTGTTATTTAAAGTGAATGATGAATAAAGGATAAATAGATGAAAATCACGTGTAACGTAAAAAGACGAATACACATTTTTTTTAGAGGATTCGAAAATAATAGTTATTTGAAGTGGGAGGATATGGAATACGTAAAATTCCTTGTGTCAATAACGTATCCACGAAAAGGAAATTAACGAAAAGTGATCGTAGTTCGTTATTGTGATATAAATCCGTAATTTAATAACGACCAGCACTGTTGCTGATAACGAATAAGTCTGTTTAAAAAGCCCGGATAAATATTTTCGTACGAGAATTTTAAGAATTATTGCCGGAAACAAGCCATAGCTTGCGTTAAATTTAAAAATGAATGATTACCAATAAACTGACTAAAACTCACCCTTGTCGAAAATGCACCTGTAACTTGAAAACTTGTGTCACTGGGTCACTGAACCGATCCTGGTCATCGATGGACGAGCCCAGTGCACAGCTGATCCCAGGTATACGACACTACCCAAAGTTAAGGGTCGCAATGTCAGGTGCGTCCAGGTCAACGTATCGAATATTCACTTCACTGCACGGCTACTAACACTGATCACTTTATTTTTTTGTCGTGAAACGTATTGTTCTTACGTCATAAAGTCATAAATTATCCGAAACTGTAGGAAACTGTTCTCTACCGCCGACTAGCGGGACAATACGGTCATAAACCGCAACCCTGGCGAAATGCTCTGGCTGATCAGCCTGATTAATTTTGGAGAACTAGAAATTACAGATTATTATCCAACATCAATACGCCTCGCGGAGAGACACAGGAAGAGGTGGGACCGCTGTCCACCATCTCTCGTCCGGAATACGTCGACGCGTATTAAGTCGCAGACCAATTAAGCGCGTAATTTATGACTTAATTGGTTTCGCCTCGTAGCAGACGTAAACTCAGGGTATCGGAAAGGTGAAACAGGAATGGTATGCATTTTCTTCTTTATAGCAACTCGAAGACTTTCTGTTTCTCTTCTCTTCGGGCCCTTTCGAACCGATACACGTGGTGTATGTTTTCTATCTCGAGGCAATGGGTACAATGGCAGTAGAAGGACAGAACGCGGGCTTTTGTGAAAGTTTTCGTTGCACTTCTGCAGGCCACGTGTTTTTTCAGCAAATGCTGGTTTCTTTTTCTCTAAATTTTGTCCTGGTGGGAGTTAACTCATAATGGAACGAGAGAAGCTATTTCGGGGTAGTGGAAGTTGCTTGAAAAAAATCCTGTCAGTCAGCTAGCAAACCCGTCGTAGAAATGTACACGGCTCAAGAGTACTATAGGATGTTCTGGGTGTACGCCCGGAACAACGGGAACGCAAGTGCTGCTGTGCGAGCATTTGCGTTAGAATTCCCTAATATTCAAACGCCAAGCGAGGATACATTTCGTCGCTTAGCGTCGAGATTGTATTCAACGGGGTCCATGATGCCGCGAGGCCGTCATGTGGAGCAATACTTTCATTAATAACAATCGGCCCCTTTCGGGGCCACCAATTTTTAAAACGTAAGAACAATACGTTTCACGACAAAAAAATAAAGTGATCAGTGTTAGTAGCCGTGCAGTGAAGTGAATATTCGATACGTTGACCTGGACGCACCTGACATTGCGACCCTTAACTTTGGGTAGTGTCGTATACCTGGGATCAGCTGTGCACTGGGCTTTTTTTTTTTTTCGTGGGGAAAATCTTCGAAAGACTCCCTCCCACCTCTTTGGGGAGAGGCGGGAGGGGTGTGTGGGATTCCCCGCGCCCATTATAACGGGCGCGGGACCTACCCACTAAAAACCCCACGGTGACCCTTCCGCACGATTTGGGAGGATACCGGGAATCGCTCGAAGTATACTTCCGGTATCCTCCCCGTGCCCGCGCTTTGCGCCCACCCGCGGGGGGACAAACGGTCCCCCCGGTAATCGCCCTGTCTCATAGCGGCAGGACGAGGTCACATCGTCCTGCCGCCATCCGTCCCGGGGCCGCATCTAGTGGCGGCTGCAAGCCCCAACTCGCAACCGCCGCGACCCCTTCTCTACCCCTCGGAGGCCGGCAGCTCATGGCCGCACCAGGCCACCGAGGGTGCCGCTCCGTGCGCCGGAGCCGGACAGGAGGCACTGCCACCCCATCCGGTCCGACCCTACCCCGCCTGGCGGGAGGGGGCTCCTATCAGGACCCCCCTCCCAGCCTGGGTCATGCGCCACGCCGAGGGGGCCGCCCGCGTCGCCTGACGCCCAGGCGACGCTCTCTCGCCACCAAACGAGCGCGAGCCTCAGCACGCCGCTGACGCTCGCGCTCCCTTCCCGCGGTCTCCTTCTGCAACATTACGATTTCGCAGAAGGAGGCCACGGCCCTCCACTTCTCCTCGCTGCCGAGCATGGCGCGCACCATGCCCGGCAGCGAGACATCCCGCCCGATGACGCCGATCAGGACACGGCGTTCACCCTCCCATGCAGCGCATACCTCGAGGGTATGTTCCGCCGTGTCCTGCTCAGCGTCACAATGGCAGCAACGCGCCGTCGGCTCCTTCCCTATCCGGCACAGGTATCTCCCGAAGCTGCCATGCCCCGAGAACACCTGTGCCATCCTGTAAGTGAGGCTTCCATGGCCTCTGTCCAGCCACTCACATAGGAGTGGCCGAACAGCCCCGACTGTCCGGTGCCCCGCGGTAGGCAGAGCCAACCGCTCTTGCCACGCGTGCACCACGGACTGCCGGGCCTGGCGCTTCAACTCGCCCCAAGCAGGTTCCTGCACACCCGGGACCGCCCCCACCCCCGCGCGACGGTCGACGCGGTGACGATACATCATCGCGTGCGACCGCGCGAGGAGATCCATGGGCGGCATCCCCGCAAGAACCGTCGCCGCCTCATGTGACACGGTCCGGTACCCGCGGACGACCCTTAGAGCCATCCGCCTCTGCACCCGACGCAGCATAGTCATGCCGCGCCGGGAGGCCGCCAGGTCGTCCGCCCAGACGGGGGCCCCGTATAGGACCACCGACTGAACCATTGCCACATAGAGGCGGCGAACTCGGCCCGCCGGGCCCCCCAGGTTGGGCAGAATCCGGCCCAAAGCCCCGACCATCCTCTCCAGCCGGGGGACCAGGCAGCGGAAATGCTCCTCGAAGCGCCAGTGGCTATCGAGGATCAGCCCCAGATACCTCATCTGGGGCTTCACCTCGATATTAGCCTCACCCACGCGGATCAGAGGGGGTGGCGGATCCTGCCGAGGTGAATGGAACGCTATCACCTCGGTCTTATGGACCGCCACCGTCATCCCCATCCCTCTGATCCGGTCGACGACGCGTTGCGCCCCCTCCTCCGCGAGACGCTTGGCCCTCCCCCAGTGCGCCCCGACGGCCAGCACCAGTGTGTCATCTGCATAACACACGGCGCTGACGCCGTCGGGGAGGTCGGCCCGCAACACTGCGTCGTACGCGATATTCCACAGGAGTGGCCCGAGGACCGACCCCTGCGGAACACCGCAGTACACCTCCCTCCGCATATGACCATCCCGGCTCGGATACTCGATCCACCTGCCGCGGAGATAATCCCCGATGACCGCCCCGAGACAAGGGGGGACCCGATGATATTCGAGCCCCCTCCTTATCTCCTCCCAGGGCAGGGTGTTAAAGGCGTTGGCAATATCCAAGGATATTGCCAAAGCCACCCCTCCCCGGGAGACGGCCGACTCCGAGAGGGCCCTGACACGACCTATCGCGTCGATGGTCGATCGACCCTCCCGGAAACCGTACTGGCAGTCGGCCAGGCCGGGGGCACCCCGCGCCAGGTGCTCGACGAGGCGGGCAGCAATCACCCGCTCGAAGAGCTTGCCCACCTCGTCGAGGAGACAGATGGGCCGGTATGCGGAGGGAGACTCCGCGGGCCGACCCTCCTTCCGGAGGAGGACCATCCTCGCCACCTTCCAACTGGGGGGGAATCGCCCGTCCCTCAGGCATCGGTCGAACAACCGCCTGAGGTCAGCCCCAAGGACGCCCTGGGTCAAGAACCAAACCCGGCCGGGCACACCATCCGGACCTGGGGCCGTGTTACGCGCCCTGAGACGTCTGATGGCCGCGGCCAGCTCCCCCTGAGTGACCCCCAGTTCGGCCGCCCACTCCCTTGGGCTGTGCACTGGGCTCGTCCATCGATGACCAGGATCGGTTCAGTGACCCAGTGACACAAGTTTTCAAGTTACAGGTGCATTTTCGACAAGGGTGAGTTTTAGTCAGTTTATTGGTAATCATTCATTTTTAAATTTAACGCAAGCTATGGCTTGTTTCCGGCAATAATTCTTAAAATTCTCGTACGAAAATATTTATCCGGGCTTTTTAAACAGACTTATTCGTTATCAGCAACAGTGCTGGTCGTTATTAAATTACGGATTTATATCACAATAACGAACTACGATCACTTTTCGTTAATTTCCTTTTCGTGGATACGTTATTGACACAAGGAATTTTACGTATTCCATATCCTCCCACTTCAAATAACTATTATTTTCGAATCCTCTAAAAAAAATGTGTATTCGTCTTTTTACGTTACACGTGATTTTCATCTATTTATCCTTTATTCATCATTCACTTTAAATAACAAACAAACCATGACAACGTGTTCGATTTTATTTGCTACGCCTTTTTCATTTGCCATTCTACGCAATTTTCCTCGTTGCATGCCGAGTTGCTTGTTCACAAGTCGCAGCGCGGCGCGTAGCCACGCTAGCACGGCGCGTAGCCATGCTAGCATGGGAGCTCGGGCGGAAAGCGCGCGATTTGATTGGTCGGTGCTTTTTGTTAATATCTCGTTAACGAAACCCCGGAGAGCATTTTCACAAAGGAAAAAGTTGTTTGCAATCATCCCCCGAATCACCCCCTTTAAGGACCCGCAACATCTTTGGGACACCCTGTATACCATACATCTCTCTTTTGTAGTGGATAAATATCTTAATACTCTTTTTGCTTGCATCCAGTGCATTTTACCGGGATCTGATACAAATTGTGCCAACTTCGATGTCGCATACATTATATCTGGTCGAGTCGCCAACGCTATGTATTACATTAGTGATCCTACCAGCCGTCTATATGGTATATTTTTCATCTCTTCTCTTTCAACTTCATTTGATGAGCTATCCTGCTTTGATAACTTTATACCTGCCTCGATTGGTGTTTTTGTGGTTTTACATTCCATCATATTGTATTCATCTAATAATTTCTGTATATATAATTCTTGTGACAGTTTCATAGTTTGATTAATATATTTAATGCTTATCCCTAGTAAGTAAGACGCTATTCCCAAATCCCTTATTTCGTATTGTGATGTTAATAACACTTTAACTCGTTTTATTTTATCTACATTTTTGCTAAATAATACTATATCATCGACGTAAATAGTTAAAATGAGATCACGATCATATACGTAGACGCAGTTATTGCCTTTTAATCTTTGGAATCCGTTTTTAACTAGGAACATATCAATTGCATTGTAGCGGCTAGCTCGCACAACAAAAGAAACATTTGGCGTGCAAATGCTAGTATGGTTTACGACAAGCAAAGTCGAAAAGGCCACTTTTGAGAAAGCCGTTTCTTACGAGTTTTATTAGCCAGCATGTTTTTCGTCGAAGATTTCTAACGGCCTCAGTGGCATATTGCACATGTCGTAAACCAGGGATTTCCGAAGGGCTGCAACGCCAGGTCAAGCGACCCTCGGCGGGTGACATCACCAGGCCTGGACTTGGAGGAAATTCCGCTGCATTGCCAAACTTCCGTCGACAAAGCTACCCCCACCGGGTCACATCGCCTTTCCCAAAAAGCGCGTCAAGGGCGCAAGGAGTAGGCGGTGACTTCGGAATTGCAAGATGCTTAATTGGTTAACTTCGAAACATCGGTTGAACCAATTAGGCGACTGCAAACAGTTCGAGGAAAATATTATTTTGTACAGAAGTCAGTCTTCGCCACGACACCCAGTGAACAACAAAATAAAGAATACAAGGCGAACTTTGCGATTGCATTTAAGACCCATTCTTATCCTCACACGCAACCACCTCAGCATCATTCCAATTCCAACCTGATTGTTTCAACCCGTAAATCGGTCTTTTCAATTTTGCTACCTTTGTATCTGCTTCGCTATATCCTGGTGGTAACTCCATGTATATTTCCTCAGTTAGTTCTCCATACAAATATGCACATTTAACATCCAAATGATGTGCCTACCAACCTTCACACACTGACATCGCCAATAGCAGTCTAATAGTTGACATGTTGGCAACTGGAGCATATGATTCAAAATAATCTACATTTTTCTTTTGACCATACCCCTGTGCTACTAATCTCGCTTTGTACCTAACAACTTTCCCAGTGGGATCCGTCTTGACTTTGTAAACCCATTTACTGCCGATGCATGACATATGTTCGACTCTATTTACAACCTCCCACGTATTTCTACTTTCCAAGCTCTGTAATTCATCATCCATTGCTGTTTTCCATTGTTCAGATTGAGGTAATGACATCGCTTGCTCAAACGTTGTAGGTTCGATTATCTCTGTTAGGTTTATTTCAATATCTTTAGGTTTACCTTTACAACCCCATGGATTTCTAATAACCTTTCCGCGTCGTGGTTTGCTATTAACAATTTCTCTTTCTCGTATTTCTTGCGAACTGCTAACATCGCTATTCACATTCGTTTCTACTGTATCCTTTTCTAATAACGGTACATTTTCTACGGGTACATTACCTGTTGATTCATCCAGCTTCACTTCTTCCTTCTTAATTTCTATCTCATCTGTTACATCACTAGCTCTATTTTCATTGTCAGATGGTATTTCATGTTTCTTCTCCATAAATGTATTGAAATCCACATAATTCTTCGACAAAATCTACGTGTTTACTATGTATAATGTCGTCTTTCGAAGGATCAAATAGCCTATATCCCTTTGTTTGTGTCGAATACCCTACAAATATACATTCTTTCGCTCTTGTATTGAGCTTATGTTTATCGTATCCCGAGAGATGCACATACGCCAAACATCCATACGTTTTTAAATGTTTCACGCTTGGTCTGTTTCCAGTCCAAATCCCTTCCGGAACATTGTCGTCGATTGCCGAATGCTTGACTCTATTTTTGGTATAACATGCAGCAAGCAACGCCTCTGCCCAAAACCTTTCAGGTAATTTTGCTGTCTTTAGCATCGCACGCACTAAGTTCATTAGGGTTCGGTTAACCCTTTCGGCTACACCGTTCATTTGCGGTGTATATGCATTTGTACGCTCATGTCTTATACCTAATTTATCAAATAATGTTGCTAATTCCTTGTTACAAAATTCTAATCCGTTGTCAGTCCTTATTCTTTTTATTTTTCTATTCAGTTCTCTTTCTACTCTAGCTATATATTTTTGTACGAAACTGGATACTTCGTCTTTACCTTTTAAACAATATATTGTTGTTTTCCTCGAATAGTCATCAGTGAGAGTAAGAAAATATTTTGAACCCCCCATTGATTTTACTGGTAACGGTCCACATAAGTCTGAATGAATTAAATCCAATACGGCTTTTGTTTGTCTACCTCCCATGCTCTTACATGGAGCTTTCACAGATTTACCTATGCTACATCCATTACAATGAATATCCTTTATATTTAAATTTTCCAAGCCTCTAACTAAACTCTTACTTGATATCTCTTGAATATTTCTTGTACTTATATGGCAAAATCGTTGATGCCATTTCTCACTATCATTTAACTTATCGTTTTTGACAATATGTGTTTCCATTCGATCTGATCTGCCTTTAGTTACACTAGCTCTAACGATATATAACCCATTTTTACAAAATGCTTCCCCCACTATCGTCTTATTTCTCTTATTTAGGATACTTAATCTATGATTATCTATTATTAATCGTTTCTGCTTATTCTCTATTTGTGAAACTGATAATAAGTTTCTCCTTACATTAGGAACATGGTACACATTGCTCAAAGTTATATCAAAAGTATTATTGTTTACGTAAGTCTCTATATTAATATCACCGATTCCTATTGCTTTTAAATTATCTTGCGCCCTGTTATCAGCTGAGTAAATTGTTTCATTCGCTATAGATTTATAATTCACAAACCAATCCCTATGTTTACATATGTGATGAGTCGCACCACTATCCATCAACCAAGAATCATCTAATTGAACATTGTTTAGTTCCGATAAAAACATATCTTTCTGCTTATACTGCTTATCATTAGACGTACCCTGTTTCCACTTTGTTATTGCACTTTGTGTCCTTGTTTTACAATACTGTGCAAGGTGTCCCTGTTTACCGCACTTGAAACATTTCCTTTCATCCTTCCTATATTCCTTTGGTTGATGATACGCTTCTCTGGTTTGATGGTGAGCTTCTTTTCTTTCTTCGAGGTTACTGATCTCCTTCGCTGCTCTCCTGTCGTACTTGTTCAACAATATCCCTTTTATTTTTGACGACTTAAACTTTTCGTCATCAAGGTTCGCCAATGCCATGATAATTCCTTCATACGTATCTGGTAATCCACATAGCATTGCATATGCTAAATCGTCATCTCTGATTTCATGACCTGCTTCTTTAAGACTGTCGCTGCATGTCTTTATTCTTCCTAGATACGACATCATTGTTTCATCATGCTCAAGCTTTATTGAAACCATTTGTTTCTTGAGCTGTAGTATTCTAGGCCTCGACTTTGGTTCGAATACCTTTGTTAGTGCATCCCAAGCTTCAGATGCTTTTGTGCAGTCCATAATGTGTATTTGATGTTCCGGCTCAATAATTAGTGCAATCGTGGCCAACGCTTTGTCTTCTTTATGTCTAAAGATTGCCTTTGCTTCATTGTCCTCGATCGGTTCAACAACTTCACCGTTCACGTATTGCCATAAATCACGTTGTACTAGAGCCATTTTCACATTAAACTTCCATGACCGGTAATTGTTACCATTTAATTTATCTATCCGATCAGTTTGCATTGAAGTAGCCATTTTCTTTCTTTATTTATTTGTTGAACTTATTTCTTTATAATCTTTGGAACACGTGGTTATTCGCACATAACCTCACTTTCAAATACACCTTTCTTTCTATTTATGCGTGTCCTTTTATCTCCACTTCCATTCGCGCAAGGGAACCGTTCCTGGGCCCATAACCTTGTTGGATTGTTGGAACATATATATATAAATGTTTAATAATGATTAATGATACAGAATTGATACATGGTACACGCGACAGCACACAACGACGACACGACAAAAAACGTGATGGGAAAGCAACACAACGCTCATGCGCGCGTTCTCTCTCGCGCATGTTCCTCTGCGCATAACCACAGGCGCACCCTACGGGTGTGTGTCAAACTTCCATCAAAGATAATGCAGCTGTGCATACCGCTCGCATAGTAAAAAATTATTTTGAAACGGAAAATGTAAAGGTTTTAAATTGGCCCGCAAGATCGCCTGACCTAAGTATTATCGAGAATGTTTGGGGAAAACTCAGCCGAACATTATATGAAGGTGGAAAACAGTATAATACAGTGTCCGAATTAAAATCTGCAATTTTAGAAGCTTGGGAAAGCTTGGATCAAAATTATATAAAGGATCTGTACAGAAGTTTACCAAGAAGAATGATTGAAGTGGTAAATCGTCAAGGGCAGTCGACACATTATTAAAACTTAAAAAAACTATGTAATCTTATTTCATTTTAATACTTTTGTAATTTTATATTGAAAGTGCCTTATAATTTTGTCCACACTCAATTTCATTTTCTTGGTATAAATTGAAGGATGTTCGCGACCTCTGGATTAGCGGAAGTTGGTTCTGGGTTGCCACTTCTCGTGCGTATGATGTTTCTTTTGTATGTTAATCTGCTCTAGCAGTTAAGCGATATAATCATCGTTACATATCTTTACGTACATTATGTTCAATAGTTATGTTTGTATTTGTATTATTATTATTCATTAAAGAACTTTCATTTAACAATGGTTATGGGCCCAGAATATGCCAAGTAAAAGTGCATAACCTAAAAGTGAACACGTGCGCAGCATAAATCATTTAAAAATGTTTAGTGACGGTGCAAAAAGTGAAAACTATATAAGTAAATTATCGCAGCACAATTATAGGACCTGGAAGATCGAAATGAGATGGCTTTTAAAGGGAAAAGGATTACTAGATTATGCCCTAGGAAAGCACGTGCGTCCAGAAAATCCAACCGCAGAGCAAAAGGCTCTTTATGCTGCGAATAACGATAAAGCGCTTGCTATGATAGGGTTAAGCATAGATGCAGATCAGCAGATTCACATTGAGGACTGCAATGATGCACATGAAGCATGGATGAAGCTTGAACAAGTATATGAACCCAAGTCTAGGGTGCGTATAATGCAATTAAAGAAGGCATTTTATCATCTAAAAATGAAGGATGATGAAAATATGTCTGCATATGTGTCAAGAGCCAAGATTGCAGCAAACAATTTGAGAGAAGCTGGAGCAGAAGCTAAAGATGAGGATCTGGCATACGCACTATTAGCCGGATTGCCTGAAAGCTATGAGAGCTTAAATATGTCATTGGCTAGTTTACCAGATGACCAGTTCAATTCTGCGGAGATTATAAAAGTGTTGCTGGCAGAATATGACAGACGACTCTCTAGACATACAGATGATGTCAATGAACATAAAGAGGCGTTGCATACAACAAAAAGATTTTACAAACGACCAAATAAAGATGTAGAAAGAAACAAAGGTAAGCAATTTACATGCTTTAACTGTAATAAAATAGGTCATTTTGCTAAAGATTGTCGCATGCATATAAACAAGGGACGTAAGACATCCAACACAAGAAACAAAGTGGATGCTGCATTTTTGCTGTCATTGAATACTGTAGCCCTAGATGATACATGGCTTCTTGACAGTGGTTGTACACATCATGTGAGCAACAGAAGAGATTGGTTCATGTCATTTAAAGAATTAAATGTTGAGATGGTGAATACAGCAGCAGATCCACAAAAGCAAAGTGGGGCAACGTTACATGCTAAAGGCGTTGGCAAGGTAATATTGAAAATGTATGTTGGAAATTCAGTACGGAGAATAATTCTAGACAACGTATACTATGTTCCACATATTAGAAAGAACCTCTTGTCAGTCTCACAAATAGAAAAGAGGGGATATGAGTTACTGATTAAAGATGGTACAATAAAGGTAAGAGATGTACATACAAAGAAAGTACTGTGTATAGCGACTAGAAATAATGACTTATATGCTATAAAAGGAACAGTAGAAAAGAATGAGAATTGTACTGAGAATTCATATGCGTTGAATACAGAGTGCAAAACGTTATGGCATGAGAGATTTTGCCACATTAATTATGAGACAATAAAAAGGACTTTTCAGCTCAAGAAAGTTACTGGATACGAGGATACCAAAATGCAAGAACATGGATGTGATGCATGCTATGTGGGGAAAGCAACCAGAGCAGCCTGCAAGCCAATTTTGAGCAAACAATCAAAAGATATATGCGAGCTTATACATTCGGATTTGTGTGGCCCAATGCCTGTAGAATCGATAGGAGGAAGTAAGTACTTTCTGACATTCACAGATGACTATTCACGTAGAATAACCGTACGATGTGTAAGATCAAAAACTCAAGTGAAGAAATGTATACAAGAACACATTGCAGAAGTTGAAAGACAAACTGGAAAGAAAGTCCGAAGATTTAGAAGTGATAATGGTTTGGAGTTTTGTAATAGAGAAATTACAGAATACTTCAAGACATTTGGAATTAAACATGAAAGAAGCAATGTTGAAACGCCACAGATGAATGGCACTGCAGAACGTGTTAATAGAACACTGTTGGATTTGACTAGATCTATGTTACGCTCAGCGAGACTGCCACAAAGGTTCTGGGCAGAAGCAGTCGTTACTGCAGCTTATGTGAGAAACAGAGTTATCAGTACAAAACTTAACGACGTAACACCACTAGAAATGTGGACAGGTCGTGTACCCAGTGTTAGACACCTAAAAGTATATGGTTGTTTAGCCTATGCTAGACTACCAATTCAGGGCAGAAGAAAACTAGAAAACAGAAGTATTCCATGTATATTAGTGGGATATGGAACTAAAACAAGAGGATACAGATTGTGGTCTCCAGAAATGCAGGATGTCATTAGCACGAAACACGTTAGATTTCTGTGAAACGAAGAAAGGCCATGATTATTTATATAACAAAAATAGTGTTACTGTTGATTTGGAAAATACGTTTGAAGGTATTTGGTCAGGTACAGATCACTATTCTGAAGAAGAGGATACCAATGACCAAGATGAAACAAAATCGCAGATGCAAGAAGAATCAGAACCCAAAAGGAAATGTAACGAGACAGTGGGGGTAGTACAAGACGGAAAACCAAAACCAAGAGTTGGTGGACGGAAAAAGACTATCCGAAATCCCTATGGCTGTAAAGGTAAGCCTAAACCAATACAGAATGACACAGAAAACTTAATGTCAACAGATGGAGAATCAACAGAGGTCGAAGCAAATCTATTAGAAATAGTTGAACCAGAGAATGTAAATGAGGCATTGTCCTCGCCCCAAGCGCGACAATGGATGCAAGCCATCAAGGTTGAGATGCAGAGTCTTGAAAGAAGAAAAACCTGGACAGTGACGAATCTACCAGAAGGCAAAAATTGTATCGGATGTAGATGGGTATTTAAATTGAAAACTGATTCTGATGGAAGGCCAAGTAGATTTAAAGCAAGACTCGTCGCGCAGGGATTTAGCCAGAAGAAGGGTAAAGATTATACAGATACTTACTCGCCGGTAGTAAATTTTTCAGTGATAAGGCTCCTATTAGCTAGTTCAGTAATACTTAAACTAAAAACTAGACATCTAGACATTAACAATGCTTTTCTATACGGTTCGCTAAAAGAAGAAATATTTATGGAGTTACCTCCGTTATATAAAAGAAAGGATGGACAAGTAGCCAAGCTATTGCGACCAATTTATGGGTTAAAACAGGCCAGTAGAAACTGGAACGAGGAATTAGATAGTTTTCTCATAAGTTGTGGTTTTAAAAGGCTAAAATCATCAAGCTGTATCTACAAACAAGAAGATGAAACAATACTGGTAGTTTATGTAGACGATATTCTAATTTTCTCACGCGAAGTGATGAAAATTAATGAACTTGTAGGAAAAATTACTAAAAGATACGAAACCAAGGACTTGGGGGAGATCAGTCACGTACTAGGAGTGAAGGTAGAAAGAGACACTAAAGGAAATATGCTACTTACACAGAAACCGTATGTGGAATCTATACTAAAACGATACAGGATGCTAGAATGTCGTGGTGCAAAAACTCCATTGGAACCGGGAATTAGGTTGGTAAGAGAGATGCATTCAAGGACAACAGAGAAAGAAAAGAATACGTGTAATGCACCCTATCGAGAGGCGATAGGATCGCTGATGCACCTAGCATTATATACCAGACCAGACATCCTATTTGCAGTAACAAAGTTGTCACAATATAACGCTAAACCTAGCGAGCAACACTGGTTGCAAGTGAAACATGTGCTGAGATATCTAAGCAAGACACGAAATCTAGGTATAGTTTATAAATGTAACGAGGGTAAAAATATATCAGTTTTTTGTGACGCAGATTGGGGAAGTGATCTAGACGACAGACATTCCTTCTCAGGAATGATAGTAAAAATAGGAGGTAACTTAGTTAACTGGAAATGCTCCAAACAAAGATGTATTTCAACCTCAACGATGGAGGCGGAATACGTGTCAATGTCGTATGGAGTCAAGGAAGTAATATGGCTAGAAATGCTACTTAAAGAATTAAATTTATTGCACTATTTTTCAGAGTTTACCATATTTTGCGACAACAGGTCGGCTATCGATTACTCCCAGAGTAAAATAGACAAAACGAGGACGAAGCACATAGATATATCATATCACCTAGTACGCGAAAAATTACAGGAAGGACTAATGAATCTAGAATACATCCCATCAAATGAGAATCCGTCGGACATACTCACTAAAGGATTAACACCAGTTAAACACGATGAATGCGTAAAGATGTTAGGATTAAAACATGTAAACTAATAATAAGACTAGACATGGGAGATATTGCGTGTATGTGCCGCGAAAGTGGGGGATTGAAGGATGTTCGCGACCTCTGGATTAGCGGAAGTTGGTTCTGGGTTGCCACTTCTCGTGCGTATGATGTTTTTTTTGTATGTTAATCTGCTCTAGCAGTTAAGCGATATAATCATCGTTACATATCTTTACGTACATTATGTTCAATAGTTATGTTTGTATTAGTATTATTATTATTCATTAAAGAACTTTCATTTAACATAAATAATAAATGGATTGAACGATTTATTTAATTTTTTCATATATTATGTCAAAACTAGTACCTTATTTTGTTGTGTATTCATATTCCACGTATATGTACAAATAGATGTTCATTTCCAAAAATTTTGAGGTGCCTTATCATTTTGTCCACCAGTGTATTGTTTCAATAGATGGCATTAACAGTTTTCATTAAATTTAATAAGTTCCGTTATTTTTCCGACATACATGTTCGCGCCAGATGATCAAACGTGGCCCAATAATAGAAATTTCTAACAGCGAACATAGGCTTTTAGTATTTTTGGGTACGTGATTCGTGTAACAATGTAACTATTAAAATTTAAACAAAACTATAAATATTTAAAACATACTGTGTAATAATCAGTCCGGGATCCGTCTAATACATAACTATTAAAAATAGACAGAATCGTTAAAAATTCTAATTTTGTATTTAAAATTTTGAAAGCAACACCAAAGTATATCGTTATTATTATTTAAATATAACATTATGTACTAGCAAGTATAAGTTTAGAAATTTCGGAAAAAGTTTGTACTGTACATTCGCTTTGTGTGTAATATTACATATGTAATATTGTACTAAATAATCAATTTACACTTTAAATGCTACATGTAACTTACTGTTAATTCTGTTTTGCATCCAGTAATGAAGCGCTTGGATTTGTTTGCGTTTATATCAAATAAAAAGTAAAATTAAGAAAGTTAAAGTATGATGACACTAACATACAGATAGTAAAGATTGTGATAATGGCATGTTGATGCCCTTTATTTTTTTAATATAGTTACTAAATAGTTAAAAGCTCGGCCGAAAGCAAATAAAATTAATTTACAGTGTTTGAAAAATTGGGAGGATCTAGAATTTGTAAAGTCTTTAAATGAAAATGATTCATTCTGTTTATAATTAACAAAATATACTATATGTTCCTATTAGTTGTTATTTTTACTCTTTAACCAAATAAAAAATTTACTTATCAAGTTATATTTAATTACTGCCTTTGCAGTAGTTATTTCCATGTTCATAAAGATGAAAATCTTGTTATAATCAGTGAAATGAACTAAATTTATGATTAAATACATTTATGCGAATGAGAAAGAATAATTGAAACCTGTCTGTAAACTTATCAAAATTTATTTAACGGAAATGTATCAATTTGTGTTCCTAGGAAACTGTATCCTAGTACGCTCTTTCACAAGTTCTCGACTTATTTTTGTATACTATTCAGGGTGTTCGACCACCACTGGGAAAAATTTTAATGGGAGATTCTAGAGGCAAAAATAAGACGAAAATGAAGAATATCAATTTCTTGACTGAGGCTTCGTTAAAAAGTTATTACAAAATTTCAAATCATTCTGAAAAAATTATTTTTAGTTGCGGGGCTCAATTACAATAATTTTTGGTGAATAGATCTACCCCCGAAATCCTACCCACTTTCTAGAAAAAAATTCAGTACGGGCGGAACTTTAAACGTTAATAACTTTTTAACGATGCCTCCATTAACAAATTAGTATTCTTCATTTTCGTCTTATTTTGGCATCTACAATCTCTCATTAAAATTTTTCCCAGAGGTGGCTGAACACCCTGTATACTCGACCGACCATTGAATGTCCTGACGTCTAAGACAGAGCCTGCTAGTACAAAACGCACCCCTCTTCTTTCCTATATTTTCGTCTTGCTATCTTACTTACTTCCTCCATACTTCAAGCCACTACAGTTTTTATTTTTACAGCTAGATTCAGTTGCTCGAACTGACGACACAGAATTATCAGTGACTATGTCTTCTGATCTTGAATCGAACATTAAATTCTATCAATATCGGAGACAGTATTGTACTACAATTTACGTTCAAACTTGAATACCAAGAGTTTTGTCTGTTCTCCAGTAAGATAACGAAAATCCGAAATTGGTATATTTGAGGAAAACAAACGAACCAGAACACTCTTGAATAAGTCTTGTTGTGTTCCAATGACGATTGATGATTTTTCTTGCTACGCGAACGCGCGCAACCGAGGCAATATTTAAAATGAATTCCCCAGAAAATGCGAGACCAGACACGTTTTACGACGTCGCTCCTGGTTAGAAATCGAGGGAAGTTGCACTGCTTGGCGACGGCTTGAATTTCCATTCCCGATCGGGACCGTAAAACTCACCTGCTACCACAACGTCAAAGATTGGACCGTCCGCGAGGAGCCGGAAGCAGGACGATCTGGTGTATTAGAGCCACGCCGCGATTTCCTCCTCTCGTAAATGACGAGCTTGCTAATGGGATTAAATCGTGTATCGTGGATCCCGACCGAACCACCACCCTCGTTTACTCGTGAGAATAGGAGATGGGTCGCGAAGTGGATTTATCGTCTTGAATGTCCGATAATGTGGCACGCAAGTTTTCAAAGATATCGGTAACAAGCGCTCGTCTTGACTGTTACGAGATTAGATTATTTATGAGCAAACGAATGTTATTGAAATTATTGTTGAAATTTTTTCTATTTTGGGACTGAAGTTGTCAAATTTGACGAATAAGCAGGATGTGGAAACAAATAGAACTTCAAATTAGCGATTTTTGTCGTAGCTATAGCCCTTACATATAGCGATGGCAACTGAAACGCTTTGAACCTACACGGTGAAACGATGTAAATTATAAAATAAAATTAACACTTATTTATTCATGTCATTATAAAGGAAACATAACTCATATTGTATGTCATGGATATTATCAAAATGTTAACGAACAATTCAAAATTTTGTTTTAAGAGTGTATCAGCCTCGTTTGTTCAGCCTTCGAAAACGATCTACTAAATAAATGGTAGAATTCTACCAATAATTGTTTCTTAGAATCTTTTTTATTAATATCATTTCAATATTTCTGTAATATTGTTCACGAGTTCTTCTTTGATTTTAAACGTGTTTATCTGCAAAATTTACTTTCTCAAACAATTTTACTTATTTCACATTTATTTTAGTTTCACACGAGCGTTATAAAATTTATAGCGCTATTATTGTAATTATTAATTGTAATCAGTTAAAATGACTAAATGTAAGAAAGCGAGATAATAAAGTCACTTCGGAAAACTGTATCTGTACTTTAATTCGCATTTTCGAAAAATTCTAATCACTTCGAACGTGATTCGAAGCTTGGAATTCTTGTAAGACTTGTTAAATTTTAAATACTAATGGAAACTTCGAATCATTTCGAATCTGCGTAAGTAAATTTGAAGCGTTTCTTAAGGTTATGAAAATTCGCACCACTTAGAATATTATTATCTTCGTAAGCAGGGGACATTATTAATCGCAAAAGAAATAGATTTTTTATATACTTTGGTTTTCATTGTGTTCTAATAAATAATTATATATTTAAATTATTTTATACCATTTCCTTTCATTCAGCGTTTTACAACCTTACTTTGCTATCAAAATAAGTTAATAATTAATTAACTTAAATAATTTTACTTTTGTAAGAGGGATTTAACAATTTCATAATTGATAGCTATACAAAATTCGTACTATTAAATTCTGACCTAAGGTGTATTAATTGTATTCTTGTTGAAAAAAGTAAGCAAAGTTAAGGAAAATAGAATGGGAAATGAGACTAATTTTCAAAATCTTTAATGCAATCAAGGCTTTCAAGATATCCAAGATGTTCAAAATTTTCAAGATTTTGAAGATGTATCGAAATATAAAAAATTCAAGATTCAAGACTTTCAAGTGTTTTCGAATCACATACGAAATGATTCAAATCTTCAGTCTTGAAAAACCTTGAATCGCTTCGAAATTGAGATTTAAACAGTAGTAATGTATGGTTTACATTAACCAAGCTTGGATCCAACAATTAATTTTTATCGTGTAGGATAGTGTTTTTTGTCCCACAGATTGAGTCGAGTTTTGACTCGACAAAGTGTATGTATATCAACAGAGAGTAAGTATATCATGGAGAAAATATTTTTTCTTCAAATTGTACCAATAAAATGCTTGTAGAGATTATAGTACACTTAAATTTTCAGTAACTAATTGTCCAAAAAATTGTTGACGAGGTAGGTGGATGAAGTTGAACCGGGGTTAGAAATAGTTTACACATGATGACTTTTAAACAAAAATATATTGTTATATTCCTCTTAATAGTACTTTATTAAACTTCAGAATACTAAGTTAGCAATTAACGGCGTATAATACAATAGACTATTTGTAGACTGAACTTGATGTGCTCGTGTAACTACCAAATCCGAATTTCGATCTGAGTCTGTTAGGGACAAAACGCGGGATATATAAGTAGGGTTGGAAAAGTGGGGAAGGCGGAGTTATCCAGGAAAAGGGCGAGTCAGAGAGTGAGCTTTCAAAATGAGGCAGAGGTCACGGTTCGGATGTGAATCAGGGTAAACGATGAAATCACCAAGGAAAGGAATTTGGGATGTTTTACAGTTTTGTGCGAAGAGGACATAAACTATCGATATGCGCGTAAATACGATAAGATATACTGGCATACAACACCTTCCGCCATAAGATTGTTAACTGGAAGTTAAGAGTAATTATAAGAGTAGTTATAAGAGTGAGGGGGTTGGTGGTTGAAATAACAATTCCACAATGTACCCCACAATTATTAAATGTTTATTCGCGGGTGTGGGTGTGTATCCACACGTAGGTTAATGTTACGACGCTTTTAACAGACTGATCCACAACAACGTCTTTACCAGAGTGATCATGCACGCGTCTTTACAGACTGGCCTTAACAACGTATTTCACAGAATGAGCGTCTTTCTTAAAACTCTCTTTGTAACAACCCCCTATTTAGTTTTGTAACACCCGCTTGTAGTTAACATTTAGAATAATAAAAACAACGCGGCCTACGCCAGAACCGACGCCAGTTCTGCGAAACTAAAGAACGCGCACGCCGGCACCAGCTACGCCCGCGCCAATCAGCGACGTTCAGGTTCCTGATTGGCTCGAGCCGGACGCCGTCCGGGGTATAAAAAGGGGCCCGCTGGCCCATGTTCATCAGTGAGTCATCATTGATCAGACATTCGACCTTGGGACGTCGTAGTGAACGGACTATCCTAGTGCGGACAAACGGCTAACTAGAGCGAGCGTGCAAGCGAAAGGACACGTGTGATCCACAAGCCGAAACAAAGGACAGCGCAAGCACGGAGGGCAACTCCATAGCAACCCTGGCCGCTGGGCCGAACAAAGCGCAATTCCTCCATCGCCAGGCAGCGCGACTGGAAGGAGAACCGTATGCGCCAACATATAGGAGAAGAGCTGTCTCGCTCTCTGATTCCAGGAGAGGAACAACGGAAATTCCAACTCCCATGCCGACCACCAGCATGGAACCACCCCAAGCGACCACATCATCTCTGATCAACACAGAACAGCAGGATGAGTTTATCCAGCCCCGTAAGAGGAAGACTTGCAAGGACCCCCATACCACAGCTGCAAACCTGACGCGTCCTGCAATAGAAGCGACGCCCACCCCAAACCGCTACGCCATCTTGACGAACATCTTCGACGTCGAAGATGACTCCGAACAACAGCCTAGCCCGCTGAAAAAGTATACCCTACTGAGTAACAAACCCGAGCAGCACAAGGTTTGTTAACCACCTATTTTTATCCACACACACAACGCAGAGTAAATTTGAAATCAAATATCTTTCTAATCAAGCCAAAATCACCCTTGGCGAAGAAGTCTGGCCTCAACCAAAGACTTCTTCGCCACCAAAATTCTCTTATCCCAAAACAGAATCCAATATCACACATACTCACTAACCTCTGAAAAAACTATAGCAGTAGTCCTTAAAGGACTCCCCAAATTACCCACAGACGAAATTCTAACTGAAATTCAGGCCAAGGGACTTAACGCCCTAACCTGTTCAGAGCTTAAACGCAAGGAACCCAGCTATCTTGCCACGTATAAAGTAGTACTTGCTAGAGGTACCACCTTGCAGCAAGTTAACCATATAAAAACACTAGCCCACACCCGAGCTTACTGGGAAAAGTTTAATAGTTCTCGCCCATATATCCAGTGCTACCGGTGCCAAGCATACGGACATTTTTCCACCAACTGCACTAAAAACCACAACTGCCTGAAGTGCGCAGGTAAACACGCTACAAAGGACTGTACCAAACCTCCCACAACCCCAGCCACATGTTTCAACTGCATAGGTCCACACCCGTTTAACTACAGCCAATGCCCATCCCTGCTAGCATTCCTTAAAAAACGCACCATTCCTCAAAACACTCCCATCCTCCCAGATAAAGCCCCAATAATCCCAAACAACACTCCTCGCAGCATACCTCCAGCAGTAATAGCCTCACTCCCCCTGCAAAACCTTCCCGCACCAATCTCCAGAAGAACCTACGCCAGCGTTATCTCACATAATCTTACCCACGAGCAACCAACCTCTCAACCTGACCAGTCCAACCTATTTGCTAAGTCCCAAGCCATAAATCATATCCTAGATATCAACAGCATGGTGGCAGCCCTATATTTCCTGTACACTAAACTCAGCTCATGCCAAACCAAAGTACAAAAACTCCAAGCATTCCTTGAAGCCGCTGAACTCATCAATGGCTAAGCTATCCCCCAAAATACTCCTCTGGAATGCGACCAGCATTCTAAACAAAACCTCAGAACTCCAAATCTTCCTAGAACACCATCAAATCCAAATAGCTCTAATCACAGAAACCTGGCTGAAACCAACTGACTCCATCCGCTTAACCAGCTATAATATAATCAGGAATGACAGACTTACACCGCGTGGAGGAGTAGCCATCATCATCCACCAAAACCTTAAATTTGACACTCTCCCCCAACCTTTCTTGGACAGAGTAGAGAGCTTATTCATTCAACTCACCACCAATTCAAAAATCATTCTCGGAGCAGCCTATCTCCCTCCAAACAAACGCTACTCCCAGCACGACCTCAACATCCTAAACTCGCACAACCAAAAATTCATCATCGGAGGTGACTTCAATGCCAAGCACCCCAGCTGGAACAACACAACTACAAATAGCAACGGCAAAACACTATACACGCACATGTCCAAAAACTCCTATCACATAGCTAGCAGCGATACTTACTCCCACAAACAGCCGCATGCTAGACCATCTAACATAGACATATTTCTAACCAACTCACCACACTATTCGGAATGCCATACAATCCACGACCTCCCCTCGAATCATCTCCCAATAATACTACACCACACCAATAACTGCACCCAATTTACCAACTGCACCCTCTCCACCACTGACTGGCACCAATACCGCTCCCAGGGGAACAGGTACCCCATAAATCCTCATCTAAATACCACACACGACATAGACAGAGAAATCACCAAGATTCAAAAACCAATCAAACAAAATTACAAAAGAGCAACCACCACCACACACGCCTACCATAGAACAATCAAACCAGACACAGAACTCCTAAATCTCATTAAGCTGCGCAACAGGTACAGGCGCAAATATCAAAATTCAGTTAACCCATTACACAGACACCTACGAAACTCCCTCACCAATCAAATACAATCCAAAATCCGAGAACTAAAGAACACCTCATGGCACCTCAAACTCTCCAAAATAGCAGCCAATCCCAACATGCTCTGGACTACCTACAAAACCCTCAAACAGACCAAACACACCATCCCGCCACTTACTGAGGGCAATACCACAGCCTACACCAATACGGACAAGACAGAACTCCTTGCCGATGCATTCCATCTCCCTCCTATCCCTCACAACAACTCTCCTACAGAACGTGATGCTGAACAGCTTGTCAGCATACTAACCAACACCAACACTACACCACCAAACCCCTCGTTCATCACCCTCCAACTTATCCATAACTACATCAGAAACCTAAATAAACAAAAAATCCCCGGGGCCTGACAAAATCACAGCCAACCAACTCAAATACCTCCCTCACATAATAATCCTCCAGCTCTACTATATCTACAGGCAGTCCTATCTTCTAGCATACTTTCCCGCTACCTGGAAAACAGCACATATCATACCCTTTCCCAAACCCATGAAATCCCGCCTAAATCCAAATAACTACAGACCCATCAGCCTACTGAGCATACTTGGTAAAATCCTGGAAAAAATAGTACTTTCTCAAGTCATCACACATCTCCAATCCAACAACATCATTATACACGAGCAATTTGGCTTTCGAGCCAAACACTCCACCATCCAACAGGCACTAAGGCTCCAGGAGGACATTGCCCTGGAGGTGAACAAGAACCGTTCGGTGGTCCTAGTACTCCTTGACTTCCAGAAGGCCTTCGACACCATCTGGCACAATGGCCTCGTCCTTAAACTCCAACAAATCAACCTCAACCCACACCTGATCAAAATAGTTTACAGCTACCTTACAGACAGATACATTATAGTTTCACACAACGGCTCCCACTCCTCCCCCAGACTACTACACACCGGGGTACCGCAGGGATCAGTCCTGGGACCCATCTTATTCAATATATTCATAAACGACATCCCCAAAAATCCCAACACCAAACTAGCCCTCTACGCAGACGGCACCGCAGTATACTCCTCCTCGTGGAAAATAAACCAAGCTATCAAATACACTCAAAACCACCTCAATCACATCTTACAATTCACTTCCACTTGGAAGCTGACAATAAACCCCACAAAAACAGAAGCTACTATCTTCACCCCCAAAATACTTCACAACCCAGACATACTCACAATAGATAACCACTAACCATTAACTGTTCCACTAAAGTTAAACACCTGAGCATATGGTTCGATAATAAGCTAAAATGGCAACACAACTCCAAAGATAGGGCTTGTAAAGGCATCGGAGCACTACGCACTCTATACCCACTTCTAGCACGAAATAGTCCACTGCCCACAGAACTAAAAATCCGGCTCTACAAAACCTGTATCCGACCCATCCTCACATACGGCGCTCCAGTATGGTACACCGCAGCAACATCGCATATATCCAGAATCCAAATCCTACAAAACAAATACCTCCGAGTCATCCTAAACAAAACGCGCTATCACACAATCGCTTCGTTGCATGAGGAAGCAAAAATCGAGTATATCCGCGAGCATGTCATGAAGCTGGCCGCCGCAGCTTAAGCTACTAACGCCCAGCATCCAAACCCCCTAGTAGCATCACTAGGGAATTACGACCCCGAAGATATACCATTAAAGATTCGAATACAAACTCCCAGATTGATCATCAACTAACCGTCCATAGCACCACACTCATCGCATGATGCATGTAAACGAGGTTTTTCAGTTTTCCTTCGAGCCCTAACCCAAGGAAAATCACAATAACGCATCCTCATAAACATTCCAGAACCTAACAAACGTTTATAAGTGCAGATTATAGGACGCCAGCCCAAGGTACTGCAGAGGAAACAGAAAAACGAGTTAAAAAAAAAAACATGTTCGGCAGTCACTTCCCGACTACTCAAGAGAAGACTTCCTCAGTGCCGGCTCCTACGCGGGTGTGTCAAATTGCTGGAACTCTCTAACCTCAGTCGGGTACTCTCGCCAGTGACTTCGGCTCCCCAACCCCGTTGAAGAGGTCCTAAGAGGTACGGTAACGCGGCACCTGCGCAGAGCGTCGCCACGTGCCCTTAGATTCTCGCTCACGGTCAGTTGAACTTGGGAGCTCTGCGGAGTCGGACCTCCCGCCGAGTATTTGTACATCCGAGCAACTTGGAATAAACGACCAGTCCTTCTCAGGGCCCAACTCCTAAATCAAAGCCGCTGCAGTCTTTTGGAAAACCCTCGCCCTCACCCTCATCCTCGCACTCCTCCTACCTTGGTACTGCGGAACCCCGTTTCCTCCGTACCGCACTCCTTCCACTCCCACCTCCCCTTACACCTTCAATATATACATGACCTTACCCTAATAGCAAAGGAAGAGAAAAAGAGACAGGACACAAAGATGGAAAAACGAAACTGGAAAATACTTAGTGTAGGGAAAGTTTAGTTACAGTGGAAGAGAGTCATAAAAGTCAAGAGGCTCGCCAGGCCTGAATCGAGGTGGGCCGAAGCCCAGGCGAAACCTTAAAGGAAAACAGGCGCCTCGCACGGCTTTGGTCGCCAAGTGTTTAACAGGACGACCAGGCTCACACGAGAAAAATGGAAAAATAGGAAGCTTAAAACTATCCTTATATTCCATTCCCATGTATACCCTGGCAAGGGCGTAGTGGCTATACAATGGCCGCTACAAGAGTAATTATAAGTAATTATAGATTATTACTATACATCTGTTTTAAGGCTAAATATATATGTATATGTGTATATTGTATAAAATCTGTATAAAATCAGGCTTCAGGGACGGTTACCTTTCCTACACTACGTTTATTGCTATAATTACACTTGAAAATATGTATACATATATTTTCATGTGAGTTCTTTAACTGAATAATAATTATCAAAATATCAGAGTGCGAAATGCTACAAAATTGGAGTTATAGCCCGGGGCTAATTCTAAGGTGAAAAACTAGCGCTGATCCTCCGTTGATAGTCCCTTAAATAGGCTTATCGGGACATTGTTCCATGCCCTGGGCTGCTGCGTGTTTTTGAATATGTTGGCCCGTCCTTACTTAGAGGGCAAAGTGCGTTGGGTAGGATTGCTCAAGTTAGGGCATTGATTGCCCTTGATTCAGCGGACAGAGTCCATTGGTGACGCGATCATCTCACCGATCGACCGGTTGGCGCTTTCAATTTACAGTCAGTCTCAATAAAAATTAAATTTCAAAATTAAAAATCGGTAAATATTTATATTTCAGTATAAAGATGGTTTTTCTTTTCTTTGTTAACTGGCTTCTGATTATTTAACAAATTATTGACTGTTACTTGTATTTCTGTCAAGTTAATCAATAAGATAACCTAATCATCTTAAAAAATCATAATAACAAGATGTATATTATATCAATTGATTGTATACATATTGTAACGAGAACAATGTTAGTTAGGACAATATTAACGAGCATGTTAGCGGCAATGCACTTTCCAAGAGAGTCGGAGGTAAGGACAATCAAAGGTTGCTCAGTCTACGATAGATTTATGACAGAGTTTTGAGGTACATGTGGCCTAAAGAGTGTCCAGCTGACTCGTGTCGAGGTATTGATTGTTATGGATGGAGAGAGAAATTGGTTAAAAGAAGCAGACGACCTGACGTCGTACTGCCAAAAATATAAAGACTTTGTCCTGAAGGATCTGGCCACGGAGTGGAGAAGGCGGGTGACCTTCCGGTAAGAGTACTGTGAGGAATGGCACAGGACTTACCCCAGAACCGTCAAGGGAAAAACGTCTAACAAGCACGATAGATATTTGTACTTGTTTATACTTGTTTTCACTGATTAAAGTGCACTCCAGGGATTCACTGATCATCTGCAGGTGTAATTAAATACAAGGTAAATAATTAAATACAAATTGGGTCCACTAATATTAACAGAGTCAACTCCAACATCATCAACCACAAAGTTTGATGCGGAGATTCTAATCGATATAACACAAATCTATTTTCCGGTCACCTAGATAGATTATATTTCATGTTTAATTGTTAAATACACTTTCAATTTATAATAGTATAAATGTTCCTTGCTTTACCTTAGATTATCAAACAATGAATACATAAAAGGCATCTTTAATTCGATTATCAATATTAACTTTCTGATATTCGATAATATATTTATCAATCTACGTTTTACGAATACATTACAATACTTTCCGACACTTTATTAGAAACAAAACTATATTTCTATAAACGTATTATTTTATTACATATTTATGTATGGAGTACGTTATTAATATGATTTAGTTATTCAACAAATAAAAATTGATCTTTATATTTAAAATAAATAGCGAAAATGTTTATTTACTTTTTAAACGTAAAATTTGATTATATTTAAGAGTTATTTAAGACACATTATAAAATTTCTACAAGTAACGAATATACAGGATATTTTATAATCATATTCTAACCAGCTTTCTGCAGTAAGGATCATCGACAAAAGGTAGTTAAGTAACATAATTTTGACTCTAAGCTTATCCGATTGTAAGAACATTTTCTCGCACATCTTTTAATCTGAATTGCGTACTATCGGGAGATGAGATGATGGCGCATTACCTACCAACTAAACGACGCAAGGGGCAAGAGGAATCGTTTGCACGATCCACGTAATCCCCTCCACTTCTTAGGTTCTTGATTATTATTCTTTCAAAACTCTAAAATTTTTGTCGTATAACTACTGGGTTGTTTGTCTCGATATATGAACTGGGGCATTGCAGGCGTTGTTGTTCGCGCTCGAATATGCATAGCCGGGATTGAAATAAAATGAAAATGACCAAACCGTTGTCGCGTGTCTTCGAAGAGGTGGTTACTCAACCAGAAGACAAGTTAGGAGTGTTCGTTGTGTCCGAAATCCGTCTCCTCCTCAGCTTGTATCCCCTCCAACAGGTTCACTTGGTGGTGTTCGCAGATTTGGGAGAGGAGGACCCATTTTCCTGCTCCATTTCGGCAAGAAACTCCTACCTCACATCCAGTGGTGGAGGAAAGTGCCAGGTCACCCTGGCGAAGGTGCCCAAGGTTTCCTCCCCAAGTCGAAGATCGCATTAATTTACTGAGGAAGAAACAGAACTCCGGATTAGCAATGCGACAAGAGGTTGTGTCTGTTTTGCAGCTGTTTTATGGCTATATTGTTCCACGAGTCTAGTACATTTGGCCTCGACGACACCTCTACTTACAAGGAAGGACCGCAAACGAACCGGCTTCGATTTAGATGAAACTTTGTAGTCCTAGAAAACAGCCGAAAATAATATTGGGTTGTTCCGAAAGTAATTTCGTTTTTCTCCTTCGTGAAAAGGAACAATTTTCTTATAATATGTAAATATTTTATTGATTTGTGTACTGGTCATTTTGGTCCAACATCTTTTGTTATCTTCCTGGTAAGAGCATGATTCCATGCTCATAAAATTTCTGACCTTTATTTATAAAAAACTGATGCAAGTGATTTTTGACATCGTTGCTTTAAGTAAATGTTTTATCGTCTAAGAAATTTTTTAAAGACCGGAACAAATAATAATCCGATGGTGTCGGATCTGGCGAGTATGGTGAGTGTGGTAGGACATCCCATCCAAACTGCAATAGCTTCTGACGAGTTACTAAACTTGCGTGAAGTCTGGCATTATCATGGTGGAACCCAAATGTCGAGTTTTGAAACGAAACCAAGTCGTTTCATGTGATCACAAACGGTCGAATTCGACAAATTTAACCTCTTAACAATTTCTCGTCTTGTTATTCGTCGGTTTGCTTCAAACGATACCTTCATTTCGCTTTCGCCGGATTTAACTGACCTTCCAGAACGTGGGCCATCTTCAATATAAAAATTGCAGGAACGAAATTTTGCGAACGAGTTTTGGCACTGCCATTCTGTTAAAACATCTTCACCATGAACGTCACACAATTTTATTCTTGCTTGAACAGCATTCTTACCTTTTTGATAATAAAAAAGCAAAATATGTATACCGAAAATGCAACTTCTGATTTGCCATATTTGACGGGACACCGAAAGAACACAATTGCATAGAAACAAACAAAATTTTTTACAAACAAGCCTTGAAGTGTCAGCTGTGAAAATATATAATGAAAATACGGTAATTCTTTAGAAGTTTGCCCTCCTCACCGATTTCGATGACCTTGAAATATGTTGTCAAGGTCACTATTCTGAACTTTTCCCTATACATGTTACCACCGCTCGGCCTTAGTTTCCGAGATATATTATATTAAAAGTGGGTATCGGTATTAGTTAGTGTAGTTGTTAGAGGGGTGTCTGGGGGCGTAGCCCCCCAGTCAACAAAATGAATTTAATATGTTACTGTTCAACTTGTGAGGTATGTTTTATTTATTGCTCCGCAGGGCTCATGAAACGAAGTTCCATATTCTTTCGTTTTTGTTGCAGGAAAAAAAATGTCTGAAATTGTGGATTTAAACCGACAGTCGGTGAATGATGGCAATACAATTATTTTTGCGAATATTTGGAAAACGAAGGCCAAGCGGCGGTAACATGTATGACAAGTTGTTCAAAATGATGACCTTGACAACATATTTCAAGGTCACGAAAATTGGTGAGGAGGGCAAATTTTTAAATAACTACTGAAAATACGGTTTAAAATTGGCTGATTAAAAATACAATTAACGTCTCTGTTGGTAAGAA
This sequence comes from Colletes gigas, assembly GCF_013123115.1. Taxonomy (NCBI): domain Eukaryota; kingdom Metazoa; phylum Arthropoda; class Insecta; order Hymenoptera; family Colletidae; genus Colletes; species Colletes gigas. The sequence goes on along the minus strand of NW_025106685.1, from coordinate 615,690 downwards.
AACGAAGCTACTTTCCGAACAGCCCAATACATACGAATTTTTTTAGCTGTTGTAACTCAAGTTTAAGGAGTTAAACAAACCTCCCAAGTTTAACACCGAAAGTGCTAATTTGGAAACGGTTAGAGATAAAAAAAAATGTTTTAACAAAAATCGATTGGTTTTTAACATGCGAGAAGAAAATGTTCGAGTTGTCAAAAAATTTTCAAAAATGTTTAAAAAAATGCTTCCGCCATGTTTATTAAATAATGCTATTAAATAATGTCGACATTTCAATGAAGTTCAATACATTAATATTGACATCCACCTCAGCTATTTATAGGAATATCAATATGATTATATGATTTTGTTCTATGAATAATTATTGTAACATTTCAAATAAACATGGCGGAAGCATTTTTTTTAAACATATTGAAAATTTGTTGACAACTCGAACATTTTCTTCTCGCATGTTAAAAACCATTCAATTTTTGTTAAAACATTTTTTTTTATCTCTAACCGTTTCCGAATTAACACTTTCGGTGCTAAACTTGGGAGGTTGGTTTAACTCCTTAAACTTGGGTTACCACAGCTAAAAAAAAATTCGTATATATTATTTTTGCCTATTTTAGAAGACTACAAAGTTTCATCTAAATCGTAAACGAATCGTTCGCGGCCCTTTCTTGTTAGTACACTATACAAAGTTATAGATACTTAAACAATAATACAATTCTCATTTTTTTTTCTTAATTACGTAAAAATTTAGATGGCTTTATGGAAATTTCGAGCAATGCGGTGTGATGTTTGATTTAGTGCAAATTATAAAATGATGACAAATTGCATTTAAATAGACACAAATTTAGTTAATGTTATTCAGTAAATGTCATTTGTATTCCATTCATAAAATCAGTATCCGATCCAGCATATTACCAGTAGAAAAAACATGAACAGCGTCCGTGAGTTACTGATTCTATCATAAAGGAATACACACTCGTAAATGTGTTACTTTTCTTGAACTCTACTATGAAACGTCACAGTATCTCCGTTGCGAGTTCAATATCTGTCAGTATCTCGCAGCGACGTTTGATCGTTGCTGTTGTATTTCCCAGAGTTTACACGAACATCGAAACACAGACGTGGAAGAATAATACTGGTTATTGCGGGAACATCTCGCGATAATGGTACGTCTTTTGGGGACCGAATGAAACATTCTGGCCAGCAGTCTTGGTTCCTTTTATCCGAGCGAACGCAGGCGTGACACATAGAACCACTTTTCGTTCCATTTCAGTCATTAGGTAGCGAACGTTAATTTATCTCTTCCACCCTCTCCTACGCTTCCTGAGTTTGTTATACAAATAGTTTATTACGTAATTTCTTACTGGATGATTCCACATTAAATCAATCGTTTTCTGTACTCGTTGCCAAGAATTACGATGGTACTGAAATATGTTGTAGTTTGTATGTTAAGAAAGGTTTAATTAAAATTTTAATTATAGGTATTTATACATTTTTGTGGGAAAACGAATATCATTTTATTTTTAGAAGTCACATCACAAAATTGCAATTTATATTGCTAATTATTCATATTAACCGATCGGTCACCACCATAGCAGAAATGCAACGTTAATATTAGTAATTCATTTACTGTAGTTTGAATAATTATTTCTGTAAAAAGAATCAAAGGTAAATATCGTATGGTAACATGGTAAAATATGACAGGTAAAGATATCTCAATTAAAACTAAATTTTATTTAAAATCAAAAATAGGTATGGTTTAGGCTGGATGTAGACGAGTTTCTATGTTTTTCCTTGTTTTGTAATTAAAACAACGAAGCCAGATAAGATTGACGTTCCTATGTCTCTCTTTGTTATTTTCAATTATAAGACAAGGAAAAACATAGAAACGCTGCGATTTTTCCCGTTGGCGGAGTAGCAGTGGTAACGGCTGTGCGATTCCGCAGACGAACGATGCGATTCTATTGCGATATTGCTACGTAAACAAATTACATCCCTACTATGCCGTTCCAGACCGACATCATTGTCACTTGTATTTTGAACAAGAACAGTAATGGATATATATACTAAAAATAGAAAAATTTTTGCGTATTTACTTCATAAATATTTATTAACTAATGATAGAAAGTAAGTACTGGGTTCATTCTTTCGTGAGTGCTCATATTTTCAAAGGTGCATTTGCTACAATGTTTATAGAGCTAAGGGAGGACGAAAATAATTTTTTTAATTACTTTCGCATGTCAATAAAATCATTTGATGAATTAGAAGTAAAGTTAAGTGATATAATCCGAAAAAAGATACTGTTATGCATCATGCAATACCGCTATTGGAAATGCTAGCAGTCACTTTACGGTAAATGAAAACATATTATTATACATTATTTATGTTTCCATGTATTATATTTTGTATATTATATATTGTACATTTATTAATACTTATCAAAAGAACATCGACATAAAACATATACGAGCATAATACATGAAAGTTAATATTGAAAATAAAACAAACAATAACATTAACAAATATAATAAATGAAGATATAAAATATTATTTTCATCTTAACAATGTTCACTTGAATCTGTTGAAATACTACTGTTGGCTGGAATGTTTAGCATGGTACTGTTTGTAATAATTGGTACACTATGATGAGGTTGAGATTGTGAGAAAGTATCATGAATGATTCATGTATGGAAATTGTCGTTTGTATGAAATGTGGTCGGAATGATTTGTGTACGAGTACAGCCGGTATCAATGAATTAAATGATTTATCTTCGTCAAGTTCTTCGCGAACTGATTGGAAACAAGATTGTATGGGCGTATTTATATAATTGATTAAATTTTCTTCAAAATTTTGTTTGCGGCGACGTTTTGCAAATCGTTCAAAATTTTGTCCATCATTTTCTACGTCAATTGCATTATTTTCACTCCTTGAGTTTGAGTCACTGGTTTGGGTCAGACTATTTTTAGGAAATATTTTCTCTCCATTTCCGTAACTTATATGCAGGCTAGGTTGTTGTTGCTTTCGATTTTATTAAGAAAGATAATTGGGGTGCATATAAATATGGTCTTGTTATCTCCGCTGTTTGTCCAGATTTGCTTCTCTTTCTGATACTTCTCATAAAAGTATCTTTTATATTTCGTCATTTGTTACATAATTTTTGGCCTATAATGAAAATTGAAATTTTTATAGATATTCTTACAGATATTTGGAAGTATAATTGTAAGACACGTTTACAGAAATATTTGGTTTTATATGAAAAAAGCATGTTTCCCTGGATTTTCAAAAGACAAATGGTTAGAAGTATCGGAGAGTTTCCAGAAAGTTGTTAATTTCCGAAACAGTTGATGGCAAGCATGTGAGAATAATAAAACCTGAAATGACTGGATCCTTATATCATAATTATAAGAAATTTTTCTTAGTCGTATTATTTGGAGCAGTGGATTCAAGTTACACGTTGACATATGTAGATTAGAGTGGTCCTTATTTTTCGACCATAAAATTTTTTGCACGCCGCCCCCTAAATTTGTTCCATTTGAAGACCTGCAAACGCCGAACACCACTGCGGGAAAAACGGGAGCATAATTTTCTGGAAGCATTGGATGTCCTTTTCGATATTGCTCATGCTGACGCTTTGGAAATGATAAGCATTGCAGAAGACAAAGTGTTCCTTATAAATCAAAGAAAGAAACGACGAACCGGTTCAATGGTAGGAAGCGGTCGCAACTTATTCGAGAAAGAAAGCAGAAAAATTCTTCGAGAGGAACAAGAAAAGTCGAGGCGAGAAAACTATGAAGCAAATATACATGGTATGTATTTTTATATAGTTGTGTAATTTGTTTGATTTAATATTACCTATGCTTCTTTACTAATATATTCTTATATGTATCATTTAATTAAGAAGAATTAGTGGGATTAGAAGATTCATCATCAATTGAAGATGAGGACGAGGTAATCGAGGATCCACAAAAAGAACGTTTAACCATCATTCTAATATTTTTCTTCATACCTTTCCGTTCATACGAAATCTCACATTTATTGGAACTTTAACGCGGATGTGCCACATTGTGCCACGTCTTCCTCTTATTCGATCAACTTCATCTTTTACGGGAATTATTTTCTTATCCAATGGAACAATTTTAGGGGGCGTCGTAAAAAAAAATTTTGCAAAAAAATTTTCACCAAGAGTAGCTAAGGACCACCCTAATGTAGATACATAGTATAGGTGCTGCTGAAAAAGAATGTGACAGTTATACAAGGTGTTCAGTAACTGGTGGTATAAGTGAAAAGAGGGTGATTCTACATGAAAAAATAAGTCTAAAATATAGAATAAAAATTTGTCATGTGAGGCTTTGTTTTCGAGAAAATCGGCTTTGAATTTTCGCCGGGTACGCGTGTACTTGATCATGGCTTGTTATAACGAATCTCGCTGTAGATCATTGTCTCGATTGAAGTTTATGTTAATAAACACTTCCAGTGTTACGGAATTGTTTATATCTACTTACTATCTTACCTTTACCGCTAAACACTATGTTGAGGCCCAACACAGATAGACAGAGAACTTGTTGAAATCGTTGCAGCGATCGTCGCATTTTTAGGCAATTAAGAATTTTCGTGACCAGAACCGTCCCCACAAAACTCGACCAATTAAAAGAAAAGATTATTGTAGCCTTTCATACATTAAAACAACAGAATACGTTAGAAAACGTTCATAGTTTCATTAGAAGAGCAGAATTATGTACATATTCGGCAGAATTGGCAACATTTTCTACAATTTCTGTAATAATAAACTTTATGATTACTCCAACATCCTATTTCATTACGTGTTTCTAATTTTCCGTTACGATAAAATCAAACTTAAACTGCAATAATACCCATCGAGACAAGCATCTCTAGACGGATTCGCTATAATGAAACATGGTTAAGTGCACGCATACCCGGCGAAAATTCAAAGTCGATTTTCTCGAAAACAACACCTCACATGAAAAATTGTTATTCTATATTTTAGAGTTATTGTTTCATGTAGAATCACCCTCTTTTCGCTTGTATCACCAGTTACCGAACACCCTGTATATTTGTGAGAATTAAATTTAAAAAAACAATTATGAACAATGATATGGATATTCCAAGAAACCAGCCATTTCCGGGAACAGAATCGTCAAAAATTCCATTTGTATTTATAGGCGATGAAGCTTTTGCCCTTTCACAAAGATTAATGAAACCATATGGTGGAAATATATTAACCGATAAAAAACATATTTTTAATTATTGGCTATTCCGAGGCCGTAGATTTGTAAAATATACATTTAGTATTTTATCTAATAAATGGAAAATTTTCCATAAATTGTTAAATGTAAAATTATCTTTTCCTGTAGATATTATATTAGGTCGTCCCATAAGTTTGTGCCGCGGATGCGTTTATACTTTCTGCGGTGTGTTGTATAAACACTGAGCGATAAGCGACCAAAGGAATCAGAGTTTAATGATGAAGTTCAGTCCAGAGAAAGCATTCGAAAGGAAAAGTTCGTGAATAGCAAACGTTTAGTATTTTATTCTGCGGAAAACCATGAGTGAGACACGTGTTCATTTTCGGCATCTTATGCTGTACGAATTTCGGAAAGGAAATACCGCAACAATTGCTGCAAACAATATTTGTGCCGTTTACGGAGAAGGTGCTTTATCGCCCCGTACGTGCAGAAAATGGTTTGACCGATTTCGAAAAGAAAATTTTGATCTGGAAGATGAGCCGCGCTCTGGTCGTCCAACTGAAGTTGACGAAGACAGAATTCGTAATTTAGTCGATGAAACACGAAGTTTATCGGTTCGAGAAATGTCTACAGATTTAAATATTCCCAAATCATGTATCCATAGACACTTAAAGAAAATGGGAATGATTACAAAGCTGGATGTGTGAGTGCCGCATCAGCTGACAGAACGGAACCGTGGTGATCGCGTGGCAGCGTGCATATCTTTGCTTGCAAGCAATGATAAAGATCCGTTTTTAAAACATTTAGTGACTGGTGATGAAAAGTGGATTTCATACGACAATCCCCAAAGATAACGAACATGGGCCAGAAAAGGAGACCCACCACAACGAGTTGCGAAACCAGGTCTGCACCCTCGCAAAGTTCTCCTCTCTGTATGGTGGGATTATCAAGGAATTCTGTATTTTGAGCTTCTTCTAGCCAACCAGACAATTAATTCAGACACTTACTGTGCTCAGTTAGATAAATTGAAAGAAGCAATAAGAGTAAAACGACCAAAACTGGCAAATCGGAATAGTGTGTTTTTTCATCACGATAATGCAAGACCACATGTCGCAAAAAACGTGCAAAAAAAGATACGTGAATTCGGTTGGCAAATTTTATTACACCCACCATATTCTCCGGATATCGCTTCATCTGATTACCACCTATTTCGATCAATACAACATTTTTTAGCAGGAAAAAAATTTGATAATGTAGAGTCCATAAAAACAAACATAGAAAAGTATTTTAACGAAAAATCACGGAAGTTTTATATTGATGGTATAATGTCTTTGCCAAAAAGATGGGAGGAGGTTCTGGAACGAGAGGGTGATTACATTTTTTCATAAACTTTGAAGGTATGTTTCATACATTAATTTAAATAGCAGAGCAATACGCGGCACGATCTTATGGGACGACAATTATATTAGAAATAGAGACGGATACCAATTCAAAGATATATTAACCATCAATGGTTTATACCAGACTGAAAATAGACAGTGGATCAAGACAAGGAGGTTTAAACGTAAATCACATAAGAAATAACTTTCGCAGAATATTTTCTTAGTGGTAATGAAAAAGTACCCTGGCAAAACCAATATATTTAATGTATATTGTAGGAACAGAATTACAGGAAGACTCGCAAAATAATTTTTGGACAAGGATTTTAGGGACACAAATAAACATATATTTCGTTAGATACATTCTACTGTATCTGATACCGGCGACCGGTTTATTTCAACCGTAGGGCCCTGAGACTTGACTCGACCATCGGACGTCCGGTTTCTTTCAACTATACACTCCCGATGCAAGATCCTAATGTTGGGTATCCGGTTTATTTCAACTGTACACTCCCAACGCAAGACTTTACAATAATTTGTCATCAGGCGTCCAGTTCATTTCAACACTCCTGAGACAAGAATTTTTCATTGGGCGTTCGGTTTCTTTCAACTGTACACTCCCAATGTAACACTCTATCAACGGGCGTCCGATTCAGTGTGGCCAGATTTGGCATAATTGAGTTGTATCGACGTCGACACTAGAAATGTCGAACTTCCTTAGCGTCTAATGGAGTGGTGGGGATATCAGGCCTATGCTACCGCACGAGCCACGCGTACGTGAGCTCAGCACTTCGCACAACTTCGGGAAATCGAGAAAGAAGGCCTTACCTTCTTGCTCTTAGAAAGTAAGCCTTACTTTCTTGCTCTTACAACAGTTAAAATGCTACCTCGCAATAATCGGTATACGACTCCAAGTCCCGACTGCCCCAGCATTTTTACTTTCCGACCTATGTAAGGTATAAGGAAAGTACCATAATGAAAAAAAAATTTCGAAAATTGTTTTTAGCGGAAATGCACGTTTTAAGACCCCCTGATTATATTGTGACTATTAAAAAAAAGAATTTTTTTTTCTGTACCTATTTACGCACGTATATACGTACGCTATTAACATGATTGTGCCTAAACGACTGAATGAATTTCAATGAAACTTTACATTTAAGTTTTATGTTCTCGTTTCAAGGTCTGATTACATTTTGAGCGTGACCAACTTCCGGATAATGATGATTATACGTCTTATAGTTCTATAATTATGTCGATACATATACATTATTTATAATAATTTTTTTAAACGATTTATATAAATTTTAAGGAGGATTAAGATTAAATAAACTTTTCTTCTATCTTTTTTAGAAAAGAAAAATTAAACATGATCTTATACATTGCTCTATCTAAACCACATTAAAAACGTATTTCACAAATATTTTAGAATAATGTTGTTCAAAGCAGTCTCACTCGTAAAGGGTTAATTAACACTTTGACGGCCACTGTCACGTATACGTGACTTTGCGAGCTAGCAGACGTTGGCCACTGTCACGTGTGCGTGATCTACTGTATCAGTCACCATTTCATCATAGATTCAACTTATTACGTTTGTTGAGGGTATATTTATAATTCCTTATAATAATATTTCTCGCATCTTCGTGTATCTCACTTTGGTCTACAATATCAGTGGTGATGGACAACGGTCTTCGTGTGATAAGTGCGGCCATTAAAGTGTTAAAAAATTAATATTTCAAATTGAAATAAGTAAAATTTATTAAAAGGGAAAACCACTTTTAACCAGTACCGTGCACACTGTAACAATCTTCAGTAACAAATATTTTCTAAAGATATGATCTAAATAGGACAATTAATTGCTACAGAAATAGATTAATACTGACTTTTCCCGCAATGTTTTTGAATAACCGTATCAATTTATTAGACAGAATCAAATGTTATACAGGGTGTTCGGTCAACCCTGGTAAAAATTTTAATAGGAGATTCTCGTGGCCAAAATAAAACGAAAATCAGGAATATTAATTTCTTGACTGATGCTTCGTTAAAAAGTTATTAAACACTTAAATTAAAAAATTTCAAACCATTCTGAAAAAATTATTTTTGGTTGCGGGGGTCAATTATAATCATTTTTGGTGGATACACATATCCCTCAAATCCTACGCATTTTTGAGAAAAAAATTCGAATAGGTCGGCAAATTTTTCGATAAAATTAAAATATTTCAAATCGTTCTGGAAAAATTATTTTTAGTTGTGGGGGTCGATTAAAATCATTTTTGGTTAACAGATATACCCCCGAAATCCTACACATTTGCGAGAACAAAATTCAGAAAGAGGCCTAAATTTAAAGGAAAAAATTTTCTTTTTTTTTAAATAGTCACAATATGATCAGGGGGTCTTAAAATATGTATTCCGGCCAAAAAATTATGGTACTTTCCTTATACCTTACATAGGTTGAAAAGTAAAAATGTTGGGGCAGTCGAGATTTGGAATCGTATGCCGATTATCGCGAGGTCGTATTTCAGCTGTTACAAGAGCAAAAACGAATGGATTACACTAGCGTTCTTTATCGATTTCCCGAAGTTGTGCGAAGTGCCAAGTTCACGTACACGCGGCTCGCGCGGTAGTGTATGCCTGCTATCCCCACCACTCCGTTAGACGCTAAGGAAGTTCGTCGTCACTATTGTCGATTTCGATGCACTCAATTATGCCCGATCTGGCCACACTGGTCCCCGTAAGTTTTTAAAGGGCAATAATTAAAAATGAAATTCTACTGCATGAATAGCAGTCAACTTAATGTATTCCATTTTACAGTAATGAACTCAGTGGGGAATAAAAAAAAAGGCAAGACAAATGTGGATGTTTTAATGTACGGCGTGTGGTAATACTACAAATAAATGACGATTTTTTACATTTTCCTCATAATGAAAGAAGGGAAATTGAGATCCATCCGATTTCCATTGAGCGGTAACGTGCATGTTATTGTTTCTTCAATATTCCAATTATTGGTAATTATTTAGAAAGGGGGGCGGGGTCTCAATGATTTCGATGATTTCTGAATATGTTGTAGAATGAACATTTTAAAAAACTTTTCCCTATACATATAACCGCCGCTTAGCTTTAGTTTCCGAGATTTTTCTTCAAAAAGATCGTTGCTACTCCAATGAATTCTATCTATGCGTACATGTCTGTGGCAGCGTGTGTGTAAGCGTTGAATCGCCGATTGTTTATTGTTTCTATATATACATCGAGGCGGCCGGCAATGGATGCGTATAATGGGTGTACTTAAAAACTCGATTTGCGTAGCCGGCCGCTTAACGGCGACCGGCATAAAAAAATCTAACCTAAACATTATTTAAACCTAACTATTCTACCTAGTAACTAATATAATGGATTAGGTCTGGGTTAGATTGTCTTATACCGGCCGCCGGAAGGCGGTCAGCCACGCATTCATTCTCTATTTCAATTTTCTTTATTGACATTATCAGAAGTGGGAAAGATTTCAGCCATTATTTATAAAAATTTCATTATTCTATTATTAAAATCATATTGTCGACGAAGGAAGAATTCAGCTAAATAGCCTACATAATGTATTTGGAGAGTTCCATACTTCGGAATATTCGAACCTTTGGCATCAATGCGTTTAATAACGATAACAATGTAGAACTAGATTTAGCATAACACATTATACATTATTTGTCGTTGGTTGTCATGCCGATTAATATCAACAAGAGTAAAAATCGGCGATCGTGGACTGACTCATACAGAGTCACAGACATGTACATATAGACAGACTTCATTGTAGTAGCAGTAATCTTTTTAAAGAATAATTTCGAAAACGTTATATGTATAGGAAAAAGTTGTTGAAAATGTTGATTTCTACAGCATATTAAAAAATCATCGAAATTGGTGAGACCCCCCTTTTCTAAATAATTACCGACAAACATATTGATTGGCCGCGATTATAGTAATTATAATAATGAAAATGCTTCTAGAAGTTTCGATTTGTAGCCAGTCAGGTTATTGATCGGTCACAACTGTAACTTTGACATGACAACCGATTTCACGAACGTTCGATGGCAATTATAGGTGTCGTATTATTACAATATTACATATATAAAATCGATAAAATGTAAAAATGTATGTTAAATGTACATGTATATTGCATGTCTTGTGAAAGATATTAAAAAAATATGTTGGAGAAATAGAAACGAAGCAAAAATCTTACTAATGGCGTTTCTTTCGGTCTCAGGGTTCTCGTTAAAATTATTTATGAATTTTTTGCATATATTTTGCCATGCTCGATTTTTTTTATTTTTATTTGAATATGCGTCAGATGTAATAGCCCATATTTCTAGATGCTTCCTTAAGCTGCGTCCCCACTGGGTCGGCACGGCTCGGCATTTGCCGATCGGCACAGCGTTCGGCAAAAGGCGGCAAAAGGCGGCACAAGGCGGCACGGCCGTGCACTGCTATGCACCGCGGCAAAGCCATTTCTTTGCCGACGCAGTGTAGACGCAATTCTCGGCTTTACTTCTTCTATAAATAATTAAATGTCAAAAGTTTAGAAATGGGTGTGCCATGTGAATGTTTATTGATTGATATGTGTTTTGAAAAGATTGGCCGATGTGTGAAAGAAGAGTGTTTGGGACAGATCACTTGAGATTATCGTGTGAACGGAGAGCACGTGGCCACCCAGGGCTCGAGGCGAATGTGACCGAATGCGTTTTTCGAATGTCTGATGACTATGTTTAGGGTGAACGAAATAAAGTGAAAACAGAATGAAAGAAAAAGTGAAAGAAAATTAATCAGAAGATGGGTATAAGCTGTGGGGAAAGCGTACAGACAACGGGCAGAGCGAGGAAAGCAAGTTGAGCGAGTAGAAAGTGTTGTATAGTGAGAGTCGTTAATTTGTTCTTTGTTCTTTAATAAACGTTGCTGTTCCGAATCGAGGTTGTTTTCGTACCTCACAATCGCGTCGTGATATCCTGCACGGTGGTGCCCGTCTTCGAAATTGTAAGTTTCTAAGATACCTTCGATCATGGTAAATGGTCCGTCGCGACGCGTTGTTTCAAGGACTTAACCTGGAAACAATGTTTCTAAAGTTGTTAGACAGCATGAACGTTAATGCTGACTAGCCGTACGTTAAGCCTTCGGTCCGAATGCTTGACTCGAAGGGGAAAAGTCGAAACGTTAAACGAACAAAAAAGGTACTCGAAGTAAACTGTGTGTCTCGAATAGCAGTTAAGATGTAAGTGACTCGAATCGCTGTTGGAAAGTGATTAGTCGGCGTTGTTCGAACTTCCTCGCGGCGTTGGAAGTATGGGGAAACACGATGATTGGTGATTTTTAGAAATCAAAAAACCCAATCAACGTGCCCCCTTAGGCATTGCCACCACCCTCTATGCGCCCTTGGCGCGCCTTCTTCTAGGAGAGAGTGGGGCGATACCTGGTTGTACGCGAATGTTTCGAAATCCGACAATGTCGCGGCTTTCCTCTGGGTTTTTCCGCTCGAAGGTCGAAGTCCCGTTTTCGACGTACCCTTCGGAAGACCGAGTTTATGACCGGCTGAGCTATTGAGAACGAAATGAACGTGAAATTCTAAGTTGATTATACGAAAAGTTAAATGATTATTGCCGGCAATGGAAAAAAATGTCTTTTCTCAAAAATAGCTTTACGTCGCGGACCTATCATAAACTGACAACGAAATATTCACGTATTGTGTTTGTTTAAATAACGCGTTAATTCGTTAATAAAAAACGGCGGTTAAATTCTCGCGTGATCTATAGGAAAAAGGGGGCATTTCTTATACGGTGTTGTCCAAAGTGTTCGCGACATTCCAGAGTCTTCTCTGCGTCGTAACCTGCTCCGGGAGCAATACCGTGTAGAAAAAATCCAAATTTACCTTCAATCATAGTCACGCGATCGGCCCAGTAACGGTTCCATGAGAACAGTTGTTACTACGCCGAAATAACAGAGAGGATACAAGATTAATACGAGACAGACAATCTCCCCTCTAGCGAACGCGCACAAGAGGGTCTGTCTCTACGATCACTCGCTTTCTGGTTCTCGACGAGTTCGGACCTCTAGAGCCGACTTTGTCTAATACCGTGATCGCTATATACGATCTGTTAGATTCGTCTAATTGTATCGTTGCACCACGGAACCGACACGGAACGATAGCAAGACTGCTGCGAATTCGAAAGAATTTTGCCAAGTCGAATTTCGTACCTCACGGTTTCGTGCGTTTAGCTCGATCTCTGCGGTGAACGAACCACTTGGACACGGAAAATTGTCTCTAAACCTGAGTAATTTTACAAAGGCAATCGGTGGCTGAAAATAATCTAATTAACACTCGAATAGTGTTTGATTCTCGCCACCGTTGCGTAGGAAACACGTATCGCTGTAATCAGCGGTCGTGTACTAAAACCACGGTTGCACGGTGATAAAAACCCACCTATAGGGCGCCTTTGTAGCGAAATACCCTGGGTGGGATCGCCGTTCCAGGGTCGAATCTGAGCTTAGGATAACACCCCCATAGGGGCCTTAGTGGCATATACCCTGGGTGAGCTCCCAGCTGGTTTCGACCTGCACGAACGTGGTTTCCGAAACGCAAGTGCAAAAGAAACACGTACCGTTTTCATAAGCGGTCGTGCAGGAGGTACCGAGAGAGTTTCTCGATCCTCCATTGATTGTTGCACGGTGCTAACACCCACCTATAGGGGCCTTCGTGGCATATACCCTGGGTGGAATCGTCGTCCTCCAAGGTCAAGTCAGTGCTTGGGATCACACCCACATAGGGGCCTTTTGGCGTATTCCCTGGGTGGACTCCCAGCCGACTTCGACCTGCTCGAGCGTGGTTTGTGGATCGCCAGTGTGTACGGACACTAGGCGTAGAACGACGCTCAAAGGGCACCGTGGTGTAAGAACCTTAACACATAGACGCTTCTAGCGCAGTTAAGGGACTGCATCACACCGGTCCCGTACGGACCAGGAGACGGTGAAGTACCGCGGAGCAGACAATATTCGGAGCCTTACAACCTCCGCCCGTTGTCCACTCCTGCAATAATCAAACTTTGCAGTCCAGAAAAAATCGAGATTAGAATCTCGCCTTCCCATACTGCAATCGAACGTTTCTCGATCACACGAGAAACGTTCAATAATACAGTCCACTAATACAGCTGCTTAACGCTGTGTAAGAATCCCGCTCCTGTTTACCATAAACAGAGTAAGGAGCGCGTGGATTGAAGCGAGTCAGACAACGCGACGAGCGTTGTCAAGCATTTACAGCCGAATTTCGGTCTCTTTTTGTTGCAGACGACCGAGACGAGAGCCATAGTGGCCAGAGACCACGGCCAGGTTTTTTACGAGCCCGCTAACGGGCTCGGTTTTTCCTGGCGGTTTTTTAAAAAATATAAATTTCTTCATTTTTGTTTTATTTAATTTTGTTTTTTTTTATTAAATATCAAACATTGTTAAATAAACGGCCTAGTCTACGAGACTAGGCGAAAGAAATTTACAGTGTACCGATTCACTTTTCCCACACATTCCCACTCCCTCGTAATTCGGACTCAACGTTAAAGGATGAGAGCGACAACTCGCACCTATTTTAACAGTGTTCCTTCGGACGGAACATTGCTATTTTAAAAAAACCTCTCAATTCATTCATTCGTACCTCGATTCTCATCTACGAGGAATTTACTACAAATAATTTCTACAAAAGTATTATCAACCATGGTTGCACAATGTGTCAAAACGTTTGATTTTAAGGCGTCGTCTCCCATACTCGCCACCAGAGGGGTCGTGCTCTCATAAGCGTTCGGCCGACTCCTCCGTTGCTACATACACACTCCTCGACCGACTTCCTAATATCCAGTCATCTAAGACAGGGTCAGCTAGAAAGCCTTATTGATGAGTCCACTAGCAGTACCCTTCTATGATTTTTCTTAAGATCCTACCACTAGCGAAGCAGCGCCACAATTTGAGTATCTTTATCTTATCTGTCGTGCGACAGTCGTGCGAATCGGCAAATGACATGAGATCGTTGCGATCCCGTAATGTTGGCTGTGACATTGCAGCAGAATCGTACATTAGTATGCATTTCATACTTAGAAATATAAATTTTTCTAATCGTTTTCATGAAGTAGTAACGACATCGTATCGATAAGAGTCGCACGCTCGTCTGCATTGCATAATTAAAAATTTGATTCTGCCAATTCGCACAGCCGTTACCTTGCAACGGAAAAAGTTGCTCATTTGTATCTAGCCTTAGGTTACTTTGTCAAGGATAAGATGTAGGGGAAAGATTTCTGTTCACTTTTTTTAAGAAAGAAAAATAAATAATTTTAGCATGATCGTTTATAATAATTAAATAAGTACTTCAAATTATTTATTATTTTTAACAAAAATAAAACTTGTCACGATATTTTTTAGTATAGTAGTTGACACTAAGGATCAATTAGGGTACACCTAATTACCAGAGTATTGTACCATTAATTAATCTTCGCGCAAGAAACGAATGCAGAATTGATTAACCAGACAATTAGAAGGTATTATAATGTTTCCAGAAGAAATGATTTGTGGTCGCAGCACAGTGTAACAAGTATGTATATAGAGAAAACAAATCAAAAATCACTTTTCCATTAAAATAGTCTTATTCACATATCATTGATATATTAGTTATATTTGTGCATTACAAATTTAATTTTTAATATCAAATAATTAATTAAAACAAGTATTTCTATGTACATATAATAAAGACAAAATAAACTATAGTACATACAGGGTGTTCGGCCACCTCTAGCAAAAATTTTAATGAGCGATAGTAGAGGCCAAAATAAGACGAAAATCAAGAATACCAATTTGTTGATGGAAGCTTCGTTAAAAAGTTATTAACGTTTAAAGTGCCGCCCTTACTGAATTTTTTTCTCGAAAATGCGCAAGATTTCGGGGGTATGTCTATTCACCAAAAATGACTGTAATTGAACCCTACAACCGAAAATAATTTTTCCACAACGATTTGCAATTTTTTAATTTTCTCGAATAATTTCACACGTTCTCTATTTTTTTTCTCGAAAGTGGGCAGGATTTCGTGGGTATGTCTAATGACAAAAACTGATTGTAATTGACCCCCGCAACCGAAAATAATTTTTCCACAACGATTTGCAATTTTTTTTCTCCGTTGAAAAATTTAGGCACCTAATTGGATTTTCAGTAAGGAATTTTTTTCTCGAAAGTGCGTACGATTTCGGAGGTATGTGTAATGATAAAAAATGATTGTAATTGATCCCCGCAACCGAAAATAATTTTTTTAAAACGATTTGAAAAATTTTTTTTCGCCGAAAAATTTCACCACCTACTCGATTTTTTTTCTCGAAAGTAGATAGGATTTCGGAGGTATGTGTACTCACCAAAAATGATTGTAGTTGACCCCCGCAACCGAAAATAATTTTTCCAGAACGATTTGAAATTTTTGAATTTAATTGTTAATAACTTTTTAACGAAGCTTCCATCAACAAATTAGTATTCTTGATTTTCGTCTTATTTTGGCCTCTACTGTCGCTCATTAAAATTTTTGCTAGAGGTGGCCGAACACCCTGTATATTTAAATAAACAGAAATGAATATCAAACAGATAAAACAATTACAAAACAAATAAAATTCATTGTCTCAATAACTTGAAGTGTAAAAAACTTCGTTATTATTCATTGTTGATACTATATCTATCTTTATCACTATCAGATGAATCTATTATAAAAAGGCTGGAAAATTAAAATGTCTTTTAAAAATATGTAACACACTTTTGTTTGGCTTCATTTTATTATATGTATTTTTCCTTGTTACGACGAGAAAACAATTACAATTTATTCTGTGTTGCAGCGTAACAGTAAATTCATAAAGCCAGCGGATGTAGAGTCAGACCTTTCAAACAATCAAGTTTTGCCTATAGTCAAGTGCCATTAAGACGGCTATTTAATTATTAAACTCATTCATATCTGCATGACCCTCCAAATCCAGGCGTTCTACGACTTTACTACCTGCGATAGCATCGAAAGCCAGTGCCAGATGTTTTATGGCGAGTTAGGTATCGCAAGAAACATCTGGGCACCAAGCGCTGACCTGGGCCCGTCGCCGCCTCGCGGAAAAACTCAGACGAGGGAAAATTATTAAAAATAACGGTTACATGCCGCCTCCCACTGATCAACTTCGCCTTCACACTGATTGGCCAGCATATTTGCAATATCTGACCAGTCTTAGACCGATGCTGCCTCCCATGGCCTTGGGTACGCCCATGGCGAGGTTAACTGCTTGGGCAACCTTGGCCCAGAGAGTAGATCAGAATTAACTCTAAACCATCAATCATCACTAGTATTTCGAGACTGTATACATTTCGGCTATCCGACTTAGAATAAATAATTGTTGTTTGTTACATGATTCCACTGATTGTGATTAAAGTTTTACCTTCCGTATCCCACAACTATTCACTCCTCATTAACGTTGACGTGTGAAGCTGAGCATATTAGAAAGCTTCTTTCATCAAATTAAATTATTTTGCTCAACCCCTCAACATTCCTCAAGTGAGATAAATAACCGCGGGGTAGAAACGGGGTCGCGGGCGGTTGCGAGTTGGGGCTCGCAGCGCCACTAGACGCGGCCCCGGGACGGATGGCGGCAGGACGAAGTGGCCTCGTCCTGCCGCTATGAGACAGGGCGATTGCCGGGGGGCCGTTTGTCCCCCCGCGGGTGGGCGCAAAGCGCGGGCACGGGGAGGATACCGGAAGTATGCTTCGAGCGATTCCCGGTATCCTCCTAAATCGTGCGGAAGGGTCACCGTGGGGTTTTTAGTGGGTAGGTCCCGCGCCAGTGATAATGGGCGCGGGGAATCCCACACACCCCTCCCGCCTCTCCCCAAAGAGGTGGGAGGGAGTCTTTCGAAGATTTTCCCCACGACAAAAGTGAGATAAATAAGCATATGATGAAAGAATGAACATTATCATCAGATCCATATTAGTATCGTATTAGTTTTAGTAGCTTAAAAACAAATTATCTTATGAAAGAGCACCCGAGAGCACATTAAAATATCAATACAAAGTGTATAAAAAGAACTAATTTTATTCCAGAAATGAAAGAATAAATATGTTTCGTTTTCTTATAATCCTCTCGGGAATTTGGGAAATACCACAAAAAAGTAGTAGGATTAGAATCATTGGATCTTACCCGTATCTTTAAATGCGAAAATTTTTAATTATTAATACTAAATACAGAACATTTTAAACTTATTTTCAAAAAGAAAAAAGTATTAACTTGTAAATACAACAAAAGTATACTAGATAAATATATACTATGTGTTAACTATTCAGTCTTGCATGGTTTTTATACAATGTCTTTGAACGTAATTATTAACCTCAATTTGTTTTTTATATTACCAAGTTATGAGGTCCACATGTTAGGGGAGTGTTTATGGAATTCTATTGTATGTAATGAAATACAAAATTGAAACATTCAATCTTTACGTTTTTGATCACACATTTGTGATACTGTACGCCGGCTTGGACTATGGCGGTATTTATGCACACGTGTCTTATAGGGGAAGGGCACAGGCGACGCGCTCCGGATTTTGAAAATCTTACGTATGGCGAATCTACATCGAAAATAAGTCGACATGTGACCAAGCATTGTTGCCATTGAGCATTGGTATAGAAGATACGAGCATTTGAAGTTATAAACTGGAGAGTTCTTCCAACAAGCGTGCCGTAGCTCAGTTGTCAAACGGCGCGACTCCTTTAGATTTTTAGTTTTCGTTTATATTAATGTCGATTCTTCAAATATTGTAGTATTCTTTTTTATTAAGAACTGACATTTTTTTTTCATTGATAACATAGTTGATGTAGAATTAACCTTATAGAAAAAATCTTCGTTGAGGTCTCTATTAGAAATTGGTTTATTAAATAAAATATTCAAATTTAGCTTTTCAATAATCGTTACACATTATTTTACTACGCTTTAGAAGAGACGCCCTTTCAGTATGCCTTTTACAAGAGAACTGAACTGCAATCGAACAGAAAAACTGAGAGCTAACGAAGTGTGGCGTTGGAGACTAATATCTTCCTTGTGTTTATGCGAGGTCCCATCGCATCTTTGTATAAACAGGAAACCGAATCTTACGAGGAAATATAAGCAGCAAGATATAGCATCTCTCTCCGTCAGAATAGGAGAGCAGTAAATGAAATTAATTTTTGTACTTGGTTTTTAGTTGAAAACCTAACAGTCTCAACCTGGATGGATCGGTATTTAACATACGAGTTAAACGACAGAAGTTAGTGTCTCATAGTTCACTCAAAGAATACAGAACAAGTCACCTTTCAAAATCCAGAGAACGTTTCTTAAATCCGTTAGATCACACCGAATTTAAGAACGAGTCAACTAAATTAGTAAATTTAGTTTTTTTATTTCCCGTTGTGATTTAAATCGATGCACGACACTATCAATGTAGTCACATTGCATGGTTTGTTTTCCCTCTTCTTAATTGTAAGAATGTTATCTTATTTTTGTATAATCATTTATTCATTGCATTACTCCACTAAATATACATATGCAAAACTCAACTTCTGGAGGCTTGCTGTATGGAGGAGGTGAGTAAATGAGATAGCAGGAGGAAAGAAAAGGAAAGGAGGAATCAATGAAAATTATTACATATTGCATTCATCTATGTAGCCGCCTCTTTGAGCAATACAATAATTCTTAAGATGAAAGACACTCCGGGGTTGGCATGTTTATCTTTTCTACAGCGGAGACGAAATTCGACACTAGCAGATATTTATACAGCTCATATCGTTTTTTAAATGTCGTCTTTTACAGTTAACTGGCTACAAGAAGAATCCCCCCCTCCCGATTGGAGGGATAGCAATGTTCAACTTACGAATCACGTCTCGGATTCAA
Source organism: Colletes gigas (assembly GCF_013123115.1). Lineage (NCBI taxonomy): Eukaryota > Metazoa > Arthropoda > Insecta > Hymenoptera > Colletidae > Colletes > Colletes gigas. The sequence goes on along the minus strand of NW_025106685.1, from coordinate 596,183 downwards.
TTTGAGAATCATTACTGCAACAGCTTTTATTACTCGTGGTAATCTGACAATCAGTTTCTTCAAGATATCATCCTACATTTCTTTCCACGTGTCTTATAAATAAATCCAAAGCTGTTTTTTGGATTTTGGATTCGTATTTTTTACTTTACGGTCGATTTTATCCCATAACAACTCGAATGGATTCAAATCCAACGATTGTGGTAACCACTGCATAATTTCAAGCACCGTATTGTTTTCTAATTGCTTTAAATAATTCTTGCATATCTTTGCACTGTGTTTAGGGTTATTATATTGCATAAACACAAAATTCTCACCAATGAATCTCCTTCCATCTGGTACTGCGTGTTCTTGCAACATTTTTAAATATTCTTTTCGGAGAATTTATTGTTAATGGGATAGCAATAGGAGATGCACTGTGGTCGAAAGTATAGGCACATATAACGATAACGAGCAGAAGACTTTATTGTATAAGGTGAAACACATAATGATCTGTTACGTTGTGTCTGGACGCGAACTCGCGACGATCTGATGAACGCACGGCACGGTGCTCGTCTTAAGAACGGTTCGATTTAACAATCGACGATCGCCCTAACCGAAAAGGGCGATTGCACGCCGTGTGCAAACCACGACGTGTGCAACGCTGAACCGTTAACGGATTCCGTCTCGTGATATACCACGAACGGTTTCCTGTGACAACACTTCCCCTCGAGACGGAAACGTTTGGCGGTCTCGTTTTACGTCGGAAAGTGTAATCCAAGTCTTTTGGACATCTCTTTATGTTTCGGACCCGGTAGTCCTTTTGTAAACACATCGGCTATCATTTCGCCAGTTGGGATGTATTTTAATTTCATCTCCTTCTCTTTCAAAACGTCACGGACGAAATGATGCCTTACATCGATATGTTTCGTACGATTGTGAAATACAGGATTTTCCGCGAGTCTAATCGCACCCTGATTGTCGCAATGTAAATCGATTTTCGACTTTGATTCGAAACCTAATTCGGAGAAAAAACGCCGCAAGTATATGGCCTCTTTTGCGGCCTTCCTCATGCTTATATACTTTGCTTCAACGGAGGAGAGAGCAACTGTTTTTTGTTTCTTGGATACCCAAGAAATCGCGGCACCTGCGAGATTAAAACAATATCCCGTGAAGGATTTTCGATCCTCCGTACAGTTTCCCCAGTCGGCGTCCGCGTATCCATTTATTGGCGCGCCGCTGGCTTCGTATCTAAGGCCTACGTCGGAGGTACCCTTTAAGTAACGTAAAATACGCTTCGCTTCGACCCAATGAGATTTGTTGAAGCAATTGTTAAACTGGCTTAACGCGCCGACCGCGTGAGCTATGTCGGGTCTGGTAGCTACTGCCAGGTACATGAGTGAACCTAATAATTCGCGAAACGGCAAATCTTTATGATCTTCGCCCGAATTTTCAGTTTCTTTTCGCAGCTTTCTACTTAAGTCTAACGGAGTCGATACAGGTTCACAATTTGGCATACCGAAACGTTCCAGTAGGTCGACTATATAACCTCGCTGGTGCATCTGTATCATTTGTTTGGAACGATTGAATTCTATTCCTAGGCAGCATTTTAGGTCGCTTAGATCCCTTATCTCGAAAATGTTTCTAATATAGGACTTGAAATTGTTTATCTTTTCGAGATCGCGGGAGACTATTAGGATATCGTCCACGTAAACGAGAACTATCAAAATATCTTCCGCTTGTCCACGATAATAAACACAAGGATCGGCCTTGCTCGGAATTAATCCGAATTCTTTTAATTCTTTATCTAAACAACAATGCCAACTGCGACCAGCTTGTTTTAAACCGTATAAAGCTTTCCGCAATGAACAAACTTTGTTTCCGCTTCTTAGACTACGCCGCATTGCGATAGCTTTTGCTTTTATGCCACTATCTTTTTCGGTTTCAGCTAAAATGTCTAAGGCTTTCTCAACGTGACGAGGAACCTCCATAAAAATCTCTTCGTCAATATTACCATTTAAATATGCTGATGTCACGTCTATTTGATGAATTTTCATATTATATTCGGCTGCAAGAGCAGCCATAATTCTAACTGACTCTAAACGCGCAACCGGGGCAAAAGTTTCGCAAAAGTCAATCCCGTAACGTTTAGAGAATCCACGCGCTACTATCCTCGCTTTTCGACGGTCGATTTCACCGTTCGGCTTATATTTATTTCGTAGAACGACGCGACTTCCGATTACCTTTGCATTCTTTGGACGCTCGACGATTTTCCAGGTATCGTTTTTTAATATCGATCGTAACTCGGTAGCGATGGCCTGATGCCATTCATCCGTATCCGGGCCCGCGATGGCTCGCTCTAAAGGGATCTCGGTCATAAAAGCTTCGACCGCGGTACTTCCTACTTGTACCGTGTCATACTCTTTTCGGAGTCTTCCCCTCATACCTGTGAGTATTTTTCTCGGTCTACCTTTACCTCTTCGAGATTGAACGTTTTCGCGATTATTTCGGTTCGCGTTTGACTCGCTCGAGCCGTCGCTTGATTCGCCCGCGTCGTCCCCGTTGTCGATAGTATCTCGTCGATACGATAGATCGACATCAAAAGTCGCGTTTTTTCGTTCCTCACGATCTATGTCATCCGTCGGGATATCTTCGGAAGAGACGTTTTCGAGATTGGAGTTAATGCCTACTTCCTTTTGATTCGCATTATAATTCTCGAGAAATTTCACGTCGCGCGCAATTTCTATTCGCTTTTCTTCCTTGTTCCATATCCTGTATCCCTTCGAATATTCAGCGTAACCAAGGAAAGTACCCTTTCGCGATCGCGGTTCAAACTTCCCCTTGTTCGGATCGTTGTTTAGGAAGTAGACATCGCATCCAAAATCGTGAAAATACTTTACACTGAGTAACTTCCCGTGAAGTCTTTCGAATGGAGATTTTCCGGCTAAGATTCTCGACGGGCATCGGTTACGAATGTAATTTGCCGTCGATACGGCCTCTGCCCAGAACGATCGCGGCAAACCGGATTGCGCGATTAGACATCTCGCTGTTTCGATAATTGTCCGATTCTTTCGCTCGGCTACTCCGTTTTGCTGTGGATTATACGCGACTGATAGCCTACGCTTTATACCGTTGTCCTTTAAAAATTTGTCGAAACGCGAATTGACATATTCTTTTCCGTTGCCCGACTGGAGCGTTTTAATTTTTCGATCGGTCTGTTTTTCGATGTAGGTTTTAAAATCTCTAAACGCGTCGAAAACTTGATCTTTTGATTTCACAAATCGTATTTCGCACCATCTCGAATGATCGTCGATAAAGGTGACAAAGTATTTGTTACCCGCGCGCGATTGCGTTCGCATAGGGCCGCATACGTCGCTGTGAATTATATCTAAAACGTCCGTCGCGCGTTTCGATTTTTCGGGGAAAGGCGTTCGCGTCATTTTATTTTCAATACAGATCTCGCAACGCAATGGTCGGTTAAAATCTTTAACGTTACCGCTCGGTATGATGCGTCTGCGTCTCGCCTCCATTAAATCTTGTTGATTTAAATGTCCGAGCCGTCGGTGCCACATCTCGAGTGTATCGATGCGCTGAGATTTCGTTGCGCCCTCGTCCGTAACCATGGCTCGATTTGGAAGACCCTTCTGCTCCATGTAATATAGGCCGTCCCTGCGAGTGGCGACCAGCTTGCCGTTGCCCGCTGCATCGATGACTGTCGCTCGATCCTTCGTCAACAGTACCTTGTAACCACGATCCGTGATCTTTCCGACAGACAACAGGTTCGTTCGGAGATCCGGTACGTGCAAGGTTTCTTCCATCGTGAGGTTCTTTTCTGAACCCATTTGATCGACAACAATACGCACAGTTCCACTCGCGGTAATATCGGTCGATGCGTTACTTGCGAGATTCAGCTTTCCGCGTGGCCGTTTATCGATTTTTTCAAAACGGCTTAAATTTTTGCACAAATGAGATGTGCTGCCGCTGTCCAAACACCATAATTCACTGCTCGCGTCAGTTATCGCTCGCGCCACTTCGCAGTTTTGTCCGAATTCTGATGTGTATAAGGAAAAATCGCTACTTGCACTACCGGCCGAATGTTTCGAGTTTCCGCCACTTTTGCGGCACTCGGACGCTATGTGACCGAATTTCCGACACCGAAAACATTTCACTCACGATCGACCATCACTGGTATTTTCTGGCATTGTGTTTTTCTTACCATGATTCGACTTCGCATGTTTCCCGGCAATCATGGCATTCGGCACTATATCGTGCGCTTCATTTTTACGCGCATCGCTTTCTTCGATGATCTTTATTCGTAGAGCATCGGGGGCCGGTAATTCGTCGCGTGACTCGATCGCGCAACGGAAATTTTCAAAATTGTGCGGCAAACTGTATAGTAGCAAAATCGCCAGTAAATCTGCATTTATCTCGACGTCCATTTCGCTAAGTTTGTCCACGGCATCGAAAAACCTCCTGAGGTGTTCGCGAACATCTTCGCCCTCGCTCATACGCTGCAGAGTTAATTTCTTCAGCAGCGTAGCTTTGCGCGCAGGCCCCCGTGACTGATATATTTGACCAAGTTTCTGCCATACTTCACTTGATGTACTGCAGTTCTTCACGTGCTTCAGTTCCGACGGGTTGATCGAGAGTATTATATCGGACATCGCCTTTTCGTCGTTTTCAGCCCACGTGCGGAAAGCTGCTTGGTGCTTTCTTTTCACCGCAGACGTAACACCAAGCATCGTTCTTGATCAGCAATGCACGCATCTGAATTTTCCAAGTGTCGTAGTTCTCCTTGTTGAGAGCTTCGATCTTCACGAGACTCGCCATTGTCCACTTGGTATTCGTAAGCACTGAACTCGAACGGCAATGCACACGGTGACCGACACCTTCCTATTTCGTTACCTAATACTTCCGAAGGACACGATATTCTGGGCCCATAACCTATTGTTAATGGGATAGCAATAGGAGATGCACTGTGGTCGAAAGTATAGGCACATATAACGATAACGAGCAGAAGACTTTATTGTATAAGGTGAAACACATAATGATCTGTTACGTTGTGTCTGGACGCGAACTTGCGACGATCTGATGAACGCACGGCACGGTGCTCGTCTTAAGAACGGTTCGATTTAACAATCGACGATCGCCCTAACCGAAAAGGGCGATTGCACGCCGTGTGCAAACCACGACGTGTGCAACGCTGAACCGTTAACGGATTCCGTCTCGTGATATACCACGAACGGTTTCCTATGACAACAGAATTCCATCTAACTTGACTAGATTTCTTGTTTTGTTTCCACTAAAGCGTCCCTGAATCATCATATTGCCTCCGCCATGCTTGACATTTGGCATAATACATTGGAATAAATAGTTTTTCTTGACGCTTTCAATGCAAAAAAATACGACCTTTAGTTCCGAACAATTCAAATTTTGATTCGTCCGTTCATAGAACTTTCTCCCAATCTACTAATGTCCAGTTTGCATGTTTCTTGGTCCATTTAAGTCTTTTTAATTTGTTTTGCGAGTTTGAAAGAGGGTTTTTAAGTGCTACACGCCCACATTACTAGTAAAAATTTATAAATTATATAACATTAAAACAACTTTAATGTAATTATTTCTTTTACTTTAATCAAAATTTAATGCATCTGCTAACACACATTCATCATATACTATTATATTGTTGCGCCAGGGCGAGGTGTTTCTTGTCGAACTCAGCGTGACACAATAACTAAACACAGAACTAGAAACTAAGAACTGATAAACAAGAAACTTTATTAACGGAGCTTTGATAACACGTTTTCACTCTACGAGGTCTCTCGTAGTTCTATTCTCTCAAATCGTTGCCGGTTCCTCTGGCAACCGGAAGGCACGGGATCTCGCTTTCGCTCGTTCGAAGGGGCAGCTTCACATCGTTGCGGAACAGCCTTCACGTTGCCACAACGATGCATCTTCAGTTCGTCGCAACAATATCATTAAATTATTAAATAATTTAACGAGTTTAATAGCATATTTCTATGAATATCTTTCTAGAGTAAATAAGCTGCCGTCTTTAAATACCAGTTGGCGAGATTTTACGAAAAAGCCGAGTGCACCAGCGGCTTTTTACAGAGCATTGTCTTTCACGATTCACTGACCTTTAAGGGAGGACCTCCCAAATTAGAAAGGACAGAAATGTTCAACTAACGAATCTCGTGTGAGATCTATTTTAAGAATCATTACCATAGATGGCGACACGTTAACCTACAGAATACAAACGTATAGATGCTAAATATTTGTTGATATTTATGGACATTATATGATTGTTTAAAATGAAATCTTGAACCTTTATAATAAAGGGTTGCACTAAAAGGTATAATTTACATTTTTACAATAATGTGAAACTGTCCAAATATTTATGCACGGTAGTGTATGTATAGTATAGAAATAGACACTCACTCGAGTACTTGTGGGAGAGCGATCTCTCGTTTGACGAATACAGAAAGTGTCGCTACAAACTCTTCAAACATATTATCTTATTCATTCTTCTACGTTTATGTACAACACTGATCGTTAACTTACTTTTCGATACGACTGTATATGGATAACGTGTGTTAGCGACGACTTATTTTTAAGGGACGTCGAGGGCATTAGCTCGACGATATTTCGTTTCCGAACGATTTATGATAGGGACTTAGCCTGCGTGTGGCCCAAGAGGGAGGGTTGCAGGGATGCAATCCAGATGCCTGTCAACGGCTGGTGACTCGAAATCACGCAGCTATCGGGCGTCATAGGATTGCTTATTGAAAGGAAACGTAGGTATGTTAGAAAAAGGCAAGCGACCCGACGTTGTCTTGCTTTAAAGAATAGGAACTCTGTTCCTTGAGGATCTGGCCACGGAGTGGGGAAGGCAAGGGTGCCTTCTGGTAAGAGGACTAAGCTTGACCTCTTGGCACTGAACCGGCACTGAGTGAAGTTCTCATTTTTACAAATTTCTAACATCAGAAGTGGAATAGTGAATCTGTGCTCGCTTGTGTTGTGCTGTGTTGAAGAGTAAATCATCTTCATTACGTAGGATTATACGCGTACGGTTCACATTTTCTTTTTGCCTTCTTGTACTTTGTGTGTGTGTGTTTGTGAAAAGTAGAGACTATGGAAAACTCCAACCCGTCCCAGCCGAGCATAGAGGACTTTGTTCGCCGCGTGCTCCAAAGTCTTGGGGATAGCATGGCTTCGACATCGGCGTCGGCTGCAACACCATTGACCGTTTCGGCCGTGCCGGAATTCAGTGGCGAGGACCTTGGAGACGATGCGAAAGGGTGGTGCGATCGGGTTGAGGAAATCACCAAGGAAGTGCCGAAGCAGCGGTTGAGCTTGGCAACGCACGCATTGACGGGACGCGCGAAAACGTGGTATAAACGGTGGGACGCTCGACCATGTACATGGGAGAAATTTAGAGAGGACCTGACTGCTGCGTTTGTTGCCGAGCGGAAGCTGCACGACCGAATGCTGCGTGCATTGCAGTACACAAGTGACACCGCGGTTGGTTACGCCGATTATGCGCGTACGAAACTCTAGTATCTAAAACAAACGGGTGTGTCGTTCACCGAAAAGGAACTGACGGAACTAATAATAAGCACGATAAGTGACGTGAATGTGCGACAAGCGATGCTAAATGCTCGATTCAATGCTACGTCGGAGCTTCTAGTGGGAATCGCCGATTATAGAAAGGTCGTCGCTACCGAAGATGGAAAACGGCAAATAGAAAAGCACTCGTCGCAAACATCGAAACGGTGCTACTCGTGTAACGAGTACGGGCATACGGCGAGGCGATGTACGAGGCAACGGAAGGACAGGAGTCGGAGTCCGCTGAGACGTAGTCCGCCGAGACAGGGGTCGACGACCACAAAAAGGGGTGCGCCTACCTGCACCTATTGTTCGAAAAAGGGACACGAGGAGGTTAACTGCTGGGCGAAGCGACGGGCGAATCGAGATGGACAGGTGCCGAAGAAGTTTGACACGAAAGACAAGAACCAAGTGAACGTATGTTATTCGGTGATTCATAAACCATCCGCGATACTATTAGAGGGCCTGCTCGTAGAAAACTGTCTGCTAGACAATGGAGCAGCTTGCTCCATAGTGCAAGAGTCGCTAGCCAAGCGGGCAAACTGCCGAATCGTCCCGCGCATCACCACCTTGCGGGGTCCCGGGGATTCGGCTACGGTCACGATCGGAGGTACTATCGCGATGGTCCAAATCAAGGACGTGTCGGCCAAAGCCAACTTGTACGTCGTGCCGGACAGGACAATCCCGTACGACGTAATCGTAGGGAAGAATTTCGTCGTGGGGAAAGGCCTACGCATGGTCACCGACTCGGATGGGACGACAACGGTGGAGCGCGGACAGGTACACACCGAAGAGGCTCCCGCCGCTGATCCTCTCTGCTACGCTGTGGACCAGGAGGATCCCAGAACGAAGGAAGCCGTTGCAGCGGTACTAGGGCGGTACCAACATATGCTGGCTTCTGGTAGCAACGTGCGACGAGTAAGTACAGGCGAGATGTCCATCGTGACGAAAGAGGACCGCGTGGTGAGTTACCACCCGTACCGTTTGTCATTCGTCGAACGAGAAAAGGTTCGCGGTATAATAGATGAACTATTAGCGAATGAGATAATACGCGAGAGCACGTCACCTTATGCTAGCCCGATAATCCTTGTAAAAAAGAAAAACGGCGAGGACCGTATGTGCGTTGACTTCCGCGCGCTAAACAAAATAACTGTTAAAGATCGCTTTCCCCTGCCACTAATAGAAGACCAATTAGATCGGTTAGGTACGGGCAAATATTTTACGACCTTGGACATGGCCTCGGGATTTTATCAGGTCCCGATTGCGGAAAATTCAATAACAAAGACGGCATTTGTTACGCCTGACGGGCATTATGAATTCTTACGTATGCCGTTCGGCCTAACCAATGCCCCAGCCGTTTTCCAGCGGGCGGTAAACAAAGCTCTAGGTAATTTACGTTATAAATTCGCTTTGGTATATCTAGACGACATTTTGATTCCGTCGGAGACCGTACAAGAGGGTCTTGAGCGGCTGGAACGGGTTTTGCATGCTCTAGATGTAGCCGGATTTTCGTTGAATTTAAAGAAATGCAAATTCTTTCAAACGACTATTGAATATTTGGGAAGAGAAGTTTCGGCCGAGGGAATTAGACCGGGCGCGGCAAAAATAAATTCACTGTTAGAAGCACCGGTCCCGGAAAACGTCAGGCAGGTACGGCAGTTTATGGGCCTAGCCAGTTATTTTCGGAAGTTTATACCTGAATTCGCGACACGAACGGCTTGCGTTACAAAACTTACGAAACAGGACGTACCGTGGTGTTGGGGTAACGAACAGGAGGAGGCACGAAGGTACATCTCAGAGAAACTCTGCTTAAAACCTTTATTGGTAATTTTCGACCCAACAAGGGAAACAGAATTGCACACTGATGCTAGTGCCCTTGGTTATGGTGCAATTCTGTTCCAAAGATTAGACAATGAGTGGAGAGTGGTAGCATACTTTAGTAGACGTACGACCACGGAAGAATCGCGGTACCACTCGTACGAGCTGGAGACATTAGCCATAGTAAACGCATTAAAACACTTTCGTGCCTACCTCCTGGGCATCAACTTCAAAATCATAACGGACTGCAATGCTGTGAAAGCTACGGGAACGAAAAAAGATCTCGTGCCGCGAGTTGCTCGGTGGTGGATTTTTCTCCAAGATTATTCGTTTGAACTAGAGTTCCGAAAGGGGAAACACATAGAGCATGTCGATTACCTGAGCAGAAATCCTCGTAAAGATTATCGAGTCAACCTTGTCTGCGAAGGCTCGTGGTTAGAGGCGGCACAAAAAAACGATGAAGAAACTCGTGAGATAATCGAAAAACTAAATTCGGGGCATAGTTTAGCGTCGGACTACGAGCTCAGACAGGGGATTTTATGTCGTAAATTGCTTCGGGATACAGGGCGTACGGTGTACCGTAGTTTTGTTCCGAAGGGGACTAGATTGGGCCTACTTCGCTTGTACCACGACGAAAATTGCCACATAGGTATCGATAAAACATATGATCGAGTGGCACAAAAATATTGGTTCCCGAGAATGCGGCCGTTCGTACAAAAATATATTAGCCATTGTCTGACCTGCTTGCTTTCCAAACGGCACACGGGCCCGAAGCAAGGGTTTTTGTATTCAATACCTAAGAAATGCATTCCGTTTGATACAGTACATTGCGATTGCCTTGGCCCGTTCCCCGTTACAAAAGAAGGGTACCAGCACATTTTACTAATTGTAGTTGCTTTCACGAAGTATCTGCAATTAATTCCGTTAATGACCTTGAGTGGTCCCGAAACGTTAGCGGTGTTCCGGGAACGCCTTACATTATTTGGAGTACCGCGGATGATTGTTTTTGATCGCGGAACTAACTTCACGTATAAGCCGCTCAAACAATTTATAGAGAAGCACGGCTGTGAAGTGCATTTCATTGCTTCGGGTACACCGCGTGCTAATGGACAAGTTGAGCGATATGTGGCGACGGTAACTAGCTCGCTTTCAATCGAAACGAAAAAAGAAATGGAATGGCCGAACAAACTGGCAAAGGTAATGTTAACGTTAAACACGACTGTGCAGAAGTCAACGGGATTTTCGCCTAGCAGGCTATTATTCGGTCTAGAATTAGGTCCGGGTAATATTATGCGTGCGGAAGGTCAGCTACCTACCGATGACCCTATTGACGTGGGCCGCGACAGGGCCGTCGCAGGTAAACGATTAGAAAAAAATGCTGTAGCTCAAGAAAAGAGATTTAATAAAACACGTAGGGACACCGTTACGTTTGAGGAAGGTGATACTGTTTTGCTCAAACCGGGTGACAACGACAGAAGGGCAAAATTAAATGTTAAATGTAGCGGCCCCTTTTCTGTAACAAAAAAGTTGCCTAACGACCGGTACGAAATTCTAGGGAAGTCAGGCCGGCCCCAGACAGTATCAAAGGAACGATTGAAACTTTGGAAGGGCGATTGGGACGCCGACTTCGAAACCGATAAGGAGGATACGGATATGCCATGTTAGCGTGTTAATAGAATATCTTTTAGTTGTATTATGAAAAAAAAAATTCATTCATTTTCGTTTGTATCCGATAGTCTAGTTTAGCTGTATTATTTGCTTAGTTGTTTAGTTTACGTTACGAAAATTTATTTCATTGTAACTTTGTATCGAATATTGTGTTTGTTAATATTAAAACATCGTAACTGGTAAACATGGTTATTCAATTGTAACACGACCTCTCGTACGTGTGTTGACATGCGGCTGTTGAGTTGTATATTAAAAGAAGCTGTGTTATCACAGACTCCGTAAAGCGCGCTGTCGTTGGAGAAGTGATGTGTGATTGTCAGTTAGCATCCCGTAAGGCGCGCCGTCGCAGGAGGTATACTGGTTAATTGCCAATGTGTTCCCGTAAAGCGCGCTGTCGTTGGAGAAGCATTGACTGGTTGTAAATGGTTGCCCCTGTAGCGACCGGTCGTGCGCACATGGGAAAGTTTTTCTCTCGTGCAAACGGCCCACGTAATTTACGACTCTCGTTCGTCGAAGCTGTTTTTGAGGAAGATATTTTCCAGACTCGCGTATCGAATGCGTTTAGTAAATTCTTTTCCTAAGTCCCTCAACAGCAAATAGAGACCGTCGTAAATTAGGGATTTCCAGAGGACACTCGACGCGTACCCATCGGAGTTTCGCCAAGTGGGCCCAGCGCGGATGGTCCGAAGGAAATCTTGCAGTGAGGGCGCAACGTCGTCCCCCTCAATCACCACGCCGTTTCGAAAACAAGCACGCCGTGGGCGTAAGAAATAGGCGGTGATTTGGGAAAAATAAACGGCCCTGATTGGAAAGGCCCAACGCGTGGGGTTAACCAATCAGGGTTGTTTAACAATTTTGCCAGTGCAACCGAGGGGTCGACATGGAGACGAGCGAAGAAGAACACACTTGGTCTTGCGCGCTCTATCCGAGAACAACGGAAAATAAAGAAAGATTTGTCACCCCACAAGAAGTGTAGTTCCTACAACAACCTATCCCAACACCCCGTAAAGCGCGCTGTCGTTGGAGGCTGGTGAATGTATATTTGAAAATATGGCAACAGTGGATTGAGAGTAACAGCAACGTAGCGTCTGAGTGACAAGATTGCGTTAGTTACGATCTCAATGGGAAAGTTGTATTGTATTCTGTATGGGTGGATGCTTCCCGAGAGCGTGAAGCATGCCAGGTTGGCCGTGTTAGCGACGACTTATTTTTAAGGGACGTCGAGGGCATTAGCTCGACGATATTTCGTTTCCGAACGATTTATGATAGGGACTTAGCCTGCGTGTGGCCCAAGAGGGAGGGTTGCAGGGATGCAATCCAGATGCCTGTCAACGGCTGGTGACTCGAAATCACGCAGCTATCGGGCGTCATAGGATTGCTTATTGAAAGGAAACGTAGGTATGTTAGAAAAAGGCAAGCGACCCGACGTTGTCTTGCTTTAAAGAATAGGAACTCTGTTCCTTGAGGATCTGGCCACGGAGTGGGGAAGGCAAGGGTGCCTTCTGGTAAGAGGACTAAGCTTGACCTCTTGGCACTTACCCCAGAACCGGCACTGAGTGAAGTTCTCATTTTTACAAATTTCTAACACGTGGTAGCCAACGAATTAACCAAGGCTTTCAATAGATTAAATTAATGGTTTATTCGATTTTATCGATGTTATTCTTATGTATAGGAAAAACGATGAAAATGTATTTTTTATCGAGTGGAACGATCTGTTCTTGTCGAACGTTCCATTACTCTTTAGTCAAATCCGAATAAATTACAAGGACGGACAGTACTACAGCAATCAGTTCTACGATTAATCAAGGTACGCAAATTATTCGCGGTCGTAAATTCCTTAAAAACACCGGCGATCGATGAAAACTACCTCGATGTGAATCAGGGTGAACTTTCGCGGGGATTCGAACAAAGTAATTTAAAACTTTCTCCTGACTGGATGTCGCGCTGTGAATAGAGCTGTCTGCCATCGACGAAGGGAAGCGCCGTGACATGCACGCGTAATAAAAATGCTAATTACATTGGTCGACGAATGAGAGCTCAATGACGGAAGAAGCGGCGGAGAGGGTTGAAATTATAGTGGAATGAGAAAGAATAAAATGAGATCCCAAGCGTTGCTCGTTGACGCGGTAAAAGCTCGTACCATGCGTTGATATGAATATTATCTCAAAGAAAAAGAGACTACAAGTGTCTGATTGCTTTTGCAAAAGTGCGACTCGATATTCTGTCATAAATGAAAAAATTACTACGTCCCGTCCTCTGATCTGCCAGCGTACTCTTTAATATGATTTTTTCAATCGGAGACCAAAATGGTGAATTTATTAAAGTTTTTCTTATCTAATGTTACGAGCATAATACAACCTGCGGATCATATTTTAAACGACTATACAAGGAAGATTTGCTCCGAAAGTTTCTTCTAACTGTAAATGTTATTACCAGTCAAGGTGTAATAAGGTTTCATAGAAAACTAAGCTTAAAAGATTGCAATAATAATGATAATTAATGTCTAGTTGGACGTAACGAACAAAACATTAACACGTTCACTGTCAGATTAAAACCGTATAATATTCTGCAAGATTAAAAGATTGATTTTAAATCATTGTAAACTACGTAACCTAAAATTTGTTTCAGTACTTATTTTTGTAACGTTGCTAAAATCCACAAACCTTATTCAAATTTCTTTCTTTCAATATATCAATTTCAGAATTAATTTTTCTAGTTCCACAGTAGTAAATTCTGTTACCCTTATATGGTAGTCAAAGTGTTAAAAAGAACATATAATAAACTTTTGCTGCATGCGATACTAAAAGAAAATAAGGAACTGGAATAAAATGGAAACATTACATAAAATCATTGCAATATTATTCAGAAGACCAAAATACGACGTTTATGTAACAAAATGGTACTGTTGCGACGCAGGATGACGATCTGTCCAGAATCAACGGATCGTTTGCGATCGCTCTTCTTCGCTCAAATTAATGTTCGAAGAGTTGTGATGTTGGAAGAGATTTGTTGAAATGAGGTTGACACACCTTTTGTAACACTATTTACTTTAATATATAACAATGTCTGTACAGAGATAGAGTGTACTGTGGTAGTGATATGTTGGTGGTTTCTCTCTGAGTTCTGTCTGAGTTATGTCTGAGTTCTGATCGATGGATTTGTGTTTGCCCCGTTGTCGAGGAGGTTAAGGTTGGGATTGGCTGCTGATATTTTGGGGAAAGGTGGATTGTATGAATTAGGATTGGTCGGTTGTGTTGTGAGGGTGGATCTGAAAATAGTCTTGAGGCAGAGCTTAAATGTTTAAACATTTTTGGGAAATGTTGTTCGGCTAGGGTTATGGTAATGGTTTTATGGCGGTGATTGGTACGTGATGTGCAACTGTTGGAAAGGTCAAGTTTATGGCACAGTTCTGGTCGCGAAGAGTGGTAATTGCCGAGCCTAAAAATGCTCGGCTGCTACGACCTTTCTGGAGCTACCTGTGTTGGGGCTCAACAGGTACTAACTTAATAAAAATTATAATAATCAGGCATACTCTTCTGACTAAGTTATATTGCAAACGTTTTAAATAATAGAAAACAAATGAATAGTCAAGACGAAACCAGTAATGGCAGTGACGAAAATGTTCTACGCCAATTTGAAGCATTTCAAGCCTTGGAAACAGGACTTAAGCAACTTATTGACGCTGATATTTGTTGCGATACAAGTTTCGATACAAATAATGGGTTTAAGCTATTGGTAGACCATACAGGTAATGACACTAGTGATGGATCTAAGCGAATAACGCATTCGATGTTGAATCGTTACTCCATTTTTCAACATTATGAGAATTACAGACTTAAACTCATTGCTAAAACAAAAATGTATCACATCGACTTCATCAAAATTTCGGGATAACAATCCGAAGATAAAGAACAAACTATTTCCGTATTCAAATAAAAATATGCGGAATTCTGCATTCCAAGAACTTGTCGCGGTAATGGTTCGGAATAGAGCATAACTCACCGATTTCGATGATTTTCAAACATATTATAGAACTTGACATTCTAAATAAGTTTTTCTTATACATATACAGGGTGAGGCATTTTAAACAGGTCACCTGAATAACTCGCTTGTTTTTGAAGATAGGAGAAAATGCATTAGACCAAACTTATTTGGTATCGGGGGGGCTCATAATCTGGTATTACCAATTTTTTTGTAGGTGGAGGCGTCAAGGAGATATGAAGGTCAACTTTGTTTTTTTAAATGGAACAGTATATTTTATTACTTACATTCTGATAGAGTGTTTCAAGGCGAATACAATGACCTATTATTAAGGTCATTCAAGGTCACCCAAAGTCAACTGCAATAGAAAATAAATTGTGTCAAAGCACTCTTCGAACACTTGGATACTTTGATACTGCTATTACAAGTGTTCAAAATGGCGACCTTGAACATGGATACATAGTCTAAATCGTTGCAATACTGATGACACTGCCTGGCAAATTTCATTTGTATCTATTACAGAGCAAGCTCTTCTTATACGTTCTTGCATGTCAAGTTTGGTAGTTGGTTTTTCGCGGTACACTTCTGCCTTTAATTTTCCCCACAAATAAAAATCGAGAGGTGTCAGGTCTGGGGATCGTGCCGGCCATTTGTTACTTCCTGATCGACCTACCCAAGAATCTCCAAATTTTCTATTTAGAAATTCTGTAACATTGCGTGCTGAATGAGCAGGGCATCCGTCTTGCTGGAACCACATGGATTGTCGTATGTCCAGTGAAGTGTCTTCTAACAATTCTGGCAAAACGTCTTCTAAGATTCTCAGGTACTTACTACTATTTAGCGTGCC
The DNA here is from genome assembly GCF_013123115.1 of Colletes gigas. Lineage (NCBI taxonomy): Eukaryota > Metazoa > Arthropoda > Insecta > Hymenoptera > Colletidae > Colletes > Colletes gigas. The sequence goes on along the minus strand of NW_025106685.1, from coordinate 580,288 downwards.
ATCAATAAAATATGGACCAATTATTTTATTATGAAGAAGACCGCACCAGACGTTTACAGACCAAGGTCTCTGTTTGTCGACTTCTCTCAACCATCGTGGATTATCTACCGACCAGTAGTGCATGTTGTGACGGTTAATTGCTCCATGGTTTGTAAATGTGGCCTCATCGGTAAATAACAATTTACTCAAGAACATTTCATCGTCTTGTAGTTTTTGTAAGCCCCATTCACAAAATTGTAAACGTTTTGTATAATCATTTTCAGTTAATTGTTGATGAAGTGATATGTGGAACGGATGAAATTTGTTAATGTGTAATATTCGTAAAATACTTCGTTGACTGATGCCACTTTCGCGTTCCAGTTGTCTTGTACTAACATGTGGATCTTGTATTACAGCTGCTACAATATTTATCGAGTTTCCATCATCAGTTGCTCGTTTGGCAAGATTACGTGTTTTGTTATCCACAGTTCCAGTTTCTTGGAACTTTTTTATAATGTTTGTAAAGACAGAAAGTGAAGGTCTATTATTACGATCGGGAAATCTTTCACTATACACACGTACCGCTTCCCTCATAATTCTATGACATTCACCATAAATAAGAACCATTTCTACTTTCTCTGCTATCGTGTAACGCATTTTAGAAAACTAAACACTTAGACTGAATAAATGTTACGAAGCTGTGCTCTAGTCGGTAGTAAAATTACCAATAATGTTTGAGGATACGGATAAGCGTACAATGTGATTGAATGTTTGTTTATCTTTTGTGACCCGTGTCACGCAATACACACACGTGATACACAAGTATTCGAAATGTACTCTGACACAATTTATTTTCTATTGCAGTTGACTTTGGGTGACCTTGAATGACCTTAATAATAGGTCATTGTATTCGCCTTGAAACACTCTATCAGAATGTAAGTAATAAAATATACTGTTCCATTTAAAAAAACAAAGTTGACCTTCATATCTCCTTGACGCCTCCACCTACAAAAAAATTGGTAATACCAGATTATGAGCCCCCCGATACCAAATAAGTTTGGTCTAATGCATTTTCTCCTATCTTCAAAAACAAGCGAGTTATTCAGGTGACCTGTTTAAAATGCCTCACCCTGTATATAATCCTCGCTCAGCTTTAGTTTCCAAGATATCTGCAAAATCGTGACGGTACTACTACGTTGAATTATAACTATACGTATACGTCAGCGTCAGCAGCCGTATATATCTGAGCTTCGCAGCCAATCGCTTCTCTCTTATTTTAAAAATACATTAGTGCTTTGCAATAGTCGAAGTATTACCAAAACAATATTAGTTTATTAATACTAGATTAAATTTGGACTATATTTTTTCTCGTCGTACGGCATAGAATTTTGCAAATATTTCGGAAAGTAAAGCTGAGCGAGGGTTATACAGGATGTTCGGCCACCCCTGGAAAAAATTTATACGAGCAATTCTAGAGGCCAAAATAAGACGAAAATCAAGAATACCAATTAGTTGATGGAGGCTTCGTTACAAAGTTATTAACGTTTAAAGTTCCGCCTGTAGAATAGCAATCCGCGTACAACTGCGTTTGCGCGGAAGGTTGCGGCAGGACAGTGCTAGTGGTTTTCACGCAGCATGAAGAATGCTACTTACCGACATTATCGACAACCCCAGATTTTTGTCAGCTTATGAAAATGCGAACACCTTATGTTAAATAAGATTCAACCTGTCTTATGAAAATCCAGAAGGGAATATCAAAACTCGCCCGACGAGATTTTCACAGAGAAAGAGTAAATGCCAGTTCCAATACACAATGTTGTGAACAAAAATCACCCACACGCGATTATACACGCCCCACAATTGTCCACAGTGTCTGCAAGTGACCACAAATAATCTTTTCAGGCACTAACCACTATGCAATTAAATAAACACGCACCGTGTTAGGGGGAGTAGGTTTGAAAAAACCTCGCCTAACGGTGGTCCGGATCGTGAGGGAAGGAACGTCGAGAAAAGAATACAAATTTTAATTTAATTCTCGCTTAGTCGAACGACTCGACTAAGCCTTTTATTTGTAATGTTTGGCAACTAAAATTATGTAATCAATTGCCCGGCCAGACGCCGCTGCACTTAATCCTGTTTGGTAAACCTGTAACAGAAAGAGACACGAATAGGCGTTAAATTCCTGTGAACGTGAATCACGCTGTGTGTCTTACTTTCTTCCGCGCTCGTCTGGTCTGTGCTTGTCGCACCCAGGAGCGGGGATCTCAGCCGCTGCGATGCGCAGCTAAGCTAGTGGACTGTATATGTGAGCGTTCCCGTTAAATCGGGAATCGCTTGCTTATTATTGTCGTGTACGAGATTTCTGCTCGTCACGACTGCAATTCTGACTGCAACTTAAGACTTTGTTTTATGACTGTCGCAGGAAAGGTGATCGGAGGGAGGTTGTAAGGCTCCAACCTTTCAGCCGGTCCCCGGCCCTTCACCGCCTTCGTAAGTGCGTACGGCACTGTGTGGTGCAGGCTTGTCAACGGCGCCCTTAGGTCGACTTACGGTTGTGCCTGAGACCACGTTGCTTTGTCGGATGCTCCGTCCTACGCACAGGGACCGTACTCCCTGGAGATGTTTGAACGTGTCCTAGCTTTCGCCGATAGCTGGGGTTTAAAAAGGTGTCCCGCTTCGACTGGAAGACGGCAAATCCACCCAGGGTATTATTCACTCCTGTATGGTGGGTTCGAAGCCGTTTCTGACAGCCAATTGGAGGACGAATTTTGTATCTCGTTCCTCTAGTGCACGATGATTCCACTCAGGGTTTCTTCCCACACCTGGATTATGGAGTCGTGCACTAAGAAAGGTGCGAAAAACCTCGCACCTATAAGTTGGGATGAGCTAAGCCCTCTATCCCTGGGGAAACGATTGAGTCCACTCAGGGTTTCTTCCCACACCTGTTTATGGATCGATTCCCCGGAAGCACTCGAATTACTTCAAGCCTATTCCGAATTTAGAAGTCTTTCTACAGAGCTCGGTCGGGTACCGACTGGCTCGATACGCTAACTTGTGAATAGTTCTTTCACAACTCCGAGGGTAGTCGAGGAACTCGACTCGGATCGGGTTGCTCGAATTATTTGTTTGTTCGACTGCTGAGCGTGTTCGGATACCGAAGTGCTCGTGGCAGTGGTTTGATAGCGAGTGACGGACGAGCACGAGCTGCCAAAGTGAGCGCGTGAGTGGGGAGAGTCTTCCGTCACGCGGCGCTGTCGCCGTGTCTCTCGTCCGTCTCTGTCTATTATAGAGTTTTCGTACCTTCTCTAAACTCGGGCGTTTGAACCGCTTGTTTCAAAATTGAACGTTAATTAATCGTTCGCGTGACTTTGCAGAAAACCTCGAGAACCGTGTTTTTCTGTCCTCTAACATTTTGAATAGCGGACGCGTCGACCTAGAATCTTCCTGGTCGGTCGCGTAACCGAAAACAAACCGGGTAACGAATTGTTTCGGATTTAAATTAATTTTCGCATTTTAAGCGATATTTAAACACACCGCGATTATGTTATTCGTGAGTGTCTATGTGTACGTGCGCCACGATTCTTCCGAGTTACTTACGAATAGAACCATTAGTGCACAAATTTCACCTGATGATGGCTAATACAGTAAAACATGCTACACATACAGTATTTTCTCTATAGAAGCGACGCTCTCGGGGCTCAACGCTCGGCAATAGCATGGACAAAACACGATTCTTGATACTTTGTTGACGCCTACTGGAGGCGGCGGGTATAGAAAAGAACAACGAGCATATGACAAAGCGGGACTAAGCGCCCGAGCATCGCCAACTTCGCTATCGCCAGAATTCACAATTCCTTTTTACAGATGAGGATACACTTTAAAAAAAGGACAAATGTATATTATAATTTATGAAAAACAATAATAAAAATTATGCTGTACTTGATCTTAGTTAAATCAGAAAACTGTCACAGACATGTTAATAGTTTCAAAACAAGAAAAGGAAAAATAAAAAATTTGTGCACTTAGTGTTGCCTTAGTAATTTGAACCCGTATCGTACGACAATGTGCGACGACCGACCGTCAAGCGCTCCACTATCTTGGAGAACCGCTCATAAGAAGGCACACTCGCACAGCGAGTGCTGGATTCTAATGGTACGCCCACGCACCAGTTTGGTTTTTCCAGGCGGCAGGGGAGGTGAACCTCTACGTGGCGCGTCCCCAGGTGGCGGATAGGGGCAGCCGCTAGGATGGGATGCGGGGATGAGGTCATCAACCTCAACCCAAGGCTGGTGAGCGCATCCTCGCATGACATGATCCGGAGGTCGAAGCGAAAGCTCCGCGGATCAAACACCGGTATGAATGTGTGTATGAGTGGACTGGGGCATGGGATACTTACCGCGGGTTTTACCCAAGGCCGTAAGTTGACCAGTTGGCTGCGACCAACGTGGCCACGAGGCCGGCGGCTGGTCCCATGTCACGGGGCCGCAGGCGCTGGTGACCAGGCGCTTGCGGTTGAGTGGGAATGCGGTGGGTGGTGTGCCTCTCACCAGGAGGGGCCTGAAAAGGCACGGCGCGGCGGGAGACTGTGATGTCTCACTAGAGTTCCCGGTCCATCGCCAAACGTCTGAGAATGGTCACCGTGGGGATTTAGCCGGTAAGAGTCCGGCATTATCCGCCAGCCTTCCCTTTGGGTGGGTCCGCGGGTGTCCCTGAGGATTTCCCCACGTACAAAAAAAAAGGGGTTCTAACGGTACGCAGTGGGGATAAGTAGAGGGAATACGATATTTGCCTATATCGTGGACGAGTTCTGAGTTTATACAGGGTGTTCGGCCACCCTTAGGAAAAATTTTACTGGTGGTTGCATTAAGAAATTTATATATTCTCTATTTGCACTTACTATTTATATTCTTTAAATTAATTTTAAAGCGTTTACATTACCGTTTTCATTTCACAAAAATCTAATATTAAATTCAACGATTTAAAAGATTTATACAGGGTGTGAGGCCACCCCTGAGAAAAATTTTAATGGGAGATTCTAGAGACCAAAATAAGACGATTTGTTGATGGAGGCTTTGTTAAAAAGTTATTAACGTTTAAAGTTCCGCCCGTACTGAATTTTTTTCTCGAAAATGCGCAGGATTTCGGTGGTATGCCCATTCACCAAAAATGATTATAATTGACTTCCGCAACAAAAAATAATTTTTCCAGAACGATTTGAAAATTTTTTTTTCGCTGAAATTTAGGCACCTAATTAGATTTTCGGTAAGGAATTTTTTTTTCGTAAGTGCGTAGAATTTCGGGAGTATGTGTAATGACCAAAAATGATTGTATTTGACTCCCACAACCGCGAATAATTTTTTTAGAACGATTTGAAATATTTATAGTATATACTATAATGACAACAAAATAATGAATATAGAAACTATAACTAGAAAATAATAAAGAAACATATTTTCCCACATTAGCATCCTTATTAGCCATAAGGATTTTCAATTTTTTTAAAAATACGCGTAAAAGTTTACACGGGAAACATTAACTATTATTAACTGTTTGATTTTTATTCTCAGAAAGATAAATACATTTTTGGGACTGTAAGAATCCCGTATCCAATACAGAATTTCTCTTTCGCAGCTTGTAACAGAACTTCTCATGTCAATTTACTGTCAATGGAATTCAATTAAGATTTTCCGTAATATTTAAACTAAGACTGTGTCAACGACACTTTCGTCACCGTGGAGAACCACTTTGGAGAGTAAAAATTCCTAGTACTCCAAGGTGAGTTTTTAACGTCAAACGTGTTTCTCCGCCGAGTATTTAACTGCACGTTAAACTATTTTCGTTCCCTGTAGCTTGTTTCTTTTCGCGTTCCGTTTTTTCCTTACGGCAATAACCCGCGAATATCTGACTCGTCACGAGTAAAATACCGAAATAAAGCTGCCATGCATCGACAAAAAGAAAATGATTGGCGGGCGTCAAAAGTATTTCCAGCCATGACTCACACAGCGAAACGTACAAATTAAACGAAAACCTCTCCTTACTGGAATCATACGAGGATTATTTCTGTGGTTTTTCGCAAATTTTTGGCATGCATCGTTTGATTGTAATCGAGAAGCTATAGGAACAAAATTAAAATACATTTAGGTCACCACTTCTACAGAGAGCAAAACAGTCAGCTAGAAAAGTTTAATTACGTTCGTGCAGTATTTGTTAACAGTTTAATAGCTTATTTTCGTTCACAAATGTACGGTTTGTTTATAAATAAAAACCACGTAAAGCGTTTTTACAAATTCAAAAGACTTCAAACGTTTAATTACCCTAGCTTGTTTGACCAAACGTGCAAAACTTCGAATTGGATAGTTTTACACGATTACAAACAACTCTGATTGCTTTTCTACTTCCTCGTTTCATGTTCTGACTTGTTTGATATTATACTGTAGTTGCAGTATACAGGATGAATCTAGAGACTGGGATAAAGATGCGTGAGAAATATGCACTAAGGTGTACTTTAGTTATGTTTGGTTATTCTTCAAAAATATTTTTGAAAATTTTGGACGTTAAACCCTTCCAATTTGTCCTATTTTGTAAATATTTGAATTGAATAACTGGAAGGCGTGCCACAACAGCTTTGTTTATGCAAAGCATTTGAATTTCGTTAAAAATGGGATAATAGAGATTTTATGATGCTATTTGTTTGCTAGAGGTCATTTCAGAGTAAAATCTGTGTAATTATAATTTATTGTGGTAAGAAAAGTTATTCATTAACAATTAGAAGAATTCGTTAAAGACAAAGTGAAATATTTAGTTTTGTATGACTCTGTGTGAATATAATGTAATATCAAAGTATATAAAAATATAATTTGTTAAATGTATAACTTAATTGTTACAGTGACTAATCCCCATTGAAAATTGCTGATATTATTTCAAATTTTAATTATTACGTGTAAATTCAGAATCTGAAAATAGAAACACATTGGAGTAAGTTTGTAAATTACAAATTATTACACAATTATTACATGTAAGAAGTGTATGTGTTTGGACCGTGGGACCGTTGGCGTCGATGATGTTTAGTCTAAGCTAGAGTACGTATTAAGTGAGGTGTTTAGGTTTAGGCTGAAATGCGTTCGGGGAACTGCGCCTCGAACGTGTGTTTGTTTAGATCATTATGAAGATAGGAATAAGGAAGGGTCGACTTTGACTGCAGGAACGTCACTCTGCATCGAACGTTAGTCGAGAGCAGTCACAGTTTTACGTTTACGTTTTATGTCTTTCTTTTATGTTCTTTATGTTAAATATTTAGTAAATATTAAATAATATAGTTTATATAGTTACATTTATTGTCCACGTGTTTGTATCCGACCATACGCCTCTGACCATCCTCGACAATCCTTACATACAAATGTTGGCTTATAAAGTGAGAAAGTATCTGTGGAGTCGTTGATTACATTTAAATTTGTTCTTGCAATTCTAGAGTAAAAATAAGCAGACCTAGTCAAGCATTTAGCCAATGCTTATTATTTAGAAAGATATTTAACATTTAATTTTTGAATTTGTGTATGCATATATGTAGTTTCTTCAAACGATCGGAACAGCTGTGACAATGAAGGTGAACGATCCGTATTTAAAAAGTTTATTTTTGGCAAAACCATGCTCGTAGAAAACGGTGGCTGTCACGTTATATACAGGGTGTTCGGCTACCTATGGCAAAAATTTTAATGAGCGATAGTAGAGGCCGAAATAAGATGAAAATCAAGAATACTAATTTGTTGATGGAGGCTTCGTTGCAAAGTTATTAACATTTAAAGTTCCGCCTGTAGAATGACAATCCGCTAAACAGCTGCGTTCGCGCTGACAGTTGCGGCAGGCCAGAGCTAGTGGTTCTCACGCAGCATGAAAAATTCTACTTACCGACATTATCGACAGCCTTAGATTTTCGTCCACTTATGGGAATGCGAACACCTTACGTTGAATAAGATTCAACCTGTCTTATGAAAATCCAGAAGGGCATATCAAAATTCGCCCGACGAGATTTTCACAGAGAAAGGGTGAATGCCAGTTCCAGTACACAATGTTGTGAACAAAAATCACCCACACGCGATTATACACGCCCCACGATTGTCCACAGTGTCCACAAGTATCCACAAATAATCCTTTCAGGCACTAACCACTATGCAATTAAATAAACACGTACCGCGATTATGTTATTCGTGAATGTCTACGTGTACGTGTATCACGATTCTTCCGAGTTACTTACGAATAAAACTGTTATTAATTTTTCAAATACACTTCAATTTAAAAATGTAAACAGGAATTTAATAAGTATTCGCTGATTGTTTATATCACTGTATTTCTTACATGCTACTTAATACATAACTGAATCAAATATGTCTAAAATGTGTCGCGTGAACTAGCTTGACTGATACTGTTTTACGACTGACTAGCTGGCCGAACACGTGCCGATGCTGCCCTTTGTCTCCGCTGTGTGTGAGAGAGATAAGCGAGGCGAGTGACGTAGAATCGGGGCCTGTTCGGCATATGTTTCTCTGAACCTCGTCGATCGATGGCACAGTCAGCTGCTAGTATTGTTACATTCTTCGCCGTGAACGTAAATCGATGCGAAAATTTCATTTATCCTGCGATTCCTTTTTACATTTTTAAATTGAAGTGTATTTGAAAAATTAATAACAGTTTTATTCGTAAGTAACTCGGAAGAATCGTGATACACGTACACGTAGACATTCACGAATAACATAATCGCGGTACGTGTTTATTTAATTGCATAGTGGTTAGTGCCTGAAAGGATTATTTGTGGATACTTGTGGACACTGTGGACAATCGTGGGGCGTGTATAATCGCGTGTGGGTGATTTTTGTTCACAACATTGTGTACTGGAACTGGCATTCACCCTTTCTCTGTGAAAATCTCGTCGGGCGAATTTTGATATGCCCTTCTGGATTTTCATAAGACAGGTTGAATCTTATTCAACGTAAGGTGTTCGCATTCCCATAAGTGGACGAAAATCTAAGGCTGTCGATAATGTCGGTAAGTAGAATTTTTCATGCTGCGTGAGAACCACTAGCTCTGGCCTGCCGCAACTGTCCGCGCGAACGCAGCTGTTTAGCGGATTGTCATTCTACAGGCGGAACTTTAAATGTTAATAACTTTGCAACGAAGCCTCCATCAATAAATTAGTATTCTTGATTTTCGTCTTATTTCGGCCTCTACTATCGCTCATTAAAATTTTTGCCATAGGTAGCCGAACACCCTGTATATAGACCGTTATACTTAATCTTCTCAGTGTGTAGCACATTCAGTTTCTATAAACTATTTTAGATATTTTTTATGTACAGCATCACATGTAATTTGAAATAGTTTATCTAAAATGAATGTTTCGCTGTGCAATGCCGGATAATAGTGATCAGATACAGCATTAATAATTTTGAAAATATTTGAAAATTCGAACGATGGCACTAGTAAGTGACAAAACTCGACATTTTCACTTACAATAAAACCGCGAAAGGATATTAATAATTGATCGTTTCGCTGAAATCCTTTACTATTACCTGTCAAATCATCTACCCCAGCAATTATTTAAATGTTTATTTCAGCGGGTGTGAGTCACACGTAGCCACACGTAGGTTAATGTTTAACAGACTGAACTTTATGCACGCGACTACGTCTTTACCAGACTGAGCACGTGAACGCCACAACGTCTTTACCAGACTGGGCGTAACGCGTCTCTAACAGGATTGGTCTAGAACGCGTCTATAACAGACTGAGCGCCTTTCTTAAAACCTCCCTTCAATATACAGGGTGTTCAAAAAAAACCATTCAATATTTATATGGTATATAGGATACACTGTACTGAGTAAAAAAGCTTTATTAAACATAGGTCGAAAGGTCAACCGTCATGATTGACTCAGATGTTTATTTCAACTTCTTGGTGAATACATTACCTCAGTACTTGGATGATATGCCTTTGGCAGAAAGATTATCGATGTGGTACATGCATGATGGGGCGCCACCTCCTTTTGTGCGTAATGTGAGAGACCATTTAAACATGGTGTTCGGTCGAAGATGGATTGGATGTGGTGGACCAATTGCATGGCCTCCTCGATCCCCCGATTTAAACCCTTTGGACTTCTTCTTATGGGGATATTTAAAAAGCCTAGTGTATTCCTCTCCGATAAATGACTTAGAAGAATTACGTAACCGAATCCACCATTCTTGTCAAACAATTCGACAAAAATGTGGAATTTTCGAGAGAGTTCGTGATTCTGTAAAAAGAGGATGCTAAGCGTGTGTAGAAATGGAAGGTGGACACATGGAAAATCTTCTGTAAACATCGAAAATTCGGTAGTAAGTCAATTATGATAATAACAAACAAAAATGTTTATATCTCAGAAACGGCTGACCTTTCGAGCTATGTTTAATAAAGTTTTTTTACTCACAAGGAACCATCGCGAACGGTCCGGCTTCGATTTTGATGAAACTTTGTACACTTATAAAGCAGCCAAAAATAATCGACACGTATTTTTTTTTAGCTGCGGTAACTCGAGTTTAAGGGGTGAAACCACCCCTTGAAGTTTTGGCTCGAAACGGCTATCTCGAAAACGGAAAGAGATACAAAAAAATTGTTAATGGGCGAGGTTGATGGTTTCTTATGTACAATAACATGGTGTTAAAAAATTTAAAAAAATACAATTTGTTTATAACAAAAAAAAATTTATTAACTTAATTTTTCATTTTATTGAAATTTTCATAATGACAAAAAATGACGAGCATTTTATTCCAAATCCATTGGTATGCGATTTTTTAAAATTGCCTCCTACAGTTTTGCAGATTTTGATGATTTACATCTTGCGCGCACATTCATTATGGTAGTAGCCGTTCTAACTTTGATTTTAATGAAGCACTGTAGGCTTGCACTAAATTATACAGTAATAAGTAGCGAGTAATAATAACAGTAACAAGTTTCTTAACAGCAACGAAAGGATTAATTATTTTTATTGCCCACCTATGACATCGTGGCAAAGGTGGAGCGATTTATAAATTATAAATATATGCAGTGTGTATAACAATTATTCTATATAGTTCCGACAATAGTGGTACTCGTCGAAAAAATGTTTGAAACATAAAGATTTCTTACACCATGCGCATTTAATTATTGCCACGTCACCGCAAATATGACATGTTGGCTCATTTTCAACAGAATAGCAGTACTCAACAGGATTCTGGAATGCATTTGGCTTTTCATCTATATATCCGGATTTATACTAGGAGTATTTAATAAAATTTTGGAACCTTGGCGATGAAAATTGATTGTGGACCAGAGATTGAAGTTTAATTATATTATTCCTAGCGTGGAGATTAATGTCGTGATTTAAAACGAGAACTATATGGGAAAATCGGCGGACGAAATTTTTCCAAGTGCGGAAACCGTAAACATCCAGTGGTTGAACATACTTTGTTCCACCTTTTGGTATTATAAAAAGTTTTACATTTTTACCCTCGGGAGTAACTTCGTTCACCGTCTTCTTACAGTGACCACTCCAGGAATCAAGAATTAGAACTGTTGCGGCCCCAGTATTTGCAAAGTAAATATCTCTTAACCAGGTCTTGAAATGGTCCGTAGTTAATTTGCCTGACTTTGAAGCTACAAGATATACATTGTCAGGGCGAAATAAATGTTGTTCCACAATCGGCCCGAAATGTACTGTACTCTCTTTCAGTACAATAAATAATGGTGACAGTAATTGTCCATCAGCTGAAATGATATATTTGTGGTTACAAATCTGGTAATTTTTCTGGACACTAATCTAAACATCTTTTTAAAAGTATATAGCCAAGTATATCCGGCTTTAAATGTTTGTAAATTTTCTATGTCCCTCGCTTGTAAAGCCCATCGCCGTAGATCTACTTCATGCACAATTACTCTTAACTGCCGAGCTTCCATAAATTTATTAAATGTATACTCTGAAATACGTTTTATCTTTTCCTTTTTTGTGTCACCCTGTTCAACTTGTAAAGCCCATTTACGAAGCATTCTTTCGGATTTCACGTGACGGAATTTGGAACGTGCGGTGTATAATTTTAATCGCTTCGACTTCCCGCTGTTCCAGTACGCCACAGCTTTCCTTTACTATACTAGCCTGCACATTCCCAACTCAACCTGCGAATCGTCTATCATGAATATATTATGTTCATGAAAAACAACTGATCCATTGGCGATTTCGAATGCTGGGCATTTGGAACGGGGCCCATGCGACAAACGCAGGCCCAACACGGCACTGAAATGAAGGTGGTGGGGCACATTTGCCGTCCCAATCTGCTAGAGTATCGCTTACACCCCTCGGTTTTTCCTCAGGTGCCTACCCGAGGTCCCTCGGGCCGGATGGGCTTTTACTACCGGTTTCTTTTGTTCAAAACCGCAAAATCTCGAACCTTGAGGCCATTTTTCGAAATTATCCCATCTGATATCGAAGTTAAAAATGGTATCAGTCGATTCGCCTTGGCGAGACCTTTCCAACGGTGTATAGCATATGCTGTACGCTCTTGGGCCAGTAAACCCCTCTATGACTTAACATTGTCCTTTAGCTACACTGAAAGAGAGTCATAAATGCCAAGAGGCTCGCCGGGCCCGGATCGGGGTGGTCCGAGGCCCGGGTGAAACCTCGAGGGAAAACAGGCGCCTCACACAGCTCTTGTCGCCAAGTGTTTCACAAGACGGCCAGGCTCGCACGACACCCAAAGAAAATGGAAAAATAGAAAGCTTAAAACTATCCTTCCATTCTATTCCCATTCATATCCTGGCAAGGGCGTAGTGGCTATACAATGGCCGCTACAATATACAATAGAACAAATTTAGCTAATCAAGTTACATGGTTCAACCTATACATTATATTGTGGTCAATTAAAACAGCTACCAGAATCAATAGATATAATATGTCTCATGATTACTAAGTAGAAAGAAAGTAATATTTTATGATAACCATGCTAAAAATGTTGAAAAAAATGACATGATTTTGTATTGTAAATTTTGTAATATTTTCCTTATTCTGCAGATGCTACTTTACTTTGTGCATTATAACATTTTTCAGAGGATAAAAGATTTGAAAATATTAGTGTCCTAAAAATAACTTGATCAACATTTTATTGAAAAATCAAAGAAGTTTTATACTGACAATATAATCTCCCTACGTTTTGTCGGAAAAATTAGAGGAAATTTTAAATAAAAAGGGGATTACAATTATTCATAAAGATTTAATGATATGGTTGAATGTTTAATGACATTGCTTTAAGTTGTAGTATAAAATTTGTCTTGAACTTATGGGAGGAGCTAATATTTACGTTTATATTTTCCATAGAAATGGCGCAGATTCTTATGGATCATCCTTGTACATAATGCAAAACAAACCATCAAAAATTTGCATGGAACCTTTGAAAAATTGTACATTGACAATCTGTCAATTGTGATCGAAAGTATTAAGAGGATTTCTCGTTGCCAGTGTTGGTGGTAGGTTCATTCTTCTACTTTTTTCACAAGTTCTCGAAAGGTTTCCGCGAATACAAACTGGGAAGAACATGTTTACGAGCCAGGGGTTCGAAACTCCGAAGAAAAAAAAACCATGGAAGCTCGTCGAAGAAGACGTTGACAAGTACTAAGAATGAGTTCACGTTCCTCGAGAATGACATGCAGGATCTTACTCCCCAAGCTCGTTCAATACAAAACCACAAGGTTTTATAGATTAGGATTTTATAGGTTTTAGGATTACACGTGACGTACACTGAAAAAATAACCTGACTCTCTGTAAAGATTGCAAAATATTAATGGGTAAATTTATCATGCCGATTACGATTTTGTGTACTTCACTGTTGATGAAATTTATAAAAGAGGTAGTTTCAAAAAAAATATTTAATACATATTTTTTTATAGTGTTACTTATGCCGAACGTTTCGTTCCCCAATTTTTCCGTACCACTTGCGTGCATTAGGAAAACGCCCTGCTACTTATCTACCCTTTGGAATGTAAAGTCAGTTCCCACGAAATGCTGCTGCTTAGTGAATAACGAAGTTCGGAGATTACCAAATATGGTAATATTTAACGTGCATCCGAATCCTCCCCCACAGATTTTTGGGTATATAAACCCCTTCGTTTCCTTACTCGGGGGATCAGAATCGTACAGTTACGTTTAGAGTTAACATCACGTCTCGTTACGCTGTCCACGGTTCTGACAGTCAGTTGCATCTCGTGAGATCGGGCTACAGTACCCTTTCGTATCAATCTTAAACCATATAGAATCCGTGAACCAGTATAAATTCTATTACGGCTTTTATTGTCAACCGACTTACCCCCGCATCGCCAGGGCGTCAACACCGCCCAAGATCATTTTAGGTAAATATAATCATTCTTTGAACGCGACATAACTTACGTAAAACACTTGTATTTTACTTGTTGGTTTAAGAATATATCTAGTTTTATTATTAAATCAGAGTTACCTAACTTCTTTAACCCATCATTATATAAAGCGATTAATATTAGTTAAACGTTCCCACAATAATATAACCTTACCGCTCGGGTTATATTATATTTAATAATTGAAAGTTACGAGGTTAATTAACATATCCTGAATCCAAATACAAATTCTTACAACCCAGTGGCTCCTCGATTACGCATCGAGTTCGTCCACGCAATCTAATATCATCCTAGCGGCTCCCCGATTACGCATTGGGTTCGTCCGCATCCTACAGCTCCCTCATTATACATCAGGTTCGTCTGTGATTTATCCAACCTCCAAGCAGCTCCTCGATTACGCATCGAGTTCGTCTGCGTTTGTTCCAACCTTCTAGCAGCTCTCCGATTTCGCATTGGGTTCATCTGCGTCGTTATCAACAATCCTAGTGACTCCCCAATTACGCATCGGATTCGTTCACCACGTTTCACCCTTCGACGGCTCCCTGGTTTCGCGCCAGGTTCGTCCGTTAATGACTCCATCCTAGAGGCTCCCTGATTACGCATCAGGTTCGTCCTCGTTATCAACTATCCTAGCAGCTCCCCGATCTCGCATCGGGTTCGTCCGTGCACCTCACTAACAAATTGATACCATATTCCATACTCTCTCTTACATTTGCAGGCCACGCGCGCTGCACGGTCCTGGCTCGTAACAATCGACTGACTTTAAAAAGGTGAACAAAATTGATTAATAAATTCAAATTGTTTGAATGTCTACAAAAATAAATCTTTTTTAAAATCTATTTATGTGATCGAATTTTTCTTTCAAAAACGCACACTGTAAGGGGGGAGGGGGGCCGTAGTTCGGGGGATGAAGGAGTGTGGTACCGAGGATACGGGGTCTCGTAGTACCAAGGTAGGATGGGTGCGAGGGTGAGGGTTTCTAGTGACTGCAGCGGCCTTTTGGAGTCGAGTCCCGAGCAGGACTGATTGTTTATTGATCAGTGCCCAGGCGTACAAGGAATCGCCGATGTCCGGAGTCGGAGAGCTCCTAAGGTAGACTGACCGTGAGCGAGATGCTAAGGGTAGGTGGCGACGCTCCGCGTAGGTGCCGCGTTACCGTACCTCTGAGGACCGCTTCGACGGTGTGGGGAGTCAAGGCCCCTGGCGAGTTTACCCGACGGTTGCTTAGAGGGTTCCTACAGCTTGGCACACCCGCGTAGGAGCCGGCACTGTGGAGGTATACTCTGGCGTAGTCGGAAAGTGACTGCCTAACATGGGCCGAAGGGCCCGCTTTTATACCCGGGCGACCTGCGCTAGCGCGGGCCTGGCCGTTGTTGATTGGCCAGGACCCATGTATTTTTAGCGTTGACCTGGCTTCTTGACGAACGCTTCGCCGACGTTTTTAACGTAACTAAACTAAGGGCGCGGTATAGCGGCTTTTCGGCGAAAGCCGCGTCGTTGTTCTTATTTCTATATTAAATTAATATCTCGTGTTACAACACTTTAATAAATAAAAAAAAACGTGTTCCTATGGCCTCTAGTTTCCGAGATATCCCAAAAAAGGTTTTCTACATTCACATTTTATTAGTTACCCTTGGTGAACATTATATTCTCGGAAGTTTTATTCTGCTATTACGGCAAGTTATGTTATTTGATAAAAAACATTTCTGTAAAAGAAACAATTAATCGAAGAAGCTGAAAACATGTTACGAATCACTGGATTGTAAAAAATATAAATGAAAAAATACACACTAAACGAATTTTAGCAAATACTACTTAGTATTTTAATGTAAAATACTTATTATAGCAATCTTCGTTAACAGAAACAATTTGTTTATACGTAAATTAAACAGAATTTTAATTGTAGATTTATTAATTTTTGTAGAAGTATATGTATATAAAAGATATATGCACATGTAATCATTTACTGTTGTTAATAATAAGTAACTGTCAACAAAATACTAGTTATGAATCCTTAAAATTAACTTTATACATACTTTACTAGATAGTAAAGTAGAAAATGAAAAAAAACAGTGTATTTCAAAATGCAACGATAGAACATTTTGAATGAAAATCTTAGGTTAGTTTGTTCACTGTTGCATTAGGATAATGCTGTAATAATTTGTGAACTGAATTGTTTCTCTTTTTCATCCTTGTTAAAATCATCATCAATCTTTCATCTATTTGATTCTTCGTTTGGTATTATTATTTACAACTTTTGTTATATAAATATAATTTTCAGATTGTTTTATAATTGACATTTATTGTCTATATCGGAAGATCTTTGAATGTAAAATCTGTATGAATATTAAATCAAAAATGTGAAATGAAATTTTTTATTCCAAAATGTGTATATCGTTATACTTCTATAGTGGAAATATGATTTTGTTGAAATATTATTATACTTGTCATTTTTCTTCTCAAAATACAATGCAGAAATAGGTAGGTAGTTCGACATAAGGAATAAAATTAAAAGATATTGCAATACAAAAAAGTAGGAGTGAACAAGCTGTGGAAATATATCACCACAAAAAATGATTTGTCAAGAAACAAAAATGACTTTGAAATTGTCTAATTATTGAACATGAATCAGAAATTCAGTCAAAGATTACACTGTACAACACGAATTTTGTTTTGCCATATCTACTAATTGTAAGTGGAACTTCCTGATGTTTTTAGTTTTCGTGTAATACTTTGTTTTTGCCAAAAATTGGGCGTTTTTACAAAAACTCATATTTTTCGAAAACTGAGGGTGATGCAGCAGTTCGGTTTCCAGATTAGTATTTGGGGAATGGAGCTTTACAAAAATCACATAATGAATATTGCAAAACAAAAAAAAATTTAATTTGTAGAACAGTGTTATAAATATAGAAAAAGAAAAAATTCTGATGAAGAATCACCAGCTTATAAAATATATTTTTGAAAGAAAGTGAAAAACAAAATACACAGAAACATCCAATTGATTCTTTTGTAACTATAATTGCTGATACCTTAAAAATTTTTACATCATATTATCAATATTTAGTCAAACATCAAATTTTGTCTATGATATAAAAATTATTGAAATGAAAATCTTTAAGTTATAATGGTAATTTATATTTCTTCATTTATAGCTTTCTTTAGTTAATAATATTAACTGCCATATTGTAAAGTCATTTGGCTAGTACCCTTAAGGCAATGGGGCCCTAAGCCATTAACATCATTCGCTGATGAAATGAGTCGCCGCGCGGCCTGACACCACCATTGGGTCTCGGGGGTTTTCTGCCAGTACCTGGGACGTGCCGATCACCATCTTGGGTGCGAAAATGGAGAAGTGACAGCGCACCAGTCAGGAAAGGAACATTTTCTGATTGGCTGGCGGCTGATTTCTCCAAGTAGCATTTAAGGAACCACATTTGTAATTTTCGCATTCACACACATCCTGAAAGTTTGGCAGCGGAACACGTGTAACGCATCGACACACATCTTGAAAGTTTGGCAGCACACTACGTGCAACGCATCAACGCATCATCAGCAGTACTCTATGTTCAACGCAACAGAAATAAAAACACACTTTAAACAACTCTAGTTTTATCAATTGAATTTTAGCAGATCACCACGTGCAACGCTGGTCCTTCGAGTAAGTCGACACTTCACGTGCAAGCTTTCCAAAGGCTTGAAGATCCTACGATCACCACAAGCCCCGACAAGCTATAAGTATAAATATTTTTTTAAATATAGTTTAATAAAATATTACAAGAGACTTGTATAGAAAATATTCTTCTTGCGTGTTACGCTTACGCCAAATTGAGTGAATACGCCATTTCCTTGTTCTTTTCCTTTTTCTATTACTTTCTTCTTTTAATGCAATTTATATCGTAGCTAAATTTTTGGTCGAAAATAAAAAATGTGTCAATATATTGGACGTTGAATAAATCATTTAAGTGTTCACAAACTCTTAGTTCCAACAAATTTAAGTTTGATTTTATCTTCTTGAAATTTAATTGAGAATTTTCAATTTCAGACAGAATAATGTTATTTTACCAATACTGTTCTGTTTTTATTGTAAGAATGCAGGTTTTTCCCCAAAAGATTCATGTTCACTTTCTATACAATTTCCTCGATACTTGGTTATTTAACGACAACTATTTGTATTTTCATATAATTTAGGAGAAATAATATTTCACCGTTTTTGATCTTCTATACAAGTTTTTTTAACACTTAATATACAACTAAAATATGGATTCGGACACCTAAAACTGAATCATAAATAGCCTTTACTAAAGCTGGGTTTCTGTAATTGAAGAACATAAGTAATGCATTATTTTTACAGAAATTATCTTTTTAACAAATGAAAATCTAAGAAACCTTTTTATTATCAAAAGTGCAATGGTTGATGTTGGTTTTTCTCTTCTAAAAAGAGAAAGTTTTCTTTACGTAACAAAAACCATCGACGCGTATGTTGCGTTTAGAGATACGAGTCAAGAGGGTGCAGCTGTGTCCCTTCCTTGACTTGTTTAGACAAAGTATAGGACCGATTGGGTCTGAGGGTACGGGACGAATTCTTCGTCACTGACCTTTCTCATTCTGTATGTTTCTTTCAATGCGTATAGACGTGCCTTCCAAGTGTTTCAAATAAAGCTTAGTAAAAGTCATATCGTTTAAATTATTTTATTTATTCCACCACCTATTTCCAATAGTTGATGATCATTTTTTTATAATTAAGAACATCGATATCACAAGATTGCTTAAAAGAAATTAATTTTAATAAATCATATAGACTAACATAACTAAATTCTCTTCAATAACTCAGTAGTTATTGATTTACAATCAAAAGTGATTATTTAACTCGTTAGTAAGGTACTAATGGCAAATTCATAAAATTCAAAGGTGGGTCATTCCATGCGAAATCGGACACTTTTCGGAGTACCATGTCGGATTTTGTTCTACTTTGAATATGTTGTAGTCTTTAGTGATATATAAACGTATCTCGAAGGATTTTTAAAAATTTTAAAAATTGTTGGTTTTACATCTGTTTGAAATATAGAGCTCCCTTTTTTTCAATAAATAATAGCTACTAAAGTAAAGAAGTTATAAAAATGAAATTTTAGGTACTTGTAGCAGACCCATGGGAGTATCAAATAAAAATTATTTCAATTAATAAAAAAATTTTTTTGACTATTTATTTTGCAATTGTTTACAACAAATGTCATTTTTTTATAGCGGGGAAATATTTAAAAATCTGAAAAAAAATGGGCATATAGTCCTGTTTGTCCCCTTCACGGACCAAGTTTTAAAAATACGGACACTTTAAAATTGGCCTTATAAAAATTAATTGATGGAACGCTGCGTCGCGTCGTGGCATGCTGGCTCGACCGGCCAAGTCGCGCAGTGCCTGCAACCGCCAAGCACCTATACCTGCTATATTGTTATACATAGGGTGTTGGACTGCTGGAAAATGTAACACTTATTGGACACTCACTCTTTGCCAATGACACTTAGCATTATACACATTTAAGTTGTCAATATTCAATGGGATAGGATGTTCAATGTTCTAGTGGGATAGGATATGATGGGATGTGATGGGATTAGGTTCTGGTTAAGAAATAATGGTTGGATTGTACCAATGATCATCTACCGGATTAAATTGTTTGTTATAAAATTACTTACTTCATAATAGCTACAACTTTTGATTTTTCACTGTCTGAATAAATTCGGGCAGTTAAATGTGTTACTTCTTTGGTTGGAGTAAATGAATGAAAATTGCGTGTTCCACAGATTGTTGTAGCCAGTCCACGCCTTTCCAGCAAGAATTCCGAATGTTTCTTATATTCTTCTGTTGAGCTGAATTCCAAATGTATGTTTTTAATATTGGCAGTTGCCCAATCAAATAATTTTTGTGGTGTCGTTATCTGGTCTTCCAACGGTCTTTGTAAACTAGCTCGAGCAGCAAGGCGTTTTAAAGAACCACCAATACCATCGCATGCATTTTTGCCATGCGATGTTGCAAAGTAATGCCATTCGGCGTTGATTCCAAAGTCTTCAAAATGGAAATTGAGAATTAATAAATTATATTTATTTTTGTACTGTGATGATGCTCCGTCAGAAAAATATTTGATTTCCTTGATAGTTGTGCCATGTGTTTCCTTCAAAAATTCCACTAATTTCTTCTGGTATAAATGGACTGCAGTGCTGTCATGTTGGAGGCAATCCGAAATAATTACAAAGTTTTCATGGTTTAAACAAATATCCACCTGATAATATGCAATGAATGTGTGTATTGTCGCCTGTTTGTTGGACCAATGATAATTTTGGATTTCGTCTTGGATAGCGAAGGAATAATTTTCCGCAAAATCGCCGACGACAACAAATTCATCAGGTCCTACATTTTCTTTAGAATATTTAAAAAAGCTGCTTTGACTTCTTGCAATAAAATCGTGAATTTGCAACTTTGGTAATCGGATTTCTAATTCATTTACAAACTGTGTTGCTGTTAAAAATGTACATTTTGAATTCAACTCAACAGAAGAATATAAGAAACATTCGGAATTCTTGCTGGAAAGACGTGAACTGGCTACAACAATCTGTGGAACACGTAATTTTCATTCATTTACTCCAACCAAAGAAGTAACACATTTAACTGCCCGAATTTATTCAGACAGTGAAAAATCAAAAGTTGTAGCTATTATGAAGTAAGTAATTTTATAACAAACAATTTAATCCGGTAGATGATCATTGGTACAATCCAACCATTATTTCTTAACCAGAACCTAATCCCATCACATCCCATCATATCCTATCCCACTAGAACATTGAACATCCTATCCCATTGAATATTGACAACTTAAATGTGTATAATGCTAAGTGTCATTGGCAAAGAGTGAGTGTCCAATAAGTGTTACATTTTCCAGCAGTCCAACACCCTATGTATAACAATATAGCAGGTATAGGCGCTTGGCGGTTGCAGGCACTGCGCGACTTGGCCGGTCGAGCCAGCATGCCACGACGCGACGCAGCGTTCCATCAATTAATTTTTATAAGGCCAATTTTAAAGTGTCCGTATTTTTAAAACTTGGTCCGTGAAGGGGACAAACAGGACTATATGCCCATTTTTTTTCAGATTTTTAAATATTTCCCCGCTATAAAAAAATGACATTTGTTGTAAACAATTGCAAAATAAATAGTCAAAAAAATTTTTTTATTAATTGAAATAATTTTTATTTGATACTCCCATGGGTCTGCTACAAGTACCTAAAATTTCATTTTTATAACTTCTTTACTTTAGTAGCTATTATTTATTGAAAAAAGGGAGCTCTATATTTCAAACAGATGTAAAACCAACAATTTTAAAAATTTTTAAAAATCCTTCGAGATACGTTTATATATCACTAAAGACTACAACATATTCAAAGTAGAACAAAATCCGACATGGTACTCCGAAAAGTGTCCGATTTCGCATGGAATGACCCAGGTGGGAAAATTAATCGAAAAATATGGTAGAAAAGCTTCAAGCACGTTTCTACATACTTTAAGTCACTTAAGGAGAATACGAAATTTCTTTTACTATCTTGATTTTAAACTCCAACAATTAACAATTCTCCGTTACCCGAGAACAGAAACACGAACAATCTTCTCTAAAAGAAATAAGTATTCTCTTTTCCGTAGATAAGAATATAATTAAACATTTAAACTTCAGATAAGAACTACAACGTCGCGCATAAATCTTGTAACAGTGTCTCCCAATGTTTCTTAACTGCATAAATAAATCCAGCTTATTCGTTCGTTCCAAAGAATGTAAAATTTGACGATATACAGAAGTTCCGTCTTTCATAAGTTCACGGTTAGATTCAATTTCTTGCAGTTTCAAAGGCAGCGAAATCAAACAAAATTAATATAATGTTTCCTTTGTAGTCGTTCTGTTAAAAAAATGGAACAGAAGAAAAGTAAGAAAAAATTAATTGCAGATTGTTTAAATATCGCATTAATTCGAGATATTTGAACATAGAATAAAATTCGTTAAACAGTGTTTATTAGGGCCAAGGGTTTTTCTTGCCCTAACAGAGGTCCGGATTACAAGGGAAAGGACTCTAGGAAAAGTATATTAAAAAATTGGTGCACGTGAAATATATTTTCGCTTGGTCGCTTATAGCGGCCAAGCCGTTTATTTATTTTAAATTTCAAATTATAATGAAACAGGGAGGGAAAAAACCACCTCGACGTCGGCTAGACGTCTGGGGGGAAAAACCTGCGGCTGCCGCTCACGCTCAGCTCGCGATGTTTAGCCCTGTAACAAGGAAAGGACAAGGCTGGGTTTAAATACCTTGTAACGCTTGTCGCGTTGCCCGTTTCGCTCTACCTCGCACGCACCTGTCTGTGCTAGTCGCACTCAGGAGCGGGAATATCAGACCGTGCTCGTCGAACTGAGCGAAGTCTTTGTAGATGATTGTATATGTGAACGTTCTCGTAAACTGAGAAACGTTCTATCGCAGTGCGGAAGAAGAGATTTAATTTCTCAATTCTCCGCTTTTTTTTGCGATGGTTGAAATGCCGCAGGAATGGACAACAGGTGGAGGTTGTAAGGCTCCAAATGTTTTTGTTGTCGTGGGGAAAATCTTCGAAAGACTCCCTCCCACCTCTTTGGGGAGAGGCGGGAGGGGTGTGTGGGATTCCCCGCGCCCATTATAACGGGCGCGGAACCTACCCACTAAAAACCCCACGGTGACCCTTCCGCACGATTTGGGAGGATACCGAGAATCGCTCGAAGCATACTTCCGGTATCCTCCCCGTGCCCGCGCTATGCGCCCATCCGCGGGAGGACAAACGGTCCCCCCGGTAATCGCCCTGTCTCATAGCGGCAGGACGAGGCCACATCGTCCTGCCGCCATCCGTCCCGGGGCCGCGTCTAGTGGCGGCTGCGAGCCCCAACTCGCAACCGCCGCGACCCCTCTTCTACCCCTCGGAGGCCGGCAGCTCATGGCCGCACCAGGCCACCGAGGGTGCCGCTCCGTGCGCCGGAGCCGGGCAGGAGGCACTGCCACCCCATCCGGTCCGACCCTACGCCGCCTGGCGGGAGGGGGCTCCTATCAGGACCCCCCTCCCAGCCTGGGTCATGCGCCACGCCGAGGGGGCAGGCTCCAAATGCTGCCCAATCCGCAGTTTCTCACCGTTCTCGAATGCTCACAAGGCGCGGTGTGGTGTAGCCCCTAACCGCGCACGAAGCGTCTTACGTTTAAAGATGCGTACACCACGGTGCTCTTTAGCGATGCTCTACGCACAGGGTACGTACTCACTGGCGGTCAATGAGTGTTGCTCGAGCAGGTTGTAAGCTGGGAGTTCTCGGTTTTCCCCAGCTCCAACACGAGAAACGGCAAGCCCACAAGGGTATCGACTAAAGGCCAACTAGGGGTGATATTCAAAACAGTGCGGACAGTTCAATGTCTAGTACGACCGCATCAAATGCAGCAGTCCGTGCGACAATTGGCTCTTACACGACCGTGTAGCTCAAGCATCACGTGTAGAAAGTCAGCATCACACGACCACGTCAAATACAGTAGTCCGTGTGAAGTCAGTATTGAGTGGGCCGTAGCCACTTTTTTTTTTGTACGTGGGGAAATCCTCATGAACACCCGCGGGCCCATCCGATGGGAGGGCCGGCGGGTAGTGCCGGACTCTTACCGGCTAAAACCCCACGGTAACCATCCTCAGGCGCCTGGTGAGGGACCGGAAACTGTAGTGAGACATCACAGAGTCCCCCGCTGCGCCGTGCCTTTTCAGGCCATTCCCGGTGGGAGGCACTCCTCCCACCGCATTTCCACTCAACCGCAGACGCCTGGTCACCAGCGCCCGCGGCCTCGTGACATGGGACTAATTGTAAGCCGCCGGCCGCGTGGCCACGTTGGCCGCAGGACTCACCCACTGCCAACTGGCCAACCCGCGGCCTTAGATAAAACCCGCGGCAAATATCCCATGCCCCAGTCCATTCACACACACGTTCACACGCGCAACACATTCCTACCGGTGTTTGGTCCGCAGGAGCTTTCGCTCCGACCTCCGGGATGCCATGCGAGGATGCAGCCACCAGCCTTCTCAGGTTGATGACCTCATCCCCGCATCCCATCCCAGCGGCTGCCTCTATCCGCCACCTGGGGACGCGTTACGTAGGGGTTCACCTCCCCTGCCGCCTGGACAACCAAAACTGGACTTCCGACGACCGCTGCTTGTAGCGGCACGTTGAAAAGTCAGGCTCACGACCGCGTCAAATGCAGCAGTCCGTGATATAGTCAGTCTCACTTTTTTTTGGAGAATCTGGCTTCGTCGAAGAGCGGAATGGGTCGTCGATCTGCTCGCTGCGGGGACCAGCTTTCGAGTCTCGAAGCGAATAGACATCCGCAGTCGCGGCCACGAGAGGGGAAATCATCACCTCACGTCGCTATTCCTGCTCTTCAATGTCTATCTCTTCTTAATTTTAATATTTCGTTACCGTCTCTGTTTATGGCTCTTCGATGATCGATCACAAGTAAACGGTGTTGGGTCGATCACGTGATTGTGAGCAAACAAAACTCGTGTATGGTTTTTCTAACCTGTATCGTTCCGTGTACAGATCTACGCATCAGAGTGTCTCTAGAATGTCGTGCACACGAAAACAATACCGTACGAGGAATTTATGGTTCTCAGTTATGGTTCACGTTAAATTGGATAATTCCCTAAACGGTTCTCAAATCCGTTAATTAACGCGATACTTAAACAGTGTTGTTTTCAAGGTACGTAACCGACCAGAGGATTCTCGGTCGCCGCTTTCGTGACGTGACACAATACAAATTAGAAAAACCACAATTCTCAGTTTTTTTCAGAAAGTCACGCGATCGACCAAGTAACGTTCGACTTCGAACAAGCGGTTCAACGTACGAGTATAGAGAGAAGGTACGATTATATGTCGGACAGAGACGGATAATAAAAACGACGACAACGTCTCTAGGCGGAGGTTCCTCCGCCTAAGTCTACATTTTAGACTGTCCGCGCTCGTCCGTCACTCTTAATCTGGATCCTGCCGTGAATAGATCGGAATACGATCACGCTCCGTAGAAGTTCCACGAACCTCCGAATAGTTCTGAGTTATTCGAACTTTCGTTGAAACCGAGAAACGAATAGTTCCGAGTTCTTCGAACGTTCGTTATGCGGGCAAACGACGTAAGCGGTAGTCTTGCTGGTTCGGATGCGAGGCAATCCCATACCAGGAATCTACTTGTAATTCCGTTTGTCGAATTAACCAATTAATCGATTAACTACGGTTCACTCTAAGCTGAATTCACCCACGTATCGCTGCAATCAGTGGTCGTGTGGGAAGTATCGAGAGTGACTCTTGGTCCTCACTTGACTAGTCGAACGGTTTTAAAACCCACCTATAGGGGCCTTCTTGGCGTATATACCCTGGGTGGACTTGCCGCTTTCGAGTCGGCGCTTGGGACAACCCTTGCGCTCCCAGCTACTTTAATTGTTAGTCGCTACGTTCGCCGTTAAAGTAGTACACCACACCGTGCCCCGTACGCATTTACGAGGACGGTGAGGAGCCGAGGATTATGCGTCGTTTGGAGACTTACAACCTCCACCCGTTGCCCTTTCCTGCGACAGTCAATCCCTGCAGTCGTGGAAGACTCGAGATTGAATCTTGTCTTCCCAAAATTGCAATCAAACGTTTCTCAGTTTGAAAGAAACGTATACAAATACAGTCCATTAGCTTAGCTGCATATAGCGGCGGCTGAGATTCCCGCTCCTGACAAGCGCAGACCAGGAGCGTGTGGAACAAAGCGAGACGCACAACGTGGCTAACGTTGTCAGGTATTTAACGCCTAGACTCGTATTTCTCTTCCTCATCTGTTTCGCGACGCGAGCCATCAGACCGAACGACGCGAGAGTTTTTTCTAGACGTCAGCCAGACATTTGGGAGTTTTTTCCCAATTTCTTCTATCTAGTGTAATTAAGAGTCAAATTTAAAGAAATAAACGGCTTAGTCGTATAAGGCGACTAAGCGAAAATAAAATTTAACTTGCACCGATCATTTTCCTAGCGTTCCTTCCCTCGAAATCCGGTCCACCGTTAGGCGAGACGTTTAAAACCTCCTCTCTCTAACACAGATACGTAACAGAATAATATTAAATTCATGTAATTATCAATATAATGCTTTTACTCTTCTTCACAGTGCAGGGTGTTCGGTCACTCCTGGAAAACATTTTATTAGGAGATTCTAGAGGCCAAAATAAGACTAAAATCAAGAAAACTAATTTGTTGATTGAGGCTTCGTTAAAAAGTTATTAACGTTTAAAGTTCCGCCTGTAGAACGTCAATCTGCGAACAGCTGCGTACATGCGGAAGGTTGCGGCAGGTCAGTGCTGGTGCAACCGACGTTATCGACAACCTTAGATTTTTGTGCTCACTCATGGGAACGCGAACACCTTACGTTGAATAGGATTCAACCTTGTTAGACACGGTTTTTAAATTGAAGTATATTTGAAAAATACACGTTCACATAGACACTCACGAATAATATAATCGCGGTGCATGTTTATTTAATTGCATAGTGGTTAGTGTCTGAAAGACTTAAGTATTTGTGGACACTTGCAGACAATGTGGACAATCGTGAGGCGTATATGATCACGTATGGGTGACTTTTGTGTACAACATTGTGTATTGGAAGTGGCATTCACCCACTCTCTGTGAAAATCTCATCGGGCGAGTTTTGATATGCCTTTCTGGATTTTCATAAGACAGGTTGAATCTCATTCAACGTAAAGTGTTCGCGTTCCCATGAATGGATACAAAAATCTAAGGCTGTTGATAACGTCGGTAAGTAGAAATTTTCATGCTGCGTGAGAACCACTAGCACTGGCCTGCCGGAACCTTCTGCGCGTACGCAGCTGTTCGCAGATTGCCGTTCTACAGGCAAGTTTAAACGTGAATAACTTTTTAACGAAGCCTCAATCAACAAATTACTATTCTTGATTTTCGTCTTATATTGGTCTCTAGAATCGCTCACGTAAATTTTTCCCAAGGGTAGCCGAACACCCTGTATAGATACTTATAAGTAAAATGAAAGACGAATATCTTGAGTAATGTTAATCGATTTTATAAATATTTTATAAATATGTATGTAATTTTATAAAATTTATAAAAATTTCATTATACAAATGAATAAATATGTATATGTATGTAGACATTTGGGCTAGGCCAAATTTTCCTTTCTTTATTGAATGTATACAAATGTTTACTTTTGAATCTATTGTAAATTAATATAAAATGAGTTTTTCCCAACATAGAACAAATTTATTTTTGATTAAATATTGTGGTTGAAAATATTTAATTTTTAATATATTTTCTACTATAAATTAATTTGAGTTCTTTTTTCAGGTTAACTTTTATTGGAACTTTTTGTGTTATATTTGGACAAAATTTACGAATATCGAATCAAAGTTTTAAATTTATTTGTAAACTAGTTTTTGCCCATGGATTTGTTCGATTGGATATTGGTTTAAATAATTAATTAATGAATTCTAATTTATGAATGAAACGTAAACGTTTGCAAATAAATCTAAGATTTCTGTGTTACGCGAAAATAAAATTTGTTTAGTTTCGCCGTCCAACATTAACTACTCCAAATACATTTTACAGATCTTCATTTCAGATTCAGTTCCAAACCATATTGAGCGTACCTCAATTTCAAGACAATTTTTCGACGTCAAATTGTATTTAGAGTCATTTTGCGTCAGATGGTTTTACATTGTTCAGGCGTGCATCCGACACCCAGGATCATGTCCGCTAATTTATGATAGGGCTAGCGTGCTTACCTACCGGCTGACAAAGCTATTGGTCGGACCGATTACCGAGTCCCTGACTGACTCATTGTTCAAAAATGTTCGTTACAATCGACGAAGACCAGAACTCCTAGAGCTTAGACATTTGTAGCGCACGAGAGCTACTATCGGCCACTTTCACCATTTTTTATCCACAAGACATTCTCTTCGACACCGACAATCTTTTTCCCGAACAGAGAATTCTTACGTCACGCTCTTCTCACAAAACATCCGCGACTCATAGAATTCGTCGCGCCTCGAGTATCAACTACGTCGGGCCGAAGTCTGATGACAGACTTATGGTTCCGGTATCGATACCTACGATACTCTTGAGAATTAGATCAAAGCTCCAAATGCATTGACCCTGACACATGCCCTCCCCATGAAAAAGGAATTGACGCTAACATGTATGTGTTATTCATTAAATACTTTTTTCATCAAATACGTCAATTATATAATAATTTCTTATTTTAAAAATTACTTAAAATCGACGTTTTGAAATGGGAATACCCCCCCATATCACAAAATGTTAAAAAAATATTTGCATTTAAACTAGAGTTATAAATAATGTGTAGAGTTATAATGATACCGAATTATTTTTTATATTTAACAATTGCAAAGCATTGTCTCTGTTAATTTTCAAGTGCATTCACCTCGCTAAATTTCTTAAAACAAAACCTTAACAGGAGAAAACATATGCAATATCCTAATGTACACAAAAATTGCCTCGACCGCTTTTTGTGCGCTGCCACACTGTCATTCCTCGCATGCTGTCCAGGAAAGGAGGCGCTACTTTGTACCTTTCGTCGTCGTTGGTGCCTTCGGCTTTGCGCTTTATTTCTTCGACCTCGTCTAATTTTGATCCTCCCCTTTTGCTTTCCACGCTCTTTTAATTTCGCCTCTTCTACGGTGCATTCACAAGGCTACCGGTTGTTCCGCTGCGCGTTCTTATTAATTACTAGCCGCGAGGCGAAAATTCCTGTGGAAAAGCAACCCCTTCCTCTGTCCTCCGAAACTCACAGGCTGTTCTGGTTTGCGAATTGACACATGCCGCGAAACTGCTTTGAGACGTTCCTCTGATGTTAGCAAATTTTTTGGTGGCAGTAGATTTCTTTCAGCAAACGCTGAAACGCTGCGTTTGCCAAGAATTCAAAATTTTCATATCAATATCTATTAAATTTATAGTTTTTTTTTAATTTATAGTTTTCTAAATGTTTATTACCCTCGAAAACTATAACTAAAATGAACACTTCTAACCCTTTTACAGAGACCATTTTTCACAAAAAAAAATATAGAATAGGCAAAACAAAAACTATATTAGAACAACCAAGTAGAAAAAAAGAATGAGGGGGAAAAATTATAGGAGGATGATCAACGAAAAGCAGATGTGGAAAATGATCTTCAGCCATAGGTTAATGATTAGGAGGTAAAGAGCAAGAAAGAGGAAGAAATACCGATCACTATGCGATTGAGCTTAGAAATTTAGCTTATTAAGATTTATTATAATTTTGTCGATATTGTATACTTAGATATCAATGTATATATATTTTTTTTTTATATTAACTTTTAACGTCGCATTTACCTTACGATCATTAGCGACGATTAGTTCTAGCGTTCTCTTTTAGAAATGGTTAGATTTCTTTGTACATATTAGTTTCTTTTAGATACTTCAGGGTAGCATCGGTGCCGTCTGGAGCCGTCAAGGCTGTTGGTTTTTCATTTTGTACTTTTGTCTTGAGGTCTGGAATCTCTTGCATTCATGTGGTTGCATGTGGTTGGTCGCATACGTTGCAGGATGGTGGATCCGTCTTCTTGATCAAATACTTGTGCGTCAGTCTGCAGTGGCCTGTGCGCAGTCGTGCCATGATTATTCTTTCTCTCCTGGTCATGTCGGAAGGCATTGGCTGGTAGAAATCCTGTACTGCATCGAGTGTTTTTGTTTTTTTGGCGGTGGTCCATATGATGTTCCATTCTTGTTTTTTAGCGTGTTTCAGCAAAGTGACGAGGTCTTGGTATGGTATTCGTCCCTCCACTTCATTAGGTGGGTGGGATGCTGCTTCTTTGGTTGCAGTGTCAGCTTTTTCATTACCTATTATCCCTTGGTGGGAGGGGACCCATATTAGGATTATTTGTTTGCCATTGTTGGTAAGGTCCGTGTATATTTCTTGGATATTCAATATGGTATCATGTTTGTTCTTATTGCCGGTGTTTCCTATTGCATTAATTACACTTATAGAGTCAGTATAGATGACAGCGTGCTGAAGATTCTGACTTTGTATGTAGTGCAATGTTTTAAGGACTGCATATGCTTCAGCTGAGAAAATGGATGAAGCATTGGGAAGGCGAAGTTTTTTGGTCATGTTGTCGCATATAATGGCAATTCCTACACCCTGGTCGGTCTTGGATGCATCGGTGTATAGCTTTACATAGTTCGGGTATTTTTTATCTAGTTGTAAAAAATCAACTCTGTGTATTAGGCTACTTTTTTAGTCTTTGAGAGCATTCGCAAGAGTCACGTTTGTTTTGGGGGTTTGTATGGTCCAGGGTGCTATTTTTCCAACGCTGTGTGTAATAACTAGTGTCGACATTATTTTTGTTAAATTCTGGTATTTGTTGATTCTGCCGTAGAATGGAATTGGTAGCTTTGGTTTCTTATTTAGTAAGGGTGTGTATCTGTTTCCGAATACGTAGTTGTAGGTGGGGTTATTCGGAGTAGAAAACATTTTGGCTGTGTATTTGGGGCTCAAAAATTTCCTTCTTTATATAAGTGATGGTGCTTTAGCTTCGAATAATATACTGTTTATTGGGCTGGTATGGTAAATTCCAGTGGCTATTCTCAGAGCTGTATGGTGGATCGTATCGATCATTTTTAATGTATTGGGTTTTGCGGAATTATATACTATTGAGCCATGATCTACTTTAGATCTAATCATAGCTTGGTAGGTTTTAAAGATAATTTCTTGGTCTGCTCCCCAGTTATTGCTTGCTAGCGCCTTGATGACATTCATCTTCTGGTGCATATATTTTTCAAGTGCTTCATGTGTGGAACCCAAGTCAGTTTGCAATCAAATGTAAGTTCAAGGAGTTTAATATTGTCCACTTTTTCAACTTCGATGTTTTCGATATATAGTTTTGGCAGGTTTTGGTTTTGCTTACGTTGTCTAGAGAATATTATGTACTGGGTTTTTGGGGGGAGAGTCTAAGCCCTGATTGTTTGGACCATGTTTGGAGTTTGTTTATAGTTGTCTGCAGGAGCTTTATTGCTGTTGTAATGTTTCTTCCACTGCAGGTTAATGTTAGGTCATTAGCAAACAAGTGTCCTTGGACCGGTGGTGGTATATTTTCTATTATGTCATTAATTCCTAACAAAAATAGTGTGACACTGATTACTGATCCTTGTGGTACTCCATTTTGGATGACTGTTGGGTTGGACAGAGTTCCATTTGCCCTGACTTGGATGGATCTATGGTGGAGGAAGTTTTTGATGAAGGCAATCATGTTGCCAATTATTTTTAATTTGGTGAGGACAACGATGATTCTTCGTCTGTGTATCATATCGTACGATTTTTCAATATCTAGACATACTGTAGCAAGTAGTTCGTTTTTTAGGAACGCTTCTGAGATACTTATTTCTATGTTGACGAGGACGTTTGTCGTTGGTCAGAACTATCTGAATCCATATTGATTGGGTGCTAAGATGTTGTTTGTCTCGAGAAGCCACCTAAGTCTTCTGTTAATGATTTTTTCTATGAGTTTGCATAGGCAGTTGGTTAGAGCAATCGGTCTATAACTTTCTGGATTGTGTTTATTTTTATTCGGTTTAAGTATGGGTACTACTATGGCTTTCCTCCAGTTTTCAGGGAAAACTTGGTGGGTCCATATGCAGTTGAAAATATGTAGTAGGTATTCGATGCCAGTTAGCGGTAGTTCTTTTAACAGTTTATTTGGTATGTTGTCTGGTCCCGGGGAGGAATTTTTTGTTGTCTGGAGGATGTTCTTTAGTTGTTCTAGTGTTATATTTGTGTTAAGGATAGGGTCTATGCCGATGCCGTCTGTTATGTTGGGGTTGTTGTCAGAGGGGGTTACTGGAAGATAGTGGTCATAGTTTAAGTTGTTTGAGTGGTTTTGGAAAGTCTTCGCAAGGATGTTGGCTATGTTCTTTGAATTGGTTGTGGTGTTATCGTTGCCTAGGAAGAGAAACTGTATTTCTGTATAGTTGGGTTACATATATTTTTAGTTTTGTACTCGTTTATTAAATCTATATACAGTGCTGAGCATAAATATTGGCACAGCATGGTTGTTGTGGTACAAATGCTTATAACTACTAAACAAATTGATTTGAAGGAAAAATTTTTTTACATATTCGTTTATTATCTATTTTAGTTTATTATATAACAGAAGCAATAATATAGCTACATTGATTCACAGAACAATAACAAAAATGTATTTATTGAACATTTTATGGGTGGGCGAAAGTATTGGCACATGATGCTAAATGTAGCATATTCGCATTTGTTTTAAAAATTTCCGATCGTTATTTTAAAATATAGGTAGGAGACTCCCCGATTGTCATTTTTAACAACGATCATCCTAAAGTTCAGTTGTCTAGCAATAGGAAAAGTAAGAAAAAATAATAATGTCAAGAACAGCGAAAGAAACCACAAGTGAGGTGAGAGAAATAATACTAAATTAACATAAAATGTAAAAATTTTATAATGAAATATCACACTCGAATAAAAACATTTCAAAATGACTTGAAATTAAATATTTATATTTAGTTGGTCCTCCTTTCCTTTTGAGGACTTCCTTTAATCGTTTGGGCATTGAATCAACTAACTTTTTTGTCAAATCCGGTTCGATTTTGTTCCATTCTTCTAAAAGAACATTCTTCAAGTCTGCTTTATTTGTTATATGATGTTTTCTAATTCTTTTTTCTAATTCGTTCCAGGCATGTTCGATAGGATTCATGCCTGGACCCTGGGTGGTGTATTTAGGTAATGAGAAATATTATAAATGATCCAATGGCGTACGATATAAGCTTTGGATCGTGATCTTGTTGGAAATAGAAATTCCGCGGAAGGTTTAATTCTTCCGCATATTTGAATAAATTTTGTTTTAATATATTTTGTAAGGATTGCCAAGGATGGTCAGAGGCGTATGGTTGGATTTAAACACGCGGACAATAAACGTAACTATATAAACTATATTATTTAATATTTACTAACTATTTAACATAAAGAACATAAAAGAAAGACATAAAACGTAAACGTAAAACTGTGACTGCTTTCGACTAATGTTTGATACAGAGTGACGTTCCCACAGTCAAAGTCGACCCTTCCTTATTTCTATCTTATAATAATAATCTAAACAAAACGCACGTTCGAGACGCAGTCCCCCGAACGTATATCAGCTTAAACCTAAACACCTCACTCGACACCTACTCTAGCTTAGACTAAACATGATCGATGCCAACGGTCCCACAGTCCAAACACTTCTTACAGTTCGGCCATCCTGACAATATGGTCGTCCTCGACCAAAGTTTATTGTAATAATAAGTCCTCTTCTTGGTAATTTGTTTCCACTTCACATTCACTGTCACCTATCCACAATTTCATTCTCTCAGGACTAAATACACCAGAAAAAGGTTTCGCACTCAATTGAAATCCTTCAATGTCCTTAATTAAATATCTGTTCATTCTCAACACTTTATCTATTACATAAGGCCCTTTATATTTTGGCAAAAGTTTTTGATTTATATCCGGCGTCGTAACCACATTTTTAATCACAACATAATCTCCGACTTTATATACATATGGTTTCTTATATTTCTCATCAAATACACTCTTATTATACTCTTGTAACCTACGATTTTGTACAAAAGCTGCTTCCCTAAGCTTATCTCGATCTTCGTCGGTTTCATTATAAATACGAAAATATTCTCGGATATCGTCATCCGAAAATCCATACTGTAAATAACCAAATAAAAGTGAACTTGGTTCGGTTCTTATCGGTTTATGATATGTATTATTCAATGTAAATTGAGCTTTACTTAATGCCTCCAGCCATGATTCTCCTGCAGATAACAGCTAAAATGGATCTTAAAAATCTATTAAAGCGTTCTACCTGCCCATTACTTCTAGGTGTAGCTGTTACTACTTTAACATGTTGAACTTTTAATTCCGACAAAAACTCGTTAAAATCGTTAGAGGTGAACGAACTACCTCTACCCGACACAATGCGCATACAAGGCCCAAAATGATGAAAATATTGCATCAAACAAATGACAACTTCTTTTACAGCGGCTGATTTTACGGCATGTAACATAACATATTTGGTAAATGCGTCTACAATAATAAAAATATATTTATAACCATGTTCAATCTTCTCGAGCGGACCATAATGATCAATATGTATGTATTTTCTGAAGAGGCTTAGTTCCCTTATCACAAATATGAAGTTCACCTTCTGCTTTCCCGGTTGGAACTGAATAAGTTAAACATCTAATACAATTAATAATATAATCCTTAACTAAGGAGCGCATGTTTGGAAACCAGTATGTTTAATATTCTATTGTTTTTTCTACACCTACATGACTAACGTCGTCATGACAGATTTGAATTACATTATTAATTATTGCTTCAGGTACAAAACATAATATTTTATCTTCAGACTTCTTATAATTAACCCCATTTCGTAATTCAAACTTCACGCTATCGGAAACCTCAAGTTCCCTATGCATTTTTATAATTGTAGAGTTTTTCAATTATTTGTAAACTAATATCTGTTCAAACGATTAGGGTTCGATTACTAATACGTTCCGATTTAATGCATCCACGTGACGCATATGATCCGCTGTGCGATGCTCTATCTCATAATCATAATTTTGCAAAATTAAACACCACCGATTAATCCGTGGATTAATGTCCTTTTTACTTAATGCTAATTTCACCGCGATACAGTCTGTTACTATAGTAAAATGCATACCTTGAATATATATACGAAATCGTTCTAACGCATAAATTATGGCCAGTGTCTCTAACTTATAACTATGGTAACGATTTTCGGTGTCTGTCGTACGTGTCTGCTAAAATACATTACGGGATGCATACGTTTGTCGTTTTGTTGCTGCAATAGGATAGCACCATACCCATACGCACTGGCATCAGTATGCAATTCTGTAACCGCGATCGGATTATAAAAAGCTAATATCGGTCGACTTAATAGCATATTTTGTAATGATTCAAATGCAGTTAATTCGTCTGCCCCAAAACTTAAATAATGCCCCTCTTCTAATTAGATTATGCAATGGTCTTGCGAGTCGGGCAAAATTAGGTGCAAACTTTCTGAAACAACTGGTCAATCCCAAAAAACTTTGAACCTGTTTTACTGTTTTAGGTTGTTAAAAATAAATATAAATAAAAAGGTTGTTAAAAATAAAATATAAATCTTTTATGGCTTTAACGTTCGACCCATTCGATGTAATTCCATTACTACTGATATTATATCCTAAATATTCAATTTCCTGCTTAAGAAATTTGCATTTACTGAATTTTAATTCTAAATTATATCGGCCCAACAATTCCAAGACTTCATTCAAAATTTCTAAATTTTCGTTAATGTCCTTGTTGGCGATTAAAATTTTGACGAAATAGTTATCTTCTTTCTCTTCCGTAAGTGAAACGCAGGAATCTCGAGATGGGCCCTGGAGTGGTAAACACTCCCGCTGTTCCTCGGTCATCGAACTCTTGTCCACCAGCGACACGCTCGTTGACTTTGTTATCTCCGTTCTCGATGTTGTTGGACACCTCTGGTAGCCATGTCCTTGTTCCCGCAGGAGAAACAAGACCCGCGCTCCCTCTTGGGTTTGGGACAGGAGCTTGCCAGATGTCCCTCTCTATAACAATTAAAGCACCGCCGCGTAGGCTGCGATGGGTTCACAGCACTTGCATTGCCACTCGGTCGATGGGTCATAATTCCCCTGTCTCCAACGATGTTCCTCTTCACATTGGACCTTAACGATATGTTCTCGAAAGCTTCCAATAATTCCAACGGTCCCGTAAAACGATGCATTGTTGCCTGGCTTCGTAACCCATCGTCTGGAATTCTTTTCATCATATATTCGATCAATTCCTCTTCGTCAATACCCATTTGATTGGCCAAAATCATCTTGTCGTGATGATACTCACTAAAATTTTCGTAAATTCTTCACAGTCTTCCTTCAAAGCTCCTGCGCAGTGCTAATCTACTTTGGCGATGGTCAAACATTTTCTTCATACTCGCCAACAAAACTTCAATACTCATTTCAATATGTTCCGGTTTTGAGTGCAGCCATTCTAAAGCTTTCCCCTTTAATTTTGTGGTGATCAAAATTTTCACGGATTTCTCATCTAATTCATAAGTGTCGCGTAACAATCTTAAAGATTTTTCCCACACTGAAAGCGTGTTAGTGGAATCATCAAAATCACGTAACATATCGCCCTCCACTCTCATGTTCACATTTGATCCATAGCTCTGCACAGACATCGGTGAACTTCTTAAAATTTCATTCTCTCGTCTCATTAACTCCATTTCACGCTATAACAGATCCCACTCTCGTCGAACAAACTCTAATTCCCTTTCGTGATCGTTACTCGGGACAGTCTGTTGTACTGCTATTCCACTCGCACCTGCTTCTTGACACTCGTTGTCATTTTCGCTTGCAAAAGACATCCAGATACCTTCCGGATCCGCAGCATTCAACCTTAATAAAAGATCACTCCTCGATCCTGACGTCGGCAGATCAAGCCGCTTCAAACACCGCCTCAATTCGGGAACCATAAAATGCTGACTCATGTTTGTTTCTTAAACTGCACAAACTACACACGAAATGTCTCACAAAATGTAAACTGTGACTGCTTTCGACTAACGTTCGATACAGAGTGACGTTCCTACAGTCAAAGTCGACCCTTCCTTATTTCTATCTTATAATAATGATCTAAACAAAACGCACGTTCGAGGCGCAGTCCCCCGAACGTATTGTCGGATGACACGCATGAATCATAGTATTTTTCCCCTTGAGTCACATCGCTGAGTAAGGCCGTGCAAAGTCAGTGTACCCTAGATTATAAACACTAGGACACGATCTTACTCATCAACACTAGGACTCATCTGTGTGCTACTGGAGTAGTCATCCGGCTCCCCTTCCCCTCTTGTACAAACCGATAAATAGGGACAAAACCCCGAAAAAGGGCCTTCTTTTTCCATAATATTATCTATAAAAATTAATTCGCCAACCCCAGACGTTGCGATAGAACTTTACACCATAACTCCACCACCTCCATGTTTTACACTCTTTCGCAGATCCAGTTCAGTATTTGGCTTTCTCCAAACTAATATTCTGCCATCCGGTTTAAATATATTGCTTCCATCTAAAAATAGGATGTTCAATGTTTAATAAAATATAGAATCTTTCGTTACAAATTCTTTGGCAAATTCAACCCTCATCTTTCGATATTTTTCCGATATGTACGCTTTTCTTCCTGCAACATACGCAGAATATCCGGTAGTTTTTAACACCCTCCGCACAATTTTCGAACTTACGTCTTTTTGACACTCTTTATTTAATATCATTTTCGAGATCTATAAAACAGGCGCCAACGCAATCACTCGCGATTCTAGCCCTATTCTAGAACTGTGGAATGTTTGGAGCAGAATCCAAATTGACGTTTTGGAATATTATTTTTTTCTTGGAGCAGTGACTATTGATGGCATTAAAGATGATTTGTTTCAAAAACTTTCCTAATGTTCGGGAGTAAGACTAATGAGCCCTACAGCTTGATGGGTCACTGCCCACTTTGCCCTTTTATATTGTTAATAATTCAGTTGTCTTCCAAATTTGAGGGAAATAGAGTTAGTTGCAGACCCTACCTTAGACGCTGGGGCATTCAATGATCTGTCGAGAAGTGTATACTAAGGGCGTCCCACGCAAATGGAACAGGCTATACCTCCTAAACGGTTGAAAATAGAAAAATATGCTATAAGTCAAAGTTAAATGGTATCAAACGATGCGTAATATGAAACTAATTTTATGCACTTTTATGCATTGATGCATCGGAAAAATGCAACTGCATTTTTTTTATAAATGGAAACCTACATTTTTGACTGCGCCAGTCGATGTAGTTTCTTATGCTCTACATAAAAGTACTAACATTCTTATGCCCTAAACTTATTCGTTGGGAAGTTATCGAAGATAAAAGTTCTCTGAATTATTTCGGTCTCTCAGCAAACGTTCTGGAGTACTTACGTTACAACAAGTGTTCGAACGGTCCTCTATTGAAGTCCAAGCATCTTTCCATCCGTTTCTTGACGTTGCCCAATGCGTTATTGATGTCTCTTTCCGTAATTTTGGATATTTCTTGCTGAATGCGTTGTTGGAGCTCCTCAAGATTAGTAATGGGGTGCGAATACACCCTATCTTTTAAAGATCTCCATAAAAAAAGTCGGGGGGTGTGAATTCTGGTGATAGCGTTGACCATAAAATCGGCCCTTGTGTGCCGATCCATTTCGTTCCATAAGTTTTATTTAAATGTCTGGCAATTATCTGTGAATTGTGTGCTGAAGCACCGTCTTGTTGAAAGTACCTCATGTTTTGTCGTATTGTTATACCGTAAGCTGCAGACTCGTCCAAATAGTTGCGGCGTCACAATATTAGGATGATTTTGATTGGGAAGGGTTTAAGCACTCGGACAAAGATATCAGGATATGCTCTAAGGTTTATTCGGAGGCTGAACACTGATGCACTTCTTACAAAATCAGACGTGAAAATGAGCCCGGAGGGCCAGGGGCGGTACGCTTTTATAATTTTTGGTTTAGGTACAGCCGAGTTAGGTCTAGGCGTATGACGCATTTGTTTTTACCTGTAAAGGCGTCAACAAGTTCGTCATCTACTTAGTGTATCGGTTATGACTAACCTTATCGCTATGAGTACTACTTATTTCTATCGGGGCCTATGGCATGACAGTACACTTACAAGTAAACCTACGGAATTGTCCGACTCTCCAATTTTTCTGAAATTTGGATATGTTATAATACATGAGAAACTAAGGGACATGTATTTTTTTTTAGTGGCGGAGAAACATATTTAGGGAGTGAAACGACCCCCCAAAATGGGGCGTAAAATGGAAAAATTGCGGTACCTTTGGGACCAATGAAGCGATTTTGATGATTTTTGGTACGAAAGTATCTTTTGATAGAATACGGAAATCGACTTAGGTATGTTGAAATGAGAGTAAAAATTAG
Source organism: Colletes gigas (assembly GCF_013123115.1). Classification (NCBI taxonomy): domain Eukaryota; kingdom Metazoa; phylum Arthropoda; class Insecta; order Hymenoptera; family Colletidae; genus Colletes; species Colletes gigas. The sequence goes on along the minus strand of NW_025106685.1, from coordinate 540,757 downwards.
GGGGTGAACTACCACTAAAGTGACCGATTTCTTACTGCAAAAAGTCAGTTTTGATCCTATCGAAGTAAAATCTATTAAATCTTCAAAAGGAAAGCTAATTAAGGAACACGTATTTTTTTATTTTTGTATTATATAAATATTTGAGTTTAATATTTATTTATATTTATATAATTTTGTATTATATAAATATTTATGTTTTTAACTGTTCGATCTTTTTAATACATTGGTTTTTTAAGTCGCTGAATCCGAATCCGAAATCAAATCTTAAAAACTCAATATGGCGGACGAAAACTCGAAAAATTACTTGAATAGACAGTAACTTGACATGCGACTTTCAAAATACAATAAAAGCAACTTTTGACACTTATTGTTAGTTATGTGAAGCGATCTAAACATGTTAAAAATATTAATTGTTTATAACAAAATTGTTTAAACAATGTAGCTAAAAAATGAATGTTTGAAAAATCTGTTGACAGCATTCATTGCATGCAAAAAATTACTATGGAAACATTGGTCACATGTTTTATTATTTTTTTGTTGTTGTTTTGATTTAATTTTTTCTTGTGTTTTTATTTCATTTATTTTTTTATTATTATCTTTATTTAAAAAATGGCTGACTTAACGATTAAATCATTTTTTGAAAGTTTTTCATACATTCATCATTAAAAAAATGTATTATGTACAAAGATTTTTTACACCAAGCACATCTTATTATCCCACACACATTGCAGAACCCGCAAGATGTTTCACAATTTTTAAAATAGAAATCAACGGGATTATCAAATTCCTACGGTTTTTCTTTTATATACCCACTTTTATATCCTGAGTATTTAATAAGATTTTGGAATCGAGGAGAAGAAAACTGATTGTGTATCAGCGGTTGCAGTTTAATGACGTTATTTCGATGGTGCAAATTTATATGATAGTTGTGTAAAATAACATTATCTGAAAAATACCTAATAAATTTCTTCCAAGGTCGAAAGAAAAAGACATCTAGGGATTGAATCATCCCCGTTTTACCAGCCTGGATGGTTTTAATTAGAACGGATTTTCTAGACGTTGATAAAGTATTAAGCATTTGTGAATTCTGCCCACTCCAAGAATCTAACAATAGAATATTTTCATTGTTAGTTGATGGCAGGAAAATCTCTTTGAACCATTCTTGGACTAGGTTTAATGTTAATTTACCTGATTTAGAGACAAGTACAAGGACACTTTTAGGAGTGAATAAATTGTATTTTATTCTCGGGTCGAATATACCATCTTTTTCTTGCAAAACAATTAACAAAGGAGATAATAAAGAACCATTAGCAGAAAAAAGAGGTTGAATTGTATAACTGTGAGTCATCGAATTCAAAAATTGCGTCAGTGCTTCGATTTTTAGTTTTCCTTTAAATAACAGAGAGTGCCCGGTAAGCATCTCCAAATTAAATCCATACTGACCAGTATTAAATATACTACATTCTCCTATTTCTGAAATAAGTCTGCTTATATCATCAACAAATTCTGTAGCTTGTTCTTTAAGTTTACCTTGATCCAGTACAGATTTTTGCGTTATAAACTTTTTTGCTTTTCTTGGCACAATCTTGTATTTTGTTTTAAAAGTGTCAAGCCATTTCAATGATGCTGTGAATGAATCAGGGGAAAGTGAAAAGTCATCTCGAGCTTATAAAGTCCATTTACGAACATCAACATCGTGAATCGTTATTGACTTTTCCATCGCTTCTTGAAATTAGGATATAATATATTCAGAACTTTTCTTCAATTTCTCATTCCTAGTTCCACTTTTTTCAAGTTGAGCTTCCCAATGATATAACTGACGCTTTGATTTTAATCGCTAAAATTTACTTTGAACGTTTTCGAATTTCACTTTCCTTTTCTTCCTGATTTCCAATATTCAATGACTTTTCGTTTATATTCATCATAGACTTCATCAAGTTTGGAAGAAGCTAACAATTACTCCGTGTTTCACAGTTGGAATCATATTCTACATTTGCAATACTGTGTTGCACTTTCGCCACACATAATGTTGTCCATCCAAACCGAAAATATTAAATTTACTCTCATCCGAGAATGTAACTTTATTCCAAAATTAAATATCTTTGTCAACATGTGTTTCTGCAAAAATTAGTCTTTGTCGTGTACGAATTTTCCACCGACGATGTTCGGAAAGTTAAACCTGTACTTCGCACGCCGACTTAACTTTGTGCGAATATTTTACGTTTGAAAGTGGACAATACTTGTCGGTTTGTTGATGCTCCGAATGATTCTTGTTGAATCCTTTATTTCTGAGCGAGCGTCGCTCTTTATACAGTTCTATCTGGGCGGTTACTAATATGCGAAAAACACTGATAGGTTACAAGATTTTGTAAGGCGTGAACGGCCAGCCCCTGCAAGAAGGGGTGGTGTGGGTGTCACCAAATTTTTCTGTTTTTGGCTGTGACAGGTGGTCGCACGAAAGTGCTATTGTATCCTTGAAGGTTGACCGTGGCGTGCAATAAAACTAGACTCCTAATTGCTGGAAAAAACGTTTGTAACGGGCTTGACGCACAACTACTAGACATCTGGTGCGCAGGTATGGAAAGAACAAATTTTGTTATATGACGGTATTTACAAGGCTCTTTCTGAGTTGGGCTCGTTTGTTATTTGACGGTCATACGGAGGGCTCGCGACGCGACAGTCTTTTCTTTTTATTAATTGTAATGATGTACGGCTTTTTCCGTAGTATTTTTTGCAAGGTATACCGTTTATTGACGACTGTCTCCTCGATACGCCGGCCCGTATTTATACCCGGATCTCTTCGAACGTTCCCGAATCGACTCGACGGATATTCAAACCCAACGACATAATACGAATTCCTTACAGCTCGGCCAACCTGACTTTTCGCTTCGTCCCGAAGCGGGGCATTACAATTAATGTCTTATAACTACAATTACATTACTATATTAGTTCGCTACTGGTACATTCTTAATCCATGGTTTCATTTTATCGCAGGATACAATGGTATTCAGTGGACGTTGCGTAAGGTTGAAGTCAGGAACATCTTGAATAACGTAACGGTTATCTTTTAAAATCTTCGCTACTTGATGAGACCCTTTATATTTGCCTTTTAATTTTACGTTTTCTCCCGGTTTCGCTCTTGCGTCCCGTATTAATACTAGATCACCGGCCTGGTAATTGGATGGTTTACGCAAGCACGCGTCGCGATAGTTTTTATTGTATAATCTTAATAAATCGGACCCAAGCTCAGCTGTTTTTTGAGCAGATTCGCGTGCCCGGTTAAAATCGAAATCGATATCTGCTAGCTTTTTTTTAAATAACGACAGACTAAAGTCAACGTGGTTGCGCTGTTCATGACCCAATAACAATTTTGACTGAGTAGCCTTTATAGCGAAATGTACAGTATTATTCAATACATATTGAATAGAGCCTAAATGCTCTTTCCAATCGCTCGGAGAGTCTAACAGTTTTATTAGAGAACTTTTAAGAAATCGGTTCACGCATTCAACAATGCCATTCATCCACGGGGCCGCTACCACCACCATTTGATGTTTACAACCGATTTTTGTAATGAAATCGGGGAATTCTTTAGACGCGAATGCCGTACCGCGATCGGACACTATCTCTAGCGGTCGACCAAATATCTTAAATAGTTCGGACAAACGTTTTATAGCTTCACTCGATGTGGTTGATTTACACGGGTACAACCACGTAAATCTCGTATATGCATCTACTACCACTAAAATATATTTGAACGGACCGAAATGATCGATGTGTATAATTTCGAATGCCGACTTCGGGGAAGGGTAAATAGCCGTTTCCCCTTCGAATCGGTTTGGGGCATCGTTCGCCATCAGACAAGTTAAACAGTTTTCTATATAATCATAGACCTTTTTACGCAGCGATGGGAACCAAAAGTTAGTCTAAATGCCCGCCACTGTTTTGTTCAACCCATAGTGCGCCGCCTCGTCGTGATGTGCGCATAAAACGCTCGGTATCATGGTTTTCGAAACAACAAATTTTAAATCCTCTCCTGACTTGTGATATATTAAACCATCTATTAATGCAAAATTCGGGACCTCCTCGTTTTTTAATTTTATTTGCAGCTCTCTTAAGTTTGAGTCAGCTAACTGTCGGAATTCAAGTTCCCTTTTTAGCGATAAAGCGTTTACGTACCCTACCCAGCGGCTTAACGCGTCAACGTGTTCCATATGCTTCCGTGACGATGCGCGACCTTGAACGTATAATTTTGTAGTGCCAATGTCCAGCGCGCTATTCGCGGGTTCAAGTTTGCTTTATTAATTGCATACACTAGAGCATTGCAATCTGTTACTAATACGAAGGGACGACCGTATAAGTATATATGAAAACGCTCTATCGCACGCACTATCGCCAGCATTTCAAGTTCGAAGCTGTGATATTTTTTTTCGGCATCGTTAGTAGCTTGACTGTAATAGGCGATTGGGGCCCATACCCCTTTCGGTTGTTTTTGTAACAATATCGCTCAGAGTCTGCCGGGTTGTACAACGCTAAAACCGGAGCGTTAATTAATTCTCCTTTCAGTAGTTCAAACGCGTTCTCAGATCGTTCATCAAAATTGAAATCTGTGTTTTTTCGCAACAACGCATGCAACGGAGCTGCTTTTCGAGCAAAATTTTTGACGAACTTCCTGAAGTAGCTGGCTAGACCTAAAAACCTATGTACCTCGATCACACTGTTTGGACGTTGGAATTTCGGAATCGCCTCAGTGTGGACGGGGCTTAAGATTATACTACCCTTGCTTATCCTAAAAATTCGACTTTCTTCCTTAAAAATTTACACTTAGCATAATTCAATTCAAAACGGTAAGATTTTAAAATTAACAATACTTGTCTTAACACTAATAAATTATTTTCTACGGTATCCGAAGGGATCAATAAGTCGTCCATATAAACTATAACTAAGTCTTTTCTAATTAATGAACCTAAGATTTGAATTAATCTTTTTTGAAATTCTGCCGGTGCCTCGGAAAAACCAAACGGTAAACATTTATATTCGAACTGCCCGTCAGGGGTTGCGAAAGAAAAGTATTTGGTATCGTCCCGATGGACACGAATCTGATGAAAACTATCGTGGAGATCTAGAAGCGTAAAAACTGATCTATTACCCAGGCGTGAAAGGCATTCTTCGATAATCGGGAACGGATATTTTTGTTTATGTATTCTCGTATTGAGCGGTCTCAAATCTACACAAAGTCTGGTGCGACCGTTTTTTTTCTGCCCGGTATCACACGAGCACAGTAAGGTAAAACGCTTGGCTGGATAATATCCCTTTTTGGGGATCATCTGTAATTTCTCGAACGGCTATACGCTCCGAATACGCAAATCACCGGGGTGCATATGCGTATACCGACGGATCTCTTAGACGCACGCGTACGGTATGGCCGTCATCAATCTCGGGGACGTCCTTCTCGTGCACTTCCCTGATTATTTCTACTAGACGTTCTTTTACTGTTTCGTCAAAATCTATCTGGCATTCCGCTATGATCCGATCAAAGGCATTAAATTTCGTTCTGTCTATCGCTCCGACCGGTAAGACAACTGCCAACTCGTCGTCGCTAACATTTTCTTCGTGCTTTTCACGTATTCTAGACGTAACCGTAACTTTCTCTTTCTCTAAACAGTCTCTTCCTAGGATCAGATTGTGTTTGAACGTGTTGCTTTTTATAATATGCAAATCTACTCTAATTTTCCGATTTTTTAGCAAGCACAAGGATATATTTAACGATACCACCCCTAAAACTTCAATCGTTTCGTTGGATAAGTTATGTAACTTTTTATTCGACGGACGCACAGTAAACTCGAACGGTTCTATTAGACTTTTATATACACTATATTTAATAAAAGAGACTGGGCTGCCGGTGTTCACGAGAGCAGTCAACTCACATTCCTTAGCCGCAATTTCGGAAACCGTGACCCACGGCTTCTCCAAAACCAGATTCGACGTGTCCTCTTCCACAGCGCCCACCAGGTCCGACGTCTCCGATTTCGCCGATACACACGCAGCTGGGTGCACCGCTGGTCCTGGCCTAGGATCCTTGCGTTTGTATGGACAGTCAAACTGTCTGTGTCCTCTTTGTTTGCACGAAAAACAAGTCAACTCTTTTTTGCAGGTTTTGTGCGTGTGGCCCTTTGACCCACAGTTTTTGCACTCATTTTCGCTAAATTTTTCGGTACCACCTGCTAACGCTTTTGTATCGTAATCCGACATTCCCACTGTGATAAACCGCATTTTTTGTAAAAATCCCTCGAGAGTATCGTCTGCGACGGACAACCCCGCGATTCTCAGTGAACTCTGCGAAATACCACTCACTAACATTTGAATAGAGTCTTTAACCGGCAAGTTTATTCTATTTATTAAGGCTAGCTTCGCGATCGCGTACTGATCGAAGGACTCTTTGGTTGGTACCCACTTTCGCGACTTTACTTTCTGTATAGTTTTATAAAATGGTTCTTTTCTGTCGAAAATTTTCACGATTTCAGTCTTGAGTCCGTACCATGATTCGATCACCGCACCATTTTGTACATCGTACCACTTTTTCGCGGATTTTGATAATTTACTGGACGCCGCTAGGAGTGTGGCCCCGTCCGATGCACCGTGGCCTTGTGATACTTTACCCACGCGCCTAACCCACACTTCAACATTTTCCTCGTCCGATCCACTAAACTCTGGTATTTACGATGCAAGCCACATGACCATGTTACCTGCGGGAAAAACGTCTTGCCGTGTCCCAAACTGTACCTCTGTCGTTGGAGATACGCTTCTGGTGGACCCTGCTGGCTGCTCCGCGGGAACCTCTTCCGTTCTCACGTGTTCCGTGCCCGCCAACGCGCTCGTCCCTGCCATAGCGCCTCCATCACGAACGGTTAGGTGTTTTATTATGGCTTGAAACTGTCTTTGTTGCTCCCGTAGCATGTCTTGTTGTTGTCTTAGTAAGACTTCCGTAATTGATTCGATTGCCCTCTGAAATCCAGCAACCGTCATAAACTCTTCTCCATTTTGAGCCGACGGTGGAGACGGCTCCTTCGTGGATCTCCCTGTGTCCCCGGTCGAGGTGCTCTGCTCACTATCAGCCACTCTTACACTCTCCAAATGATTAAGTATAGTCTCTAATAATTGTTAGCGATCGTCCGTTACAGATAAGCCGAATCTTTTCGCCTCCTTCTGCAGTTGATTCAAGGTTGCTTGTTCAAGTGTGCTCCTATCCATTGCCCTCGTCTTTCAAGCCATCTTCTCCTCCACGAAAGCTTCTTGAAAGCACCGAAATACAACCGTTTCGCCGTACAGAAACGTTTTTCGACCCGCACTCTTACCGAACGAACGAACGAATTTAAGGAAAAATCGGTTAGTTAAACCTTCCAACAACACGTGGCACGAACCGCCAATCCCACTTCTGAAGTAAACACTGTATTGTATGCCGTTTACTGACGACTATCTCCTCGACACGCTTGCCCGTATTTATATCTAGGTCTCTTCGAACGTTCCCGAATCGACTCGACGGATATTCAAACCCAACGACATAATACGAATTCCTTACATCTTCCATGGAAATCATTACTCCGCAGAATATATACGGGACGTACATAATTCGGGACGTACATCTTTTCCAAAACTATTTGCAAGAATCGCTGCAAGTTTCGGTGCAGATATGCTTGGATTTTTCTTAATTTCACGTACAATCGTTTTCTTCTTTCTGGATGTTAACTTCATGAACATCTTTGGAACGACAAATTAAAGAACGACAACATAACGTTACAACAAGAGCTAAAGAAAGCACTTTTGGAAGAATGGGGAAATATAAATTTAAATATTACAAAAAAATTAGTACAATCGATGCCGAGTCGTTCGAAAGCTGGGATAGAGAAAAAAGGATTACAAACGAAATATTAAAGTCAATATTGTAATAATTTATATTTTACAAATTCTAACTGTGCTACTTTTGTTTCAATGAAAACGGTTCGCTGTGTACACTTTCTATTATTACTAACCGTGTATTTGCTTGACTTTTCTACGCTTCATTTAGAGACTTTAGGCAGTATTTTTAAAACAAGATTTAATCAAATATCATTCTTCGTTTCTGATTTATACGTGATTGTATGTGTGAGTAAAACGATTTGGGAAAAACGGTCGATGGACAACAATCAATACTTCGAGATGACTTTTCAAAACGTTTTATTAACTCTCTCTGTATAGACTCACCGTTGGCTGTTCTGATACGTACCTGCAAGTGCGATAAGACGGTACGTGACTTTTAACAACAATATCGGTCTTCGCCTTATCGCAGTGGGCCAGTTCATTGCCCTAGCATATATACGAGGTGTGTAAATTAAGTAATGAGACTGATTTTAAAAAATTTTTTTATTCGAATAGAATTACAATTCAATATTGTCTCCCTTAAAATAACTTCTTTGGGAAGGCACACAGCGCTGGAGACAATTCTTCCAATCCTCATAGCATTGCTGGAACTCGGATACTGGTATAGTCTCCAGCTAGTCGGTTACAGCCGCCTCAATGTTTTCGAGTGTCCCAAAATGACGTCCCTTGAGGTGATTTTTCAATCTCGGGAAGAGGAAAAAGTTACAAGAACTCAAGTCAGGCGAATAAGGAGGCTGAGGAGCCACAGGAATGTTTTTACTGGCCAGAAACTCATTTATTGAAATTGCTCTGTGACAAGGCGCATTGTCGTAATGCATCACCAAGTTGTTCTTGATGTTTGGCCTCACACGCATGACCCTTTTTCGAAGTTTTTCTAGAACCTCTCGGTAAAAGTGTTGATTGACCGTTTGGCCTTGAGGCATAAGCTGTTTGTGAACGATTCTCTGGCTATCGAAAAAGCAAATCAGCATGACTTTTGACTCATTTTTAAAACGTACTAGAACGAACTGTTTTACGAAAACAATTTCTACGGACAACCAAATGGCTCTAGCAGGTACAAACTTGTATCGAAGGCATATCACACGTTCACCTACCGTCTCTCCAAGTCCCGCGTCCTAAATGTTGACGGATCGAACGCTACGTTGCTAGTCTCATTACTTAATTTACACACCTCGTATTAGCCTAACCACAGATATTTTTCCACTTACAAATTACAAAACATTGTCTGTGCCAACACTTTTGTTCGCCACTGTAAATAGAGGATTCCCGATTGCCTGAGTAGATTCTCTAAAGACAAACAATATTACGCATTTTAGTAGATTCATTGTAACGTACTCAGCCAACACACCAATTTACAAGGGAAGATACAGAACTCGAAAATTCAGAAAATTATGAAACTTTGGGAATATGTAAAGCATATGTAGGTATGTAATACGCAATTTCTTTTGCAGCTCAAATTCATTCTAAGGGGTTGAAATTAACCCCTGAAGGTTAACCCCTGAAAAAGACAAAAAGCACTTCTTTTAATTAGGTCTAAAACGCTAAAATATATATGAATTGTTTAGACAATTAAAAAAACGTTATAAACAAAACTGGTAATAATTTTTCCTGAAATTCGTTATTTCATATGAAATATTAATCGGTGGTTTAAATAATTATGAATCAGCATAATCCTTTTTTTTTAATACAAATGCAACCTTTGTTGGTCGAACTGTGGTCCTCGACAATCTTAACTCTATTGTATCATATGTGAACTGTATGAAGATCAATGTTCTTTTAATATTTACCAGGAAATATTACTCAACACATAGTTAAAAAGCAAGATAATTTATATACTTGTGTCTATAATTGCGCAGTAGACACATATACCAGGTGGAAATAAAGGAAAAGAAAGGAGCTCTTAAACATAATTTATCCTTACACGAACTTTTTGTTTTTAACGTAGTTATCGAAATTTTCTCTTATTTTCTTTCCAAACAGGCTAATATTACATGTAACAATATAAACAAACTTTGAAAATACTTATGTAATATGAAAGGTATCAATTATTCTTCACGATGATGAAAGTCTTCAAAAAAATGTTTCAAACACAGAAACTTGTTACACCACGCACATCGTATGATAGCATAATTATCGCATATGGAACAACGTAGCGGATGTATAAATTCTTGCTGAGAAAAAGAAAAATCTACTGGATTTTCAAACTTATTTGATTTCTCGTCAATACAGTATTTTCTCTATATAAGCTCGGAACTCGTCCACGATATTGGCAAATATCATATCCCCTCTACTTATCCCCACTGCGTACCGTTAGAACTAAGCACTCGCTGTATCGGCGAGTATGCCTTCCTATGGGCGGTTCCCCAAGATAGCGGCGCGTTTGACAGTCGGTCGTCGAACATTGTCATACGATACGGGCTCAAATTACTAAGGCAACACTAGTGCAATAATACAAATTTTTTATTTTTCGTTTTCTTGTTTTGAAACTTTTAACATGTCTGTGACAGTTTTCTGATTTAACTAAGATCAAGTACAACATAATTTTTATTATTGTTTTTCATAAATTATAATATACATTTGACCTTTCTTTAAAGTGTATCCTCATCTGAAAAAAGGAATTGTAATTTAATTGGCCTATCATTTATTTGCCGAAATCGTGAGACAACTCAGAGTAAAATAAGTTGGTTAAACAGTTTAAATTCGCAAGTTATGTATATCTTTTCGGGTTATATCACTATTGCAGTAAACGATCGATACATACATATATGTACTGAAGTTATGACACGATTTAACTAGTACATATACAATATTAAATCAACAACGAAATTCATCTTTATTTTTGTTCTTCCTTTTTTCAAACTTCATCAACATATTCGTGACACTTTTCTGATTAAAATGACACCAAATACGATATACAATTTAGGTCCTATTTACTAACGCAATAAGAAATCAAAGGCATGCATCGCTCAAGTGACTCCACGTCGGCTGTATCGAAACACAGGCGATGTTTACGCGAGCCTATACAGAATCAGTATTTCATTCTGCGACCTCTACCAAGAGAGGTAGAAGTCAGAATTAGAACACCGATTTCGTATAGGCTCGCATAAACATCGCCTGTGTTTCGTTACAGCCGACCCGAAGCGAAGGAAGCGATAGCAAATTCGGCGATGCTCGGCCGCTCAGTCCCTCTTTGTCATATGCTCGCTGTTCTTTTCTATACTCGCCGCCTCCAGTAGGCGTCAACAAAGTATCAAGAATCGTTTCTCGTCCACGATATAGCCGAGCGTTGAGCCCCGAGAGCGTCGCTTCTATAGAGACAATACTGTATATCCACTTTCATACTACGCGTAAGCAAATACATCGTAGTGATGTATCATGGTTACAGTCACTTATTCACAATCAAATTTCAAATTTCAAATTTCGGGAAAAGGCGGGAGGTATTATTGGAATTGTAGGATTATAGGACGTATGATGTAAGTAAACAACAATATTTGACAGTAGAATTTCACTTTTGTTAAATTATATTCGTGAAGGTATATCTCAGAGATTCGTTCTCTATGAGATCTGTTTCTGAACTGTGCAGTTCACCCGCAGAAGAAAGGCAAGAGTGAAGCGCACTTCGCCCTAGCGACGAACTCTTATCTTTGTATAATAAACACCATGAGTTCGTAGAACCCATGGCCAAAACTAAAACGAAACTCTAGACATACAGGGTGTCCACGCTAAAGTGTGACAGTCACGATATATCAATAACTATTGATCATACGAAAAAATTGTTTATATGTAAATTGCAGGATAAAATAGGACCTCTATTTCGACGTAAACGAAAATTTGGTTTATGTTATTAATTTAAAAGATATGATGGTGAAGTTTCGTTTTTTAAATAGAACTGTATATTTTTTTTTTGATCATGCGATAGTGCTTTTCAAGACGAATTCATTAAACTGCAATTTATTCACCCGATTTTTATTAGTATTCAAGATATAACGCTTAGACATGTAAGAATAGTTTATTATCAGGATCTGGATAGCGGTCGGGCGTTTTAAATAAATCGACACGACTTGCTTCTTAAACTGTAGAATATATCTGCTCACGGCAAAAGCCAATACAGTTCTGTACCCTGACAGAAAACCAGGGCCGTGAGGGCACCCTTGACAGTACGGTCCTTCTTTGTCTAAACATTCTGGCCGATCCTCCTTTAAGAGGGGGAGGCGCGCTAAGGAGAAGCACATGGCCTGCTTCAGGCATTCCTTGATTTCTACGTTTCTAACATTCGGCTATACTGACATTCAAGTCTGCCCTCAGACTTTACAATAAAATTTGTCCTTTGATTTGGCTGAAAATAAAAAGGTTGTCGTCGTGACGTGATACCGTTGCATCACTCACGATCAACTATGGATACCGTTGTATCCCTTACTGACAACCACCCTGCCTGAGACACGCCTTCGTGTCCGTCTGGTTCGGTGTCCTTCCCCGCCAAGATACCGTTGTATCTGCGGAGGATATTTGCCTAAGGTACCTGCGTACCTATGCTCAGCAACTTTGACACCGTCGTGTCCGTCTGGCTCACGCCCTTCTTCGCTAAGATACCGTTGTACCCGCGAAGGATATTTGCCTAAGGTACCTGCGTACCTATGCTCAGCAACTTTGACACCGTATGTGTCCGTTTGGCTCAACGCCCTTCCTCGCTAAGATACCGTCGTATCCGCGAAGGATAACTTTCTTGGGCCCGTCCCGTTGGACCGGTGTTGAGTGACCCCTATTTGTCCTCCTCCCTCGTCAGGTGCTTAGGCCGTTACCCTCGCTTGCCGGATTTTGCCTGGTCGCCGGGCAAAGTCCATCCTGGCGCTTATCGAAGCCTCACGCCTTCGATCCACCCTGACGTTTCTGTAACCAAACTCAAATAAATGTGAGATTGCGTTCGAACTTATATGACAGTCGATCGTTAACGAACGACTATCCGTACTAAAATCAACGATACTTGAATTCAACAAAAAAAGGATATATCGATGATTATTGTTCATCATTGTGGTCGTCCCCTTGGATCGTAATCCACGGTTTCATCTTGTCGGCTGCAACGACTGTTCGTAGCCGTTTCGCCCCTTCCCGTAGATCTTCTACGTCATAGCGGTCATTCGGTAGCACCGCTCGAACCTTGAATGGTCCTTTGTACTTCGGCAGCAATTTTCGGCTGCTCCCCGTTGCAGGTTCACTGGTAATTCGTACCAAGACCAGCTCGTCAACGGTATACGTACGCGCTTCTTTTCGCGTACGGTCATACCGCTCCTTTTGTTTCCGTTGATCTTCGGATATGTGCTGGCTGATGCTTCCTCGCAGGGCAGCCAAATCCAACCGATCCGTTTCTTCCTGTACGATACTCAGTAGTGTGCCTTCAGCTACTGTTCTCGTGTCGCACCCGATCAATGCTTTGGTCGGCGTCGTACCGATACCCTTGTTGCACGTGGTGTTTATTGCGCTTTGCACCCTTTTTACCTGAATGTCCCAGTCTCGTGGATCCAGGCCTGCCGAACTTGTCGCTAGCGCGTCAACGATAGTTTTATTGTATCGTTCGCATTGTCCGTTCGCTCTTGGTGTGGCTACCGCGTTAAGCACGTGTTTGATGCCATACGTTCGACATAGAATAGCGAACCGTTGCGACGTGAAACTTGTTCCACGATCGCTTATTATCCTCGTCGGCACACCGAATAAGTACATCAAATTCAATAATACCTTTTCAGTGTGACGAGTCTTCTGGCTTTTTACTGGTTCCGCTATCATAAATTTTGTAAACGCGTCTACCATCACGAGTAGATACTTGTTCCCTTTTCTGCTCGTTTCGAATGGTCCCACGTGATCGATGTGCAACGTATGGAACGGTGTCGGCACCTTCTCGATGGTGTTCAACTTACACTGCTTCTTGCCCGAAGTGTGTTTGTAGTATGCACAACTCAAACATGCGTTTACGTACTTCGTTACGAATCGTCGCATATTCGCAAACCAATAATTCCGTTGAATCCGTTCCATTGTTTTTTCCGAACTCAGGTGTCCAGCGTCGTCGTGACATAATCGGCATATTTGTAGCCTTGCGTTCTTCGGAACGACCCAGACCGTTTTGTTACCTGCTAGCCGTCGGTATAGCTTGTCCTTCTTCAACACGTACTCCTGGAAATAGTGCTTCGTCTCGGGTGGCTTTTCCTTGTTGGCGAGAATCGTTCGAACCCGTAACAATTGCTCGTCCTGCATTTGTGCTGACGTTATCCATTCAGCCTCCGTAATGTCAACGTAGGCGACCTCGAGAGCGACCGGCTGAGGATTTCGGCTAAGTGCATCCACATGAGCCATCTTCGTCCCCGGTCGATACAGGATTTCGAAAGTGTACTCCTGCACTTCCAACCACCATCGGCCTATGCGTGGCAATAAATCCTTTTTCGAAAAGGTCGTCCTCAACGCGTTGCAATCTGTCACCACCTTGAATTCTATTCCCAGTAAGTAGACTCGGAAATAGCGTAGCGCGAACACAACTGCCATCGTCTCCAATTCATACGAATGATAGCATCGTTGATCCGCCGTCGTTTGCCTGCTGAAATAGGCAACCACTGCCATATTTCCGTCTTCCTGTTGTTGTAACAGTATGGCTCCAACGCCTAAAGAACTTGCATCCGTGTGTAGTTCAGTGGGTCGAGCTGGATCGAAAATGCATAATATCGGTCGCGACGTTAGTTTGTCTTGTACCTGCCGAAAAGCGTTTTCCTGTTGTTCCCCCCATTTCCACGGTACATCCTTGCGTGTGAGACGCGTTAGGGGTTCCACGAGCGTTGCAAAATTCCTGATGAATTTCCTGAAATAACTGGCCAATCCCAGGAATTGCCGTACCTGCTTGACCGTTGTCGGAAGTGGCATTTCTTCCACGGCATCTATTTTTCGTTGGCCTGGCCTTACCCCTTGTTCGCTTATTTCACGACCCAAGTATTCGATAGTTTCCTTAAAGAACGAACATTTCTCCAGTTTAAGGGTCAGGCCATGTGTTCGGAAGGTCTCTAAAACTTTCCGTAGCTTCACGATACCCTCTTCTACCGTTTTCGACGGTATAATAACATCGTCCAAATACGGAAATGCAACGGTGTCCTTCAAATTTCCAAGAACCTTATTCATCAACCGTTGGAAAACAGCAGGCGCGTTGGTTAACCCAAACGGCATTCGAAGGAATTCGTAATGTCCTTCCGGTGTAACAAAGGCTGTCTTCGCAATCGCATCTTCAGCGACGGGTACTTGGTAATATCCTGACGCTAAATCAAGACCCGTGAAATACCGATTGCCTCCCAGCTTATCGATTTGATCGTCGATCAGCGGCAGAGGATATTTGTCCTTTACAGTTATGGCGTTTAACTTACGATAATCTACGCACATCCTCACGTCCCCTGTTTTCTTCTTCACGAGCGTGATCGGGCTCGCATACGGTGAATCTGATTCTCTAATTATCCTGTTGTCCAATAATTCCGTAATTATTTCGCGAACGACCCTTTTTGCCGGTTCCGCGAGACGGTAAGGGTGATACGCAATCGGTTCATCGCTGAGCAATCGGATTTCTATCGATGCCGTGTTTGTTCTTCCAAGATCTCGCATTGACGACGATACGCAATCACGGAATTCTTCAATTGACGCGACGCATAATTCTCGTTCCTTCTTCCCGATGTTTCCCAAATCCAACTTAGGGTTTGCTTCGATGATATAAATGTCCATCGCCGAAATTATTCGCGGTTCTCTTGAATCTCTCAAATCGTTAAAGATGAGTTGGTTTCCCCGTTTTAACATTATAACATGCTCTTGCTGTAGGAAATCTCTTCCAAGGATCAAGTTATGAGCCGTATATTCGTCCGGAATAATATAGGAATCTACGCGCGCTGTTACATTCTGGATCTTTATCGTAATCGGCGCGATTCTATTAATAACTACGGATTGATTGGCGAATCCTTTAAGTATCGTATCTTCCACGGTTTTCGTGTTATCGACGAATGAACGATAGTACATGCGCTTCCGGTGTCTATCAAGCTTTCTACTTTGTGACCGTTGACGCGAACGTAAATCTTATACATATTAATACGGTTCTTAATATCTTGTACCATAGTTACCTCTTTCTCCGGACAACTCTCTTGTCGGTGTCCTAGCTTCTTGCAGCTGTTGCACTCTGCCTTCGGCTTTCGGCATTCTCGTGCCCGGTGTCCTACTCTCCCACAATTGAAGCAGGTGATCGCCGTTTTGCTCTTCGGGCCGTCGCTCGTCTTCGTTGCGGAGGGTGGACAAAGTACGACCTGCCGGTTGTTCCGCAATCGTTCCTCCTTTCCAGGCATGCTGCCCATGGTGCACATCGACGCGTACAGATCATTGGGATCGGTGTGCTTCGCCGACCTGATTGTCCTGGCAATTGTCTCGTCCGGTACGCCGAATATGACCATGTCGACAATCTTTTCGTCGCTCAGGTCGATGTCCAGCCGTCTAATCAAATTTATTTTCTGGAAGCAATAATCTCCCAGGGCCTGTCCGGGTTTTGCTTCGTATAAGTCTGCTTCCCTCAGCAACTTAGAAAATGGCATCGTTCGCCGGAATTGCGCCACGAGGAGGACCTTCGTTTCGGCCCACGTGGTCGCGACTCGCATCCGGGTATCATACCACTGGCGGGCATGTCCTCGCAATCTCGTCGCGATCAATCGCATGACGCTAATGTCGTCCCATGCGAATCGAGCTGCCAAATCGTTTACGTATCGAACCCAATTTTCTATTGAAAGGTCTTCCTTCGATGGGTCGTATATGGGGATTAAATTTTCGTCCCCTGGGCGTGCGTAACCGGGTGATTTCGCACGCGGCGCGGAACTTCGCGTTTGTAAACTTTCCCGTTCCACGCGATCGAGACGGGTATTCCGCGACTCCGACTCGCTTCTTCGCGGACTGCGTGATCGTCCACGCGGAGTTCGCCTTGCCGGGCTACGCGAACGTGAACGTGACCGCGAACGCGAATCCCGCCGTCGGGACGCATGCGATCGCGCGCGCGATTGCCGCAAAAACTCCTCCATCATGTTTTCCAGCTTCTCAAGCCGCGATTCAACAACACTCGGTCGCTGGTCCGCCGCGTCGCTGTATCGACTGCACGATGCACGATCCATCGTTCGAACGGTTCAAAATCCGTTCACAAAATTCAACACAACGAACAAAAAGTATATACACAATTAACACTACGTCTTATCACTAAAAATAGTCTTACTCTAACTGCACACTTTATTGTTCAAGGACACTCGAATAGTCCGTACACACAATACGCGAGTATCCTCTCCAAATGTGCACTGCACTCACGGTAAATCCCACTTCTGATATGTAAGAATAGTTTATTATCAGGATCTGGATAGCGGTCGGGCGTTTTAAATAAATCGACACGACTTGCTTCTTAAACTGTAGAATATATCTGCTCACGGCAAAAGCTAATACAGTTGTGTACCCTGACAGAAAACCAGAGCCGTGAGGGCACCCTTGACAGTACGGTCCTTCTTTGTCTAAACATTCTGGCCGATCCTCCTTTAAGAGGGGGAGGCGCGCTAAGGAGAAGCACATGGCCTGCTTCAGGCATTCCTTGATTTCTACGTTTCTAACAGACATTTACTGATTTTCAGCTGAGACGTCTCGGCTTGAGTGGCAAATCATAAAAGCGGTCCTATTGTTGCGTTGTTCTACTCCGCCTGTTGCAACCGATAGCAAGGGTCTACGCTCGGAACGGCAGGCCCGAAGAGTAAGAAACATGGAAAGTATTAACCATGCAAATTATTAACGACCCCATTCTCGATGCGGAAAACTTGGACCGTGATGGACAATACTTTCCATGTTTCTTACTTTTCGGGCCTGTTGTTCCGAGCTAGATCCTTGTTATCGGAGTCAAACAGCGCAACAATAAGACCGCTTTTATTATGACTTATCACTCAAGCCGAGACGTCTCCGCTGAAAATCAGTAAATTTCTAAGCGTTGTATCTTGAAAACTAATAAAAATCGGGTGAATAAATTGCTTTTAAATTAATAATATAAACAAAATTTTCGTTTATGCCAAAATAGAGATCCTATTTTATCCTGCAATTTATATATAAACAATTTTTTCGTATGATCAACAGTTATTGAAATATCGCGGCTATCACACTTTAGAGTGGACACCCTGTATACAGTCGTCACTGGAAATGTTTTTTGTAACATCGTGAGATGGTTAGGAAATCCAACTGGTATGAACACACAAACGGCAGATAACAGATAACAAAAGGTTTATTTTTACAGAACGCAACAATGCTTAACGAGTAACAAGCAATAATTAAACGCACAACGAATAACAAACAAACGAGTAACAGTAACGATAACGGATAAAGGAAAACAGTGTAACGCAAAGCCTGAGACCGTGACGACGCGGACGATTGATTCGCAACACGTGGCGAGCTCGAAATGAATGTGCGGAGGTTTTCGCGTAGCAACCAAGTCCACGACGAACAAAAACCGATTGATTAAACAATTGAAACACTACCGGACGCGGCTACTGTTTTTGACCATTGGCTCCCTTGCTAGCGCAAAAAGAGGGTGTTGGAGTCCAAGGAAGAACACGAGTTAGTGGCGTAGGTTTGTTTAATATCAACGGGCTTACAGCTTCGACTGGGTACAAGAAGGCCCTTTTTCGGGGGTTTGTCCCTATTTATCGGTTTGTAGTAAGAGGCGAAGGGGAGCCGGATGACTACTCTAGTAGCACACGGATGAGTCCTAGTGTTGATGACTAAGACCGTGTCCTAGTGTTTACAATCTAGGGTACTTACACTGACTTTGCACGGCCTTACTCAGCGATGTGACTCAAGGGGAAAAATACTATGATTCGTGCGTGTCATCCGACAAGGGCGCGGCCGCAGCTCCTGCTTCCGGTTCCGCGGCCGCGACTGCGCCGGCGGCGGTGTCACCACATGTTTATCAGAGAGTTGACTTGATAGCTAGGCACGCCTATTGGCCGTAGCGTAATAACAATGCCTGCTCTCACACGCATTGTCATTATTGGCTGAGTTGCTCGTAACTGCAATACCATCGCGTGACAAAGGACGCGAACGACACGTATGGCGACAGAGTAGAATAGGACAAGACTGAGGGGTATTGGCGTAACCGTATGCTCAAAAGATTAGCCATGAATAGAACAAAAATGTATCATTCATGGTTATGGAGACCCTACTACTATGCACCGTAACGTCAAAGTGGGCCTCTATATTGGGAATACGGCGGCGCAAAGACCTTCTCTCCTTGCCCTTGCCCCGTTTAGTTTGTTGGTCCCTAGCCAACAAACAGTGTGGCCAGATCGGGCATAATTGAGTGCATCGAAATTGACAATAGTGACGACGAACTTCCTTAGTGTTTAACGGAGTGGTGGGGATAGCAGGCATATACTACCGCCCGAGCCACGTGTACGAGACCTCGACACTTCGCACAATTTCGGGAAAACGATAAAGCACGCTAATGTGAGCCTTTTCTTCTTGCTCTTGTAAAAGAGAAACAGCTGGAATACGACCTCGCGATAATCGGTATACGATTCCAAGTCTCGACTGCCCCAGCATTTTTACTTTCCGGCTTCTGTAAGGTATAAGGAAAGTACCATAATGAAAAAAAAATTTCGAAAATTTTTTTTAACAGAAATACACGTTTTAAGACCCCCTGATCATATTGTGACTATTAAAAAAAAAGTGCAGTTTTTAAATTCTCTTGAAGAATTTTTTGCAAATGAACTGTAACACCTATAAAACCAATTGGTCAAATAGATTTTGAGATATCATAGACGCCGTTCTGATAAACATAATTTTGAGAAAAACGCTTTTAAAGTTTTGTATCCTTATAACAAATATGTTGACCATCGTGTCTTTTAAACAGTCATAACTTCGTTTATTTTAGGAATTCAGGCATAAAGTTTTGCAGATATTTTTTTCAAATTATGTTCTTTAAGAAAATGCAAAAAAAGAAATCGATTTTGTCTACTATACTATATAGTAGAGTTACTAGAATACACCCCTCAAAATTGTACACTATATTAAATGAAATTACGTCAACTGTGGCGTATGTACTTTGCGACATGAATGCTAATTATGCAAATTGAATTTTTCTCGCCAAAGGAACGTAGTTCTTTACGCCTTTGTAAAAAATATTGATATATTTTAACCCAGGTTCGAATCCCTGTGCTTTTAACTCTATTTTTATTCTTCGTTTTGGGTATTCTCCCCTACATCTACTAAAAAAAATGAATAATACATTTGGTATACAGTTTGTGCTTTTTCCTTGTTAGAAATCACAGCCTCGAGCAACGTAGATTTCCCTCTTTCAGTTTACTATAGGTTTATTTCTAACATTTTTTCGATGGTTCTTAACAACAAAATAAAGTTTATGTTAAATACTTTCAACACCACCTACATTATAATTTTAAAAAACAAGTTGACAATACAATCGGTTTCTAAATGTAAAATTTAAAACTAACAACAATATTTAGACAGACTGGATTTTTTAAAAGACGTTTTTTTATAGGTGTATCAACTTTTAATGTAATAAATCGATAAAATCATGCGGAACATAAACATTTTCGGCAATGTGAACATTTTATAAAAGTTAAATAAATTACTACATGTATAGATATAGAAATCCGGAAATTAATTATTAAATATCATTGTATAGTAAATAATGAGCATTGGCAGACAACCTCTAATTTGAACTCACGTTTTGTCCCACATTTACCAGAACGAATAAAATCAATGACCCAACAGGTGCGACCTCTCCTGATTAGTATAAAATGGTGAACAATTTGAAAACATGGTATAAAGATTATGCAAAATTATTATGTAATTATTATCTGTTAGTTATCTAAACGATCTCCATTGGTAAACACGATAATATTTTATGGTAAAAAAAAACACATAACACCTTACTACAGACGAAGTATACGAGTAGACTTTTCACCCAATGTATTTTTTCGGCCCATTTTTCTGGGGCTCCAGAGCCCATTTATCATTTTCGTGTCACTCGCAACGTTACCAACAGATTTAGAAATGAACACAAGAGGAAGTGAGACAAAAACAGAAATTACAGAAATTTTATTATTTTTTAACAGATTAAAAGCTATACGGTCCAGAATAGGGCAACAATCAATTAATTTCATTGGAGTAATCAATCAATTAGGATTATTTAAAGATTTCAAGATTATTAAAATATGTAAGGATGTGCCTCATTGATAAGTATAGCACAAATCTTCTATTTTTTATTTTAAATTGTAATACATCATTTATTTAAAAAATAGCTCGGCAAAAACGTATTTGCGACTCGAAATCAGCATTATCAGACCGCGCACCGAGAGCTCCAGGAACTCCTTATTACACTTTCGCACACTATGCCCAATTGCGTATACATAAGCTCGTAGAGTTTTGGACAGTCGAGAACAGGTTGATATTTGCTTTCTTTCTCGCTCTTGTATCGCCACCCGTTCAAATCGTCAGTAAGCGACAAGGCCATCGTGACTGACATCCCTTACATTTCTCAAAAATGACCTGGGCACTTTTTGAAGATACATTGACTTTCTACGCCAAGTGATCATATGCTATAGTATATGTATACATACTATACATGCTAAAAATTATAAAGTTGTATTGCTTCCGCCGTACACCTATTTTCTAATAACATGGGAAAATTTTTAAAAATCTAAAAAGATTAAAGTTTGCAGTCTTATTTGTGCTCTTTATTTAGCAATTATAATAAACGTTGGCTCATTAAAATTGTAAATGCGCTTTTCTCAAAATCATATTTTCGAAACTGGCTGACATAATATTACAAATTGAAATTGATTAATGGATTTGAAATTTATAGAGACATACCTTTATCGGAACAAGGGATATTAAAATATGATGTGTTATTCTATTCCTTTTTCAATCTCAAAAACGAAAAAGACGTGGCAATTGAGATATTAAATCTTTTTAATTCAACCTGTAATTATATCTTCACTGTTTTGGGTGAGTCGACCAGGTTTATGATACAGGACTGCGTTTTTGTAAAGTTGAGTCAAGGCCAGCATGGGCACCAAATATTGCAGTGTTTCGTCAAGCGCATACAAAGTCTCATAAACTTGGTCGGCGAAGACAGTCTCAAGTGGTTGCAACCCGAACGGACTATCGGGTATAAAAACGATAAAAACTATTGAAAAAATTGTTTGTATCACTTCTTTTTTGTACCTACCTTTATTTACAATATCTCATTTACCTATACACAAAGGGAGAACAGAATTAATAAAATAGAGAACATATAATTAATGAAAATCTGTTCCATTATCATCTGATACCTGGACAAAAGTATTGACGGACATTTAATATAACACCATATTAAATTCTAATTTAATATTTTGTAACATGTCCTCTTCGTTTCACTATTTCTTTTAATCTATTTGGCATAGAATGAGCCAACTTCTTTGTTAAATCATTGCTGATTTTAGACCATTCTGCTAAAATTATTTGTTTTAATTCCGATTTATTCGAAATGTAGTGTTTACGAATATTTTTTTCCAATTGATACCAAATATTTTCAATTGGATTAAGATGTGGACTTTAGAGAGGCATTCTTAGTGTGTGCTGTGTTGTAAACAATACATTGATGAACTGTGTATATGAAAATAAAAGTTTGCTGGTAACTTTAAGTTTTTTCTACTTTCCTTTAAATTTTCTTTTAAGATATTTAAATAAGTTTTGGCATCTATTGAGTCTTCAATGAACACTAGTTCCCCAAGTCCAGATGAGGGAATACACCCCCATATACAGACTCCACCACCTCCATATGTTTGACAGTACCTTGGAGGTTCTTCATGTCCAATTTGGTATTGTAAATATCAAATTCACTTTCATCAGAGAACTAAACTTGGTTTCAAAAGTCATTACCTTTATTCAAAAATTCTTTTGCAAACTCTAATCTTTTCTTTTTATTCACTTCACTGATGTACGGTTTTCTTTGAGCGACACATGCCGAATATTCAACATTATTCAAGATTCTACGAACTGTTTTCGAACTGATATCTTTATCATAATTTTTTGCAAATAGTGCTGCAATTTCTGAAGAATTTATTTGCAGATTTTGTTTTATTATATTAATTATTTTCCTTTTCTTTCTTTCCGATAATTTCGAGGGACGACCGCTTCGTATGTGATTGTTAGTAAGTACTTGACGTGGTTGCAAATCTTTTAATTATGTTTTGAATCGTAAAACAACTTCTTTGCACTAGTTCTTCTTCCTATGAATAAGATTTGCCTTCTTCATATAACTTAAATATTATTTTTCTTTTTTCCGGTGTACTTTCTTTTCCTTTCCTTGACATTTTCAAAAGAATCGTAAAAACAACAATTAGAAACACAATCAGATTTGCAGACAACGATTAAAATGACTGTTGGGATG
The DNA here is from genome assembly GCF_013123115.1 of Colletes gigas. Lineage (NCBI taxonomy): Eukaryota > Metazoa > Arthropoda > Insecta > Hymenoptera > Colletidae > Colletes > Colletes gigas. The sequence goes on along the minus strand of NW_025106685.1, from coordinate 517,380 downwards.
GACTTCATTTGTTTGACTAAGAAACGAACACTACATTTTCAAAAAAGTGTTGGTAAATAAAGATTTTCAAATGTGTGTCAATACTTTTGCCCAGATATCAGACGATGATAAAACACATTTTCATTAATTATATGTTTTCTATTTTATTAATTTTGTTCTATCTTTGTGTATAAATAAGTGAGATATCGTAAATAAAGATACGTACAAAAAAGAAATGATATACACAACTTTTTCAATAATTTTTAACGTTTTTATACCAAATCGCGTGCTGTGCCAATAATTAGGTCCACTACTGTATCTGGGCCTCCCTTGTTTCGTCAATGTTTTGCACGCGGGTTTAGGAACCGACGCATATGGTGGAAAGTCCCCAGAGTTGTCAAACGTAGCACCCTCCACCTTGGTCCTTCGAGTTCGTGGTAGTCGGCACACTTCGTACAATATTACAATATCCGAACGAGCACGCCTCAATCGCGGATTATATACTCACATTTTGATTCATTTATTTGAAATGAGCAGAATAGTCTCTATGATATCAGTCATCTGAACCTGTTTCTCTAATCAGTCTATACATATCATTACCGAACTCCGATGCTTTTTACTATTTTATACTAAAAAATTTGTGTATATCCTTAAAAGATAAATAACAAAGGAGGGAAAGATTTATATTGAAAAGTTTCATGATTTTTTTTGCAAAAAATTCAGAAAGAATGTCTAACTTTTCAGTTACTTTGCTAAAAGACCTGCAATTAGTTGAAACGAAATCAAAATAAAATCAGTCGTGAAATCATGAAATAGCTTGAAACCAAAATTATAATGTATAGTCGCGCGATAGTATTGTAGTATAAAGACTTTATTGCTCGCGAATCTCCAACGGCCGGCGCGCCAGTCTCCTGTCTCACGACTTCTGCCGAACAGCCGCGAATCAACCACCACGCGTGGCCGGAAAAACAAAATCCGCGGCCAGGACCTAGTGACGCCTGCCCACCGGCGACACTTACAAAACTAATTACGACACTATTACGAATTTTTGTCTGTTTGTGCGACATCAATCATCGTTGCGAATTATCATGCGTTGTTTTTTGCTTTTCCGTTCCGAAATTGTTAAGATTTGCCTTACATGTATGTTAGCGTCAAAATGCTTTTCGAAGCTAAGACACGTGTCGGGGTCGTACACGTGTCTCGGAGGTCACTTGGTGTAAGGAATAGCCTCAGGAAATTAGAAGAGGATGGCCGATGCAGTTAGGATCGGTGACACCGTCGCGGATGTTATGATTACGAATCGATAACTAAGGGTCCGATTGCCAACCGCCGAACTAGACGCGTGTGGCCGATGACCTAAAGTCATGGCACGTGTACTGAGATAAGGATGTTCGAGAAGGATCTGGCCACGGAGTGGGGAAGGTTTTGCCTTTTGGTAAGAGGACTGTGATGAACCCCACGGCACTTACCCCAGAACTCTGATCGTGCGAACGTCTCGTAATTCTCAAAGACTATATAATTTCTAACATGTATTTGGGTTTACGATGGAATCATCAAGGAACGATGCCATTATTGAGAACGTCTTTTCTTTCTAAGGCTGGAAACAGATGAGCGGTGTGATGCCGTTACGATATCGCAGCGATTTTATGTTTTCCCTTGTTTTGCAATTAAAATAACGAAAACAGACATAAAAATAGCGATTTTTTCTGTTTTTGTTGTGTTAATTGCAAAATAAAGAAAAACATAGAATCGCTGCGATGTCGCAATGGCAAAAGTCGCTCGTCTGTTGTCAGCCTAATTTACATTATATGTTTCCTGCAGATTCGGGGACGGTTGAAAAGCATCAATTGACTGTGTCTTATTGTTAGGAAAAACTTTTTAGCCGTGCCCTCACAATGGCACTTGACGCATTGTAAGCCAGTACTTACATGGCGAAGAGTAAAATTTAAAGGACCAGTTCTGTAATATAAAGAACTGCAATGTGCTAGGCCCCAGCAGGTCTCATGCAACGCGCCGTGGAGACGCCTTAGGGTGTAGAAAACAGTACTTCTATGATACATTTATTTTGCCATACAAATTAACAGAGATGATTGATGATAAATATAAATTAATTAAAAATAAAACAATTTAATCTACATTCAATGAAAAAAGGCTTGATGATAAATGTAGAAGACTGAAGATGATTTTTGAAATGTTTGAAATAAGACTAAATCGCATTCATAAAAGTAGATAGGTGAACGCACGTCCATGAGCATAGTAAAAAAAATGTCTTTTTTTTAATAGTTAAAATATGATTAGGGGGTTTTTAAAATGTGTATTTTCATAAAAAAATATTTGAAATTTTTATATTATGGTACTACATACCTATACATAGGTCGGAAAGTAAAAATGCTTGGATAGTCAAGATTTGAAATCGTATGTCGGTGATGCGAGGTTGAATTTCAATTGTGTTGAGAGCAAGAAGGGGAAAGACTCATATTCGCCTTCTTTCTCGAATCCCCGAAGCTATACGAAGCGCCAGAACTCATATACAAAGTGGCCTTGCATTAGTGTGTGTAAATGGAAGGGCAGTCTCCTTTGGGCACCGGCCTGACGTCAGATAATAATGGATTGTCTGTTTCAATGCCTCCTATAGTCAACTTACATGTACTTACGCATACACCACAGCTGGCTGCTCATTAATACTAATTCAGTGAATAGTTTCTCAACTGACTGTCATCCATAAAAAGAGGACTTTAAAATCACCTCCGAATTTTCAGTTCGGTATGGCAGTCAGATTGGGCCACGAAAGTCCATAAGGTGAAAGGTCTACTCGTATACCTCGTCTGTGGTTATAGTTTCATTACATTATCATATTTTAAGTCATGTTAAAATGTATGATTATCATCATTTAGTTATTAAAAAAATAATTAAATTTTGTTTATGAGCCTCTATATGTATATGGCATTGGTTAATAAATACTAACCATTTATGTAAAGTGCTTTCATTATGTGCGGTGTTACAAATTAGATAATTTTGGTGGTCTTTTAGATACTTCGATATACCAAATTATCAACGCTATTCCAAATATGCTGCACTTCCTCTAGCAGAGCAATTCTCAACCTATGGTACACGTACTAACCTGGTGGTACGCCAGCCGAATCAAATTTTAGAATTATGTATTAATAAGTACGAACAAATGTTAGAAAAGTAAGTAAATTAAAAATTATTACGGTTCCTATAACAAAAATTCTCGGCGTTAAATTAACGGTGATGTTGTATTGTGACGTTGCATAATTGCAAATTAAAAACAGTCTAAAATGTTGGTTTCTCAAATGCAAATTTAACTTTTTTGTTTTTCATAATTTGAGTTTCATTGTAATTTTTATTTTTTTTTAAATTAGAGGAATTAAATCTGAATCTTTTTTATTTGTTCTGATGTTTTACCCATAATCTAAAGCATAGAAAGTACTTTAGTCATAGAAGTTTATTTCATAGCAAGAAGAAAAAGAGTTGAATCGTTGAGATGAAAGGGAGAAGATTAACTATGTACTCTTTTGCATTTTACTCGAACATTTTGTAATCAAAAATGTGTCATGGATACAAGTAGACACTATCTGTAAAGTGGCACGTGTGTTAATGATATATTGATTAGGCGATACGCAAGGAAAAAGAAGATTGAGGTCCGTTACTCTAATATTGTAATGATTGCCCAATATTTTTGTGCTCGTTGAATATGCTTCTCATTTATAGAAAAACACAGCAGAAATTTATAAGGGCATGAAGTTTGCATATCGTCAGAAATTAAGGACAACTCGAAACTTAATTAATTACCTATAGTTTAGCTGTACGAAAACGTGACTAGTGAAGACAACTACATCGTTGTACTTCCGATGGTAGCTTACGATCCCTATAATCGATTTGGTAGAGATAAAACGTGAGTCTCAAATCAGCAGAGGGAGTACCTTACGAATTCTAGCACGTCATAAATTCCATCCATATCACATAAACCTCCGCCAAGAGTTATTAGGTTATAACACATGAAATGTTCGTCTCAATGCTCTGCGTCTTCGAAAATGTTGTACCAAGAAATATCTCCTTTGTCTGTAATATAAAATACCAGTGCTGATTATTTTTATAATTTATATAATAAACATTTTTTCGGTCACAGTTTCTTATTATAAAAGACGAAATATATCCACATTTAAAGGCAACGGAACATACATACGTTGTTTGAGTTTCTATAATCCAATCCATACATCGTATCTCAATACCCAAAATGTTTCGATTAAAATGATGCATACTACAATTAATAAAGCTTTTATCGTCCAAAACAGAAGTGTATTTACTTCGAGAGAATTAAATGAACATTTTATTACAATTCAATACATGGTATGGACTTTATAAATCGTATAGAATGTTGTCAATCGGCCCAATAACAAACACAGATTAATCGTGCATTTTTTCAGTAATATTATTCACCTATAGAACAACTTTGCCCAATCACGGAAATGTGCACCACTAGTCGATCAAGAATCGCTACTGATCAGAATACTACAGTGAAACCTCGCTTAACGAGCACCTCGCATAACAAGTAATTCGCATAACGAGCAATATAAATTGTAAAAAAATGACTCGCTTAACGAGCGACGTTTCACATAACGAGTGACGTGGATAGGGGAATCCTCGAATTGTGCGATGGAACTTTTCGTGCCATTGCTACATCAGTCTGTTTAGAACTTGTTGCGCTAGCATCTTAGTGTTCCATGTGATCACACATTTTTCCAAACTTGTGTTCAGACATTATTTGTGATTTTTTTGTGCAAATATTAATAACCCTTGTAAAAATTGTAAACCGTTGGCTGACCAGCTGCCATGCACACGTGGCAGTAGGTCAAAGGCGACCGCGAGCCGCCAAAAGAGTTTATGTTACGCCGCGCGGACGCGACGCCGTGCTTTGGAGAAATGCCGATTCGCCGGCGATGACCAAATGTTCGGACGATCGAGAATCAGTCTCGTCCAGGGCATCATCGAGGAAAGACGAATAAAGCCGACATTATTTCCAAACGTTGCTGTTGAGCGCGGAAAGCGGACACTCTGCTTCCAGCACCGCGCCCAACAAAAAAAAACGCAACAAAGCGAGATTTATGCCAGGGAAAAACTCTTCGATACTCGGCACTTCGAGCATCTACATCTGCGTGCCAACATTCAGCCCTGGCATAAATCTCCAAATTCGACGAAGCAACCACTTAAGACAGAGCCATTGTCGCTAGGCGCAGCTAGCGGTACCTAGACGTACGGCCAATGGTTTATGACGGGGGCTGGGTTTCGTCGGCAGCGTGCAGGTCGAAACTCCGGCATCTGCAGGCCAGCCCAGACCTCCGCATAAAAACACTGGCTCTATTTTTCGCTAAGTATTACAAGGATCAGGAGAGCAACAAATTCAGCGACATCGTCTCGAAATTTCCACACTCCCACGCGACACGCACCCCCTTCCAAGGGCATCGCGTAAGGGCGATTTGGAAGGGAGGAGACGGCATGGGAGTTTAAAAAAAGGCCAAGCGAGGCAAAAATCTTCACTTCGTTCTGAGACTTCATTCTGAAACATCAGCCTAACAACGACCATTAAACTCTAACTTCTTACGCCTACGATACAGGCATCGTCGATCATTCGTATCTTTTGTAAATAGAAGTCGCGTGCAGTATTAATAAACCTAAATAACCAACCAAAGCTACATCCTCGTTATTCCTCCATCCGAGTTATTAGTTTACTTCGGAACGACGCGAGCCCGACGTTGAGTGGCGAATTTACTTGACGGATTCCGCGCGCCGCAACAGTTGCACTTTACCACGAATCCCGGCCATCCCCTTACAAAATGTCCCCGAAGAAAAAGCCGCAAGAGAGCACCTTGTATAAGAGACTAAAAATAACCTTCAAAATGAAACGTGAAATCATTGAAAAACGAAAACGAGGTGTGAGCGTGGCTGATTTAGCACGCACATACAATCGGTCTACATCAACCATTTGCACCATTCTCAAGAACAAGGACAAGATTATGGAGGTAGATGCTTCAAAGGGAGTGATAAGAATATCTACGCAAAGGTTACGTATTCTCGACGATGTTGAAAGGTTGCTGCTCATATGGATAAACGAAAAGCAATTGCAAGGCGACACAATTAACGAAAGCATAATTTGTGAGAAGGCGAAAGTGATTTTCGCCGACCTCGTTAAGAAGACGCCAGGATCATCAACGGCCGGAGAAGAAGTACAATTTAAGGCAAGTCGTGGGTGGTTTGAGAAGTTTAAGAGAAGAACAGGTATCCACAGCGTTGTGAGGCACGGCGAAGCAGCAAGCTCCGACACAAAGGCAGCAGAGAACTTCATCGCCGACTTCAAGAAGCTCGAAGATTCTGAGGGTTATCTGCCGCAACAAGTTTTTAATTGTGACGAGACGGGTCTCTTCTGGAAAAAGATGCCGAAGCGAACATATATAACAGCAGAAGAGAATGCATTGCCCGGGCACAAGCCAATAAAAGACCGCCTCACGCTGCTATTTTGTGCCAATGCAAGCGGTGATTTGAAAATTAAACCGCTACTTATATACCATTCAGAAACTCCACGAGCATTCAAGAAGTGTAAAGTTCAGAGGAGCAAGCTAAATGTGATGTGGAGATCCAACAAGAAGGCTTGGGTGACACGCGACATTTTTACTGATTGAATTAATGAAGTGTTTGGTCCTTCTGTGAAAAAATATTTGCTTGTGATGAATCTTCCACTCCATGTCTTGCTTGTTATGGACAACGCACCTGCTCATCCTCCAAGCCTACAAAATGATCTCCTTGAAGAATACAATTTCATCAAGATCCAGTTTCTGCCTCCCAACACAACTCCGTTACTCCAGCCAATGGACCAGCAGGTTATTTCTAATTTTAAGAAGCTCTATACAAAAGCACTCTTTGAGCGTTGTTTTGAGGTGACTGAAGGGACCAATCTCACTCTTACAGAGTTTTGGAAATATCACTTCCACATTGTTGCCTGCCTCAAGATGATCGAAAAGGCGTGGGAAGGAGTTACCAAGAGAACTCTCACTTCTGCTTGGAAGAAGCTTTGGCCAGAGAGCGTTGTCGAATGTGACGTTGTGGGGTTTGAGACCGTTGTAGTATCTGAGGACCCTGTAGTCAATGAGATTGTGTCTCTGTCCAATATGTTGGGGCTGGAGGTGGATCACAACGATATCGATGAGCTTATAGAAGAGCACAGTCAAGAGCTGACCACTGAAGAGCTTATGGAGTTGCATTGTGCTTCACAGCAAGAAGGTGTGGAGGAGGAGGAGGTAACAACAAAGCAACAATCTTCTGGCGAAATAAGAGAAATGCTAAAAGCATGGGAAAGTGTTGCTTCGTACATTGAGAAGCATCACCCTAATAAGACAGTGGCTATGCGCGCTACAAATATATTCAATGATAATGCGGTGTCACATTTTTATCAAATTTTGAAGGGTCGGCAAAAACAAATGTCTCTAGACAGCTTTCTAGTAAAAAGAAATTAGGTATGTTACTAAGAAAAGATGACGATGAATCACGCTTATTAACCATTTATATGTATTTTTCTTTGAATAAATATTATACATAACGTTTTTTTGAGTACTTTTTTGAAAATTTCAAATTTGGAGTATTTTTTTCGGCATAGAACGCATTATCGTATTTTACATCAATTTATATGGTAAAAATTGTTTCGCTTAACGAATGTTTCGCGTTACGAGTAAGACTCCGGAACGAATTATGCTCGTTATGCGAGGTTCCACTGTATATTCAAATCGAACATCAACGACAATAGCTAATAACTGTGTGGTGTGGCATTATAGACGTTAACATAATTGTGTTATATTTAGGGACAAATTCAGAAGGCTCGCTTGAGATATAGGTTTCGAGATGGAATATGTACAAATAAATATTTTGGCCTTCTTCCATACATTTGCTTATTTATTAATATTTAAAAAAAAATAGCGAAAACATTTATAGAGCACAATGTCATGTTGGGAACTGGGTAAGAAACTCGTAGACTGTCGGTATATTACAGGTATAATATATTTTACAGTAGTCTCTAATACTGCTCGGTTACGACAATTAGAGTTCTACAATAAGGCTAACGAGGAATAACGTGGCGTGAAGTGATCGTATTCGAATTCGTACTGAGAATGAGAGTGAGTCTATGTTTTGGGATCCATATACAGGGTGTTCGGCCACCTCTGGGAAAAATGTTAATGGGAGATTCTACAGGCCAAAATAAGACGAAAATCAAGAATACCAATTTGTTGATTGAGGTTTGATTAAAAAGTTATTAACGTTTAAAGTTCCGCCCGTAGAATGGCAATTTGCGAACAGCTGCGCGTGCGCGGTAGTAGTTCTCACCACAGACGAGATATACGAGTAGATTCAATACATTTTTAGGAGCAGGAAGTTGGACGAGACGTCTCGCTGGTCACCATAGTTGGTAAGATGGTGAGCGGGAGGACATGGCGAGTGGTGGCCTCCTGCGATTGTAGTGATGTCGCAGAGGAAGGTCGCCGAGCGGTGACGCGAGCGGGCTGCGTATCCCACTCGAAGAGGGAGGGCAAGGAGGAGGGTTCGGAGGCGAAGGTCGCTTCGCCCCTGCGGGTATGTCCGAAGAGAGGGCCGGCGGGTAGTGCCGGACTTTTACTGGCTAAAACCCGACGGTGACCATCCTAAGGCGCTGCGGTGGGGGGCCTGGAACTCTAGTGAGCCATCACAGAGTCTCCCGTCGCGCCGAGCCTTTTCTGGTTCCACCCGGTGAGAGGCACTCCTCCCACCGCATTCCCACTCAACCGCAGGCACCTGGTCACCAGCACCCGCGGTCCCGTGACATGGGACTAAGCCGCCGGCCGCTGGGCCACGTTGGCCGCAGGACTTACCCGCGGTCAACTAGCCAACCTGCGGCCTTAGGTAAAACCCACGGCAAATATCCCATGCCCCAGTCCACTCACACACACGTTCACACGCGCAACCCATTCATACCGGTGTTTGGTCCGCGGGAGCTTTCGCTCCGACCTCCGGGCTGCCATGCGAGAATACAGCCTTCACAGGCCCCCTCCAAGCCCTCCCATAGCCCCGAGGTCCATGTGTCTTCCACCCTTTCCGTTTCCTTAATACTTCTCCTCCTTCTTTCCTATTCTTAGATGAACCACCAAGACGTAGGGCGACCCATCAGCACTCTCCTCCGGCCACCATATCAATGGCTGGTGGGGTGATGGGTGGCCCCTGGAGTTTGCAGGTGGTCGGTGCAAGGGGCCCAAGCACCGAAGGGAGCCCCGGGACGTTGGGTGACCTGGCGTCCGCGCCAGGGAAATCAGGGGGAGGAAAGACATGCTCGTCCTTCCCCCCGGGATAAGCCTCGTCAGGCATGGAGGGGCGGGGGACTCTGTGATGCCTCATTATAGTTCCCGGTCCCCCACCGCAGCACCGGAGGACAGTCACCATGGGGTTTTAGCCGGTAAGAGTCCGGCGCTACTTCAAGGCCCCCTCACTCCTATTGACGAGCCTCGGGGTGTCCATGAGGATTTCCCCACGTAAAAAAAAAAGAAAGATAGTAAACAGGGGACTGGTCCTTCAACAGTAAAATGGATAACAAATATACTTTCTTAAGATTTTATAACTTCTCAGATTTTTGCATTTTTGTTATTTTATTTTTTATTGCGAAAAGTATTTTTTGTGTTGCTTTTTTATACAATGTTTTCTCTTCCCTCCTGAAGTTGTTTTGTATGATATCAACATATACCAATAATTTAATTACGAAAAAATTGTGTGCCATTTATCGCACTTTACATGAATTTTGAATTATTTTTTAAATAAGGAATATCATTTTGTTTCGTTAATTTAAATATTACCAAATAAGGATGTAATGCAACAGTCTCTTAGCATGTTATAAGACATACTAAATGCCAAGTAATATATCTACAATATTAGTTATGAGGAACACTTCGTTTTGTCCCATACGAAAGTCCTCTATTTTTCCCGTCCGCATAGGTTTACATTAAATTTCATATATTTACACTTCATGAATAAACCAAACGATAAAATACTCTAAAAGAACTGAAAAATTAAATGCTGCACTTACTGTAAGTGATTTCTTACAGATAAATTTGTTACTATCCCCTTGTTTAAAGATTGCATAATGCCGAGCGATTATCCTCGGCCGCAATTACCGTTAATCCTGTTTACGTACAACAATCAGGAGATTATCTGTAAGAGAGTTTGTACAGCGAGCAGTGATAGAAAAACGTGTTTATTCCTAGTTTTTCTGGCATCGGTAATGGCTCATTACCTTCGATTCGAGTGTGCTAACGGTGTTGATCACGTCAGTACCGTGAGAGAGTAACGCGCGGATAGTTAGACAAAGATAGACTGATGAAATCTAGACAGCGCCGCGGAATGACTAATTAGAATACCACGGCGACGTCTTCGGCTGTCAATCCGCACAGTCTTACGACAACTTCTGCCATAGACACATCGACTCCCGATCGTGTCCGTACAGAACTCAAGCGCGACTCGAAAGGAAAAAGCAAATATACTGTAAAAAAACAGGGTGCAACGAGCAGATGTTCAGTCTGGTGCTGGCCCACAGATAGACCTCGCACAGCTGAGAATTCGTAAACCTCGAAAGAGTGTGGAAATTAATTTACACTTTGTTTGACAAACAAATCGAATTCTGATTCGTACAAGTGCATCCAGAAGTCTTGTTCGGGAAATTCCCAATCGAGCTTCAATAAATTTAATACTGCAAATTCTGGAGGGATCGAGAATACACCGATAAGGTGTTCGAGCCCCGTGCGGAAATGACCGGTCGTCTCAATCGTGTAAACGCTTGAGACGCAAAGAAGTCGGCGGATAATCCAGGTGGGCTCATTGAAATCAGGTCGACGTCCACTTAGGACGTCTGACATTTGGTCTTCGCCTCCTTACTTTTGGAGATCCCGCCGATGTAATGTTTAGAGGAGCACCTGTGCGGGGAGGTAACGGAGTCGTGGGTCAGGCCCCCACGTATTTCAAAATACTGCCACGAATCACGTCGAGTGATCCATTCGTGTAGTGAACAACGTGCTGTCGGGCTTCGCAGTGCAACTCTCGGCCTACAGGTCATCTGTTGGAACGTTTAAGAGAAGCCGCAGGTCGACGGTCGTGCAGTGATGCCAGAAAAGCACCGTCGGGTGCAAACTCACACATGCCAGATACGCGTACTTACGTGAGCTCGTAGAGTTTCGGAAAGTCGACAAAGGCAAACTGACGCATGCCCTCTTTCTCGATTCTCCGAAGCTGCCCGAAGTAATTTCGGACCGCCTCGTGAGAGTCGAGAGAGAAAGGCTCACATTTGCTTTCTCGCTCTTAACAACTGAAATCCGACCTCCCGTCAACGGCATACGATTTGGATTCTCGAGCCGAGATTCTCGACTGCCCAGGCATTTTTACTTTCCGACCTATGTAGGCGCACATAAGCAAAGTACCCATAATGAAAAAAAAATTTTGTAAAATTTATTTTACGGAAATACACTGTGGCGGCCGGGGCAACAGGCACGGCGCCACATAATATAAACACTGGCGCAGAAACGTAAACCGTAAACCGACTCTCTGTCGCCAGCGATACGCGACGCCCTTAGACAACGGCCGTCCTAGGAAAGGAATCTCAAGTGTGATTCCTAGGACGGTCGAACGGCGTACAAGGAGACCCACGACGGGGCCCGACTTGGGCAGTCCGACGCCAACGCCCGAACGACTCGGTCGAATAAAGTATACATACAAACACGTGTACGTCTTTCTGCTTCGCCCACATATTGGTGGTCGACATCATCGATAATCCGCCGACGACCGATATGTACGACACGTTGAAGACGGAGCTGATTCGACGCCTGTCGGACTCCAAGGAGCAAAAGATCCGGCATCTCCTTGAGCACGAGGAAATCGGAGACCGGAAACCATCAATTTTCCTGCGGCAGCTACAGAACCTCGCCGGTGATACGGTGACAGACGGTTTTTTGAAAACCTTGTGGCTAGGACGACTCCCAGTGAGTATACAGACGGTCTTGCTCACACGGCAGAAGGACAGCCTGGCCGAACTTGCCATCCTCGCCGACGCAGTCAACGAGGTGAAACAGCGTCCGCAAATCGCCGCCGCGTCGACCGGGAGAGACGCTTTACACGAGGAACTGGACGAGCTACGCCACGAAATCGCTGCCCTCCGCGTCGGAAGGGACAGGTACAGTCGTCCGCGTTCGCCATCGAGACGAAGACAGCGCAGCCCAACGGATTCACCGTCGCGGTCGCGTAACCGCAGCGATTCGCCTCCTCCCGACGATGGCCGTTGCTGGTACCATTGGAAGTTTGGTGCTACAGCGAGAAAGTGCCGCGATCCGTGCACTTCAACGTCGGGAAACAGACGGGCCGATCGTTAGCGGCGGCCAGCGATTCCAGGCCGTCGACAAGCCGTCTCTTTGTGACAGATCGCGATACTAGTTTCATGGTGGACACTGGATCCGATCTGTGCGTGTACCCGCGTTCGCGTGTGAGTGGCCCGCGTGAAAAGACACTGTATGTGCTTCATGCGGCTAACGGCTCGGAAATAGCGACGTGCGGATACATCGCGTTGTGTTTAAATCTCGGCCTGCGGCGAGAGTTCACGTGGCGATTTGTCGTCGCGGACGTCACGACCCCGATCATCGGAGCCGATTTTTTGAGCTTCTACCACCTACTCGTCGACTTACGTTCGAAAAGGCTCCTCGACGGAATTACGACCCTAACGACACGCGGACAGGTGTTTCCGAGCCGAACGGAAAGCATCCGGGCCATATCGGGGGATTCGAAATTCCATAGTGTTCTGGCCGAGTTTCCGGACATCACGCGCCCGTCGGGAGGTCATCGAACGGCGAAGCATTCGACACGACATCATATACGGACCACGGCAGGCCCACCGGTAGCGTGCAAACCGCGACGTCTGGCTCCGGACAAACTAAACATCGCGAAAGCCGAATTCGAGGCGATGGTGAAAGATGGCACAGCACGCAGATCCGAGAGCTGTTGGTCGTCGGCCCTTCACCTCGTCCCGAAAAAAGGCAACGAGTGGCGTCCGTGCGGCGATTATCGTGCGTTAAACGCGAGGACAATTCCGGACAGATATCCTGTGCCGCACATCGAGGACTTTGCACAGCGTCTGTCCGGTAAGACTATTTTTTCGACAATAGACTTAGTGCGCGCGTACAACCAAATCCCAGTGAATCCGGACGATATACCGAAGACCGCGATCACTACCCCGTTCGGCTTATTCGAGTTCCCCTGGATGTCTTTCGGACTCCGCAATGCGGCGCAGACATTCCAGCGGTTCATGGACGAAACAGTGCGCGGACTCGAGTGGTGTTACGTGTATATAGACGATATCCTTGTAGCGTCCAGTTCCATCGAGGAGCACGAACGCCATTTGCGCGAACTATTTAGTCGTTTGAACGAGTACGGGGTGCTCGTAAATAGTGATAAATGTGTCTTTGGTGCACCGGAAGTGAAATTCCTGGGTTATTTGGTGTCTGCGCGAGGCACCAAACCATTGCCAGAGAAAGTCGAGGCAATGCAGACTTTCCCACGTCCAAAAACAGTGAAAGAACTGCGACAGTTTTTGGGCATGGTGAATTTTTATCGCCGGTTCATACCAGGAGCCGCCGGGGTCCAGGCGCCCCTCAACGCAGCGCTGCAGGGAAACACCAAGGGCCGAGCACCGGTCGAGTGGACACCGGACAGAGAGGAAGCGTTCGACAAGTGCAAAGGAAGTCTCGCACGTGCAGCTCTTCTTGCACATCCCGACGTCACGCTGCCCTTGGCCATCTTCGCAGATGCGTCGGATTTTACGGTAGGCGCCGCACTGCAGCAACGAACCCGCGACGGGTGGCAACCGCTCGCGTTCTTTACAAAAAAACTGTCCCAAACCGAGCGGAAATACAGCCCATATGATCGGGAGCTTCTGGCCGTCTACAAAGCCGTCAGATACTTCCGACATTTCGTAGAGGGGCGCACGTTCGAAATTTACACGGACCACAAGCCATTGACCTTCGCATTCGCGCAAAAACCGGAGAAACACACACCGCGCCAATTCCGGTGGTTAGATTTCATCGGGCAATTTTCCACCGATGTCCGACACGTGTCGGGGAAAGACAACGTGGTGGCTGACGCGTTGTCCCGGGTAGCGGAGATTTCAAAACGGCTCGACTACGCGAAACTTGCGGACGCGCAGTGCGAGGACGAAGAGCTGCACGCCTTGCTACAATCCGATTCGGCTCTGATGCTCAAAAGGATCGTGATTCCGGGAACGAGCACCGCACTCTTTTGCGATACAACGACACCTTCGCCGCGACCGTATGTAACGCGGCAATTTCGACGACAAGCGTTCGCGTCCTTGCACGACTTAGCACACCCCGGCGTCAAAGCGACCGCGAGGCTCGTGGCAGAACGTTTCGTGTGGCCAGGTATCCGAAAGGATTGCAGATCCTGGGCACAAGCGTGCATCCCGTGCCAGCGCGCGAAAGTCAGCAGACACGTAGCTACACCCGTCGGCAGTTTCGGCGCACCCTCGACACGATTCGAACACGTCCACGTGGACATCATCGGCCCGTTGCCGATATCGAGAGGCTACCGCTACTGCCTAACATGCGTCGACCGCTATACACGATGGCCGGAAGCTTTCCCGATCGAGGACATCACAGCCGAAACGGTGGCGCGCACGCTACTGTCCGGTTGGATCGCGAGATTCGGGGTGCCATGCCGACTGACCACCGATCAAGGCAGACAATTCGAGTGCGCGTTATTCAAAGAATTGTCTCGCCTCATCGGTACATGCCACCTACACACGACCGCGTACCATCCGGCGGCGAACGGAATGGTGGAACGATTCCACCGGCAGTTAAAGGCAGCGATCGTGTGCCATGCCAATCCGACCTGGCCCGATTCGTTGCCTGTCGTTCTTCTGAGCATACGCGCGGCTTGGAAGGACGATATCAAAGCGACATCCGCGGAAATGGTGTACGGCGAACCAATCCGCCTACCCGGCGAGCTACTCCACGATTCGCGAAACACCGACCCCGATAACGAAACGTTTATCGCACGCCTGCGGAAACATTTCAGCGAACTGCGCCCGTCTCCGGTTTCGCGACATGGGACCAAGCGGACGTTCGTATTCAGGGAATTAAAAACGGCAACGCATGTTTTCCTTCGACACGGTGCAGTCAAGGGCGCGCTACAGCCCACCTACAACGGGCCGTACGAGGTGGTTGAGCGACACCCGAAGTATTTCAACATTCGGGTCAAAGAACGAGTGGTGCCGGTCTCGCTGGACCGCCTCAAACCTGCATACGTGTTGCAGGACAACGAACGAGACGACCACGAGCGACCCTCTCCACAGGAGGCCTCGACGCCGACCGATACGCCCGGGCGAACGACAAGGTCGGGAAGACGGGTGCGATTTCCCGACCATTACGTGGCCGAAACGAGCGTGACTGCGGAACGAACTTTAGGCTAAGTTTCGCAGACGGCGCGAATAATCAAGTAGGTGTAAGGCCGTGTAAGTAAGATAGTTATAAGAACATGTAAATAGTTTAGTCACTAATATTTATTTAGTATTACACATAAGTGCGACGGTACCCTTAATTTCACCAAGGGGGGTGATGTGGCGGCCGGGGCAACAGGCACGGCGCCACATAATATAAACACTGGCGCAGAAACGTAAACCGACTCTCTGTCGCCAGCGATACGCGACGCCCTTAGACAACGGCCGTCCTAGGAAAGGAATCTCAAGTGTGATTCCTAGGACGGTCGAACGGCGTACAAGGAGACCCACGACGGGGCCCGACTTGGGCAGTCCGACGCCAACGCCCGAACGACTCGGTCGAATAAAGCTATACATACAAACACGTGTACGTCTTTCTCCTTCACCCACATACACGTTTTAAGACCTCCTGATCATATTTTAATTATTGAAAAAAAAGAAATTTTTTTTTATTCCCATGTATGAGCACACATATGTATATTATTAATACGATTGAGTATAAATAGCTAAATGAATTTAAATGAAACTTTACATTTAAGTTTTATGTTCTCATCTCAAAGTCCGGTTAGACTTTGACTATAATCAGTCCATGGATAATAATGATTATATCTCTTGTTTCATAGTTGTTCCGATATATAGGCATAATGTATAAAAAATCTTTTAAATGTTTCATATAAATCTTAGGACGAATTAAATTTTATATAAAAAAAATTATATAAACTTTTTCTCTATCTTCTCTAGAAAAGAAAAAATTAAATGAAATCTTATACATTACATGCTTACTTAAATCGCATTGAAAACGAATACCACAAATGTTTTAGAATAATGTGCAAAATGTGATTGCGATTTTCGCTAAAACAAATTGAAAACACGGTTCTAACAAGGAAAAGTTGGAATGGTACCCAATTTTGGGTTAGGTTTTACTTTGAGATATTATTAAAGTTATTACAGCTAGCTTCTTTTGCTGTGCAGGTTCGAACCCTGCCAAAACAAATCCTTTTTTTTTATTTTTTCAATCATATTTTAATCGTACACTAAATGTGACATTATATTTTTGTCTGACCTTCCAATATTTTTTTTTAAAGTTGAATTTAACTAATTACATTTAATACATGTTATTTCCAATGTACGAAGTACATGAATCTGGATGGTACTTTTCGTAAAAACAGTGAAAACATAACAATTTCAAGCACCACCTACATCTAATGAAAGTTCTGTTTTCACAGAAATTACAAAATTTTGTATTTAACTCTGATGGAAAGGCCACTTCATTTACATTGATAAAATGTGAACGATTTTCGGATAGTCGTACCTTGTAGCTCGTACTTTTTACCTTATACTTCAGGTAAAAAGGGATATAACTGGGAAAAACAGTTTTATGACATTACCTGCTAACTCATGTTACTGTTCTAAAATGAAACGCTATGTTTTGTACCTTTAAAAATATTCGACTATGTCCTTTTAAAATTTAAGATGCAACCCATACTTTGTATTAAACTGGCAAACGGGATCACCTTTCCTTTGTTTCTAGTTAGTTCTATTTAGTTCGTCATTACAAATTGATACGGTTATCTCAAAACAATCAAGGAAAATCATTATTAATTAATTTCTGCAATTATTAATTGTACTGTTTTGTTTATGTTATAAAAGTAAGAACTCTTCTTATTGAAAAATGCCACAGCGTGCACAATACTGGTAAAAGTGGAATCTCATTTTAATTTATTAATTTTCAATTTGAAAGTATTTTGATTTTCAAAAATCGCATTAATAATATACATATGTGCGCTCATACATGGGACTAATAAAAAAAATTTCTTTTTTTTCAATAGTTAAAATATGATCAGGGAGGTCTTAAAACGTGTATTTCCGTAAAATAAATTTTACAAAATTTTTTTTTCATTATGGGTACTTTGCTTATGTGCGCCTACATAGGTCGGAAAGTAAAAATGCCTGGGCAGTCGAGAATCTCGGCTCGAGAATCCAAATCGTATGCCGTTGACGGGAGGTCGGATTTCAGTTGTTAAAAGCGAGAAGGCAAATGTGAGCCTTTCTCTCTCGACTCCCGCGAGGCGATCCGAAATTACTTCGGGCAGCTTCGGAGAATCGAGAAAGAGGGCATGCGTCAATTTGCCTTTGTCAACTTTCCGAAACTCCACGAGCTCACGTACGCGTATCTGGCATGTGTGAGTTTGCACCCGACGGTGCTTTTCTGGCATCACGGGTCGTGTCGTTGCACTGCAGTGCGACTCGACGCACAGACACATTGGGCATACTCACGAGACCAGTGCATTTGAAGCCTTACAACTTCCACTTGCACCCCCGCCCACTAGGCAATCGACAAAAATCGGCAAAGAAAAGAAATTAATTCTTTTCTACGCCTAATAAATACAGTCCACTAAATAGTTTGTATATTACGAACAAGTGAAATTCTCCGCACCTATACGTTCGAATAACGAAGCCAGGAGCGTGAGGAAGCAAGCACGGCATAGATACGGATAACGTGTTTGCGTGTGTCTAACAGATAGCCGTGTTTTCCTGTTCACAAGAATCATAACCTGCCTCAACCGAAGCTCACCAGAGCGACTGAGAATTGGCGAGGCGACCAACGAGAACTGACGCATAAATAAACGTTAAATTATATTAGTTCTCGCTAAAATACGATATTTTAAATTTTTCTTTCGATTTCCTTAATTAGTTTGTGGCGTCGCCTCCCATGCTCGCCACCAGAGGGGTCGCGCTCTCACAAGCGCTCGACCGACCCCTCGGTTACTATATATACACTCCTCGAACGACTTCCCAATATCCCAGTCGTCTAAGGCAGGGCCTGCTAGAAAGCCTTACTGATGAGTCCACTGGCAGGCCCGGACGAAACGCGCTCCCTCCTTTCCTTTTCTGCCCTCCTACGGAATTCTCACGAGATCCTCTACCCGCAGCGAAGCAGCGCCACAAGTTTATTCATTTTTGTTAATTTGTAATAAACGGACGATCGTAAAGACCGACGAAAAGAAAATCATTTGCGTCCTAATCACTTCCCCAATAAACTCCTATTCCTCTATCGGGACTTCGTCGTTAAAAGCATCAGCATTTACACACCCCTATATTTTTTTTCTGATGGACAATAAAGAAATTGGTTAGAAATAAAATGGATACGATTCATAAAAGAAACTTCATATAAAATGTTTTATAAAACTTCAATCAATTCTGAAAAGGATCTTTGTGCCTTAAATCTTTCAATAAAAAAGAGACCAAAATTATTTTGTAATATATAGTTGTTATCATTATCTAGTACTTTAAGGCATCTGCCAAAAACAAGCATACAGTATATTAGCAGAACATTGAATTTTTTATCAATTTTCCATTTTGATAGAAAAATATTTTTTAATATTTTGACTGCCAAATGAGCCATATACAGGGTGTTCGGCTACCTATAGCAAAAATTTTAATGAGCGATAGTAGAGGCCAAAATAAGACGAAAATCAAGAATACTAATTTGTTGATGGAGGCTTCGTTGCAAAGTTATTAACATTTAAAGTTCCGCCTGTAGAATGACAATTTGATAAACAGCTGCGTTCGCGCGGACGGTTGCGACAGGCCAGTGCTAGTGGTTCTCACGCAGCATGAAAAATTCTACTTACCGACATTATCGACAGCCTTAGATTTTTGTCCACTTATGGGAATGCGAACACCTTACGTTGAATAAGATTCAACCTGTCTTATGAAAATCCAGAATGGCATATCAAAACTCGTCCGACGAGATTTTCACAGAGAAAGGGTGAATGCCAGTTCCAATACACAATGTTGTGAACAAAAATCATCCACATGCGATTATACACGCCCCACGATTGTCCACAGTGTCCACAAGTATCCACAAATAATCCTTTCAGGCACTAACCACTATGCAATTAAATAAACACGTACCGCGATTATGTTATTCGTGAATGTCTACGTGTACGTGTATCACGATTCTTCCGAGTTACTTACGAATAAAACTGTTATTAATTTTTCAAATACACTTCAATTTAAAAATGTAAACAGGAATTTAATAAGTATTCGCTGATTGTTTATATCACAGTATTTCTTACAGGCTACTTAATACATAACTATTGCGTGGACTCTCGCGACCGGTAAAATTGGAGTGGCGCGAAAGGAACGCTTTCCGAAGAGTAAGTTATTACTATCGGAATAGTTGGAATAAATGAATGTAGTACTGAACGAGCGTAGTTGACTTTTTGACTGTGTAACGTGGAATGTCTATATCAGGTCTGATGTCGGTATTTACATGGATGGTGGAATGTTCTTATTGGCTAATGTGTCGCGTTGTAGGAGTGTCGTTGGTTCTGAATGATTGGTGTAGTTGTTCTGTGTGGGTGTGGTTTGACTGTACTGGCGGAAAGAGCAGGCCCTGGTGAGGAAGCCCTTTCCGGGGTTGGGACGGAGCAGTGTGGCCAGATCTGGCATAATGGAGTGCATCGAAATCGACAACAGTGACGACGAACTTCCTTAGTGTTTAACGGAGTGGTGGGGATAGCAGGCATATACTATCGCCCGAGCCACGTGTACGAGACCTCGGCACTTCGCACAACTTCGGCAAATCGATAAAGAACGCTAGTGTGAGCCTTTCCTTCTTGCTCTTGTAAAAGAGAAACAGCTGAAATACGACCTCGCGATAATCGGCATACGATTCCAAGTCTCGACTGCCCCAACATTTTTACTTTCCGACCTATGTAAGGTATAAGGAAATTTATAAAGTATCATAATGGAAAAAAATTTCGAAATTTTTTTTTAGCGGAAATACACGTTTTAGGTCCCCCTCATCATATTGTGACTACTACAAAAAAACATATTTTTTTTTTGTTCCTATGCTTTTGACATGATTGCGTCTAAACGGCTGAATGAATTTCAATGAAACTTAACATTTAAGTTTTATGTTCTCGTGTTAAGGTCTCATTAGATTTTGAGCGTGATCAGTTCCCATATAATGATGATTATACGTCTGTAGTTTTATATTTATTTCGATACATATACATCATTTGTAACAAATTTTTAAAGCGATTTATATAAATCTTAAGAAGGATTAAGATCAAATATACTTTTCTCCTATCTTTCCTAGACAGGAAAAATTAAACGAAATCTTATGCCTTGCATACCTACTTAAACCACATAAAAAACGTATTCCACAAATATTTTAGAATAATGTTGTTCAAAGCAGTCTTACTCGTAAAGGGTTAATTAAGGGTTAATTAAAATGAAAAACCACTCTTAGCCAGTACCGTGCACGCTACAGAAATAGATTACTACTGACTTTTCCCACTATGTTTTTTAATGACCGTATCAAATTGTTACACACAATCAAATGTTATATATTTGACTTAACTTTACATAACAAAATAATTATAACGATAGGTAAAACAATAACGTGCACGCTACCGTTCAATGGAAACCACGGGAAGGTGGTGGTCACTTCCATCAGAAGGGAAATGTAAAAAATTGTTATTTCTTTGTAACATTATCACATGCCATATATTAGAACGTCTATATTCTTCTTTCCTTTTTTTTTGATTCCCCTCTAAATTCATTTCTGCAAAATGAAATATATTAAATTGACGTCTATATACTGCTATTCATTCAATAGAACTTTATTTCCAATTATTGCCTTTTAAAAACCTATGGGAACTGGGCTATATATATCTACGTCCTTTCTTCGTCCGGGCATTTCAACGGCCCATCGATGCGCGAGCAGTATAAACAAAACACTATCGCCACGTGCTCGAGCCACTGCTGTTTCTCTCGAGTCAGTTGAATTCGGTCGACGAGGACGAACATCAGGAGAAATTTAAAGGTACGTGCCGTAGGTCATTCTGAGACATTTAAATTGATAAAAAGCTTTCGCGCAGGTATTTTGTAATTTTCTGTTCTTTCGCTTTTCTGCTTTTATATCATGGAAACGGTTGCGAAATCGAAGAATAAGTGTAAGCGCGGTTTTTTATCTTCATGGATAAATGATCATAGATTTAAATCATGGATACGTGCAGTACCCCATGATAGAAGTCGTTTTTATTGTACTTTATGCAATAAGTCTTATTCTTGCGGTTCCTCAAACGTGTATAGACACGGAGAATCTGGGTGTCATAAAAAAAATAGTACTTCTAAAAGGACTTTTATGCCTCAATGGCTTGAGAATGATTATTTCAAGCCATGGTTGCATAAAGTCGACGGCGACCCTTATTCATGGTTCTGTTCGGTTTGCAACAAACAATTTTCATGTCGATTATCGACGATTTATAATCATGCAGATTCTCAGTGTCACATTGAGAATTATAAAAAGAGTAACGATAACGCACACAATTTGAATAATAATTTTACGACGCAATCCGAAGAATCGCCTCTGTCGTTGGATGAAAGGATAAAATCCGCGGAAATCAAATTTGCCAAATTAATAGCCAAAAAAAATATTCCGTATCGAACCGCAGAGACGATTCTTGAAGTTTTCAGACATTGGGCAAGATCCTGATGTCTTGAAACATATGTCGTTCGGTCGAACAAAGTGTTCAAATATTATATCAAACGTTTTGTATCCTTTAGAAACAAAACGTATTTCTAGTGTTCTACAAAACACTAAATTTTCTATTTATATTGACGAAACATCCGACTCGACCAACGAGAAATGGATGACGTTTCTTGTTCGTTATGTTGCACCCGAGACTTTGGATGTTCGAACGGAATTGGTAGAATTATTACATCTTGATGCCAGAAATTGTGGCGCAGATAATTTATTTAAAACATTTGAAATTGCCATGATAGAAAGAGAAATTCCGTTCGAAAATATTGTCGCGTTGTCATGTGACAACGCTGCTGTCATGACAGGGCGACACTCGTCCTTTATGACAAAGCTTGCAACAAAATGCAGGGACAAATTTTTGACTGTCCGCTGTCCGTGTCATCTGTCTGCAATGGTAGTGCGCGAAGCGTGCAATACCATTCCAGACATATGCGAGGAGTTGTTACGAAAAGTAGCAACTTTCATATACAGTAGTCCCAAACGTTCGGCTATATTCCGCGAATTTCAGCAATGTTTTCAAACAACCGACAGAAAAATTTTAAAATTGTGTTCTACGCGATGGTTATCGCATTATACATCCGTAGTTACACTTTTAGAGAATTGGGACTCTGTATTGCTTTTTTTGCAAGAATTGACAATAAGCGAGAAATCAGAGTCCGGGGAACGTCTGTTAATCTCGATGCAAAATCCAGAGGCCAAAGCATATCTTTATTTTCTAAATTACGCTCTTGAGTTTTTTTATAAATTTAGCATTTTCTTTCAAACTCAAGAGACAAGAATTCATTTGCTTCAAAAGACTGCGGCAGAACTTTTATGCGATATATTACGCAATTTTCTGAAACCGCAGCTTTTGAAACACATGGATTTAGTAAGAATGATGAATTTTTCTGTAGTCGAAAATCAACTCCCATTTAATAGTATAAATTTAGGAACAGAGTGTCTTAATTTTCTGCATCAACTGAATGCAGAAGGCAAGTCCGACATCGTAGAAACCGTAAGGAAAAATTGTTTAATGTTTTATATTACAGCTGCAAATGAATTTCTTAGCAAGTTGTATGTTTTTGAACCCACTTTTATATTAAATGATACAAATAGAGACATTTCCTTCAGAAATGTTCTCTTAATCGCTAAGAAATTCGGCGGTTTCGACGAAGAAGGACTGCAAACAGAATGGTCAGTATTGCCTTTGGAATTTACAACGAAAGGTAGACAGACTGTTGAACGTCGTAGCTGATCGTTCGGTCAGTGAATGACTCGACTAAGCCGTTTATTGGTAAACTTTTGGAAACAGAGATTATATAATACGAATTGTCTGCCCGGCCATACGCCGCTGCAGTTAATCCTGTTTGGTAAACCTGTAACAGAAAGAGACACGAATAGGCGTTAAATACCTGTGAACGTGAGTCACGCTGTGTGTCTTACTTTCTTCCGCGCTCGTCTGGTCTGTGCTTGTCGCACCCAGGAGCGGGGATCTCAGCCGCCGCGATGCGCAGCTAAGCTAGTGGACTGTATGTGTGAGCGTTCCCGTTAAATCGGGAATCGCTTGCTTATTATTGTCGTGTACGAGATTTCTGCTCGTCTAATTTCACGACTTCAATTTATGACTGCGATTTATGACTGTAATTTATGACTGTCGCAGGAGAAGGTGATCGGAGGGAGGTTGTAAGGCTCCAACCTTTCAGCCGGTCCCCGGCCCTTCACCGCCTTCGTAAGTGCGTACGGGCACTGTGTGGTGCAGGCTTGTCAACGGCGCCCTTAGGGCGACTTACGGTTGGGCCTGAGACCACGTTGCTTGTCGGAGTCTCCGTCCTACGCGCAGGGACCGTACTCCCTGGCGATTTTGGGTCGTGTCCTAGCTTTCGCCGATAGCTGGGGTTTAAAAATGTGTCCCGCTTCGACTAGAAGACGGCAAATCCACCCAGGGTATTATTCACCCCTGTATGGTGGGTTCGAAGCCGTTTCTGACAGTCAATTGGAGGAAGGAGTTTGTACCTCGATCCTCTAGGGCACGATGATTCCACTCAGGGTTTCTTCCCACACCTGGATTATGGAGTCGTGCCCTAAGAAAAGCGCGAAGAACCTCGCACCTATAAATTGGGATGAGCTTAGCCCTCTATCCCTGGGGAAACGATTGATTCCACTCAGGGTTTCTTCCCACACCTGTTTATGGGATCGTTTCCCCGGAAGCACTCGAATTACTTCGAGTCTATTCCGAATTAAATGAAGTCTGATTACAGAGCTCGGTCGTGTACCGACTGGCTCGATACGATAACTCGCGAATAATTCCTTTGCAACTCCGAGGGTAGTCGAAGAACTCGACTCGGGTCGGATTGCTCGAATTATTCGTTTATGCGACTGCTGAGCGTGTTCGTATACCGAAGTGCTCGTGGCAGTGGTTTGATAGCGAGTGACGGACGAGCACGAGCTGCCAAAAGTGAGCGCGTGAGTGGGGAGAGTCTTCCGTCACGCGGCGCTGTCGCCGTGTCTCTCGTCCGTCTCTGTCTATTATAGAGTTTTCGTACCTTCTCTAAACTCGGGCGTTTAAACCGCTTGTTTCAAAATTGAACGTTAATTAATCGTTCGCGTGACTTTGCAGAAAACCTCGAGAACCGTGTTTTTCTGTCCTCTAATATTTTGAATAGCGGACGCGTCGACCTAGAATCTTCCTGGTCGGTCGCGTAACCGAAAACAAACCGGGTAACGAATTGTTTCGGATTTAAATTAAATTTCGCATTTTACTCGATATTTAAACATATATCATTTTTCCATTTTTATGGCTCGTGTGTATATTAATAAAAATTAATGCATTCACGAGTTAGTTTTTCATTATATTGTAATTTCATTACATTAATAAGAACATTTTAATATACGGCATGTGATAATGTTACAAAGAAATAACAATTTTTTACATTTCCTTCCGGATGGAAGTGACCACCACCTTCCCGTGGTTTCCATTGAACGGTAGCGTGCACGTTATTGTTTTACCTATCGTTACAATTATTTTGTTATGTAAAGTTAAGTCAAATATATAACATTTGATTGTGTGTAACAATTTGATACGGTTATTAAAAAACATAGTGGGAAAAGTCAGTAGTAATCTATTTCTGTAGCGTGCACGGTACTGGCTAAGAGTGGTTTTTCATTTTAATTAACCCTTAATTAACCCTTTACGAGTAAGACTGCTTTGAACAACATTATTCTAAAATATTTGTGGAATACGTTTTTAATGTGGTTTAGGTAGGTATGCAATGCATAAGATTTCGTTTAATTTTTCCTTTCTAGAAAAGATAGGAGAAAAGTATATTTGATCTTAATCCTTCTTAAGATTTATATAAATCGCTTTAAAAATTTGTTACAAATGATGTATATGTATCGAAATAATTATAAAACTAAAAACGTATAATCATCATTATATGGGAGCTGATCACGCTCAAAATCTAATGAGACCTTGAAACGAGAACATAAAACTTAAATGTTAAGTTTCATTGAAATTCGTTCAGCCGTTTAGATGCAATCATGTCAAAAGCATAGGAACAAAAAAAAAATATGTTTTTTTGTAGTAGTCACAATATGATGAGGGGGACCTAAAACGTGTATTTCCGCTAAAAAAAAATTTCGAAATTTTTTTCCATTATGATACTTTATAAATTTCCTTATAGCTTACATAGGTTGGAAAGTAAAAATGCTGGGACAGTCGAGGCTTGGAATCGTATGCCACTTATCGCGAGGTCGTATTTCAGTTGTTTTGTCATTTACAAGAGCAAGAAGGAAAGGCTCACACTAGCGTTCTTTATCGATTTCCCGAAGTTGTGCGCAAGCGCCGAGCTCACGTACACGTGGCTCGTGCGGTAGTATATGCCTGCTATCCCCACCACTCCATTAGACGCTAAGGAAGTTCGTCGTCACTGTTGTCGATTTCGATGCACTCAATTATGCCAGATCTGGCCACACTGGGACGGAGTTTTCTAGTAAATTTGAATGTTAGTAACAATTAAGTGAAAGCTAGCCAAGTGAAAGTGCGCGCTAGCCGCGCACGTGCATTTCAGCTGTCTAGAAAACTCCGTCTTGGTTACCCTTGAGAAACAAAAGGCTGAGGGTCGTTTGCAGGCCCGGCCAACGGCTCGACCGAGGGCCTTGACTGTCGCCAACTAACCCTGCCATAAAGGCTAAATTGCGAGGTCCTGCTCGCGTCGCAACAATAACCGAATCAAATATGTCTAAAATGTGTCGCGTGAACGCGTTTTACGACTGACTAGCTGGCCGAACACGTACCGATGCTGCCCTTTGTCTCCGCTGTGTGTGAGAGAGATAAGCGAGGCGAGTGACGTAGAATCGGGGCCTGTTCGGCATTTGTTTCTCTGAACCTCGTCGATCGATGGCACAGTCAGCTGCTAGTATTGTTACATTCTTCGCCGTGAAGGTAAATCGATGCGAAAATTTCATTTATCCTGCGATTCCTTTTTACATTTTTAAATTGAAGTGTATTTGAAAAATTAATAACAGTTTTATTCGTAAGTAACTCGGAGGAATCGTGATACACGTACACGTAGACATTCACGAATAACATAATCGCGGTACGTGTTTATTTAATTGCATAGTGGTTAGTGCCTGAAAGGATTATTTGTGGATACTTGTGGACACTGTGGACAATCGTGGGGCGTGTATAATCGCATGTGGGTGATTTTTGTTCACAACATTGTGTATTAGAACTGGCATTCACCCTTTCTCTGTGAAAATCTCGTCGGGCGAGTTTTGATATGCCCTTCTGGATTTTCATAAGACAGGTTGAATCTTATTCAACGTAAGGTGTTCGCATTCCCATAAGTGGACAAAAATCTAAGGCTGTCGATAATGTCGGTAAGCAGAATTTTTCATGCTGCGTGAGAACCACTAGCACTCGCCTGCCGCAACCGTTCACGCGAACGCAGCCGTTTAGCGGATTGTCATTCTACAGGCGGAACTTTAAATGTTAATAACTTTGCAACGAAGCCTCCATCAACAAATTAGTATTCTTGATTTTCGTCTTATTTTGGCCTCTACTATCGCTCATTGAAATTTTTGCTATAGGTAGCCGAACACCCTGTATTGGTGACAAGATGTTTAATTGTGGAATTAAAACATTTAATTCTCAAGTTGAAATGTTAAAGGAAATATTTGAATAGGAATCATTAATTTTAGAGAGGTTAATAAATACTAAAACAAATTTTAAGTTATGTAGTTTACAATTATCTAAAATTGTAGTTTTGGTCTCGTAAAAAATTATACGGTTTTAGTCTGGCAGTCGACGTGTTAATATGGTCAAATACAAATGTTTAAATATTTCGAAATGGAAAATATACAGGGTGTTCGGACACCCTTGAGAAAAATTTTAATGAGAGATTCTAGAGGCCAAAATAATACGGAAATGAAGAATATCAATTTGTTGATTGAGGCTTCGTTAAAAAGTTATTAACGTTTAACGTTTCGACTGTAGAACGGCAATCTGCGAACAGCTGCGTCTATGCGATAGTGGTTTTCTGTCTATAAGGCTGTCGATACGTAAGTAAGGAGTTTTTCTCATGCTGAGTGAGAACCATTATCACATGCACGCAGCTGTTCGCAGATTACTGTTCTACAGGTAGAACATAAACCGTTAATGATATTTTAACGAAGCCTCAATCAACAAATTGGTATTCTTGATTTTCGTCTTACTTTGATCTCTAGAATCTCCCATTCAAATTTTTCCCAGAGGTGACCGAACACCCTGTATGACTTGGGTGACTTTCATAATAACCGGTACATTTAATAAAATGTTCCATCATCGGATGGAACAATTGCTGGTATTATATATGATTTTTTTATAATAAATAGTTGACAAAAAATGTAGTACCAATATGATAGACCTTGTAGGTATTATGCATTAAGTTTGGGAACTGCACTTGATGACATTATTTTGAATCGATGGATAGGACACAAGAGGCCACTTTCTTCGTCAACTTTTTTATGAGACTCAACTTTAACACTGCTAAAATTTTTCTCTTGTGGGCCATTAAAGGATATGGTATTCCGTTAGGCAAAGTTTAAAACTCGCGGTCTTGGTGCCGTAATTCGATTGCGATAGTGCATCATCACTAATGGTCATCATTTTGAACCAGGAACCATAACAGTTGTAATCAAAATAAATTTATAGGATTGTTACGAGCCAGGGCCATGCAGCGCGCGTGGCCTGCGAGTGCGAGTGAGAGTATGGAATATGGTATCAATTTGTTAGTGAGGTGCACGGACGAACCTAATGCGAGATCGGGCAGCCGCTAGAATAGTTGTTAATGAGGACGAACCTGATGCGTAATCAGGGAGCCTTTAGGATGGAGTCACGCACGGACGAACCTGGTGCGAAACCAGGGAGCCGTAGGAGGGTGAAACATCCTGAACAAACCCGATGCGAAATCGGGGAGTCACTAGGATTGCTGATAACGACGCAGACGAACCCAATGCGAAATCGGAGAGCTGCTAGGAGCTTGGAACAAACGCAGACGAACTCGATGCATAATCGAGGAGCTGCTGGGAGGTTGGATAAATCACAGACGAGCCTGATGCGTGCCCAACGGACCGTTGTATTTATGTGGTTCCAGCAGATGATTCGGGCTGGAGCCACGCAACGGTCCGTTGGTGCAGTCCTGCCGCATTGGCAAGAGTGGCAGGACAAACCGAGTAGGCTATCTTACAGGATGACACAGGTGCTCACCGGGCATGGATGCTTTGATGAGTACCTGTATCGAATCGGGAAGGAGACGACGGCAGTGTGCCACCATTGTGGAGGACCCCAGAACAAGTCGCAGCACACGCTGGCAGCCTGCCCAGCGTGGGCAGATGAGCGCCGAGGAGAGAACCTGGCAAGTGGTGGCCTTCTTCTGTGAGGTAGTTATGTCACAGAAGGAGGTCGCCGAGCGGGAGCGCGAGCGGGCAGCGCATCCCGCTTGGTGAGGAGGGCCCGGAGGGGGGCCAGGGCGAGACATCCTTCGCCTCCTGGCCCCCTCCAACGGCCTTGAGGTCTGGAGCGACCTCCAGAAACGGGGCGGTTCGTTAGCACTCTCCTCCGACCACCACGTCGGTGGCCAGGAGATTGACGGGCCGCTCATGGGGGCTGCAGGTGCTCGGTGCGAGGGGGCCGAGCACCGAAGGCAGCCGCGGGCGTCGGGTGACGTGGTGTCCGCGGCGGTGAAAGCAGGGAGGGAGAGACAAGTCGTCCTTCCCCCCGGGATGAGCCTCGGTAAGAGGCCGGCACTAACCCGAGCCTATATGGGGCCAAGGGGTGTCCATGAAGATTTCCCCACGTACAAAAAAAAAGACAAGCCTGATGCGTAATCAGGGAGCCACGAGGATGGTATTAGATTGCGTGGGCGAACTCGATGCGTAATCGAGGAGTCACTGGGTTGTAAGAATTTGTATTTGGATTCAGGATATGTTAATTGACCTCGTAACATTCAATTATTAAATATAATATAACCCGAGTGGCAAGATTATATTATTGTGGGAACGTTTAACTAATAATAATCGCTTTATGTAATGATGGGTTAAAGAAGCTAGGTAACTCTAATTTAATAATAAAACTAGATATATTTTTAAACCAAGAAATAAAATACATGTGTTTCGTGTATGTTATGTCGCGTTCAAAGAATGATTATATTTACCTAAAATGATCTTGCTCGGTGTTGACGCACTGGTGATGCGGGGGTAAGTCGATTGAAAATAAAGGCCGTAACAGAATTTATACCGGTTTACGGATTCTATATGGTTTAAAATTGATACGAAAGGGTACTGTAGCCCGATCTCACGAGATGCAACTGACTATCAAAACCGTGGACAGCGTAACGAGACGTGATGTTAACTCTAAACGTAACTGTAGAATTCTGATCCCCCGAGTAAGGAAACCAAGGGGGTTATAATACACAAAAATGTGTGGGGGAGGATTCAGATGCACGTTAGACATTACCATATTTGGTAATCTCCGAACTTCGTTAGTCACCGAGCAGCTGCATCTCGTGGGAACTGACTCTATATTCTAAAGGGTAGATAAGTAGCAGAGCTTTTTCCTAATGAACGCAAGTCGCACGGAAAAATTGGGGAATGAAACGTTCAGCATATGTAACAGGATAACAATTGTTTTCTCGGCTAAAGTGTTTTTAGTTACAAACAAGGTAAATATTTACTTGAGTGGCTTTGCTCTAGACTTTTTTGTTTTTCTTCGAATTTTTCACAAAACGCTGTATCTGATCTTTATAAAGAAATATAGATTGGTTGAGGATAAAAAAGCAATGCACTTTTGCGCTCTTTTGACACACACAAACAAAATTAAAAAAAAAAAATAGTCTGTGTAGGGCGATCTTAATTAATTTTGAGTATGTTATAGAGCACGAGATTGTGCTCTAACATCATTTATGTGAACAATAATTGTCGCTCAGCGTCAGTTTTCGAGATATTTGCAAAAATTACTAATAGTACTCCATTTACATCGTAGGCGCGTAGCGTCTGCAAAAGATCGCCATTTGCTTTATGTTTCAATAAACATAAACGCTAGACAAAAAGATTTAATGTAACCTATTTCATTCATATACTAACCAATTTCAATGATAACTGATCTAACTTGTACAACGTGTTCGGCTATCTTTAAGGGGATGATTCTACAGACCAAAATAAGACAAAAATTAAGAATGACGATATTTCAGTACAGGCTCTGTCTTGAAGTTATTAAAACTTAAGAATCCTGCATCTGCGTGCGCAGGGTAGCTCACTCCATAATGCGTCCAGTGATGACGGGCGCACGAAAAATATATTATGTAGAAATCGTACTTACCGACGTATCCGACAGCATTACATTCTTATTTCAATTTACGTTATATTGAACAATATTGAATCTGTCTTGTAAAAATCAAGCAGGGCATATCAAAACTCGCCCAACGAGATTTTGAAACGGAGACGATGAATGCTACTGCTAATACACAACTTTGTCTTCAAAAATCAGCCACTTGTCTAATAAAAAATTCATAAACAGCGCAAAAGCATTAAATAGTTTATTTAAAGAAAATGCTGCATATAATTTAAATATGCAGCATTCTCTGTTAGTAAAATAACTGCAATGCCCCTAAGTTACATTTACAATGACTATCGCCACTATCATAGTACCAGCTGCATCAACATCGATTCGACGCTCGAGGAACTTCGGAGGATCTCTAAACTTCGATAGAACGTTACGTAGCAGTTTTCCCGTGAAATGCGACAGAATACGTAATGCAATTTCTCTAAGACGATTAACATAACTGCAGACAACGTTCTCATAGTGTTTTGCTGATACCAAATTATATATCGTGCGTTCCAATATCCAATATGTACATGAAATTGGGCCATCGAACGGGGAAAGTCGAACCACGTTTATTCCAACCAGCTATTGGTAATCACGGAAACTATTATTTAGAAAAATAATTAACTAAAATTTTAACAGTACTGTGTGAACGTCATAGTTAGTATATAATTAAAAAGTAAAAGTGAAAAACATTAAAAATGCCATTAATCAAATTGAAAATAACACACAGCCCAGGATTTCACTTGTAATTAAAAGACGTTTTACTTGTTGAATAGTTGGTTTCCACAGGAACGCAAATAACGTTGGGGCCAAGTCTCGAAATACATTTTAAAGGATAAAGATTTGGTTTATTGTCTGTAGATAAATTATTGAAAAAGTATATTTCAAGTTTACACTTAAATCTAGGAGAAGGAACTGTTTACTTTGTGTATAAATTAAATTCATACGAGGGTAATTAATTAGTTATGTAGAGCAAGACTTTTGAGATTAGGTTTCATTCCTTAATCCTATGTCTATCAAGATGTCAACATCGGAGCATGTACCAAGTTTGAGAAACTGTAAAATTTGTAGATCTAGTCATATACTAATGATATTTTATGCATTATTAAAGTATAAAATATGTTCATAATATATTATTTTTATATTTTACTTACAGATCTTACAGTTAAACTTGGTCTGTGATTGAAACTCATGTCAAGGATTAGACTTAATCTTTAATATCAACGTTTTAACGAATTTCTCTTCGCAATACATTAATTTTAAAACAAAGGGAATACAAACAGAACATGAAATTATAAATGTGATATAGTAATTTAACCTGACTTAATTTCGAATTAATAATCATTCTTTATTGTTATTAAGACCATTAAATATTAATATTAAATATTAATTGGAAATTATATTAGATTAGATTATCCAAATCAGATTATATTCATTGTTAATGCTTAATTGTGCTTGTAAATTATTATACCATGTTTATATTATTAGTATGTTCTATACGTGCATTCTCCATTTTTTAAGATTTATCTGTTGAGTAGAGTTTAAATCGATAGCTAAAACGTCGAAATTACAAAATTATTGATTTTAATTATTGTTCAAAACATTTAAGATAAAAAAGGCTTATTTGGTTTGTAGATGAAGATGAAGCCAAGGACAAAGAAACTGTCTAACAAAAATTCTAACAGGCTCTAACAACCTTAGCAGGCCTTGCTGAATCGTACCGTAGCGGCGGTACTGGCCAGGTAGTCGCATGAGTTTTCTTTTAAACTCTGAGGGGTTGTAAGGCCCTCTTAACCTTCGTGGTACGCGGGTTCCTAGCCGTCGCTCGCCAAATTAATCTTGAGCGACTATTTAATTGCCGGATTGTTTCGAATCGAAATCCGGCTGTTCTCTTTGATGTCAAATCACGAGTTGTTGCTCACGAACCGCTTGAGCTGAGTTTTCGCGAAATGATCTTCGAACAACGAATGGTTCACGGGACGATTGAACTTTCTAAGCTGCGATTTCTTCGAAGATCGAATGATGAGTGTTCCCGAAACGATGGAACTGCAGATTTTGGAACGTTTACTCTGAGGTTTCGGCGACGAGTTAAAGATTTCGATCGTTGTTGTCTGAGGTTTCAGCGACGAGTTAAAGAAGATTTCGACCGTTGTCTTCGAACTTTTAGCGACGAGTTAAAGAAGATTTCGACCGTTGTCTTCGAACATTTAGCGACGAGTCAAAGAAGATTTCGACCGTTGTCTTCGAACATTTAGCGACGAGTCAAAGAAGATTTCGACCGTTGTCTTCGAACATTTAGCGACGAGTGTCGAAGTGTCCGGAGCCCGTTTCCTCCTCGGCTCTAACCCCCTCCGAAACGCGATTGCGGGGGTTTGTCAACCGATTCGCGTTGACTTTTTCCGTTTATCGATTGGCCATCGACTTGGGGGAGGAGGATCGATTTTCCTGCCCCGTTGGCCAGGAAACTCCTCCCTCGCGCGATCGTGGAGGAGGAAGAGTCCCATCTCACCCTGGACGAGGGTGACCGAGGTTTCCTCCCCAAGTCGAAGGCCCCGTTAATTTTGCCGAGGAAAAAACGGGACTCCGAATTACGTCTGGCTACACGTGCGTTGCAGACGTTTTATGGCTGCATTGTTCCATGAGTTGGCGACGGTCGTTGTAGAGGACCGTGCCACCCGCGGAACAATGCAGCCCTTCGTCGGTCAACTCGGGCCTTGCCCTTTCGAAAAGCTAAAGCGCTTGAATGCTTTACGATGAAATTTGCCAGATGCGGAATGTTCGAAGACTTTTTCGACAAAGTCAAGGTTCCGCATCTGGCACCATAAACGAGCGGAAAAACCCGAGCTGACCGGACTTGCCTTAAACGCCGGAACATTGAATGGTCAATCGAGGAGCGTATACAGAGTGGTCTATGCAACTTGTGCACCTCTGTAACTTTCAAAGCATGCGTAACTCAAAAAAATTTTGTATAAAAAAGTTGCATGTTTTGAAGGGATACACTATGCAGTGCATTTGTCTTTTTTTTTATAGATGAAGGCGTTTTTTAAATGGAATATTGTACTCTTTATACTAAAATATGGAAGAATATCATATTCTGAGTAAAAAACTATAAAGGTTTTACATAGCAAGACAACGTAGAAGAGGAAGACGCCGGGCCTTCTCAAATGGTTGTCATTGTACAAACACCTAAATCGTGGGACCAAAGCGAGGAAGACTCACTTTTCAGTCAGTCTTTTATGATCAGTCCTTATGAGACGTCGAGTTTGAAATACAGATTATTGAAACGTTCCTGGTCTTAGTACTTTGTGTTTAACTCAGAACCCATCCGACATTTTACTCTCGGTTACAAATATTCAGCTTGCGATTGTTTACAAAAGTGTTGATCTATATCAGTCCTAAACCTAATAACTAATGCATAATTTCACTTTATTTCTAGACAATTTTCTACACGTAATATCACATTGGAGACTCAACCTTATCATAGATTTGTGCAGAACAGTGAAAATTGTCAAAAAATGAAGTAAAATTACTCATTAATTACCACCTGCCACCTCCCCTGTCACCTGGATAACCAAATGGGTGCATGGGGGCAGTCAGAAACCATACGGCGGAGCCAACTTTTGACGTGAATGTTTTTTCTATATACAATAGTTCCTCACTAATGTTCGCTACTTTTTCCCTCAATATTCTTCACCAAATTATCCCCACCATTTTCTAAAATTGTATCGACGAGGCGAGCGTTCATGTTATCTTGTTTATTAAATTAAACCAAACTTCCTTCAAACGTGAAAAACGAAGTTTAAAAATAAGAAAGAAGACACATAAGGACTGGTTGTTGAACTCGCTATTGGACAAAGTTCTGCCTGTAGAACTGCAATCTGTGAACAGCTGCGTGCTTGCGATAGTCGTGCTGTCGATACGTCAGTAAGAAGAGTTTTTCATGCTGAATGTGAACCACTATTACGCGCATACAGCTGTTCGCATATTGCCGTTCTACAGGCGGGACTTTAAACGCTAATAACTTTTTAACGAAGCCTCAATCAATAAATTGGTATTTTTAATTTTTGTCTTATTTTGGCCATTAGAATCTTCCATTAAAATTTTTCCCAGAGGTGGCCGAACACCCTATATACAAATAACAACGCATTAAGTCAATTACTTCTTTAACAGGTTGTAACTAAGAAAATTGACACAAATAGCCGTTCCGAACGTCTTAACGTGTGTATTTTTCAATTCTGTAAACTCCGAGCCTTGAAACGGAGATGACTTTTTATGCGCTTTAGTTCGCGAAAGCTTTTAATCCAGCTACTCAAGTCCTCTCGAGGAACCGTCAGCAGTGTTTCTCGTAGTGGATAAAAACGCGGACGAGACAGCTATCACCTCCGTTTCTCGTTTCGTTGAAATATTTACATTGTTAAAGGGGTGAACGGAGCAATCCTCTTCTAGGAGGTTTTATCCCTCGCAAGCACACGACCTGAGGAAAAATGGGCTTCGCTATTATAGCGTCGATACCGAATTAAAATGCTAATTCGTCGCATTAATTTCCAGCCATCATGGCCCACCTTATCTTGTTACAGCTGGCTAATAGTTTTAAATGTTTTTAGGTTTTACTCATGGTGCGTCTACAGCGATACTGACATGTCTGTATAAATCTATAGCCGACGATTTGGTATAAACATTTACGTTGTAAACACTGTTAGTAACATTAGCAAAGCTAGCACTTTTATTTCAGGATTTATTGCCAAACCTGTTAAAGATTGTATAATTATATACAACCAAATTAGAGCAAATAGTATTAACAACGGATAGTCTAAATCATAAAAAGCATTGAACAAGTCGATTTAATTATAAAATTTGTTAACGTTAATACATACCAGTTGTTAGTGGCATTATATTCATCTAAAAGTGTCCTATAATACTCTTTATGAAATAATAGGGAATGTTTTAGGTTTCTAATTGTCGTATTAAACTTAATGTATTGTAAAGTAGCGATAGTAATATGGCAATTAAATTAAAATTCAAATGTCCAAGAAAAGTTAAATAATCTTTTCATTTGCAATTATTTTACATTACAGTAACCAAAATCAGTATATCGCCATAGGAATTTGAAACAAAGACCAAACACAGATTTCTAATCAATATTTACTATAATATTATGAAACTCAATTAATAATGAGTGACATAACACTTGTTTTTAAGCATACTATTAGGTGTACAAATGAATATTCCAAATTATCTTAAACAGTTATAAAATCAAGTTTAAAGTCAATAGATTTTCCCGCTCTTTTGCGGTCATATAGTGTTGACATATAGCTAATAAAAACAAAAGATAGTTTAACGAAAGACCTAAAATAACCTTTAAAAGTATTCAATTCAGTAGAGTCGAAAATGGCAACAGATAAGGTGCATATCCGACACTGCATTCTTTACGAATTCCAACAAGGGGAAAATGCTGCAAGAGCGTGCGAATCGATTTGTTCCTTTCTCGGTGAAGGTGTTGTATCGTATGACGTGTGCGCATTTTGGTTTAAGCGGTTTAAAAGCGGTGATTTCAGTCTAATCGACAAACAACGCCCGGGAGGATCTCGGAAGTGCGATAACGATGATTTGGAACAACTGCTCGCTGAGAATGCGGCACAAACGCAAAAAGAACTTGCAAAACAGTTAGGAATAACTCAGCAAACGATTTTCAAACGCCTACGTGAGATGGGAAAGATCCAGAAAGAAGGAAAATGGGTCCCGCATGAACTCACTGCAACCAATAAAAAGATCAACAATCTTTCTCTTTTCAATAAGCAGTGTCAAAAGTCTTTCTTGTGGAAAATCGTTACGGGCGATGAGAAGTGGATACTCTATGAAACGTAGAAAGTCATGGGTAAATCCCGGCGAAGCATCAACATCGGTTGCAAAACCCAATCGTTTCGGAAAGAAGGTTCTTCTCTGCATTTGGTGGGATATCAAGGGCGTGATTTATTATGAGTTGTTGGTACCGGGTGAAACAGTTACTGCGGACTGCGAACGCTAATTAATCTGTTTGAGTTAAGCATTGGAACGAAAACATCCGTATACTGGCAAAGGAGAACGTCCAGTGAAATTATTGTATGACAACGCCAGGCCACATATTACTTCGCATACAAAAGACACCATAATGAGTCTTGGCTAGAACGTCTTGCAGCACCCGGCGTATTCACCAGACATTGCTTCATCGATTCCGATCGATGCAACACGCTTTATCCGATACGCACTTCCAATCAGTGGATGAGATCCGAAAATGGCTTGACGACTTTATTGGGTCCAAAAACGTAAAATTTTTCCGAGATGGAATTCATCAGCTGCCTGAAAGATGGCTTAAAGTTATAAAAAGTAACGGCGAATACTTTGATTGAACAATTCAATTTACTTTCTTTTAAAATAAACATTGAATATGGCTGAAAAAATTGGATTATTCATTTGTACACCTAATAAATTAAAATAGTTGCTAGTGATTCCTTCTTTAATTTGTTAATATATTACTACTACGTTCCGTATAACACTTTTTTTATCTTCATTATTGTGAGAAATATATCACATAATCAATATTCAATCGATATCGTCGGGCCCTACTAGTCCCGAGTACAGCACTGACAGTTTGCACATGCGTGTATGCGATGCGAATGGCATGCTTTTCGCTGAGTTGAATATGAGCACTCTACGTGTACTTACATGTGTTTCATCCGTTTTATACTTTGTTACCTGTTTAATATAAACGGCCATATCTAGAAATATCTACATATACAGGGTGGGCCAATAACTATGTCCACCTTGAATATCTCCGTTATTTGTAATAATATTAAAAAATTTTACATACAAAACTTGCACCGTACAGAGGGGGACACATTGTGATATAAACATTTTTCGTGTGGGTGGAGGCATAGAGGAGATTTCAAGGTCACCTTCATTTTTTTAAATGGGATCACCCTTTTTGAATCACCTACAATGATAGTCCTATTCATTAGGAATTCAGTGACTATAATTGTTCAAGGTCATGCAAGGTCAAATGTGGTAGTAAAATAAACTTTCTTACATTACAGAAGATGTTCGAAATGGTGACCGTTTGCGTCAATGCAAAGTTCCAGTCTTCGTATCGCTGCATCACGTGCCTGTCTTATCGTCTCTGAACTTATTTTAGCACATGCTGCAATTATCCGTTGTTTCATATTTTCTGTTGTAGTGGGTACTTCTTGATAAACAACATTTTTCAATGCTCCCCAGAGAAAAAAATCTAATGGAGTTAAGTCTGGAGAGCGAGCTGGCCAAGAAACTAATCCTCCACGTCCTATCCATCGATTTGGGTAAAGTTCGTTAAGTGCATCTCTTACTCTCCGAGCATAATGTGCTGGGCAGCCGTCGTGCTGTAACCACATCAATTGGCGAATGTTTAATGGTACATTTTCTAATAAAATCCCCAATGTATTTCGTATAAAGTGTTCATATCGTTCGCCAGTAAGATGTCCATTTATAAAATGCGGTCCGATTATTTTATCATCAACGATTCCGCACCACACATTAACTGA
Organism: Colletes gigas; assembly: GCF_013123115.1. Lineage (NCBI taxonomy): Eukaryota > Metazoa > Arthropoda > Insecta > Hymenoptera > Colletidae > Colletes > Colletes gigas. The sequence continues at coordinate 478,876 of NW_025106685.1, read as the reverse complement.
CCACTGTCGTTGATGCTCAACTTGTCGTAACCAATATGGATTATCGGGACTCCAATAATGCATATTATGCAAATTGAGATTTCCATGGTTAGTAAAGGTAGCTTCATCGGTGAACAGTATTACAGAAATAAATGTTTCATTCATTTGTATTTTTTGTAGAGCCCACTGACAAAATGTGACACGATTCATAAAATCCGCACCGTATAACTGTTGATGGAGACTAATATGGTATGGATGAAATTTATGTCGTGCAAGGATTCGTAGTACGCTGCTTCTACTGATAGCCGATTCACGTTCAATCTGTCGGGAACTAATCTGCGGGTTACGAGTTACAATTGCAAGAACAGAAACTTCATTTCTTTTGTCAGTTGCTCTTTTACGACGACCGCTCTTACGGGTACCCAAACTTCCGGTTTCCTTTAATTTTTTGCACAATCTTTGAAATGTTCGGTGCGAAGGATGTGTACGGTTTGGATATCGTTCAGCATACAAGGCTGTAGCTCTTATTGAATTTTGTCGCATTTCTCCATAAATGAGGATCATATCCACTTGCTCTTCAAAAGAAAACTTCATTTTGATAATCACACTGTTGCTTGATTTAACAGTCCACTGAGACTGACTATCGATATTCCATGTCAATGTTACGAACTGCCGTAATATTTACATTTCTAGCTATACGCGATGTATTGCCACAACATAAACAATGTTACAAGAACATTCGTTTACATGAAAGTAAGGATCTATGAAGTACAGCACGTGCTAAAATAAGTTCAGAGACGATAAGACAGGCACGTGATGCAGCGATACGAAGACTGGAACTTTGCATTGACGCAAACGGTCACCATTTCGAACATCTTCTGTAATGTAAGAAAGTTTATTTTACTACCACATTTGACCTTGCATGACCTTGAACAATTATAGTCACTGAATTCCTAATGAATAGGACTATCATTGTAGGTGATTCAAAAAGGGTGATCCCATTTAAAAAAATGAAGGTGACCTTGAAATCTCCTCTATGCCTCCACCCACACGAAAAATGTTTATATCACAATGTGTCCCCCTCTGTACGGTGCAAGTTTTGTATGTAAAATTTTTTAATATTATTACAAATAACGGAGATATTCAAGGTGGACATAGTTATTGGCCCACCCTGTATATTAATAAACACTTTGATTTGAACTGATTAGGATGCTTTTTTAAATTTACTACATGTGTATCAATAATTAACCCGATCCAACCTCGTTCCTCGCTAAAAACTTGACGACAATTATGTATATCAGTGCAAAAAAAAAGATTTAAAAATATAGTTTTACATATTCGGTTCTCCCTAATCGAGGTCTTTAGATCTGTTCGTGTTTACTTGTCATTAAAGTTGTAAAGTACATATAAAATTGTTATGTGTTTGTTTATAAATTTAATTGAAAAATTCGAAAGTATTTGTAATTTTAAGAAACTGTTCGTGTTCGAATATTCGCGTGAAAAATTTGTTCAATGTAATCATTCTATCCCTGCAGAAATTCTTATTATTGTTTTATGTTACTGTTGTTATTATGTTTTTTTATTTTCACGCTTAATAGTTCGTTCAATAACTAAGAAATTAAGCCATACGCCGTAAATAATACCCTAACTCGCTGGCCACTAGCGTTGCTACGGTCCCTGGTTCATAATAATATAGTTTTCTTCAAAGAAAAATTTAATACAAAAATAATTACGATTTTAAATTAATGTATTTTTAAAGGATACTGTCCGAGATATTTCTAGAAAAAGCCTAAAAGCATAAAAATATTGTACTAAATTATTTGACGCACGAAGAAATCGTATGAAAGTCGTATTTAAAACATTTCATGAAATGTGTTATATAGAAAGAGGCTTAAAAAAATTTAAGTTACTTCTCTTTTGATGCTTTCGTGGAGCTCTCGGAGACATGAAATTCTTGCAATTTTATTCGTTGCAAGGATTTAACGTAGCATGTAAGGGTGAATCTAGTTTTAAATCTTAGGCTAAGAACCAAAAATGCAGTTTTGGAGATTTTCTTTCCGTGTTTTTTTAGATAAGTGGCGCAAGGCACGTTCGTGTTTTATAGACTATATACATAGCATGGATTTACGAACTCTCTGTGTCGACACTGTTAAGCTTTCACAGGCATTTCGAGGCTATAAAGAGTATGTATTTCGGTCATCGCTTGAAAACATTTGGTCTAGTATTGCCACCGTATTATATATCTTTGAAAGTCACGTAACCTTCATAAACCGTATCATTTTTTGTTCTATTAAACTGAGATTATCAACCCATAGTTGTCAACGATGAATTAGTAATTCGTGTCAACTTAAAAATTATGATACACAAATTAATATATTTATTTACATGATTATTCTTACGAATAACTGTTATAAATACTTACAATTTTGTTGGTAATCGGTAATCATTATCAAAAATGCAAATGATTTTTTATTAAAAATAACCGTTATTACTAACTAATATAGAATTAATTATAGAATCTTGAAAAGTGTATGAATTTTGCAGTTTCCAAAACAGTGTGTCATTATCGATAACGAATTAATTCGCTATTTAAAGAAAAAGAGGTGTATAATAATCATGAGATTACATGTTAAAAATAGCTACAATTATTCTAACGGTAATTATTACCCAAATCAGAGTAAAAAGTGCTTTTTTGCTCTTCAACTGGCTCTAAACAATCGACGATGAAACTTATCTCCACAACGTTTATAGAAACTTATATTTACCATATTAAATGCAGACTTTACTAATTAATTATTAATATTCATATATAATTGCTAAATAAAAATGTTAAAATGTATCGTTTACTTTATTCTTATTTTTATAAATTTTTAAACCTTTTTTTACTTCCTAAAAGTAGCATGTAAGAAATACAGTGATATAAACAATCAGCGAATATTTATTAAATTCCTTTTTACATTTTTAAGATAAAGTGTATTTTAAAATTAATAACAGTTTTATTCGTAAGTAACTCGGAAGAATCGTAATACACGTACACATAGACACTCACGAATAACATAATCGCGGTGCTTGTTTATTTAATTGCATAGTGGTTAGTGCCTGAAGGGATTATTTGTGGACACTTGCGGACACTGTGGACAATCGTGAGGCGTGTATAATCGCGTGTGGGTGATTTTTGTTTACAACATTGTGTATTGGAACTGGCATTCACCCTTGGAATTCTTGATTTTCGTCGTATTTTGGCCTCTACTATCGCTCATTAAAATTTTGACTATGGGTGGCCGAACACCCTGCATAGGTTCTGTAATTAATTTTACGTTGGTAATGAATACTAATTATTAATAATCTTACTAAAAATTGGCGATAGTTGAAGATAACCTAAAACATTTTTCACCATAGCCAAAAGCTTAAATCATTTATAATACTTATTCGTAACCAAAATAGTTTAAAATTAATATATTGTAACATTTCACTTTATAACAAATTCCTTTAAGATGTCTGCCTTACACTTAAATAAAAATAAATCTTTACGGAACGATTTTTTTCGAACAAATATTTGAAAAAACTGTCATTTTTTATTTCTGCTCAAAATGGCAGAAGAAAACTGAATTTATTCTTCAATGTATTGTTTCATTTCCTTTCATAGACTTTGATATCGAAAATTTATGTAGTTACATGAAACATTATTTTTGGAAAGATACTCTGCTTCAGAAATGAAGCTGCTAGTATTTAAAAGTGATTTTTGTTAAGGAAATTGTATCTTCTGAAAGTGTCATTTACAGTCTCTAAAAATAAATGTCTGATTCAACCTCATGTTGTACCATACTTGAAGTTTTCAACAAGTAACTCGTCAAAAGTTATAAAATTTATATAGTGATTCTTAAAAAACATTCCTTTTCAATAAAACCTATAAGTACATACTGTGTCCTTCAATTTTTAAGTTCTTTTGAAATTATGTAAAAAGGAAGTAGGATGTCAAGTCCTGGAAGAAAGATTATTCTGTAATAATTAATTTTAAATAATAATAAAGGAAATTTTATTATATAAAACTTGTACTATTATTAATCCTTCAGAGCTTAAATATTTTTCTCATTAAATTTGTTTTACCTAAAATTACAATTTGAACTACTAAATGGCTACTTCTCACATAATAAAATGTGTCTAAGACAGGCTCTGGAGAGAGCAATAATTTGTACAAGTGTTAATAACGAACCTTAATCATTTCACTTCTCGGCAACGATTTTTGTTATAGCTGCAATTCTCACCCATTGTAGTTATTTATGAAGTTGATAGTATTTAATATTTTGAAACTATAAGAAGTCATAAGAACTATTGAAATTTTCTTAGAAGTGGCTTAGAAGTTTTATCTTGAGATATATTAACCCATTAAATACCTACATCTTATTTAGGGGAAGTTCAATAAATCATTTATATACTTTCTATGTAAATGTTACATGTTACTATTTTAAAGACTGGAGGCTCCTATTTACGATATATACTGGTATTGAAATTTATTTAAATATCAGGTGATTTTTAAAATATAAAATTGAAACCTGAATAAAGTTCACTGTAATATTTTTGTAATCTTCTTTATAATTTATTTATATTCATTTATTAATTATTTGAAGCTGATTCTATCTTATTTTGATTTTTGAGAAATTTCCGATAATTTTGTTTATTGCTTTTTACTATATGTTGTAAAAGTGACTTAATATTATTATACTGCTAGGAGCAGAAACCCTATTTATATGTAGAACAAGTTATAGCCTTCTAAACAAATTTTATTTCACGAAAGAATTATTTTTCATATTTAATCGAGTATTTTTTATATAACTTGTAAAAAATAGACATCATTGAGGGAAATAATAATTCGGTACCTAATGAGTTAAAGGTATAGTGAAGACCAAGTCAAGCCATGTTACAAAACGTAATTCACGTTAAAGATACGACTAGGGATATTGAATGTCGAAAATATAGAAAGACAAATATACTGTTAGAATATTTTTACAAAGCTGTTTCATTTTCGGATACATATTGCTTTCCTTTCGCTTTATACAATATGAAGCTGATTTATCCCAGCATAATAAGTACTGTTATTGTTTACTATTAATACAAACAACGTGTTAATAATATATATCTTTAAGCTTACCTAGTATTCTTTAAGAACTACAGTCCATACATTTCCATACAAAGTCAAGTATCGAATTAATTTTGTTTTCAGTGAACGGCGATCGATTTTTCCGCCGGCAACCCTCACGCAGCTTGCAAACTTCCATTGAATCCAGAGACGAGAGATACGTGTTTACAATGTGGCCACCTGTTGGATAGGAAAATTGTCGTTCTGCAAAACTTTTTCTCCCAACTCTGGTAAGACAACTGCTGTTGGAAATTCCGACACTTTCCCCATGAACAAAGGGCACGACGAGAGGCAAGGCGTCGTGTAGGAGAGCGGACCCCAGCAACGAGCGCCGGGCCTTGTCGTAAACCACCCCCGAAGGCCCTTGAAAAGCCTTCGTCGAGACGACTGCGTGGAGACTTTTCGCCAGCGTCGATACGAGCATTTTCCCAGGACGGAAAAGGCAGTTCTTTCTGAGCTATTAACTGCGTTGCATCGTCCAGTGCACAACGACCACGACTTATTATTATTCTAGCTTTTATTGTTTCTTACACTGCATATCATCGTTGATGCATTTCTTTTCGCATGGATTATATTTGCGCACGTATAGTAGCCTGTTCCGTTTGGTCAGTTCGGGGTTTTCCGTTCCTTTATGTTACCAGATGCGAAAACGTGACTTTGTCGAAAAAGTCTTCGAATACTCCGCATCTGGCAAATTTCATCGTAAATTAGTCGAGCGCTTTAGCAATCCGAAAGCGTAAGGCCCGAGTTGACCTATGGAGGGCTGTATTTTGTTCCGCGGGTGGCACGGTCCTCTACAACAACCATTGCCAACTCGTGGAACAATACAGCCATCAAAGAGCTGCAACGCGCGTGTAGCTACGCGTCTTAATCCGGAGTTCCGTTTTTTCCTAGGCAAAATTAACGGGGCCTTCGACTTGGGGAAAAAACCTCGGTCACCCTCTCCAGGGTGTGAGGGAGGAGTTTTCTGTCCAACGGGGCAGGAAAATTGATCCTCCTCCCCAAGTTGATGGCCAATCGATAAACTAGCAAAGTCAACGCGAATCGGTTGACAAACCCTCAAAATCGCGTTTCGGAGGGGGTTCGAGCCGAGGGGGAAACGGGCTCCGGATACTTCGAACACTCGTCGCTGAAAGTTCGAAGTCAACGTTTCAAAATCTGCAATTCCATCGTTTCGAGAACAAGTTCCATCGTTTCGGTAACACTCGTCATTCGATCTTCGAAGAAATCGCAGCTTAGAAAGTTTAATCGTCTCGTGAACCATTCGTTGTTCAATTATCATAACGCAAAAATCGAAAGGTTCAATCGTTTGTGAACCACTCGTTGTTCGAACATCATTTCGGGAAAATCATAGTAAAATCACATCGCAGAAAACAGCTTCCGATACTTAGAAAACTTCCGATTATTAGAACTAGTCGCTCAAAATTAATTTGGCGAGCGACGGCCAAGGAATCCGCGTATCGCGACGGTTAGAGGGCTTTACAACCCCTCAGAAATTAAAAGCACGCGACTACCTGGCCAGTACCCGACGCGACAGTACGTTTCATAGCCAACAAAAGATTCAGACGAAGAGAAAATAAACGAAAGAAACTATCGTATTTATTTGATACGGAAAACATAAATGCACTCTTCTTTTTTTGTAAGAATTGATTCATTCTTTGTTTACTTATTTACTACCAAACTTATATTTTGTTCTTGAACGTGTTAGGTGAAATTTACATAAAAGGAAAGTTTACTATACATACAAGGAGAGTTTTTAACGAAAAATATATAAAACCTTTATTATATACATTTTAATATTTCGTCTAAAATCCATTATTTTTTATTATTTCAGCATATCATTTTGGCACCATACCTATTAAATTTCTGCATTGATTTTCAGTAATATTACTCCAAATCGTTTCTATTGTAGAGTACAGATTTTTTAAATCTTTTTATTTATACAAGCAAATATATTTCAAGCATAAGAAAACGTACAACCTTTGATTAAACTTTTTTTAAATATCTTTTACTTCTGTGTTTGTAAAACGTAGCTTACTGTAGTCGAACAAGTACTTACTTACAACTGTTTAAAAGCTACCATTCAAGTAGTTCTCATTTCCTGTTATCTGAAATATAAACGTTTCACGCATTAACATTTTATCTTACGTTAAACTTCTGAAAGTCGCATAGAATCATGTTAGTATTCCTCCGTACCACTGTAGTTTCAAACTTCTTGCTTCTTGGTTTAGCTTCTTCAATTTTCTGTATCCACAATTTTAATATCTTTCTTTTTACTATTTACTTAATTTATTACAACTTAGATATAGCGTAAAGTTATTCTAAAAAAAATGTATTCTATTACTTGCTCGAATAATTCACCAAATTGCTCATCCAATTAGTTGCAAGTATAAAAACCAAAACTTTGAAGTACATCGCGAATTGTAAGAAGTACCAGTGCAATTACAGGAAATAAAGATGTTTCGTGAAAATTCTTTAACAATATTCTTTCATAATTAATACTCCTGGCAATGTGTATAAAAAGAGCAGCAATGATAAGACTTAAAACAGTCGTCTGTTTATATAACATTTCGATTGCTATGTTAGAAATATTTTTGAAATAAACAATAATTAATCCACAATACAATATAAAAAAAAGCATCCATTATTGAGAAATGCACGGGTGTTCATAATCGAAAAGGTTATAATATAAAGTATATTTGCTGAAAACTATAATAGTTAAGAAAAATTGAAAGTAAATTACACAAAAATAAATAATATATTCAAAATAATTAATTATTAAGTACAAAAACTATAGGAACGTTATGAAACATTATTCAATTACTTTAAGTGATGTTGTGCAACATTGATGCTTCAGATAGTTTTTCTTAGGCATATAATATTATGGTTGTATTTTTTATTGCAGATCAACTTCGTTTATTGTAAAGATGATTCTAATTAAAAAATCGAAAGCTTAAATAAATAGTCGTTGATTTTAAATTTTCTTTTAATTTGTTATCTATATATGTATGAAAATACTGACTTTTATTACGTATTGCAAAAGGTAACTGTTGTTCACAGTTGCAAGAATGGCTATTTGTAATTGATGGATTACAATGAACACGAAATTACGTATAAAACACATTAACATTTTCAAGAAAATGAATGACACAGTATTGTAGAGTTTTCGAGTTTAGAGCGAAGCTTGTACATTTTGCGTCCAATGAATATTCTACGCTTTAATCTGAATTTTGAAATTAAATTAGAATCTCCAACTTTCCTGGTCACATAAATTGAATTTGTTGTAAAGCTCCATCATAAATTACTGACAATAACAGTCGGGGAAAGTACATCGGGCAGAAATTTAATAATATTAAACAATATAAATCTGCAATTTAATTGAAAAGAATTAGGAGGTTTGGAAAACAAAATGTATATTGTACAATACATTTTCTAAGAGAGCAAATTTCATTTTCAGTTGTTCCTTTAGCATCATCCTTTTGAATATGAACTTCATTTTTTTCTTTCATGTTTTAATTAAATGTTTCAGGTCGATATTATTCTTTTCACCGGCAACAAATTCTTGTAGAGCAACTTTTAGAAGAAAAAAATTCTTTTGTTATTTAAATAGCTTTTATTCTAAACTGGATAACATTTACTGGAACTATCTTTTTTTGTTGTGCATAGTTACAGAATTAAAGCAAAATGTTAAAATATTTCAATTTTGTTTACAAATATGCAGTCACAATTGTGTAAGTACTTGTGATTAAAATTTGTAATCTTAATTTTCTAACTACGCACAATAAAATGAATAATTCTAGTAGATGTTAAACAAAGTACTAAAATAAAACTACAAATGCATGATGAAAGAATAATATTCGTCCTGCTAAAATAAAATCTTAATTCCAATGTATATACATATACCAATTATTTGTTGGAAGAAGCAAGATGTGACGAACTCACCTTGCAAGCAATTTTTAAAAAGTTTGTCATTTCAGAATAAAGACGCGATAACAGAAGTATTAATTTGAACATATTTATTTTTAAACTGCAAGTTCAGAGGTCACTTTGTGAAAACATATTTCTTACAAAATTCAATTTCATATGGACATATTAAAATCATCTAAAAATGTAAAAAAAACATGTGTTTCCGGAAAGAGTATCTTCACAAAATTATTGATTCTAAAAAAGGATTTATTACTAAGAGTGGGCAATGTCAAATAACTAGGTAACATTTCGTACAAACATTTTGTTCTAAGTGTAATACTTTTCGAGTTATGATATTCCGAAATCAAAATGTTACTATCGACTCCAGTTTCCCCTAGACTGAAAAATAATTAAATTGTAAACATTTAAATTAAGGATAGTTTTTAAGATTACATTTCATCAAAACTTTCTAGTAGCTCATTGTTAACATGATGGTTGCTAGACCAGTACCCGTGAAGAGGCAAAAGTTTTACATAATTGGTAACTACATAATCCAACATTTCATCATGTTATTTATTTTTGTTACCTCGTCGACATCCATATAATAGTCAAGGTCATTTGAAGTTCATGCTATATTCGAATGTATTTGTTTGCCCACTATAAGCTGCAACAAAGGGAACTAAAGGTTTCTTTCATACTCTTTAAAAATCATTCAAAATGAGTCATGAACGGTTGTCTAAATTTTGGCTTAATTTTAATCGCTTCAAGCGATTTCTTTATTCCTTGACAAATGTTAGACAATTATAAAAATTTTAATACTTCTATTTTCTACGTGTAGGATTTTCGACTCCTCGAAATCCTAAATCCATCACTGGCTATGTCATATCGAATTTTTATTTATTATTATGAATTGTGTATATAATTGAACTTCGGTGTGTTAATTACCCAAGTAAATAATAAATAAAAAATAACACACGTATACTAATCCTTTGTGTGTGTATATTATTCAGGAAGAACTTTCTTGTTATTCTTTCTGTATGAAACATAACACTGGAATCTTTTAATTATGAACGAAACGCGCGATGTACGGTTACACAGAAAAAAGGAAGTATTTCCGAACCGGATATTAGATTTGTCGACTCTGGAAGCTTAACGCGTTTTACAGGCGATTTTCTTGCACATTTTCAATGCACTGAGGCTTCAATGAATTCTTTTTTTGAGGAACGAAACACTGGTTTGATGGTTCGAGCAAAGAAACATAAAAGGAATGATGCATGGTGGAATTAACAACGAACTGGGAACTACTGTGTGAATCAATTCCAGGCACTGTGAGTTATGGACATTCGAGTGGCGTTATTAAAAGCCATTATTCAAAACACGTACGCTATTATCGAGACTTTCCGAGACTTACGAGTAATTTCATCTGACGCACGGTTGTCTGGGATGCAGTGACTGAATTTAGTTGCAAAACAGATACTACTCTATTTAACGTTTCACTGATTTTTAGTATATTAGATGTTTGAATTATAGTATTTTAAATATGTCATTGTTCACGAGATGAAATCTTTAAGATAATTTTCAATAGTAAGTACATTCATTCTGTGGTTTGATGGTAAAACCTGATATGTCATGTTTTCGTATTTTTTCGATACAGAGATTCGAAAGTTTCATTAACTGTGAAAAATCAGTATGTTCTTAATAAAGTACAATTCGAAATCTTGTAACAAGGAAGATGCAATTCTTTCTTTTACTACGAGAGCTTAATCTTGGGTCTAAAAGAAAAAAAAATGTTACATGAAGTTTGCGAATTAACATTTTGTTACTGAGATATAATCAAATAAATACTTTTAGTATTTTACTGAATTTAAGTATTCAGTCATTCCTTTCCTTCGCGCGAGTCTGTTTCATAGTTGGAAATGAGTGTTGATAAACACAGATTTATTCAATGCCCTTGTAACTATGCAAACCATACGGTAAACAGGTATTGTTGCATGGTGATACTAATAGCTTTACTAACAATTAGACAATTATGAAGTGTACTAACATGGAAGTGACTTCATATGAGGATATCGTACGGCGTATAAAATGTAGTTATTAAAATGCAACAAGATACTGAGTCACTATACACGTAGAGCAATAAATTCAATTTTTCATTGATATTAAATATGCATTTGAGAAGAAAGACATCATTTTGAAATGAGAATTAAAAAATAGTGAGTAACCATTTTTCATTATTTGTTTATATCTCTGTAACAAAACGTTAATTTGCAAACTTCATATAACATTTTTGTCTTCTTTAGGCACAAGATTAAACCGTTTAGCGGAAAAATCCCGGGGCACCCTATATGGTAAAAACATTCTGCATCCTTTGTTACAAGTTTCATGTAAATTCGATGTTCGAACTTGTATCCGTCTTGCAGTAATTAAAAGTGTTTAAAGATTGCATAATGCCGAGCGATTAGCCTCGGCCGCAATTACCGTTAATCCTGTTAACGTACAATAACCAAGAGATTATCTCTAATTGGATTTGTATAGCGAACGGTGATTGAAAAACGTGTGTATTATTAGTTTTTCTGGCATCGGTAACGGCTCATTACCTTTCGATTCGAGTGTGCTAACGGTGTTAGTGACGTCAGTACCGTGAGAGAGTAGTGCGCCAATAATGTGACAAGGAGAGACGGCCGAAATTCAGACAGCGCCACGGAACGACCAGTAAGAGTACCGCGGCGACGTCTTCGGCTGTCAATCCGTATCATTCTTACGGCGACTTCTGACCGAGACGCATCGGCTCCCGATCATATTTCGATCAGAAGTTAATCGCGATTGAAGAGGGAAAATCCTCTTGCGAGAAAGCCATAAAGACTGCTGTTTAAAAGGGTGTAGCGAGCCTTGCTCGAAAAGGTCGGAAATTCATTCCCACCTTGCTTGGAAAACACGATTCGCATCTCGATTCGTGCAAGTTCACCTGCTTCTCGTTCGAGCAAATCTCGATCGAGTCTAATTAATTTAAATTTACTGCATATTTTGGAGGGCTCGAGAATACACCAATAGGGTGTTCGACCCCTCCTGTGCGGAATTTAAAGGTCGATTCCAACGTATACACGTTGAATCATACAGAAGTCGGCGATACCGCCCATACTTCTGTGTGATTGCCCTTCGGCTTAGGAGACACCAAAAGGGAGGCACCTACGTGGTGTACCTCCTGGTGGGCTCACTGTAGTCAGGTCCACGTCCATTTTGGACGTGTGATTTTCGGTCTTCGCCTCCTTATTTCTACAGATCCCGCCGGTGTAACGTTTAGAGGAGCACCAGTGCGGAGAAGTAACGGAGTCGTGGGTCAGGCCCCCGCGTAGTTCAAAATACTGCAACGTATCACGTCGAGTAGTGTATTCGTGCAGTGAACAACGTGTTGTCGGGCTTCGCAGTGTAACTCTCGGCCAAATAAGTCATCTGTTGGAACGTGTTAAGAGAAGCCGCAGATTGACGGTCGTGCAGTGCACTGCAGTGCGACTCGACGCACAGACTCAGTGTGCATATTCACGGGAACAGTGCATTAGGAGCCTTACAACCTCCTCTTGCATCCCCGTCCACTGGGCAATCGACCACTGAATCGGCGAGGAAAAGAAGTTTAATTCTTTTCCTAGCCAAAATACAGTCCACTTATATTTCGTAATTTACGAAAGTTTACAATTCTCCGCTCCGGTGCGTTCGAATTACGAAGCCAGGAGCGCGAGCAAACGAGCGCGACGAAGATACGTATAACGTGTACGTGTGTCTAACACATAGTCGTGTTTTTCTGTTCATAGGAATCTTGGCCTGCCTCAATCTAGCGAGTTCGGCGACCCAGCCTCGAGCTAGGCCAGACACGAGGCCACATTAATTCATATTGTTAGAACAGTCTCGTTAATTTTGCTTTATTATAATTGTTCATTTGATTTTCTGTTTTTTTTTGTCTATTTTGTAATAAAAGGTCGGTCTTTAAGACCGACGAAAAGAAAATCATTTGTGTCCGATTCACTTCCCCTATAATACTCCCACACCTCTATCCGGACTCACACGTTAAAAGTATATATCCATTACTTTTTAACATAAGGTCCTTCGAGCCGGATATTGAGGTAATCGGAGAAAGGGAAGTGTTGGACGTATAACACGTGAGTTTCTTCCGTGTACGGTTGTTTAGAAGCGTTTAACCTTCAACAACTATGTCCGTTACGAACGATCCCGACTGGTCTGACCTTGGGGCATACCTCGAGAACCTGACCAGAGGGATGGAACGGATAAATAGGGCATCCATCAACCTCAAAAAGATGGGTCGAGCCAAATATACCCAGAAAATTCTGGAAGAAAGGCTCGATTACGTTAAAACTCTGTGGCAACAGATGAACGATCAGTATATGGTCGTGTGTAGGCTTCTCCCTCCTGGGAAACGACACGATTACGAGTTGTTCCAACGGGATTTCATGGGGGAAACCGAAAACGAGTTTCTGGAGTTCCAGGCCTATGTGGCCGCGGAAATAACCCGACTCACCACAGGTCCAAGAACGGTGATGTCGGAAATCCAGCAAACAATACCGATCGAACTCCCGAAGATGAGGTTGGAGAAATTCGACGGGGATCCTTCGAAATGGGAACATTTCGAGGACCTATTTACCGCCGGAGTAATAAACAACCCCACGTTAACGGATGTGCAAAGGTTACAATACCTAAACACCTGTATAACCGGGAGAGCCGCAGCCGCTATCGCATCTCTTGCGATAACGGATTCAAATTTCTCAGTAGCGTGGTCGACCCTGAAAGCAGAATTCGGGCTCCCACGCTTGGTACTGATCAAGCTACTTGATCGGATTCTGAGATTGACAAAAATCCGAAAGGGCGACCTGTCGAGTGTTCAGCAGGTTACCATAGGCTTTCGGCAAGCACTCGCTATCCTTGCTAAAAAAGGAAAAGCGGAAGAGCAGCTTAGTTGGCTGCTCACGCATATTGTAGCGAGCCAATTCGATGCCGCGTTGCAAGGGGAATGGGAACGATCCCTCAAAATGTCAACGGAATATCCGATGATAGAGGAGATATTCAGATTCCTCGATCAGGAGGCGCGGGCTATGTCCGTAATTGACGAACATAACCGCAAAATTGCCTCAAAACAGGAACAGAAGCCACGAGTACGGAGTCATAACACCGTCGTGGATTCCCCCCCTGCGCAGCGAAAGTGCACGATTTGCGGACAAACGCATGCACTCTCGGAATGCGGCACATTTAAGCGTTTCTCCGCACTGGTACGTTACCAGATCATAAAGGACAGTCAGGGATGTATAGCCTGTCTGGCCCTGGATCACGACGTAAGAAGCTGCCGGAGCCAACAAGGTTGTTCGAGATGCAGTGGCAGGCATCACATCCTGTTGCATTTCGAACAACGCGAAAAAGAGGCGGAAAGCCAAAAGCCGAAATCGAAATATTCGAACGGCAAGCGCGAGGAACGGCGAGATAACGCCCCTCCACAGCGCCGTACGGCTAAGGCGAAAGCCGGCACCGATACCTCGAACGCGCAAGCAGCTACGTCACGGGCCACTACGTCACACTGTACAGCAAGTACAGACGTACCGAGGCCGGTGCTATTAGCAACCGCGATCGTACGAGTGTACGGAGAAAACGGTGCGTCGCGTTTAACGCGCGCGCTGTTAGATCAAGGGTCCGAAACATCCTTCATCTCGGCGAAATTGAGGAATGACCTCAACCTCCCGAGGAAGAAAACCTCAGCCACGGTATCGGGCTTGGGGGGTGGTCGGACCCAAAAAATCAAGTACAGCGTAGGGCTGAATTTGGGAACGGCTTCCGGGGTAACTCCTGTGGTTTCGGCGAGAGCGTACGTCGTGACAAAAATCACGAGTTATGCCTCGCCATCTGTAAACGCGCTCGATAACGACGCGTTGCGAAACCTGAAGCTCGCCGATCCCGAGCCCGCGTCTGGCCAAAACATTGAAGTTTTGATCGGCGCAGATTTGTACGCTCAAGTTATTCGGTCGGGATTCCGTCGAATATCTCCCGAAGGGCCTATTGCACAAGAAACTGCATTTGGCTGGATATTATCCGGACCGATAGATGCAGCGAGCAAGGCCCAGGGTCACGTGCGAACGTTGCATTGCAACATATTCGAATCGCTGGATCACGCGATTCGACGGTTCTGGGAAATTGAAGAAATTCCCTCGACCTCGGTGCTTACAAAAGCAGAGGAAGAGTGCGAAGCTCATTTCCAAAAAACTGTCGCACGGGATGCAACGGGAAGATTTATTGTCCGATTGCCGTTTAATCATCCGAAACCGGAAGGTGCATTGGGAGATTCACTCCGTATCGCCCTCTCCGCATTGACAAGGTTGAGAAGGAAATTGGACAAGGATCAGACCCTCGTACGAGAATATCAAGAATTTCTCACGGAGTATGAGTCGTTGGAACACATGACTCGTATCGAGCCCTCTGAAAAATCCAGACTCTACATTCCGCATCGAGCGGTCATCCGTACGGAGAGTGCAACTACCAAACTGCGAGTCGTGTTTAATGCGACGAGCCGTACGGTGGGTGGAAACTCCCTAAACGACATCCTACACGTAGGGCCGAAATTGCAGAACGACATCACGTCCGTTTTGACGAGATGGAGGCTGTACGAATACGTGTTGGTGGCCGATATCGAGAAAATGTTCCGACAAATTCTCGTCGCCCCGCAGGATCGTCGATTTCAGTGCATCTTATGGCGCACGCCCGAAACCGAAGGGCTTCAAGCCTTCGAATTAAACACCGTTACGTACGGAACGGCGTGTGCACCATATTTATCGATGCGTACTCTTCTCGAGCTGAAAAAACGGGACGGTGACAGATTTCCTCTCGCCGCTCCGATACTCGAGAAAGACATATACGTTGATGACGTATTTATGGGGGCACCCGATACGACCCTATTGGAAAAAATTCGTATTCAAGTTTGCGAACTCCTACAGGGCGGCGGGTTTAAATTGAGAAAGTGGGCTGGCAATTCACAGAAATTACTGCGAAACATCCCACAAAGTTCTCACTCCCACGCTGTCGATCTCACCTTATTCGATGACACCGAACTCAAGGTGCTCGGATTGCGATGGATACCATCGGGTGATTACTTCTATTTCAACCTGCAACGGTTTCAACCGGCTGCAGGTCCGATTACAAAACGAACTTTGTTTTCCGAAATAGCCAAACTTTACGATCCGCTCGGCTGGTTATCACCAGTCGTAATTCGGGCGAAGATTTTGATGCAATCCCAATGGCTGGAAAAAATCCAGTGGGACGATCATGTCTCCGCGAATACGTTAAAAACGTGGAACACGTTTTGCGAGGATTGGAGCAGTTTGGAAAAAGTAAAATTTCCCAGATGGATCCGTTACGGAGCAGACACAGTTTCGGTGGAATTACACGGATTCTGCGATGCTTCGCTCGGAGCGTACTCGGCCGTTACGTATTTACGCGTAACGACCATGACCGAGGAAGTTTACACAACCTTGATCATGGCAAAAACGAGGGTGGCTCCTATAAAAACGCAGTCGATTCCGATTCTCGAATTGAATGGAGCTGTACTGCTTACCGAGCTTATAGTGCACGTGGGACGGTCACTTTCCATAAAAATTGACCGCATAATCTGTTGGTCAGATTCCACTATTACACTTGCTTGGTTGAAAAAACATGCTTCGACTTGGAAGGTTGTGATAGCCAACCGAGTATCAAAAATCCAAACCTTGCTTCCGAAGGCTGAATGGAGACACGTTCCCACCCGCTTCAATCCCGCGGATTTGAATTCGCGCGGTGTCGAAGCAGCGGAACTCATTCAGTCGAAGCTATGGATTTCTGGACCAGCATGGTTGAGACAATCTGAAGAAAATTGGCCGAAAACGCCTGATTCCATCGATACGAGCGAGGGCAAGCGCATTCCGCACGCCCACGTTGCAACTCCAGAGAAAGAATGGGAATTCGTGTTTCGATTCTCAACCTGGAGTAAGCTACTTCGCGTAACTGCATATTGTCTCCGATTACGAAGACCGATGCAAGGTGAGCGAAGGTCGTTCGATGCAAACATTGTCGAAGCTTCAGAATTGCAGCTCGCCAAGGAAAGAATCGTCCGCTACATACAGCGAACGCACTTCGCGGGCGAGTACCAGTGCTTAAAAAAGCGCAGGGAAATTCCCGCGAAATCTCCATTAAAACGTCTGAACCCGTTCCTAGACGCCCACGATGTCTTAAGGGTAGGTGGACGATTGGAGAATGCGACGCT
Organism: Colletes gigas; assembly: GCF_013123115.1. Classification (NCBI taxonomy): domain Eukaryota; kingdom Metazoa; phylum Arthropoda; class Insecta; order Hymenoptera; family Colletidae; genus Colletes; species Colletes gigas. Next base: position 461,570 of record NW_025106685.1, on the reverse strand, counting down.
GGCATGGGAAGCGAAGCACCCCATAATTTTGCCAAAACATCATGTGTCCACCATGATAATCCGGCAGTGCCACGTAAATACGTTGCATGGGGGCTTGCAGCTGACGATATCCATGGTAAAACAGCAATTTTGGATCCTCGGTTGCAGAACCACGGCTCGAAAGGTCATTCATCAATGCATGAAATGCGTGAGATGGAGGGCACAAACCTCCACGCAGATCATGCAGGATTTGACCTTGGAACGAAGTCGTCCAGCCCGGGCTTTTCTAAACTGCGGAGTTGATTATGCGGGACCGTACAAAGTCCGCGACTCCGCGGGCCGAGGAAAAACAGCTCATAAAGCGTACATAGCGGTTTTTGTCTGCTTCGCTACAAGGGCTATACACATTGAACTCGTCCACGATTACACGACGAGTGCATTTTTGGCTGCATTGGAGCGATTCATTGCCCGACGAGGAATCCCGTCCTGCATACGCAGTGACAACGGGACAAATTTCGTCGGTGCAGATCGTGAATTAAGAAAACATTTCAATATGGTGTGTAAAACGCCGGAAATGCGAAACGAATGTGGCCAGAAGGGCATTCGGTGGAAATTTAATCCACCCAGTGCCCCCCATTTTGGTGGGATGCAGGAAGCTGGTGTCAAATCAGTGAAGCATCATTTGAAGCGCATCATAGGAGAATTCACTCCCACGAGCGAAGAATTACAGACGTTACTCTGTAAAATCGAAGCCAGTTTAAACTCGCGACCGATTGCCGCTCTGAGTGACAGCCCAGATGATTACGCGCCTCTCACACCGGCCCACTTCCTAATCGGAGGGCCCACGTTGGCACCCCCAATGCAATCCGTGGAAAATGCAAATATTTCGCATCTTACAAGATGGAGAGCAATGCAAAAATTCCACGAGCAGCTCTGGAGACACTGGACGAGAGATTATCTCACGCATCTCCAGAACCGCTACAAATGGCAGACGGAAAATACACGCCTAAAAAAGAACGATCTTGTTCTGGTACAGAATCCTCTCCTCCCCCCAAATCAGTGGGAAATGGGAAGAATAGAGGAAGTATTTCCGGGAAAGGATGGGCATGTACGTGTAGTGAAAGTACGTACAGCCAAATCCACATATACACGACCAATTACGCGATTGTGTAAACTGCCTGTGGCTGAGTTTTCGTTTGAGTCACCTTCGGCAACGGTTCCCGAAGCCGAACAGGTGATCTAAACAAAACCGTTCAAGTTCGAAAAGACAAGGATTTTGGAAGGTGAGAACGGTTGATTCTCACCGGCCACTTGTCGCCTATGCGAAAACGGAAAGTAGGGGGTAATATCCACCAATCTCGTTATCGCTTAGGCACGGGGACAATTAGCCTCCGCTAACGCCCCTAAATCGAAATTTGAACGACTCTTCGCCGGAAAAGATCAGTTCGTGATTAACATGGAAGGCGAAGGTCCAGTTCGAGCCCCGCGACCCCGGAAACCGCGATATCCTCGCCGGGATTCGACGTCGCTTTCGAGCGAATCCTCCAGCTGGGAGGGCTGGCAGAAATGCCCCCGCACAAAAACGGAGGTCGAGGAGATGCAGCCAGTGCCCTCGACCAGCAAGGGCCCAGGAGCCCCTGATTTTCCCGGTGGGCAACCGGGATAATTTCTGTGCCGGGACATATTCCCCGGACCAGTCGCCGCTGGAAGAGTTTCCTCCCTGGAGGATGCTACGTCCTCCGGTGGTACAAGGACGGGACATTGAAGTCCATCGACCACCGGAAGGACAAGCCACCGACGCCGACTCCACCTGCAGCGTCAGCTGCAGCGGCTGCGCCTGCATCCGCCGGGCAGCCGAGAAAGGCGACGGAGAAAAAGCGGCCACGGCAACGCCAAACCCCCGCCGCCGAGCCGAGGGGACCGGAACACCGGACCAAAAAAGCCGGAGAGCCGGAAGGAAAGGCGTAGGCGGAGGCCCGCCAACCCCAACCGACAATCGGAGGGAAAATGATTCCGTTGGAGGCCCTGCAGGCGGTCCTTAATTCCCTGCAAGTACTGCAGGGAAAACCACCAGCGGCCCCACCCCCCAACAACTGTAAGTAGATTGCATTTTTTTTAAATTTGCATGCGCCTACTCTCACTCGGGTCGCGGCCATTCGGTAGAATCGCTCCCTAGTTCATTGCACGGACCGTGCAAGGGGGGCGGTATGTTTAAAGATTGCATAATGCCGAGCGATTAGCCTCGGCCGCAATTACCGTTAATCCTGTTAACGTACAATAACCAAGAGATTATCTCTAATTGGATTTGTATAGCGAACGGTGATTGAAAAACGTGTGTATTATTAGTTTTTCTGGCATCGGTAACGGCTCATTACCTTTCGATTCGAGTGTGCTAACGGTGTTAGTGACGTCAGTACCGTGAGAGAGTAGTGCGCCAATAATGTGACAAGGAGAGACGGCCGAAAATCAGACAGCGCCACGGAACGACCAGTAAGAGTACCGCGGCGACGTCTTCGGCTGTCAATCCGTATCATTCTTACGGCGACTTCTGACCGAGACGCATCGGCTCCCGATCATATTTCGATCAGAAGTTAATCGCGATTGAAGAGGGAAAATCCTCTTGCGAGAAAGCCATAAAGACTGCTGTTTAAAAGGGTGTAGCGAGCCTTGCTCGAAAAGGTCGGAAATTCATTCCCACCTTGCTTGGAAAACACGATTCGCATCTCGATTCGTGCAAGTTCACCTGCTTCTCGTTCGAGCAAATCTCGATCGAGTCTAATTAATTTAAATTTACTGCATATTTTGGAGGGCTCGAGAATACACCAATAGGGTGTTCGACCCCTCCTGTGCGGAATTTAAAGGTCGATTCCAACGTATACACGTTGAATCATACAGAAGTCGGCGATACCGCCCATACTTCTGTGTGATTGCCCTTCGGCTTAGGAGACACCAAAAGGGAGGCACCTACGTGGTGTACCTCCTGGTGGGCTCACTGTAGTCAGGTCCACGTCCATTTTGGACGTGTGATTTTCGGTCTTCGCCTCCTTATTTCTACAGATCCCGCCGGTGTAACGTTTAGAGGAGCACCAGTGCGGAGAAGTAACGGAGTCGTGGGTCAGGCCCCCGCGTAGTTCAAAATACTGCAACGTATCACGTCGAGTAGTGTATTCGTGCAGTGAACAACGTGTTGTCGGGCTTCGCAGTGTAACTCTCGGCCAAATAAGTCATCTGTTGGAACGTGTTAAGAGAAGCCGCAGATTGACGGTCGTGTAGTGCACTGCAGTGCGACTCGACGCACAGACTCAGTGTGCATATTCACGGGAACAGTGCATTAGGAGCCTTACAACCTCCTCTTGCATCCCCGTCCACTGGGCAATCGACCACTGAATCGGCGAGGAAAAGAAGTTTAATTCTTTTCCTAGCCAAAATACAGTCCACTTATATTTCGTAATTTACGAAAGTTTACATTTCTCCGCTCCGATACGTTCGAATTACGAACCAAGGAGCGCGAGCAAACGAGCGCGACGAAGATACGTATAACGTGTACGTGTGTCTAACACATAGTCGTGTTTTTCTGTTCATAGGAATCTTGGCCTGCCTCAATCTAGCGAATTCGGCGACCCAGCCTCGAGCTAGGCCAGACACGAGGCCACATTAATTCCTTGTTCAGTCTCGTTAATTTGTTTTTATAATTGTTCATTTGATTTTCTGTTTTTTTTTGTTATCTATTTTATAATAAAAGGTCGGTCTTTAAGACCGACGAAAAGAAAATCATTTGTGTCCGATTCACTTCCCCTATAATACTCCCACACCTCTATCCGGACTCACACGTTAAAAGTATATATCCATTACTTTTTAACAAAAAGAAAATCATATATCACAATAGATCAATAAATTGTGTTCTTCATTGTGCATAGTTTAACAAACAGCGACCATTTATTACATGCTTCGGTGCAAATCTATTGTAGCTTCAGATTTTAATAATTTGCCAAAGATACAGATAAAAACGTAGCAACTCAATAACCACTAATTATTGTGTAGGAATATGTCATCTTTCAATTAGCGTTATGTTTGTTAATGTTTAGCAAAGCCATCATTTTTATAAATAGTTCTTTTAGTTTACTCAAAAGTGGTAAAAATGAAGTTACATCCCTTTTGTTGTAAGGTCTTCAATTTGTTTTAGTATATATATTGGTGGAGGTTGGTCCTGCGAACTGCCCGCTTCTCAATCGACAAAGTAATACGTGCCGGGATAGTTGTTAAATAAAAATAAGAAGATGATTCTCGTTGACTGGTGTTTATTTGCAGACTGACTGTGAGCTTAAATATTTCTCTGACTGTATGAGAATGCTCGAGTTGGAGAATATCAGTTTCGAAGACAAATAATATTTGTATGTTCTGAAGCTGTGATTTGTCGCAGAATACACTAGATTGGGGAAGAAACAGAGGTTTGAATGTAAATATACAAAATTTTAAACTATTTGACATATCATGAGATATGAAAGTATGCAGGGTGGGGTAATAACTATTAGCACCTCAGATATCTCGGAAACTATAAGTTTTACAGAAATATTTGCTGAAATAAAATTGCACAGTACGAAGGGGGCCATCCGGTGGCGACAATAGTTTTTTTGCAGGTGGAGATACTTCGGATATTTGAAGGTCACCTCCATTTTTTAAAATGAATCGGTATGTTTTTGCTTCCGTATCATGACAGAGGATCTTAAAACGAATTCAACGACCTATTACATAAGGTCATTGAAGGTCATAGAAAGTAGAGAAAGGCGATAATACTTACGGTTTTGGTAGTAAATGAAACATACGTATTGTAAACAGTAGAGGAAGGCGTAATGCTTATCGTTTACTTCACTGAGAATAAATGCTGCTTGAAGGACATTTTAATAAGTTTGCAGGATAAGATAAACATGATAAGATTAGTATCGATAAATCGGTAAATCCGGTACGATGTATCCGTTTGCAGAGCAAGTAACGATATTATTCTTATTTATGGCGAATACCAACAAAATTGTGTAAGGGCGAAAAACTTTTGTGCTGAACGATATCCACATCGGTTTCAGCCTTCGCATCAAACATTTAAAAATGTGTGTGATAAACTTAGACAAGCCGGTAGTTTAAGTGTTCGTAAAAGTGAACGCCAGAAACGAGTACCTAACGAAGAAATAGAAATCGGTGTGCTCGCAAGTGTGTCTAGAAATCCTCATATTAGTTCGCGACAAATTGAACGTGAATCTGGCATTAGTAGGAGGAGCGTACTTCGCATTTTGCACCCTTACCATCCATACCATGTTAGTCTTCACCAAGAATTGCATGGGAACGACGTCATGAATCGCGTTAAGTTTTGTCGATGGACTAAACATCAGATTCGAAACAATGAGTTTTTTCTTAATACCGTCTTATTTACTGATGAAGCAACATTCACAAATCACGAGAATGTTAATTTGCATAACATGCCTTTTGTGGGCAGTGGAAAATCTACATAGGCTGCGACAGGTTGAACATCAAAAACAATGATGTAATAAAATTATTGGTCCTTATTCCATCAGTGGAAATTTGAATGGCAACATCTATGTTAATTTTGTTAAGGATACATTAGGTCTTTTGTTAGAAGAGTTACCGTTACTTACACGACAAACCATGTGGTGTCAACATGATGGATGTCCAGCACATTATTCATTGATTGCGCAAAGGGAACTTGATAAAAAATTTCGAAATCGTTGGTTTGGACGCGGTGGTCCAATATCGTGGGCAGCTCGTTCACCAGACTTAACACCTCTAGATTTCTTTCTCTGGGGAACACTGAAAGAGAAAGTGTACCAAGAAGTACCAACTACACCTTACGACATGCAACAGCGAATTATTGCAGCCTGTGCGTCAATAAGTTCTGACAGATTTGACAGACTTGCAAGTCAATCAGACTTCTTGACAGACTTCCAAGTCAATCAATCGTAAAAAGAATCCAATGGTGCATTGACAATTATGGTCATCATTTTGAACACCTACTATAAACTTATGTTTCATTTACTACCAAAACCATAAGTATTATCGTCTTTCTCTACTTTCTATGACCTTGTCTCGTTTTAAGATCCTCTATCATGATACGGAAGCAAAAACATACCGATCCATTTAAAAAAATGGAGGTGACCTTCAAATATCCGAAGTATCTCCACCAGCAAAAAAACTATTGTCGCCACCAGATGGCCCCCTTCGTACTGTGTTATTGCCCCACCCTGTATACCTCAACTTTTACGACAAAGTGGCATATTTGTCAGGTTTTGCTATCTGATAGTAGAATTGAATCCCAAACATCATTTTTTTTTTAATTTTTAATTTTTTCATTTGCATTTATGATAATTTATATCATTCGAATCTGTGATATAAATCAAATTAATAATTTGGAACAGTTGTAAATAATTATTGACAATATTTTCTTCGTAATTTGGTTTGTAATTTATATATATGTCGCATGAATTACTATGATTTACTTGTTCAGATGCACTATATAATAGTTTCGAATTTACTGGGCTGATTGTTACATATGAAGAACCTGGTTATAGTGGATTAAATGTTCTACTTACAAATGTAAGACCATTTCCAAAAACCGGTAGCGGGAAATATATCAGTGAAATTAATCACCATAAAAGACAATTAATCTTTCTTACTGAATCTTCATTCATAGAAAATAAAAAAAAAGAAAAACAGCAGATAACTTAAAAAATACAAACACGAAATCGGCCAACAAAATTGGTGAAAAGAAATGAAGTATTTATATTTATAAGCTTCTCTAAAGAACGTGAAAAAAAACCAGGAAGAAAAAACTATTGAAGATACTAAAGAAAAAGAATTGGTCTGCTCAAACTTTTTCTCGGAGCAGTCGACCGGGAGAACAATGGATCTAATGTTTAAACTGCAAAGATTTAGCCCACAAGAATTATACTAGAGAACGTCCTACAAATAGATGCAATAACTGTAATTGAAATTATAATTTTTGTTAAATATGTTAAGTTTGCTAAAATTTTGTTGTGAAAGAAGGAAACTAGGTATCATTGATTATATCATAATATGTAACTCTAATTATAATTCATAACTTTTATTAAAGTTATAATTTATCGATAATAAAAATAAAATATCAATTATATTGTTATTATAAATTGTATTATCCTATATTTTTTCAATATGTTTCCATTCAAAATTTAATTGCAAATCACGCGTAACTACTATCTCATTCATTCATGTCTCAAAGTGTTGGAAAAACTGAGTTAGGTCAAGGTACATATTAATGGCCACATCTCGGAAATAATAGCTGGAAACACAATAGCGTTAAAAATAAAAATTTTAATCCTGAAACCATCATACCCGATCTTTCCTACCCTTTTGATGCGTATGACAATACAGTAATATTTAAAAAGCATCAAGTATGAAATGAGCGATTAAAAATTCAGCTTTGTTTTGTGTTAAACTAAGGTAAAGATAAGAAATTAAATATGTATAAAATAATTTGAACAATGGAATATCCTATATCCAAATCTGTAATACTCACAGTATCAGGGTTATTAGCCCTTGACACTGTCGAAGCGCTTCGTGTTGTTGTCAATGCATGTCAATTACAAATTTCTGGCTTCGCGTGAAAGCGGATAGGAACGAAGGTATTCACGACAAGTTGTATCGAACCGAGCCATAGCAGCTGGAAACGCGCAAGCAAACGGCTCGGACATTCTGATAACTCTGTATTATTACGGTGTATGGGTTTTTGCGATGAAGGAGCAGCTACTGGAGAAAGGGGTGAGCATAAAAGCAGTCTCCAAACCACGAACACGATACAATTCACCGAGTACGTCGAACTTTGCCCATCATTGTAGCTCGTACCTCATTGTTCACCGGTGGACAGTTGAGATCGTTTGTTCAACAGTTCTGCTTGACATTTTCTTTTTTCTACGCTCGCATGAATGCTATCCTTCATATCCTATCGAAAATATGAAGAATGACCCTTCACGATACCGTATTTATGGCATGACATTAACTCACTATCGAGAAAAACTGGCCGAATACTGGGTTTTATCTATGCGAAGTTTCATGGACGTTTTTCCTTATCATTTTTACATCTACACCATGCCAAACTTTTTTAGATTAAAATATAAAGGATTGAGAACTCACTGAAAATTATTGTGAATTTAATAGACATTTTCTTCTACAATTTAGCTTTGTTAAAATAATCTCTCCAGTATATCCTTCGCCAACCGGATAACTGTTTAAGGGGGGGAAATAATGTAGCGGTTTGTTGTATTGAGAAAGTGAGTAAGCAACATAGCAGGAGAAAAGGGATCTGCTGAGATGGTTAATCGAGAAACGTATATACAGGGCGTTCGGCTACTTCTGGGGAAAAACTTAATGGGCTTCTAAAGGCCAAAATAGGACAAAAATCAAAATATTAATTTGTTGATTGAGGCCTCGTTAAAAAGTTATTAACGTTTAAAGTTCCGCCTGTAGAACGGCAATCTGCGAACAGCGCGTGCGTGCGTGCGATAGTGGTTCTCTGTCTGTAAGGCTGTTGATACGTTAGTAAGTAGAGTTTCCCATGCTGAGTGAGAACCTCTATCACGTGCACGCATCTATTCGCAGATTATCACTCTACAAATTGGTCTTCTTGATTTTTGTCTTATTTTGGCTTTTACAATCTTCCATTAAAATTTTTCTCAGAGGTAGCCGACCACCCTGTATAGGAATTGGTGGGCGATCGAGTACTCGTGAGAGAGCATAGTCCTCTGTTGGCGAATGCGAGAATGTATCACCACAATATGCACTGGTTGATTCGTTTGCTTACATGCTTACATGCCAGTAAAATAATATTAACTGCCATGTTATCAAAGGACGCCCAAGGAGCACGCAATAAGGATTACAGACGATATCGTTTGAACCACGAGTGAAAATATTCGCGAATGTAGATATTATGTATATACTGTTTGTTTTCTCTGATCTATACATAAATACATTAAGAACAGAACCCAAAAAAATTTGTAGAATTAAGTAGCGATGTAAATGCTCTATTAAGAAATTATTAAAAAGATATTAAATTGTAAGTTATATGAAATAATTTTAACTGTACATTATAAGTTTAACTGTACCTACATTATACATATATTGCTTAGTTATAAAATGTATATATTAAATAGTATGTAGATGTTCTAAATTATTAGACCGATGGTTCATCAGAAATCAAAGACTCAAAAATTATTGGAAGCTAGAAGCCTACGTCTATTATACTACATAAGAAAGAATCAATATCTCAAACGATAACAAAATGGCGGTACGCTGAAGATCACTATGTGCTCTGTTTTTGACTTCCTTGCGTTTTGAAATATCTCAATTCAGTTTTAATTTCTAGAAAATGAAGTTTTGAATTTGCAGAAAGAAAGACAACAGGAGTGTTCTCGATATGTTTTCAGTAATTCTGTATTTTACATAAAAATTGATTAAAGAATCATGTTTTCGATCAAAAATTACCGCAAATTTTCATTAAGTTATAAAATATTGATATTTATATCTTACTATATAAAAAATATATACATATATTATTGTTACGACGAGAAATAACAATTACGATTTATTCTGTATTGCAGCGTAACAGTAAATTCATAAAGCCAGCGGATGTAGAGTCAGACCTTTCATACAATCAAGTTTTGCCTATAATCAAGTGCCATTAAGACGGGTATTTAATTATTAAATTCATTCAAATCTGCATGACCCTCCACATCGAGGCGTTCTATGACTTTATTACCTGCAATAACATCGAAAACCAGTGCCAGATGTTTTATGGGGAGTCAGGGAAAATTATTAAAAATAACCGTTACATGCCACCTCCCACCGATCAACTTCGCCTCCAAACTGATTGGCCAGTACATTGGCAATTTTTGACCAATCTAAGACCGATGCTGCCTCCCATGGCCTTGGGTACGCCCATGGCGAGGTTAGCTTCTGTGATGTCTTTGGGAAAGGGCACGTAACAATACTCACTGTTTCTATATGTATAGTTATTTACTTAACAGCACGATTCAAAACCTGACAGACCATGCTGGACTCACTACCCATGACATACTGATCAATACCGATTCCCCGGCCGTCTCGCTCCCGTATCCCATACCGTGCCGGTAACTACCGCATCTTCTTTACCATCCATACATTACAATTTCCTCCCTCTCTTTTTTATTTTCCTTTAGCCGTTCGGAGCGACGCAATGTACCCTGTGACTCTTTCGCAGTACTCATATTCTCCGGTATAGTCTCGGACGTGTCATTATTTTCATTAACTCTAATAATTTGGTCTACATGACGCTTCCAGATTTTACCCGTTGATGTTTTTACCTCAAACGTTACCGGTGACAATTGCTTTACTATAGTCCCCTCCGCACGCTTTGTATTACGCACAGAGAAGTCGTCTACCATTACTGTGTCACCCTTTTTGAAATGTACCTTACGGCTGCCTTTCTTACGTGTTACTTGCGCAAGTTGTTTATCAGCTACATCATCTCTTACGCTAGGTCTTAGTAAGTCAAATCGCGTTCTTAACTCCCGTTTGTACATCATGAACGCGGGCGTTCTACCTGTAGTACAATGTTCCGTGGACCGGTAATCAAATAGAAAAAGATTGATAGCATACTCAAGTGGCTTACCACTTCGAACAATCTTATCGACCTTGTCTTTAAATGTCTCAACGAAATTTTCCGCTGCACCGTTCGTCGCCGGATGATGTGGAGGTGTGAAACTCTGTTTAATACCGTTGTCTCGACAGAACTTTTGAAATTCTTCACTTTTATATTGGGTGCCGTTGTCTGTAACTAAATGTCTTGGTAAGCCGAAGCGAACTAAAATTTTCTTGAATACCTCTATTACTCGCGGTGCCGTGGTACTTTTACCCATATCAATAATTTCCGGCCATTTAGAATAAGCATCTATAACTAACATAAACATACGTCCATGAAACGGACCTAAGAAATCTGAGTGTATTCTACTCCAACATTTATCGGGGTACGGCCATGGCGTCAACGGCACGCTCGCCGGTTTCTTTCGCTCTTGCACACATACCTTACATGAAGCCGCGATCTTTTCGATATCACTGTCTATGTTCGGCCACCACACATACGATCTCGCCACCATCTTCATTTTCACTATGCCAAAGTGTGATGCATGAAGTTCACGTAACACTTTTTCCCGCACTGACACTGGCACCACAATTCTATATCCCCACAATAAACATCCTTTTTCAACACTATATTCGTCTCGCTTCGTGTAGTACTTCTTTTCTATTTCATTCATATCGTTCATGCTGGGCCATGACCCGTTTACATACCGTACTATTTTACTGAGTACCTGATCACGCTTCGTTTCTTTTACAATTTCTGCCGCGTTTACTGTATCTAATGTTTCCTCTACATAATTTATTGTTGTAAATTCGTTGCCAAATACTGGAATCGTGTCATTGATTGGAAGGCGTGACAGTGCGTCACAATTACCGTTTTTCTCTGATTTAACATATTCCATTTTGTAAGAAAACCTTGATAAAAAATATGCCCATCTTTGCAATCGACTTGCCGTCGTTAATGGGATCTCTTGCTTTGGACCAAATATAAAAACCAGCGGTTTATGATCCGTCCTTAATGTTATTTCTTTACCGTAAATGTAATTATAAAATTTTTTAAATCCATACACTATTGCATTTGCCTCCTTATCAATGATAGCGCGACTCCTCTCCTTCTCGGGAATAATCTTTGATGCAAATGCTATCGGTCTTTCGGTACCGTCTCTATATCTATGGGAAAGTATCGCTCCTAACCCGTATGCCGACGCATCGCATGACAAAATAATATCTTCTTTCGGATCAAAATGCGCTAATACTCGCGGTGATACTATTTCCGATTTGACCTCTTTAAACGCTTGTTCGCATTCTTTCGTCCATTTATACTCGCCATTCTTCGCACATTCATAAAGTGGTTTTAACTTTTCCGCTCTGTTTGGCAAAAATCTCGCATAATAGGTAATTAACCCCAGAAATGAATCTAATTGTTTTTTATTCACGGGTGTCGGTGCCTCGATCATTGCTTTTACTTTCGTTTCCGACTTATGTAACCCGTTTTTATCAATGACAAATCCCAGAATATCTAATCTTTCTTTAAACACTTCACATTTATTTAGATTTACTTTAAATCCGCTGTCTTCGAGTCGCGTAAACACCTTGTAAAGTGTTTGTAGGTGCTCTTTATCGTCTCTTCCGGTGCAAAATATGTTGTCTAGGTAAGGAATTACTCCGTCAATTCCTGCCAAACATTGCTCAATTTTCCTTTGAAAATCCCCCGGGCCCGACGCCACTCCTTCTGTCATTTTTGTATACCGATATAAACCCTTGTGCGTTATTATCGTTAAATAATCTCTACTACTTTCCTCTACCGGAATCTGCATATACGCATGCTCTAAATCGATTTGCGAAAATTTTTTCCCATTCCTCAATGCCAAAAAAATCTCATCAATCAGTGGAATAGGATGCCTGTCTTTTACTAGTTGCGGATTTAACGTCAATTTAAAATTACCACAAATTCTCACGGACCCGTCTGATTTAATTACCGGTACTATTGGTGTAGCCCACTCACTAACGTCTACTTTCTCGAGATGTTGCAGCTTTACTAATCTATTAATTTCATCTTCGACCTTATTCGTTAGCGCAAATGGTAAATGTCTCGCCTTGAGCGCTACTGGTTGGGCATTTTCTTTTAGCGTTAGCTTAAGCATCCCTTTATTGTATAATCCCGGTCCTTTTCCGAACAACTTTGGAAATTTGAGCACAAAATCTTTTGTCATATCTATTAATTCTATTTTATTACAGCCAATCCCTCTTTCGTTACAATTAAACTTTAATGGCCACATTCCGAACACTTTAAGCCACTCTCTACCAATCAGAATTGGACCCCTTTCTTTCATTACTATCATTCTTAATAAAGCTTTCTTATCTCCAACCTTTACGTTTAAATTCTGTAACTCTCCCACCTGCTCAAGCGGAACCTTACCATATGCTTTCAATGGCCTATACGTGGCCTTCACTCCTAGCGATGGAAACATTCTGTCTTTATCGTACTTTGAAATGATCGCCGCGTACGATCCTGTGTCAACTTCCATTTTTACCTTGATATCATTAATTATTACATTTACATACATAGGATCTGCTTTTAATTCATTGCTTATACTACCTATATTACCGACAATTGATTCCCATTCCTCCCTCTTGTTGTCTCCTCGGACCATGAAGAAGTCATCGGACGTGCTCTCCCTTCGTTGGTGCCCTTCCGCCTCGTCCTCTTGCTTTAGGTGCTGTAGCCGCGATCTGCAAACTGTTGCTAGATGCCCTCTCCTCTTGCAAGTATTGCACGTTCTATGGCGGTGGAAGCAATCTCGTGCCCAGTGATTGGTCTTACCGCAACAATAACACGAACCTTGTCTTAAATGCTGAGCGTTCAGTTTCCCCTTGTTTGGCTCGTCGTTTGGACCTTCCTTTCTTTTGTTAACTAGTGCTGTACTCTTGTATCGCTGTCCTTGTCTACTTCCACGTATGGCACCTCTTCCTCTCGCACTTGGATAGAATGGTCGTCTCTCTGTCTTTGTATTCGACTGGATCATGTTTACTGTCGATTTCGATGGCTCCTCAGTTGTTTTATCCGTTGTTACTGCGTTTCTCTCTGCCGCTTCTAATGCCGTGGCTATCTTGTATGCCAAGTCGTATGTTAATTTTTCCTCTCTGAATAAAGCCTTTTTTGTCTCATGATCTTTTAGACCACACACAAACTGGTCCCGTAGTGCTACTTTTGTCTCTACAAAGGGTATAGCCGAATAAGGGGGTCAAATGTGCCCCCAAACCGAATGGAACGAGCCACGGGTCATTCGATAGCAAAAAAAAATAACCCCTGTGTGCAAATTTTTAACTTGAAATCTCGACCGTGGGGGTAGTAATGGGGTGAAAACGAAAATCATGTTTTTGAATTATTTCTCTTGACCTATTGAGTAAAAAAATGTAAAAAAATTCAGAGACATTTCGGGTACCGGGGCACATACTTTGGGAGATTTTCAGATTTTTTGATTGAAGAACCAGGTAGTGAAAAATAAAAAACAGCAAAAAATGCCGAAAAATGCCGATTACGTATTGAAGGAGGCCCGGAACTACTTTTATACTTTTACAGTAAACAGGTATTACTATTACTATTACTCTCAATTTTTTTCAGATTTTTCATTTTGGTGCGCCGCAGTGAAAAAAAATAAAAACCGAGTTTTTCCTCGTTTTCTGCGTATTAGAGTAACTTACACGTTGAATTTTTATGCATCCTTCAATATATAAGTGTTTTGTAGACTGTTTAATGTTTCTACACTAAGCAGAATTACATAACAATTGAAACAAATAAAATAAAGCCAACCATTGGGTGTATATATCCTAGAAAATCAACGATATTTTCAACGGCGTCGATGGCGCAGCGTTAGAGTGTCCGACTGCTGAACCGCTGGAAGTTTTTTTACCGTAGGTTCGAGTCTCTCTTCTGGACTTAGTATTTTTTTTTCTTCATTATTTTTTTTTTCAAATTCTAACTATATAACAATGCTTTATATTTATTTATAAATGTTCTGATAGTATTTTACAAATATTTTAACCTGAAATATGTATAAATATAGTCTTGGAGTGTTTTTTGCGTTTTTATTTTTTTTGTCAACCACGATTATTGTTTAACATCTCTTACACTGAAATTAATGTGAAATGTTAGTTTTCAAATCTCTTACCTTTGACTATTGTGAATGGATCGGAGCAGAAGATTGTATATTGGATTACTATTACTTCTTCTCGCCCTTCGATCAAGCAGATCTTTCCTTCTCGTTCTCTTTCTTTGATAAATATGAATGTTTGCTGCGGCTTTAGTATCTAACGTAGACATGTAAGGGCCATTCCACGCCAAATCTATTAACCCACTCTCTGCCAATGATACTTTTTTCTAATAAACCCATTTTTAAGTACCAGTTTGATCGTTTCATGCTTATTTTTGAATGAAGTATCATTGCTCGATGGAAACCACGGGGAAAAATGATTAATTGTCCTACCTGCGTTACGAAGGAAATAAAGGTTCGTTGGGTGAGGGCCCAGACCGTTCAGGTCAATGGGTGATTGTCGCGTTCGGGTTTCACAATGTATTTTTTAATTACTCAGTTCAAGCTACTGTATGCGATGGGATTTATACATAATTACTTGGCATGGTCCGTAGAGGTTGGTCCTACAAGTGTTTTCATTATCTTTAAAACCAGCAGTAAGGAAAGGATAATAACCCTTACATGTCTACGTTAGATACTAAAGCCGCAGCAAACATTCATATTTATCAAAGAAAGAGAACGAGAAGGAAAGATCTGCTTGATCGAAGGGCGAGAAGAAGTAATAGTAATCCAATATACAATCTTCTGCTCCGATCCATTCACAATAGTCAAAGGTAAGAGATTTGAAAACTAACATTTCACATTAATTTCAGTGTAAGAGATGTTAAACAATAATCGTGGTTGACAAAAAAAATAAAAACGCAAAAAACACTCCAAGACTATATTTATACATATTTCAGGTTAAAATATTTGTAAAATACTATCAGAACATTTATAAATAAATATAAAGCATTGTTATATAGTTAGAATTTGAAAAAAAAAATAATGAAGAAAAAAAAATACTAAGTCCAGAAGAGAGACTCGAACCTACGGTAAAAAAACTTCCAGCGGTTCAGCAGTCGGACAATCTAACGCTGCGCCATCGACGCCGTTGAAAATATCGTTGATTTTTTAGGATATATAGACCCAATGGTTGGCTTTATTTTATTTGTTTCAATTGTTATGTAATTCTGCTTAGTGTAGAAACATTAAACAGTCTACAAAACACTTATATATTGAAGGATGCATAAAAATTCAACGTGTAAGTTACTCTAATACGCAGAAAACGAGGAAAAACTCGGTTTTTATTTTTTTTCACTGCGGCGCACCAAAATGAAAAATCTGAAAAAAATTGAGAGTAATAGTAATAGTAATACCTGTTTACTGTAAAAGTATAAAAGTAGTTCCGGGCCTCCTTCAATACGTAATCGGCATTTTTCGGCATTTTTTGCTGTTTTTTATTTTTCACTACCTGGTTCTTCAATCAAAAAATCTGAAAATCTCCCAAAGTATATGCCCCGGTACCCGAAATGTCTCTGAATTTTTTTACATTTTTTTACTCAATAGGTCAAGAGAAATAATTCAAAAACATGATTTTCGTTTTCACCCCATTACTACCCCCACGGTCGAGATTTCAAGTTAAAAATTTGCACACAGGGGTTATTTTTTTTTTGCTATCGAATGACCCGTGGCTCGTTCCATTCGGTTTGGGGGCACATTTGACCCCCTTATTCGGCTATACCCTTTGCAATTTATTGACAACCTCTTCAACCTTGCCGCAAAATCTGCCACCGATTCTGTCATTGCTTGTTGCGCTTGATAAAATGTGTATCTTTCCATCGTTTCAGACGGCTTTGGATTTAGATGATTACCAATCAGTTTGACTAACTCTTCGAAGGTCTTTGTACTTGGCTTATCTGGCGCGCATAAATCCCGTACGAGTTTATATGTATCAGCACTTATTTTTGTCAATAAAACTGCGGCCCGCTTTTCTGTTTTCACATCATTCGCTACAAAATACAATTCTAATCTCTCCGCGTATGTTTCCCAATCATCTTTACCTAACTGGAATTCTAGCTTCGCATTATTATTGCCGTTGCCCTCTGCCATTGTGTGAATCACTTCCGATTCTCCGTTGTTATCGATTACTTCGCCTCGCGATTCCTTATTGCCGGTTTCCTTGTTTACGTCGCTAACATGGGTACGTAAAATTCTACGCAATTCATTTATTCCGCACTTTTCGTCGTATTCCAATCCTAACGAAGCTAGGATCTTAATTATTTGTGGCTTATTCAATAAATATATCCACGACGTTTTTGTATAATCAATTTTCTCATTTACGCCAGACATCCGTTAAACATTCTTATATTCGTTTTACCTACTTTATCATCTACTTGTATCTTGCTATTGTCCAACGTACCAAATTTTACTGCTGATCCTGCGATCTTCTATTTACAGTCCGGCCTTTCTTCTACGCAGCGAACACTTTTACTTGTTTATCGTGCTTCCGTTTACACGTGGATACACTTATGGCGTGTGCTATTTCAGTTTTCCGTGAAAACTTGTTCGTTTATCCTCGTCGCCAAAATTGTGATGTCTTTGGGAAAGGGCACGTAACAATACTCACTGTTTCTATATGTATAGTTATTTACTTAACAGCACGATTCAAAACCTGACAGACCATGCTGGACTCACTACCCATGACATACTGATCAATACCGATTCCCCGGCCGTCTCGCTCCCGTATCCCATACCGTGCCGGTAACTACCGCATCTTCTTTACCATCCATACATTACAGCTTCTTAGGCAGCCTTGGCCCAGAGACCAGATCAAAATTGACTCTTAAATACCACTCATCAATAGTATATTCAAGACTTTGTACATTTCGGCTATCCGACGTAGAATAAATTGTTATTGCTTGTTACAAGATTCTACTGATTATGATTCAAGTTTTTTCCTTCCGTATCCCACAAATATTCACTCGTCATTAACGTTGACGTGTGAAGTTGAGCATATCAGAAAGTTTCTTTCACCAAATTATTTTGCTCAACCCCTCAACAATTATACATATATGAAATGGGCGATCGAGGAAAGAACATTGTGTAAGTGTAAGGTATGGACATTGCTCATTGAGCATTAATTATCGTTAGAAATAAAATAACATGTAATACTGCAAGGCAACTAAATGCTAATATTTTAAATTAATTGAATGTTTCTTACTTTTATGTTAACAAATTCGTCAATTGCACCATCAAAATTGACTTCTTTGAACAAATCCGTTTAAACAAATTTAGGGATTTAGTTTCATCGTAGAACGTAAATAGTTATTTATATTTCATTAAAGAATAGTAAGTGGATTTTCTCCGATGAAGTGGCGGGTATTATGAAAATTGGTTATGTAGTCTCTGATGAAATCAGCTTCGTCAATAAATAAAGCAATGAATAAAAAAATGATTGGTAATAGATATCAGCAGGAACTAGATAAAAAAATTAATTCTGTGAATGAAAGTTTTTCAACGCGATACAGGATCTGTCCTTCGAGAAGAATGCAATGACAGTGTGGCCAGATCGGGCATAATTGAGTGCATCGAAATCGACAATAGTGACGACGAACTTCCTTAGCGTCTAATGGAGTGGTGGGGATAGTAGGTACATGCTACCGCACGAGCCACGTATACGTGAGCTCGGCACTTCGCACAATTTCGGGAAAACGATAAAGAACGCTAGTGTGAGTCTTTCCTTCTTGCTCTTGTAAAAGAGAAACAGCTGGAATACGACCCCGCGATAATCGGCATGCGATTTCAAGTCTCGACTGCCCCAGCATTTTTACTTTCCGACCTATGTAAGGTATAAGGAAAGTACCATAATGAACAAAAAATTTCGAAAATTTTTTTAGCGAAAAACACGTTTTAAGACCTCCTAATAATATTGTAACTATTAAATAAAAAGAAATTTCTTTTGTTTCTATACTATTAACATGATTGCGTCTAAACGGATAAATGAATTTCAATAACGAAAAAAAATTTCGAAAAATTTTTTTAGCGAAAATACACGTTTTAAGATCCCCTGATCATGTTGTGACTATTAAAATGTGGCGTCGCCTCCCATGTTCGCCACCAGAAGGGTCACGCTCTCACAAGCGCTCGACCGACTCCTCGGTTGCTATATATACAATGCTCAAACAACTTCCCAACATCCCAGTCATCTAAGGCAGAGCCTGCTAAAAACCTTATTGATGAGTCCACTAGCAGGTCCGAACGAAACGCGTCCTCTCCTTTCCTTTCCTGCCCTCCTACGAATTTCCCGAGTTCCTAACCGCAGCGAAGCAGTGTCACAAAAAAAAATTTTCTTTTTCTGTGCCTATTTACGCACATACATATGTATGCTATTAACATGATTGAGTCTAAACAGCTGAATGAATTTCAATGAAACTTTACATTTCAGTTTTATGTTCTCGTTTCAAGGTCTGATTAGATTTTGAGCGTAATCAGCTCCCGGATAATGATGATTATACGTCTTGTAGTTTTTAAATTATTCCGATACATATACAATTACCGAAAAAAGTATCCATACACCGCAACACGTTCAGTTTAAACACTGATAACTTTGATTATAGAAGGCTAATTAGATATGAGAAGCACATATGCAGTTGTGACATTAATTCAGCTTTCAAATAGTAATACAACAGACAAATCTCAAATGCCGAATGAAGTAAGAAAATCAGAGAGAAAAAAGTATTCATACGTGATATCTATTGACGAAATATACCAATAAAACTCAAAATCTTGGGAGAATCTCGTTTTTTTTTTATTTTTGTTTCTTTTGTTTCATAGTATTTCGTCAATTCTTGGCGTGGTTTGTTAAAGAATCATCATTTTTATCATGAGTGCTAAAAGTAAGGAAATTACAATAGAGGAGAGAAAAATTGTAATTGAACTATGGAAAAGTGGGAAATCACTTCGCGAGATTGGTGAAATGGTAAAAAGGAGTCATGTTAGTGTACAATATATAGTTAATAAGTACAAAAGTACAGGATTAATTAAAAATATGCGTCGTTCCAGGAAACCGAGCTAGTTAACTGAAAGGGATGAAAGATTTATTACAAAGAAAATAAAAGTACACCTAAAATCGCAGCAGAATTAGAAGCAAGAACTGGTAACAAACTTTGTTCAAAAACTATATCAAACAAACTTAAAGAATCAGGGTACTTTGTACGAGTAGCGAGGAGAAAACCCTATGTCAATAAGGTGAATAGAGAAAAAAGACTTAATTCCGCAAAAATTTATTTACATAAATCATCAGATTTTTGGAAACAAGTTATTTTCTCAGACGAGAACAAGTTTAATACTTTGAGGTTCAGATGGACGAAAATTAGTATACAGAAAAAAGAGAGGATCTTTAAGGCCCAAAAATATTAGACCTACAGTCAAACATGATGAAAGTAGCCTTATGGTATGGGGCTGTATGAATAGTAGACCAATATAAATATTTAGATATTTTAAAATCAAATTTGAAAGACAGCGCACGAAAATTAGGTCTTTCTGACAATTACTATTTTCAGCAAGATAACGCTCCCATTCACAAGACTCATTTAAGTAATTAGAGAATGGCTTTTATATAATACGCCTCACGTTCTGGAAACTCCTCCGCAATCACCAGACATAAATTCAATCGAGCATGTGTGGCTAGAATTGAAACATCGTTTGCAAAAATATAAAATTACAAATAAAAATGATTTAAAAAATGCTTTGCAAAAGAAATGGCAAAAAATGAAGAGAAATGTAACAAATAATTTAATTGAATCTATGCCCACGCGATTACAAGCGATTATTGATAATAACGGTTATCCTACAAAATATTAATTACTATAAATATGACTGATTTACAAACAAACAAAATTCTGTATGAATACTTTTTTCTCGCTGATTTTCTTACTTCATTCGGCATTTGAGATTTGTCTGTTGTATTTTTATTTAAATCATAATCAAATTCATACTATTTGAAAGCTGAATTAATGTTCCAACTGCATATGTGCTTCTCATATCTAATTAGCCTTCTATAATCAAAGTTATCAGTGTTTAAACTGAACGTGTTGCGGTGTATGGATACTTTTTTCGGTAATTGTATATGTATCGGAATAATTTAAAAACTACAAGACGTATAATCATCATTACCCGGGAGCTGATTACGCTCAAAATCTAATCAGACCTTGAAACGGGAACATAAAACTTAAATGTAAAGTTTCATTGAAATTCATTCAGCCGTTTAGACGCAATTATGTTAATAGCATACGTATGTAAATGCGTAAATAGGCACAGAAAAAGAAAATTTTTTTTAATAGTCACAATATGATCAGGGGATCTTAAAACGTGTGTTTTCGCTAAAAAAATTTTCGAAATTTTCTGTTCATTATGGTTCTTTGCTTATACCTTACGTATGCCGATTGTCGCGAGGTCGAATTTCAGCTGTTAGTGAGCAAGAAGGAAAGGCTGACACTTACTTTCTTTCTCAATTTCTCGCAAGGCTGCGCAAAGTGCCGAGTTCACGTACACGTGGCTCGTGCGGTAATATATGTCTGCTATCCCCACCATTCCGTTAGATGCTAAGGAAGTTTGTCGTTTCTAGTGTCGACGACGATGCATTCAATTATGCTAAATCTGGCCACACTGGTTCGATCAGGCGTCCGGTTTATTTCAACTGTTCACTCTTGATCGGTGAGCAAACGTCACTTACGTCTTCAGTCTGGCAGATGCAGCGGTATAATGACCGAGTGGTTGTCACGGCTCGTTATTTATGGGGAATTCGTTGCTAACCGCAAACGGGCCTAATAAGCGCGCGAGCATTAATTAGCGATTTCGCGACGCTACGATTAATGTCAACCGGTCTATCGATCGGCCGCGGTTCCTATTTGTTTCCATAGAGGAAAGCTTCTAGAAACTTCGGCCGTAATTCTTATTTCCCATAACGAAAATGCTTTTAGAAGTGTCGATTTGCAGCTACAGTTCGATTATTGATCGGTCGCGACTCTAACTTTTGACATGACAACCGATATCGCGAATGTTCAATGGCAATTATAGATGTCATAGTATGTAGCTTAAACTTTCTATCAGAATATAAATAACAATTAAACAAAATAATCTTTCATATTTTGAAAAATATATCATGAATTGAAGGGAAAAATTTCTAAAAATCTTACATATCTTGTTCAATTGCAGACACAGAACGTACAAATGCATATAAATTTTTGGAGGCCTTAAACTTGTGCTAAAAGAAGGGATGTTACGAAATTAAATAATTCTTTAGGTTGCTCTAAATTTCAAGTAGTTGATCTGTATAAAAGTACATAGTTTGTAAGAACTACACACAATTCTCAGGAATAGTAGATATTTTTTTTAAAGTTTTGTCTATTTTCTTTTTGGTCCTCTGCAGTAAAATTGTAGAACGTAAAATAAAAAAAGGAACTAAAACGTGGAATAACTACAATATAATTATCATAAATGTATCGAATATGGAATAACTTAAAATAATTAACAGAAAATAATTAAATATTGAGTGCACAAATACAGAATTAAAAAAAAAGTGTACGAAAAGCGAGAATATGGTTTCGTTGAAACAGGAGAAATAATTATAAACGAATTTTCGTCGACGTAGAGTTAATTTTCATTGTGTGTGTTCGTTTTGCAGGAACTCATCGATCGCTACCTTCCTAGTGAGATTTCTATTGAAAAAATATTGAACCTTCGTGGCAAATCACAGATCCTGGAAGCGACTGTTATTTCTGCCAGACGAGACGTTTATTTTCGTTCAAAATGGTATAGTTATCAGAAAAAATATTATTGCTAAAAAAACTGATTATCGGTTCGTTCTTGGGCCTTCTACCGATAAAAATTTAGATTTAAATTTTTACTGGAGGAACCTCGTTATATCTTTCTACATTAAAATATTTTTGATTTGTTGAAAATTCTAAAATCGATACAAAATTTGATTTCGTATGAATACGTTATACATGTTTATTAATAAGTTCTGCGTGTGTTTAATAGCTTTTTCTTAATTTTTTAAATTTATTGCTATTTATTTATTTCCAGGTTATAACGAATTGTCGAGTAGTATTCTTAGAAATTGTGACGAAATTTAGAATTTAATGAAATACGTCTTTTTAAAATTTTATTCGTATTTATTTATAATCTGCCAGACTGCAATATGTAAATCATCTATTAGGTATTAGAAAATAATTAAATACATACTGCAAATAGAAATTAATGATAATATTATATTCAGTGAGTGCTATTAAGTATGAAATAGGTTAATTACCTTATTATTCCATTTTTTAAATGATATAAACGTTTGGACTTTCGACTTATCAGCGATAGCCATTGTTATTTTTTTTAGTTATGATTTTTATAAAGTCAAGATGTAGTATTTTCAGGTATCTTTTTGCAAAATTTTATTCAACATAGACCAATGTTGGATTAACTGATAAGCAAAATAAGCATGCGCTTTAGGATACCAAGAAAAAGCGACACCAGAAAATTCTTGTAATGTCATGTGTTCGATGTCTGAAAAATTGTAAAAAATTGCAAAAGAGAATGCTGCTAAATCTTGATTACAATATGGCTTAACCTCATAAATGTGTAGTGGCCGGCGGCAAATAAGAAAGAGCCTTCTGCTCGCTGCCGGGCCTAGCGACAAGGACGTATGAATACGTGATTGAGTGTGAAAAACAGTCGAATGAGCGAATGATGTGTGAATGTGTGGCCGCATCGTGAGTCGAGAGCGACCAACGCAGAGTACAGTTAAAATAAAGTATCTCTTGAAAGCAATCGGCATTTTCCTTTCGGGAACCCATAAGTGGTGACCCCGACGTGATCACGTGCAAAAGTGAAGTGCAAGCGCGTCGCAGGACAGAAAGACTATGGAATCGACGGATGGAACAGCCGGAATCGCAAAAATTGCGGTACGCATACCACCTTTTTTTCAACGAATCCAAAACTGTGGTTCGCACAATTCGAAGCGCAATTTCATTTAAACGGCATCACGACAGACAATGCCAAGTACTGGTATGTGGTGTCCAGCCTCGAAAGCAGGTACGCAGAAGTTGTTGACATAATTACGAACCCTCCAGCCGAAGAAAAGTATGATACGTTGAAGACAGAATTGATTGCGCGTTTGTCCACCTCGCAGGAGCGTAAAATGAAACAACTCCTAGAATTGGAGGAAATAGGTGACGGAACACCATCACAATTTCTACGTCATTTACATAGTCTTGCCGGTACAGAGGTCCCGGACACATTGCTGCGAACTCTCTGGTCAGGACGTCTTCCAGCTAACATGCAGACAATTCTTGCTACTCAGACAGATACTCCTCTCGACAAGGTAGCAATTTTAGCCGATCGAGGATACGAGGCGACACAGACGCAACGCGTAGCAAGCGTTGACACAAATTTCGATTTTGTCGCTCTAAAAAAGGAGTTGCACGAAATCCTCAGCGGCTGGATCAATCACGGCCGAGAGAACGGTCACGTACACGTCATACTAGAAGCCGCTCACGCAGTGCAAAATACGATCCAAATTGCGGACTGTGCTGGTATCATTGGCGATTCAAGCAAAAATCGACCAAGTGCATTACACCCTGTAATTGGCAGTAGGGAAACGAGAATCCCCGTCACTAATCGCGGCAATAGATGACGGACCAGAAGGACGCCGCCTTTTTGTGACCGACACAAAAACAAAGATCGCGTTTCTGGTTGACACTGGGGCAGACTTATGTGTGTTTCCGCGGTCACGAGTGTCTGACAGACGAGCGAAGTGCACATACCAACTGTATGCAGCAAATGGGACAGTCATATCGCCGTACGGTACAATAACATTGTCGTTAGACCTGCGATTACGACGAAATTTTATGCGGAACTTTGTGATAGCAGACGTGGACTATCCTATAATTGGTGTGGACTTCTTGGTTTTTTACGGACTATTAGTGGATGTGCGAAATCAGTGCCTTGTGGACAATATAACGTCGTTGACGGCGCCTGGAAGATGAGCAAAAAAAACCGTGAACACGGTCCGAACAATCAGTGGAAATTCGCAATATCATCGTTTAGTCGCCGAATTTCCCGATTTATGCCGTCCGGCGGGAGTGGAGCGCACAATTAAACACAATGTGCAACATCATGTCACCACAACGCCAGGACCACCTGTCTTTTGTCGACCACGATGCCTAGCATCAGGTCGTTTTAAAGCAGTCAAAATGGAATTCCAGGAAATGCTTCAACAAGGTACGGTAAGACCGCCGAAGAGCCCATGCGCATCTGCTTTACATGTAGTCCCAAAAAAGGACAAAGGCCTTCGCCCGTGCGGAGATTACCGAGCTCTCAACACACGAACCGTGCCGGACAGATATCCGGTACCACACATTGAAGACTTTACGCAAACTTTAGCAGGTAAGACGATCTTCTCCACAATAGACCTGGTCAGATCATACCATCAGATCCCTGTCGCAGAAAAGGATATAGAAAAAACAGCCGTGACAACACCCTTTGGTTTGTACGAATTTCCTCGAATGCCTTTTGGTCTGCAGAGCGCTGCGCAAACCTTTCAGCGTTTTATCGATGAGGTGATAAGGGATCTCGACATCACATACGCCTACATCGATGATTTGTTAATCGCGTCAGGGTCATTCCATGCGAAGTCGGACACTTTTCGGAGTACCATGTCGGATTTTGTTCTACTTTGAATATGTTGTAGTCTTTAGTGATATATAAACGTATCTCGAAGGATTTTTAAAAATTTTTAAAATTGTTGGTTTTACATCTGTTTGAAATATAGAGCTCACTTTTTTTCAATAAATAATAGCTGCTAAAGTAAGGAAGTTATAAAAATGAAATTTTAGGTACTTGTAGCAGACCCATGGGAGTATCAAATAAAAATTATTTCAATTAAAAAAAAAATTTTTTTAACTATTTATTTTGCAATTGTTTACAACAAATGTCATTTTTTTATAGCGGGGAAATATTTAAAAATCTGAAAAAAATGGGCATATAGTCCTGTTTGTCCCCTTCACGGACCAAGTTTTAAAAATACGGACACTTTAAAATTGGCCTTATAAAAATTAATTGAATGGAACGCTGCGTCGCGTCGTGACATGCTGGCTCGACCGGCCAAGTCGCGCAGTGCCTGCAACCGCCAAGCGGCTATACCTGCTATTGTTATACATAGGGTGTTGGACTGCTGGAAAATGTAACAGTTATTGGACACTCACTCTTTGTCAATGACACTTAGCATTATACACATTAAAGTTGTCAATATTCAATGGGATAGGATGTTCAATGTTCTAGTGGGATAGGATATGATGGGATGTGATGGGATTAGGTTCTGGTTAAGAAATAATGGTTGGATTGTACCAATGATCATCTACCGGATTAAATTGTTTGTTATAAAATTACTTACCTCATAACAGCTACAACTGTTGATTTTTCACTGTCTGAATAAATTTGGGCAGTTAAATGCGTTACTTCTTTAGTTGGTGTAAATAAGTGAAAATTGCGTGTTCCACAGATTGTTGTAGCCAGTCCACGCCTTTCCAGCAAGAATTCCGAATGTTTCTTATATTCTTCTGTTGAGCTGAATTGCAAATGTATATTTTTAATATTGGCAGTTGCCCAATCAAATAATTTTTGTGGTGTCGTTATCTGGTCTTCCAACGGTCTTTGTAAACTAGCTCGAGCAGCAAGGCATTTTAAAGAACCACCAATACCATCGCATGCATTTTTGCCATGCGATGTTGCAAAGTAATGCCATTCGGCGTTGATTCCAAAGTCTTCAAAATGGAAATTGAGAATTAATAAATTATATTTATTTTTGTACTGTGATGATGCTCCGTTAGAAAAATATTTGATTTCCTTGATAGTTGTGCCATGTGTTTCCTTCAAAAATTCCACTAATTTCTTCTGGTATAAATGGACTGCAGTGCTGTCATGTTGGAGACAATCCGAAATAATTACAAAGTTTTCATGGTTTAAACAAATATCCACCTGATAATATGCAATGAAAGTGTGTATTGTCGCCTGTTTGTTGGACCAATGATAATTTTGGATTTCGTCTTGGATAGCGAAGGAATAATTTTCCGCAAAATCGCCGACGACAACAAATTCATCAGGTCCTACATTTTCTTTAGAATATTTAAAAAAGCTGTTTTGACTTCTTGCAATAAAATCGTGAATTTGCAACTTTGGTAATCGGATTTCTAATTCATCTACAAACTGTGTTGCTGTTAAAAATGTACATTTTGAATTCAACTCAAAAGAAGAATATAAGGAACATTCGGAATTCTTGCTGGAAAGGCGTGGACTGGCTACAACAATCTGTGGAACACGCAATTTTCACTTATTTACACCAACTAAAGAAGTAACGCATTTCACTGCCCGAATTTATTCAGACAGTAAAAAATCAACAGTTGTAGCTGTTATGAGGTAAGTAATTTTATAACAAACAATTTAATCCGGTAGATGATCATTGGTACAATCCAACCATTATTTCTTAACCAGAACCTAATCCCATCACATCCCATCATATCCTATCCCACTAGAACATTGAACATCCTATCCCATTGAATATTGACAACTTAAATGTGTATAATGCTAAGTGTCATTGACAAAGAGTGAGTGTCCAATAACTGTTACATTTTCCAGCAGTCCAACACCCTATGTATAACAATAGCAGGTATAGCCGCTTGGCGGTTGCAGGCACTGCGCGACTTGGCCGGTCGAGCCAGCATGTCACGACGCGACGCAGCGTTCCATTCAATTAATTTTTATAAGGCCAATTTTAAAGTGTCCGTATTTTTAAAACTTGGTCCGTGAAGGGGACAAACAGGACTATATGCCCATTTTTTTCAGATTTTTAAATATTTCCCCGCTATAAAAAAATGACATTTGTTGTAAACAATTGCAAAATAAATAGTTAAAAAAATTTTTTTTTTAATTGAAATAATTTTTATTTGATACTCCCATGGGTCTGCTACAAGTACCTAAAATTTCATTTTTATAACTTCCTTACTTTAGCAGCTATTATTTATTGAAAAAAAGTGAGCTCTATATTTCAAACAGATGTAAAACCAACAATTTTAAAAATTTTTAAAAATCCTTCGAGATACGTTTACATATCACTAAAGACTACAACATATTCAAAGTAGAACAAAATCCGACATAGTACTACGAAAAGTGTCCGACTTCGCATGGAATGACCCGGAGGTGGCTCAGCGATGGTATAGAGACGTATGGCGGCGAATGCTACGGGAAATCTTGTTTTTATTGACAGAATTTTGAATAAGTACAAATATCTGAATATTCTAAAAGAAAATTTGAAACAAAGTTCAATTAAGTTGAACCTACTGGATGATTTCTATTTTCAACAGGACAACGATCCTAAGTGTAGAGCTGGAATTGTAAAGGAATGGATCGTATTTCCTACAATCTCCTCCGCAGAGTCCTGACATATGTATATCTCATAGAACATCTATGGACTGAAATTAAAAGAAAACTTATGTCAGATATTATGACATAACGTGCAAGGTAATGTTAAAAAGCAAAATAGTACAAATATGGTATTCCATTGAAAAGAAAAACAACAGAAAAACGTATGCACAGTATGGAAAGCCGACCGAGACACGTTAATGATGCCAAAGGAAGGCCAACCAGATATTAATATCAAACAAATCACGACTTATTCGTACGTTCGAATACTATTGTGATGTCCGAAAACGGTATGTTTACACTGAATGTGCTGTAAATTCAGTATGTGTTGTCAGGTTTGTTTGTAATTTGACGTATGCATTCTCGAGACTTCTATGTGACTTTACTTTCAATCTTATTTTGAAAACTTAAACCTGACGTATGCATTCTATTTGTTAACGATGTAAATTGAAAGCGTTCGAATATTTTCGTGAGCTACTGTATATGTCGTAAACCATCAGAAAATTTTCATTACCGACATTCATTTCACTTCATTCTGTATTAATAAAATTATGTCGGCTTTAATCAATATTTAAATTTAATTGATGCCAAGAATGTCATCGAAAACGCAAACGTGCGAGTTGTTAGCGTTAACGTTTGGATGTGGCCTTTGCAGATATTCGAGATGGTTGTCTAGATACTGGAACATTTAAAAAAAGAAAAATACAAAAAGAAAAAAATAGAATAAAAAGGGTTTCCAGACGATAAAGACGTGTCATATAAAATATAAATAATTCCTACAAAGGACTCATCAGTTTTCGTTGATAATTTTTTCTTTTAAATAAAGTTTATTTGTGTTATTAGTTACATTGTTAATTAGTTGAAAATATTAAATAATATGAAACGAGTTACAAGACAAAGAATTGGTTGCCCGAGAGGTCCCGAAAGGAATACTACTCTTAATAGCCCACGAGTAATTTACTATAAGTCACCGGACATTCTGTTCATCTGTCTTGGAAAATGCAAATTAAGGTACGGATACAATTTTCCGAGGCGACTGTATTATCTTGCTTTCTTACATTTAGTCATTTTAACTTACTACTTTACTATACATTTTATAACGATCGTGTGAAGCTAAAATAAATGTTGTTTCGGCCGCGAAGCAACTATGCCCTCGTGCTCTGTAGTGCGCGGACCGTGCGTATTACACAGCTCCGTACTGTGTTCCCTTTCCGTTCTCGAAGGACCACCCAAACTGGTGTTTGAGAAATTACCGGTAACCTTGAAGCCCGTTGCTTCAAGGAAGAGCCCGTTGCTCTTTTTAATTGCACAAGAATGGTTTTGCTTGCGGAGAGTCGACTCGAGTGTGTAAGGCTCGATCAAACGAATCTAATGCTAAGAAGTAAAACTACCCTTAACCTAAGCTCGGTTTCCCCTGCCAAGGTGACGA
Organism: Colletes gigas; assembly: GCF_013123115.1. NCBI lineage: Eukaryota > Metazoa > Arthropoda > Insecta > Hymenoptera > Colletidae > Colletes > Colletes gigas. Next base: position 431,972 of record NW_025106685.1, on the reverse strand, counting down.
AAACGCGCAGCGCGAACCGGTGGGAGGATTGGTCAAGCCAATCCTCAAAGTTGTCACCTTGGCAGGGCGTTTCCTGCATTTTGCAACATTCCCGCCCACCCTGCTGTCCAGTGTCCAGGTAGACCATGCAGGAGTGAGCGAGAACGCTGCATTATTATTAACATTGGGAATACCCAATGACCGCGAGACCCCGGTGGTCCGCAGCTGTGTGCCAACGCGGGTTTACGATACGTCAATCGCTATTGAGGCAAGGAAGAGCTCCAAGGATTCCAAGTCCCGTGTGGAGTTTGGAGGTTCCTCAATGGCCGTATCCTAATTTATCAAGTAAAAATGTCTTGAAGGCCTAATCCTCAAAAATAGCGGAGAAGTCACGTCCGTATCATAAACCTCGCGATGTTAAGGTTCCTTTAGAATCCTTAACAAATGTGGAATAAGTAAAATTGTTCGAGGAAGCAAATTTTGAAAATAATCGAAAAAGGACTCGTGGGTAATATTACAGAAAGGTTGAAATGATATTAATGACAAGGATTCTAAAAAACAATTGTTGATAAAATTCTACTATTAATTTGAAGTATCGTTTTCAAACAAGGCTGATACACTCATAAAACGAAAATTTTGAAGTGTTCGTTAACATTTTGATAAAATCCATGACATACAGTATGAGTTACGTTTCCTTTATAATGACATGAATAAATAAGTGTCAGTTTCATTTCATAATTTACATCGTTTCACAGTGTTTTGTCTTTATTCTACATTTCTCAAGTGTGCGGTGACTTATGGACGGGAGTGTACAGTGGCGGATATATACTTATGAACACTTGTTAAGGTTAAATTCTGTTGTTATTAATCAAACATAGGAAAGGTATAAATTAACTAGTACTACGCTTTTTTAATGACACACATATGATATTTAAAAAATACATGATAACTATTAATTAACTTAAATTTTAAACAAGATAACAGTAATTAGTCTCTCTTGCGTTTCGTCTTACGGGCATATACTTACGAACAATATATTATTGATGTCATAACATTGTTTTTAATAGTAAAATTAGATTAAATATTACGTTAACTCATATTAAGTCTAGTATTTTGTTGTTTTGCCATTTGCTTTAATGGCTGCTGCACAACGTCTTTGCATAGATTGCATTAAACGAATACATCGATCAATAAGAATCGAATTCCATGAAGCTTCTATTACTTTGTATAATTCGTTAACATTTTTTGGCTTTTTATGAACGAATAACATAATCGCGGTGCATGTTTATTTAATTGCATAGTGGTTAGTGCATGAAAGGATTATTTGTCGACACTTGCGGACACTGTGGACAATCGTGGGGCGTGTATAATCGCGTGTGGGTGATTTTTGTTCACAACATTGTGTATTGGAACTGACATTCACCCTTTCTCTGTGAAAATCTCGTCGGGCGAGTTTTGATATGCTCTTCTGAATTTTCATAAGACAGTTGAATCTTATTCAACGTAAGGTGTTCGCATTCCCATAAGTGGACGAAAATCTAAGGCTGTCGATAATGTCGGTAAGTAAAATTTTTCATGCTGCGTGAGAACCACTAGCACTGGCCTGCCGCAACCGTCCGCGCGAACGCAGCTGCTAGCGGGTTACCATTCTACAGGCGGAACTTTAAACGTTAATAACTTTGCAACGAAGCCTCCATCAACAAATTAGTATTCTTGATTTTCGTCTTATTTTGGCCTCTACTATCGCTCTACTATTTTTGCTAGAGGTAGCCGAACACCCTGTATAGCTAAAATGAATTGTCTGAAGTAACGAATATTATTTATATCAGTTATAATATGGTTAGATATTTTAAAATACATATTTAGGATCAATAAAAACTAACGATAAAAACTGACCAATATTTATTATATTATACTTTAATTTTGACTTGTACTGATTTAAGAGCTTTAGAAACTTATAATCACTTATTAATCTTATCTTTAATTTTTATGCTTTGGGATTATTTTTTTCATTGAAAAGGGAACATTTATTATTAAATAATAAAATGATAATGAAATTTCCACTTTTTTTAAAACTGTATAAACACATACAAAACTAAATATATAATTTGGCGAAGAGAAATCGTTTTGATCAAGTTTCATTCTAAATACAAAATAAGGAACACAAGACTGCACGTTGGTTTTGCATGAGAAGTATTTTTAAATACGCTTCTAATAATATTTTATAAAAAAAATCTTGCACGTGTTTACATGAGAAAAAGAAAATTGTATTTTAATCGTTCAAGATCTAAAATTGACCAACAATGAAACGCATAGATATATGTGTACACATTGTATAACTGTCAATATGTTATTACTGTTTTTACTAATATTAGGAAGTTATAGGGTATTACCTATTGGTATTTATTCTGAAGAAATAATAGAATCTGCACATAAAATTTACAAAACGTACCGAACAGATGGCACCCGTAAATATGTACACATTAATATTAAAAAAAAAATACCTTCTAAAATTTTGGTTTTATTATTAGACATACAGTTCAAAAGCAGTCATGTAATGATTCGAGTTCTCATTGTAAGACTGATTGCCATGCACACTGTTTAAATTATTATTTTTTATTCTAATTATTATATTTTATTGTTATTAATATTCTGTATACATATGCGTATATAAAAGCCATATCTACAAAATGTTTCTTATATATTTCCTATATTGATCCAATATAGCTATAGCATGAACAAATGAATTTTGAATATAATTTGTTTTTTTTTTTTTTTTAATTGAATGTTTAAGGTCACATGCACCTTCTTAGGTTATGAGTGACCACGATTGCTTTGGAACTGTAAGGTACTTATGTAGGTTCATAATTATCTTCAAGGCTTACAGTTTGTGATAGATTCCGATATCTTTCAGGAAGGCTAGGATTTTCCTGCATGAGTCTGTCTTTTGTAGCATGCTTGTTACGCTTGATATATTATATCGCATCCTTTTGGCACAATATTTGGGGCATTGGACTAGGATGTGTTCGATGGAGATTTGTTCGTTGCATACTTCACACACCATTGGGCTTGATTTGGTGATTAGGAAGGAATGGGTTATTCTGGTGTGGCCTATTCTTAATCTGGTTAGAATCACTTGATCTCTTCGGTTCATGTAAACTGCCGGGCTAATGTCATATACATTGTCGCGAATTTTGTGTAGTGCAGTAGGTCTTGAGGTTATCTAATCTTGGTTCCATCGTTCCTTTGCAGCTTTGGTGAGATATTTTTGAAGATCTTGACAGGGAACAGGTATAGAACATGTTTCAGATGTGGAGGTGCTCGCTTCTTTTGCCGCTGAATCTGCCGCTTCGTTTCCTTTAATACCTACATGTGATGGGATCCAGGAGAATAGGAGGTTTTACCCAGAGCTGTTAAGAGCAACATTTTTTTCGATAATATTTTGTATTATTGTATTGTCGGTTTCCAGATTTTGTAAAGCGGATATAGTACTTAGGGAGTCGGTTAATATAATAAATTTATTGTATGCTGATTTCTCAACATACAGCAAGGCCTGGAGGATAGCATAAGCCTCGCTCGAGAAGATTGAGTAGGAATCCGGTAACTTGAAAAGGAGTTTGTCTTCTGGGGTGCATACTGCGCATCCTGTCCCTTCTTTTGACTTCGACCCATCCGTAAATAGTTGTTTGTGGTTTGGGTAATCATTAGTTAGTTCAAGAAACAGGGTTTGTATGATGTTTCGATCTGTATTTTTGGTGACTTGTAAGAATTTGTCTATTACACAAGGTGGTTGTATTGTCCATGGAGCAATCGCTAATTGTTTTCTGACGAGAACTGGGGAAATTTCAGTTTGCATGTCTTGCAAGTATTTTTTAAGTCGGAAATTCAGTGGTTTCGAATGCGTAGGTTTTATGCGGAGGCTTAGTGATTGTTCATCTGACGTTATTAGGCCATGTATAGGGTTTGATGGCGTGGAAAGTTTGGTAACCGCGTAGGTTACACTTAATTGTTTTCTTCTGACTTCAAGTGGTTGTACATTGGCTTCGGCTAGTAATGCGACGACTGGGCTAGTCCTGAATGCTCCGGATGCAATTCTGACTCCCGCATTATGGATAGGTGACATCATTTTAAGAAGGTGCGGTTTTGCCGAGTCATAGACAATTGAGCCGTAGTCGATTTTAGAGAGAATTAGAGCTTTGTATGTTTTGATCAGAATATGGAATTCAGCTCCCCAGCTCTTTGATGCTATGGTTTTTATGATATTTAATTTCCGGGTACATTCGGTTTTTAGGTTCTTAAGGAATGGAATACATGTGTGTTTTTTATCGAAAACCAATCCAAGAATTTTGGAGGTGTCTGTTGTTTTTAGTTGGTGTCGCCCGAGATACAATTGGAGTTGGTAATTTTTATCCTTCCTACTACTTGAGAAAATAGTTACCATAGTTTTGTTCTTGGAGAATTTAAAGCCAGTTAGTGATCCAAAGTTTTGGAGTCGGTCCAGATTGTCTTGCAAAATTTGTTGGCTAGTTTTGATATCTTTCCCGGTGATATAAATTGTACAGTCATCCGCAAATAAAACATGCTTGACTGGTTTGGTGAAAATATTTGTAATTTCATTTATTGCTACTAGAAATAATGTTACACTTATTACTGAGCCTTGTGTTACTCCGTTTTCGATTATGGTTTTATTCGAGAGGTGACCGTTTACTCGGACATAAATTGATCTGTTTCTGATAAAGTTGCTAATGAATTGAAGCATATTTCCCTTGACGTTTAGTTTCTGTAATTTTTGTAGAATCCGGTGTCTCCATACCATATCATATGCTTTTTCGATATCTAGGCAAACTGTGATTAGGTGCTGTTTTTTAAGGAAAGCCTCGCATATGTTTGAGTCCAACATGGCGAGACTATCGATTGTTGATCGATACTGCCTAAAACCGTTTTGGTTTTCCGCCAGTAGGTTGTTCTTCTCTAAGTACCATCGCAGCCTTTTATTTAAAATTTTTTCTAATAGTTTGCATAGGCAGCACGTTAGAGTAATGGGTCTGTAGCTGTCAGCGTGGGATTTATTTTTGCCTGGTTTCAATATGGGAACAACTATTGCTTCATGCCAACTATCAGGGAACACGTTATTAAGCCATACGCAGTTAAAAAGTTGTAAGAGATATTCCACTCCTGACCTTGGAATTTGTTATAAAAAGATATTTGGTATATTATCGGGTCCTGGACTGGAATTTTGTAATGTTTTAATCGCCGATTGGAGTTCAACCAATACTATTTTGGTATTCAAATTGTTGTTATCTGCACTGGCGTCATGCCACAGAGATTTTTCAGCCTGAATTTTAGCGTTGAGGAAGTTTGGATCGAAATTTATATTGCTAGAGTTCATAGCAAATGTGGTTGCTAATATGTTGGCTATTTCTTTGGAATCAGTTGTGATGGAACCGGTTGGTGCATTAATGGAAGTGATTTCAGAGTAGGATTTTTGACCGTTTATTTTCTTTAACTTACTCCACATTTCTTCACTTGTTGTTCTGCTATTTAGCGAAGATATGTAATCCATCCACGAATTTCTTTTGGCTTGTTTCAGGGTTTTCCTTGCTATTGATCTTCTAAATTTGAATTCACTAAGATTTGCGTCAGTCTTATGCTTCTTGTAAACGTTGAAGGCATGTTTTTTGTTTCTTATTACGTTATCACATTCTTGGTTCCACCAGGAAAGACTTTTGTTACATTTGTTATTGGAAGTTTTGGGTACGGAATGTGAGGCTGCGTTAATAATTAGCTTTTCGAATTCTTCCAGTAGCTCGTTGATTCGTTTGCAGTTGTCATTGTTAGGAAATTCCAATAATGGAGCGTTCTGTTCTATTGTTTTACGGTAGTTTGACCAATCCGCTTTTTTAAATTTCCATCTGGGAGTGATTATGAGGTTGTTTGTATTTCTTCCTATTAACTCGATAAATAGAGGAAAATGATCGCTGTTATACAAATCCTGAGAAGCTGTAAATTCTATGGTGTCATAGAGGAAAGGACTGCAGAAGGCCAGATCGATTGAGCTGTAGGAGCCGTTTGTTAGGTTAAAATGGGTTGGTTCGGTGGTGTTTAGTAGTACGAGGTCGGATTTGGTTATCACATTTTCTATAATTTTGCCTCTGGTATTTGTGTATGTTGACCCCCACTGCAGGTTGTGGCTATTCAGATCTCCTAACAGAATAAAAGGTTTAAGGAGTTGTTGCATAAGGGTGATTAGTTCCGCTTCCTACAGTTGATAGTTGTTCGGGATGTACACATTGCAGATAGATATTTTCTTTCCAAGTAGCGTAACTGAGGCTGCAACTGCTTCCAGATTGGATTTCAGTAATATTTCGGAGTAGTATATGTTTTCTTTTATATATATTGCGACTCCACCGCTTGCAACTAAAGCCTCCGGTCTATTTTTAAATGTAACATTATAACCTTTGATACTGATGCATTTATTTTCTTTAAAATTTGTTTCTTGTAAACATAGTATATTTGGATGGTGATCGTGGATTAGTTTTTGAAGGAATTCGAATCGTGTATTTAGACTGTTTACGTTCCACTGTAAAATTTTGTTTAACATGGGTTGCTCTCAGGAAGTGTAGATATTTAATTTGGAGGTGGGTTAAATGTGGGGGATAAAGTCTGTGGTTCAATCATAGTCTCATCTTCGGATGCAGGAATTGGGGAATCTGTTGACATGTTGAATTGTGGAGGTTTCAGTAGTTTTCTAGTGATCCTAGTAACACGGTTTTTAATACTCCTGTCTTTTAGGTGAGGGTATAGTTCATGCATAAAGGATGCTAGGGTGTTGGTATCCTCTACAAATTCTGTGGCTGTCTCCTTGGTACCAGAGTATCCTTGTGCTTTTTCTATGAAGTTTTTAAGCTGATTGTAGTTTAACAATTTACCTGGTTCATCCAGCATATGTTTTATGGGATCTAACATAGCATCTAGATTTTTGATCGTGGGGTCTGAATTGATAGTTTTTTTCTTTAGCGGTTTACGAACTGGCTCCTTCATCATATCGTTGGTGGTGCTGCTAGAAGTGTCAGTCATTTCCTCACGGGTACGTTTTAATGACGAAGGAGTTTGGTCTGTTTCCATGTTTTGTACTATTTCCAAATTTTGTGTTATTTCTATGTTTTTTGGTATTTCCATGTTTTCCATTGTTCTATTTTGCGTTTCCCTTGTTGGTTCATGGGAGACGTTTGCGTTGCTGGTATGGGGAACTATCTTAGTCGTTTCTTTAGTAGTGGCGGAGGGGGTTCCTTTCGATGTGTCGTTGCACATTGGGCGGTCTTCGTTATTTTTACAATTTTTGGCGACATGTCCTTCTTGCTTACATATGAAGCATTTTACTGCTTCGGTAGAAGGGTACACCCAGTATGTTGTTTGATCGTGTTCTATTTTCATAGATTCTGGTACCTTGTGTACGTCTTCTGGGCGTATGTACACCTGCCGACGGAAGCTAAGTATGTGTGCGTAGCCTTCTTCTGTTATGCCAGCTCTTAGGAAGGAAACGGCCGATTCTCTTTTGATTTCCAGCTCGTCGAAACGTTCTTCTATTATTGCATGTGGAATCGTTGGGTAAACATTTGAAAGTATGATGCGTTGGTATTTGTTGATGAGCGGTCTCAGATAGAGATCTGTGTTGTCGATTTTAATATGATTGTATTTACCTGTGATGTTATCCGCGGTTTCTTTGGTAGCGAGGAATACACAAATTCTGCCATTAGAAATTCTAGATATAAATCGATTGTTGCTTGGGCTGGTTAGTTTTCCCAAGGCTTGGACGTAATCCCTTATCTGTATTCCCTCTTTGGCTTCAATTACGATTGCTTGTTCTTTCTTTGGGAAACTGTCACTTTGGAGGACGTTGGTATAACTTCGACGTTGCTGTACATTGGGTGTGTTCTTTGCAGAGAACATTTCGGTGAAAAGGTTGCACCGAGATTCTTATGAGAGAATGACCACAGGAGCTTGCACGCTCCCATGTACGGATGATACTGATTTGCACTTAATGCACTGCTAAACGAACGAGAAACTTCACTTGAAATACTCGCGATGGCACTCGCATTCACGATACGCAAGGAATTTATAACACGTCCAAACGCTTCGGCTGTCACCATGCGACTCAATTTGTTTTTCAATCGTCAATATCATTGCATTTACTTTCAATTTTTAAAGTTTAATTTTTTAATAATTAAAACATTTTTTGATCGATGACCAGTTATGTAATTTAAATGTTAATATGATATTTGATTTGTAAGCAGTGACCCCCGAAACTCTGATATAAAAAAATGTTCACACAAATTAAACGACGTTTTCATATTTTGATCGCATTTCCGATGTTCATCTTCCAGCACTCGACTATATCAATTGAAAAATATATACATACGTCGTATATCAAGTATAAAGCGTTCCGATTTCACCTCTAAAGCTGCAATTGGAGCTTCCAGTTTCTCTGAGATCGAGCTTTGACATGAAATTCTTGCAAATATGGCAAAAGGATCATATATATACGTATTTTGTAAAAAGAAATAGGGTCGATGTGTCGCCACGAAACAGCACGTTTAACCCTCCGGCGACAGATGTCAAAGAATCGAGAAATTACGATGCCTGGCAAGTAAAAGAACACAGCGAGATCAGTGGAGGTTGTGGGTGTCACATTTAACTGTGAGAGACAAGAGATGGTGTTTACGATCGTATTTTCTCGTTGATAATGACTGCGTTTTAAGGAGATAAAATGTAAATCAGTTTATAAAGTAACAAGAATTTAGTTTTCAGGCTTTTTGTGGAATTTTAATATATGTATATTTATAAATATCAAATTAGATTTTAAGTTTCAAAATACTCTTCATAGCATCTACATATTTCTTCCTATTCTCAAGTAACTGTCTAAGTCTCTCTCTAATAGAAGATGTCGGTTTTGCTCAAAAATAGTTAAGAATGTCTTTTTCGACTTCTTCGGATGATCAAAAATGTAAATCAACTATGTGGAGCTCTACAATCCAAAACAATTAATACTTTGAGAGAACGAGGTCCTAGGAGTAAACCACAGGAGAACTTTCTAACTCTACAAAAAAATGGAGGTGTTTGGAAAGGTTTCGTCAAATTTTAACACACCTTCAATTTTTTTCCTTGTTCTAAAATATTACTTGTCCAAGAGATTGATGATAGTATACAATGTTTTCCCATAGAGCCGAACTAATTTATAACTCCTTTGTCTCGGTGATATCTTTTTCTCAATTGAAATGCAAAGCAAAATCAAACGTGCTACTTCTACTATTTTTTGAAGTTTCGTTGACTACAGAGTTGAGTATTATAGTTCTAAAGTTTGTATTCCTTGTCTACTTTATAACATTGACACGGTGAGAAAAAAAAAATTAATTTGAATACATGTTTTTAATACAGGAACCGAGAATTTATTTGTAGATCCAATAAAAGTGAGTTTTTATTCTGTGAGAATGTGATCTGGAGGTAATCTTGGAAGTATGCCCCGCCCCCGCGCAGGGTACAAGAATCCCAATGCCCCATTCAGGGCAAAGCGACAATACTTGTGAGAATGTGTTCATGATTAACCGTACTGTAATTTTAGTAAATTGTACCGTTTATCAGTTACAAACATACTTTTGTATTTTAATAATTTATGCATAATCTAAGAAAGGGAGAACTTCAACTGCACCTTTTCAGGCTTCTTTTCTTTTAATTCCCTTTATTATTTCTAAATGTAAAAGACCGCACGAACATTTGGACCAACTCAGTATATAAGTTGAAAACTTTAAATCTAAATATCTCGAAAACACTACATTTTTGGAAAAATGTTAAATACAAAAGTTACTTGGTTTCAAGGAGAAAACAACTATTTCCTTTTTTTTTATATGTTAAACGTTTTTATGCTTTATTTTTTTTAAATGGAAACTTACATTTTTATTTCAAGATTCTTATTCTATGCAAAAAAGGACAAGCTTTTGTATGAAACATTTTTTATCATATTTTATTTTACATGGATTTTCAATAAAATAAACGATTGGTTTATAAACCTTCTCTATTTTTTCTATGACTGAATGCTGATAAATCGATAACAATGACACATTTTCATGTCGCTGTTTTACTACATAAAGAATTGAAATAGTCACGTACCTCTTCTAAACATAAACAACATTTTGAAACAATAGATTATCATTTATAATACAAAACAAATCACAGTGCTGCTGTCTGTATAACATGTATTCAAAATGCTCTCCATTTTGTGTAAAGCAATAATACAATCTGTTGTGACATTCACTTCTCATAGTATGTAATCATTATTGATTCATCATCATTCAGTCATAAAAAAATAACGAAGCTTCATATGTAAACAAATTTTTTATTTTATTCAATATCCTTCTAAGATAAAATTTGATAAAAAAATGTTCTATACAAAAGTTTGTTCTTTTTTTGCGTAAAATAAGAATCTGCAAATAAAAATATAGCTTTCCATTTAAGGAAACAAGGTTATCCTTCAAATAACCTTGAAAGCTTTCAATAAATAAAAAATAAATAGAATAGTTGCGCTTCATCCTTGAAACCAAGTAACTTTTGTATTTAACATATTTCCTGAAAATGTATTATTTTCGAAATTTTAAGATTTAAAGTTTTCAAATGGACAGAATACAGATGCGTCAAAATGATGGGATACGTTACGAACTAATTGTTCCTATACATTTTCGATTACATATATTTATATCTGGAGACTACCCTAATCAAGATAAAACTGATTTTTTATTTCTTTTAAAATAATTTTTTACCATTTTGGTTATTTGCACTGATTTATTATTGCGCTGAAAGCTAATTTCGTTTCCACAAAAGACAATGTTGGAAAACGAAAATTTCTTGCAGAATATGTTTTTACAAGTCTCAAGAAATCCAATTGTAACTGTTTAATGTACGCAATAAGTAATACAGTGAAAACTCGATAAATGTCGCTACTCCGGGTCCGGTCAGCAACACTTACGGAATAGGAGAATCGTCTTTCGAATTTGATTGTAGTTTGCCGACGCTTCGAACGTAGAAAGAGTCAGTAGCTAAAGAAGAAAGAGGGACTGAAACTCGGATTTATCGCCCCAGTTTAAATATCCGCGTCAGTGTGACCACACTACTGCACAGAAGAAAGTTTTTTATTTTTTACTTTTTGTTAATAAAAATTTCACTATCATGTTGGGGAGATTTCTCTGATTAAAATGAGGCTAAACACGATATAAATCGGTCAATATTTGGTAGCATAATATTGAATTAAATATTGTACTTGCGTGTCTTTCTCTCTTTATTTATCCTTCTTGTGCTATCCTTTTCTATGTTCGGAAATATCAAAGAACGACGCATCGAGGTGCTGGCTACATTTATCGAACGGGAGGTAGCTATTTTCAAACGGAACGGTTCCACCGTTTCGTAAGTGATCAAAAATTGCAACACTTATGAAATAGGGGGTTTCGTTAGCTACCACTGTTCGATAAATGTACCAATCCACTGACCTTGCGAAGATACGAGTACACAATATTTAATTCAATATTATGGTAACAAATATTGGCCGATTTATATCGTGTTTAGTCTCATTTTAATTAGAAAAATCTTCCCCACATGATAGAGAAATTTTTTTTTAATAAAAATTTTACTATCATGTGGGGGAGTTTTTTCTAATTAAAATGAGACTAAACACGATATAAATTGGTCAATATGTGTTAGCACAATATTGAATTAAATATTGTACTTGAGAGTCTTTTTCTCTTTGTTTATCCTTTTTGTGATGTCCTTTTCTATCTTCGGAAACATCAAAGAACGTCGGATTGAGGTGCTGGGTACATTTATCGAATAGAAGGTACAATGTGTCCACGAGAAGAAGGCACGGCGTGTTTACATCCCCACTCCTGTTGCAGTCCGCTAACTCACAGGCATTGCTAGAAAACGGTGACGAAGATCGGTGACAGCCAATCAGCGGACTGCAGCAAGAGTGGGGATGTAAACACGCTGTGCCTTCTTCTAGTGGACACATGGTAGCTATTTTCAAACGGAACGCTTCCGCTGTCCCGTAAGTGACCAGAAACTGCAACACTTTTGAGATAGAAGGTTTCGTTAGCTACCACTGTGCGATAAATGTACTATCCACTGACCTTGCGAAGATACCAGTACGTACATGTTTTGGAGGTGTTATTAAATACCTTTCCCTAACTCCACTGAGACATTTCGCTCGAAATTGAACACGTTTTGGTACACAATTTCAGATTTTCTGCAAACTGAAATATTTTCAGAAATGTAATGTGTAACGAATATTTAAACTAGGGCGATAAATCCTCTTTCTTCTTTAGCTACTGACTCTTTCTATGTTCGAGGCGTCGGCAAACTACAATCAAATTCGAAAAACGATTCTCCTATTCCATAAGTGTTCCTGACCGGACCCGGAGTAGTGACATTTATCGAGTTTTCACTGTACTTTATTCTACTACTAATGTAAGTCTAAATAATGTAATTATTTCGGAAACGAATGTCGGGCTGTGATAAAATACATAAGAAAAAGTTAATGAATCTTATGTTTTTGACAACATATTTATGTATACATGTCACTTATGTTATAACTTTATGATTAATATTATCATAAATAAAAGTAATTCAGCAAGGTTTGATTAAACATAGAATAAATATATTTATAATAATGTAAGAATAACAGAATATAAAAAAAATTTAGTTAAAATCATTGTATTTGCGTATGAGTAAATCACATGATAGATTTATATTATTAGAAGAGCCAATTATAGCTAAAGCAGCTAGTATGAGTAAAAACCTACCATATATTTTAATATGCGAGGTAGGAAATATTAGATGCATTGGCGAAAGGATATTTTCAAAAGCTGGACTAATTTAAAAACATCAAAATTATCTATGTTGTTATTTTTAAATAATAACCCAGGCCTAACCCAGCCTTTTTCATTACTTAGACTACATTACTAAACAATTTAAATTTGGCGCACTTGTAATTCTTTGAATTTCCACTAAAAGGAATTAGCGGAACACTAACGATCACAGTTAACGTGAACCGCTACTAAAACGCCATCTTTCGGATCACGGTCGTGAATGGAGTTTAATCACGAGCGTGATCGTGATTTTGTCATCACTGTGATAAATCACTGTTAGTGATTTTGCACGCCATCCCTAACTAGGACTGACCTGCCTCAACCTATCGCGCGCACGCAGCTGTTCGCGGATTGCCATTCTACAGGCGAAACTTTAAATGTTAATTAATGCTCCCCACCAATCAAAAACGATCACGAAGAATCACGAATCACTGTGAAAAATCACCATGATTGGGAATGAACGTGATCGAATCACGAGTGATCCAAAAGTAGCAATTCATGCCATCTCTAGTCCTAATGGTTCTCACTCAGAAAACCGTAATCTTCTCGATATGTCAGTAAGTAGAATTTCTCATACTGAGTGAAAACCACTCATCGCATCCACGCAGCTGTTCGCAAATTGCCGTTCTACGGGCAGAACTTTAAACATTATTAACTTTTTAACGAAACCTCACATACAGTAATTCCTCACTAATGTTCGCTATTTTCCCCCTCAATACTCTTCACCAAGTTATCCTCATTTTCTAAAACTGTATCGACGAGGCGAGCGTTCACGTTATCTTGTTCATTAAATAAAATCAAACTTCCTTCAAACGTGAAGAATGAAGTTTAAAAATAAGAAAGAAGATACATAACAACTGATTATTGAACTTACTAAAAATATACAAAGCAATTAAAAATGCGATACAAAAGAATAGACTAGTAATATCTGCTAAATGTATTGAAAGGCGAAACATTATTAACAAATCAGTCTTCATTATTTTAAAGTTGAGCTATCATACGAGAATCAAGCAATTTATAGAAAATAAATATGTACTTTGATTTCTGAAATATTATCTATAACACCTATAAACAGACATTAAATATTTCCCTTTATTTCACTCACTCTTAGCATATCTCAGTTTTGAATGCAATGCAATGAAGTTATCAGAAATAGCAGTCACCAATTCTTGTAATACATAGTACCTACCTCGATAACGTTCGCGTCGCGGACCCGAGCCAGCGAACATAAGCAAGAGATAACTGTATGTATTTCTATATTTATGTATATCTACATAGGAACTATGAAAACGTTAAACATAGTTCTCCTAAAAAGTATTAAATGGTAAGACCCATACACTTATTACGATATTATTCATTACGTGCACTAATTATAAACAAAATTTGAACCAAATCAGTAACCAGTATTATACAAAGTTCCCTTCCGAGTATCAAAATTTTACAGTATTAGTAAATTCTTACCACGTATAAAAGTTAGTATACGTACCATTCTGTTGCCACCGCTGCTCTAAATTGTCCCGCGAGCTGAGAATGATTAAGAATCGCTTTTCTAAGCTGTTTACGCCGAAGTACATATCGAGAACATGCGGATATCTTCACTTTTTGAGCGAGTCTTCTGCTTTGTTTCCGTATTTTCGATCGGAGCGGCTGTGCACGAGGTTGCCCAACGAATGAAAACTGAAATGATGGCGTCTATCAAGCCGCTATTAGGGGGAATTTCAAGGGTGAACGAGCCGCGACTGTAATGAGGATTTAATCGCGTTAGGGACACGCTATTTGGTCCTCTCCAAGAGGGACTTGGAATCGCGTGCCGATCCGACCAAGCTCATGGAAAACGCGTTAAGGTTGATTGCTATACGACTTGCGATGGTTTGATAACTTGATAAGAAACCGACATGTCTACAATGGCTCGTTAAATCCCGGATAACTTATTATACTGATAATGTCCTTGGAGTGGTACCTTCGCAGAGATCAGGTGTGAAAACATTGAAGACTTTGAGGATAAGACTATCATTTTACTGTTCGAAATCCGGATGAAAAAATCCGTGAAGTGGTTTTAACGATACCTTTACACAGTGTTTTCAAAGTGAGAAGAGGAGGAGGGCATAATAATCCTTTCGTTTAATTTGTCTTTCACGAATCCTATTAGTAATACAAGGCGACTTAGCTAAATGAGGCCATCTAAATATCTCCTTTATTTTTAATGGCACAACAAGTATTTATGGCATAATTTAAACGGTGTCAAAGGAGGAATACCATAGAAGAAATATTTTTTGTCCGGTTATTTTTTCATAGTTGTTAAGGTCATCATTATTTTATATCAGGAAAACTTCTATTTTTTTTATTCCATTTTGTAACGGCTAAAAAATACATCTGAATATGCTTGTGTTATGACATTTAGGTGAGCTTGAGTACCAAAAATGTGATGAAATTGTGGGATAATATTAAGATTACTTTTGAACTTACTATTTATGTTATGAAGTGCTCAAAGTCATAGCCATCGGCAGCGATACAGACGACACCAACGGTAGATATGTTTGCCAATTGTTATGAGCAAAATCTGTTTTCTAGTTGATTGCGAAGAGCTCATTAGTAATACGTAAACGCGTCACAATGACTTACTAGTCGAAGTAAGAGAGGATTGAACTGATCTACATTTATGGTGAAGCTATGCATAAGAGAAGATATGCACATATTGATTCCATAATCGTAACTGTCCAAGTACTGTATTCTAAAATAATTAAAAAATTAAAACAAAGTGATAATGTAATGAATAGTAAGTTCAAATGTAATCTTAATATTATCCCACAATTTTATCATATTTTTTATACTGAAGGTAACCTAAAATCATGACTTAAGCACATTCGAATTTTTTCAGCTAGTACAAGAGAGAATAAAAAAAATACGTTTTCCTGATAAAAGACAACGATTACCTTGAAAAATTTATGAAGAAACAACCGGAAAACACCTTGTATAACTAGTCTGTTTTAAGAATTTTCAGTTTTATCGGTCGAGTTGCTAAATATTTTTTAAGTGTAAATATATTGCGTTATTTATGTATATTATATCTTCATTCGTTTATAATTGGTATATGGTTCATTGATCTTATTTCTTTATCACTAATATCAAAAAATTACATTAATCTTCGAATGTGACTACACACTAGTATCTAGTCTTTTAAATCTTTTGTCTCTCGAATCTCGACGTAGACATTTTGTTCTGAATGTCGCTCATAAAGTTGTAAACGGTCACGCTAAATCTCGTGAAATTGTGGACTTTTTTAAATTGGTAGAACCAAGATCTGCTTCAGAACTCTGACATCTTGTTAAACAGAAACTCTATTCTACGCTCTGTAGTAGCTCAAATTGTTTAAATCACATCTTCGCAAATGTAAACAGATACTATGTCAATGTCGACATTTTTGCAACAGACAATTTAATATTAAACAATAAATTAATTATTTAAAAAAATACTTGACCACCTTTAGACATCGTCTTAACTCAATTTTTAAAAATTAATTTGTATATCTTAACGCTTTTTCCTATTATTTTTGTTATGTATTAAATTATGCTAAAGGGTGCTCTTTCGTTAATAGAGTCATATCATCATCATCATCATCATCATTATTATTATTATTATTTCTAGGGAAAGAGGAGACGCAACAGAATTTAATATGTAGAAAAGGTAATCCTTACGTTTAGAGAGGCAGCTGCGATGACCTTGACCTTGACATATGTTGTTAAGGTCACCCCCCTATATGACCCTCAGATGGTTTTAGCCGTCGCTCATTTTTTATTAAAAAGTTATTAATAAAAATGTATTACTAGTATTACACTAGAATCTGCGTATACGTATACGCAATGTGACTTTGACATTCACACAGTTTATAAAGGTCACACTCTTGAGCATCCCCCAAAAAGTTATAGCTACCTCTCGTTCCTTATTAAAAGGTTATTAGTATATAAAAATTACCGGAAACAAAAGATAAGAATATAGAATTTCATTCCATGAGCCCTGCGGAGCATAAAATAAAACATCCCCCAAGAGTTGAACAGTATCATATTTAATTTGTTTTGCTGACTGGGGAGCTGCGCCCCCCAGACCTCCCTAAAAACTACACTAACTACCGACATGTAATGCAATATACCGACACTCATTTTTAATAAAATATACGATGTCTTACGCAATAAAAATTATATACATCGAACAATAAACCACTCGAATAATTTTGTAGATCCTCAAGCTGCTGTTCATACACAAAATATAGAAAGATTGTGGAGGGATATGGGAGCAAATATTCCCCGCTATAGCACTCGTGAATATCATTATACGAATTACTTCGCAGAATTTTTATTTAAAAGAATATGTAATTTTGACAAACGCATTGGGAGTTTCTTTAAAATAATGTGTTCTGTATATCCATTAGATCATTAATATACTGATTAAATTTTCATTTTACATGCTCATCAACTGTTTCTTATATTATACCACAGTAATCGTCTATTCATTATCGATCTATTATATGATTTTTATATGCTAATAATTTTTTAATAAAAAACGAGCGACAGCTAAAACCTCTTGGATGTTACTCAGGAGGGCGACCTTGACAACATATGTCAAGGTCAAGGTCATCGGAGCTGCGTTCCCTAAACGTAAGGTTCACCGTAGAAAATTCTAGATAAATTAATCATTTCTTGATATTAACCTATTAGCTCTGATTATGTCGAAAAGTCTATTCTTAAATACAGAATTAAAATCAAGCAATGACGAGTATACACGTCAAACTCAGGGCAAATGAATTTAGTTTACATGTGAACGAGAATGAAAGAAAAGAAAAGAAAAACAAATTAGTTTGTTCGCGCTCGGATGTGCACGGCCGAGATTGAAATGAAATGAAACTTTTGACTCTTCGCAACGAAAACGTTATCACGCGTCTACACGAAGAGGTGGATGCTTTACCAGTAGACAAGTTAAAAGTGGTTTTGTGTCCGGAGTCCGTTTCTTCCTCAATTCGGATCCCCTCCAACCGGTTCACTTGGAGGTGTTCGCAGATTTTCCTGTGATATTGTAGCTCTATCGGTTGGTCATCGACTTGGGAGAAGAGGACCCATTTTCCTGTCCCATTTCGGCAGAAAACTCCTTCCTCGCACACGGTGCTGGAGGAAAGTTCCAGGCCACCCTGCCGGGGGCCCCTGTAGTTTCCTCCCCAAGTCAAAGGTCGCGTTAATTTACTGAGGAAGAAACAGAACTCCGGATTACCAACGCGACGAAAGGCCGCGTCTGTTTTGCAGCTATTTTATGGCTATACAGGGTGTTCGGCCATCCCTGGGAAAAGTTTTAATGGGAGATTCTAGAGGCCAAAATTGGACGAAAATCAAGAATACCGATTTGTTGATGGAGGCTTCATTAAAAAGTTATTAACGTTGGAAGTTCCGCCCGTACTGAATTCCTTCTCAAAAATGTGCAGAATTTTGAGGGTATGTTTATTGACCAAAAATGATTGTAATTGACCCCAGCAATCGAAAATAATTTTTCCAGAACAATTTGAAATTTTTTTTACTGACGAAAAATTTAGGCACCTGTCGATTTTTCTCAAAAATTCGTTTTTCATTTTGAATAAATTTGGTTGGCACTGTACAGAAAAGTTGTTTAATACTTTTTTATGGGTATCCATGAACTTTAGTTTCCCCCAAAATTTCAATAAAATATATTCACTATTGTAGGAGGTATGGCTGCTTGAAAATTGGACCATTTTTATGGAGGTTTCCCCATTTGCGGAGTCAAGAAATAACTTTTCGAGTATTTTTGGAATTTGCACATATTCTTCACCAAAATACGCGTTGTTTGCCGTTTAAAAGAGTGAAATCCTCCAATCCGTTCAGAAGTTATGACATTTTAAAGATTCGCATGTTTCAGGGAAGCATTTCTGGCCTTACATTAGATTTTCGGTAAAGAATTTTTTTCTCGAAAGTGCGTTGGAATACAGGGTATGTGTATTCACCAAAAATGCTTGTAATTGACCCCTGTAACTAAACACAATTGTTTTAGTATGATTTGAAATTTTTGAATTTCGTTTAAAAATTTTAGTACCTACTCGAATTTTTTTCTCGAAAGTGGGTAGGATTTCAAGGGTATTTGCATTCACCAAAAATGATTGTAATTGAGTCCCGCAACCAAAAATAAGTTTTTCAGAATAATATGAAATTTTTGAATCTAATTTTTTAATAACTTTTTAATGAAGCCTCAGTCAAGAAATTGATATTTTTGATTTTCGTCTTATTTTGGCCTCTAGTATCTCCCATTAAAATTTTTTGTCAGGGATGGCCGAACACCCTGTATTGTTCCACGAGTTTATATTTGGCCTCGACGATCGTACCACCCGCGGAACAATATAGCCCTTCGCTGATCAACTCGAGTATAGCGCTTTCATTTAGACAAAATTCTTTTTTTTTACAATGAAATTTGCCAAATGCGGGAGACTCGAAGACCTTCGCAACGTAGTACCGATCCCGCATCTGGCAACATAAAAGAATGGAAAAAACCTGAGTTGACTAACGAAATATGTGTGATTTGTATCTCGAACATAGTCTGGGAAACAAATATTTTTATTATTAAAAAAATTAGTATTCATAAAAGTTTAATTTCTTTTCTGCGCCAGATCATGCTTCTATCACAAAATCTGATTCAAACATGTA
Organism: Colletes gigas; assembly: GCF_013123115.1. Classification (NCBI taxonomy): domain Eukaryota; kingdom Metazoa; phylum Arthropoda; class Insecta; order Hymenoptera; family Colletidae; genus Colletes; species Colletes gigas. The sequence goes on along the minus strand of NW_025106685.1, from coordinate 412,390 downwards.
TCGCTTAATTTTTTTCGCTTTTCACTCCTTCATTACACTAAACTCTTGTGTATAAAACTAATTGTAAGATACTGTCGTGCAATGTCAGTGCCATATTAAAGTGCTTTTCGGTAAAGAACATAAGTTAAGTTGTATAAGTTTAATCAAAAATATATTCTATGTTTCATGTAATTTTGTATTTTCATTTTACACAGAGGCATAAACAGTAAGTAATGTAAATCAATAACTTCTAAAGGAGAACTTTTTAAATTTCCAAAACATTATAAATTTTCCAAAGTTACAAAATTCTTCAAGATTTATAAATAAACTTCGACGACGTCATGGTCGATTACTGATACACGACGTCGCCGTTGAAAAAAAGGTAGTCTTGTCATCTCGCAAACGAAATTCTTCAAGAATCAGAAAATTTCTTAAAAGGTGTAAACGCTATCAATCAAATTTATTCTCTCTTTGTTATGAACCACTGAAATCTTAGATATAGAAGTCATGGAACATGCTTACAAAGGGTATTCTCCTTCTCTTATAAAATTATTATATAGAACTATTAACACTAGTTACGGAAAATTAAAGAAACAAGAAATCATTAGAGGAATGAACGAACCACACGCAACAGTGTGGTTGAATGAGAAAACAGACATAGAGGAAAGAAGAGATAAGGAATAAGTAAGAAGGAAGAGGGAAACTCTACATCCACACAAGAAAAACATTGTGGGGTGTTTGTGTGGAGAAGAAATACAAACAACTCACAAAACACGCCAATGGGAGTCCAGGCGTCACCCAACCTTCCAAGCGCACGCGGCTGAACGTGCTTTACGTGACAAACTGTCGGTGTCGACTCAAATCCATGAGGCCAACTCCACTGTTTTCTCTTTACAACTTTTTTTTATATATAGGGAAATCCTCATGGACACCCTCGAGCACTCCCAAAGGGGCCCAAGGATACTGCTGGACTCTTACCGGCTAAAACCCAACGGTGACCATCCTCAGATGCCTTGGCAGGGTACCGGGAATTATAGTTATCTAGCTCTCTCAGGCCGGATGACCCTGTGGCGCTGCTTCGCTGCGGGTAGGATCTCGTGAGAATTCGTAGGAGGACAGAAAAGGAAAGGAGGGGACGCGTTTCGTCCGGGCCTGCCAGTGGACTCATCAGTAAGGCTTTCTAGCAGGCCCTGCCTTAGACGACTGGGATATTGGGAAGTCGTTCGAGGAGTGTATATACAGGGTGTCCCGTAAATAGTGTAAGAACCGGAAATGGGGGGTAGGTGAGACGATTCTAAACAACAATTTCCTTTGCAAAAATGTCGGATGGGGCTTCGTTTTTGAATTATTAACGAAAAACACTGACCAATCACGGCGCTCGCCTTCCGCGCGCTCAGGGCCGTCCGACCTCGGAGAGCCACCGCGCCGGGTAGGTAGCAAGATGCGCGTTGAAGATACATCGAGCAACGAATACAAATAATTAAAAATACTACCACTACAACTGCTACCTAATTCGTTAATTACTACGTAATTAGTACGTAAATTACTAAATCGAATTTATTAATTATTTGTATTCGCTGTTTCCGAGAAAGAAGGAATAAAATCTCGGAATTTTTAGGAAATTAACCCTTCGCAACCGAGTGACGCTTCTCGCCAGTGTTTTAAAATTAAAATAAAAATTATTATCAGAAAATTAAAATAAATACGGTAAGAACCATTTGTAACCGTTTGTTATTAAAAACTGTACTGCAAAAGCAGACTGGATTTCTGCGTACCGAAACATTTCTCGAATGCAAAGGGTTAATAGAGAAATAATTGAAATTCGACTTACCCATTCATCTGCAAATTGACCTACTGCGCTGACAATAGGGCCCGGCCAATGCACCGCTGTCGATCATGGCAAGGTCGAAGACCCGAACGAAAATCAGCTGATGGGCCAGCCCGGTCACTGTACCTGCTTCTCACCCCGAAAAACACTTCACAGCACGGTCACTAACACTTTTCACTTTCGCATACCGATGCGTTCCGTTGCACCCTTCTTCGATTGTTGCACCTTCCTGGGTTGATAACGGTGTCTGGATGTTGCTCCCTCCTGAATTGTTACTCCTTCCTGAATTGTTGTTGCTCCCTGAATTGATGCTCCTTCCTGGATTGTTGCTTCTTCGAACCTTGCTCCCTTCAGGATTGTTGTTCCTTTTCGCTGGGATAATGGGCGCGATACGTGCGGGCGGCTTTCTTCGCGTTCCCCTTGGACTCCGCGAAAACGAAGAACGAACGATAATACTCTGCGTTTACGCGTTCCATCGCGTGTGTCCGCTTCTGTTCAGAAACGCGTAGGTTCTGTGAAAAATTTTGACTGACAAATTGCATTTCCCTCCCCGAAAAAGTTCCAGGTAGGGCAACCCATTGTCGCGCGATTCGGAATTACCTGCGATCGGCGAAGGTGCAGACCATGTTTGCCGCAAATGTTTGCTGCTAACCGTACGGTCGACTCTTCTAATCGAATTTTTAAGATTCACTGTGAATATTTTTTCATGGAAAATTTGTTGTAAAAAAGAAAGAAGAATATACCATGAAAAATTCCATGCTTTTAAATTTTAAGAGTATAAAATAAAAAGGTATTGTTTATAAAAAATAATCCACAAAGAAGGAGGCAGTTACATAATAGATAATATGCGATAATAAAAAATATTGGAGCAACAAAAAACAAAAATATTTAACAAAAATATTAAATAATATTTCTTCTAGTTTTTATTTCTGAAATAAAAATTCCAAGAAGAAATATTTTCTAATATTTTCGTTAAATATTTTTGTTGTACAATTAAATATGTTTTGTGTACAAAAATATTCACGGTGAATCATAAAAATTCGAATAGAAGAGTCGAACGCACGGTTAGCAGCAAACATTTGCGGCAGTTTTGCAGTAATAAAAAAATAACTCCGCCAGGGTCAACTAGCCGAAGAGACGTTCGGCTTTGTGCGATACACGGCAAAAGCATGGTCTGCACGTTCGCCGATCGCAGGTAATTCCGAATCGCGCGACAATGGGTTGCCCTACCTGGAACTTTTTCGGGGAGGGAAATGCAATTTGTCAGTCAAAATTTTTCACAGAACCTACGCGTTTCTGAACAGAAGCGGACGCACGCGATGGAACGCGTAAACGCAGAGTATTATCGTTCGTTCTTCGTTTTCGCGGAGTCCAAGGGGAACGCGAAGAAAGCCGCCCGCACGTATCGCGCCCATTATCCCAGCGAAAAGGAACAACAATCCTGAAGGGAGCAAGGTTCGAAGAAGCAACAATCCAGGAAGGAGCATCAATTCAGGGAGCAACAACAATTCAGGAAGGAGTAACAATTCAGGAGGGAGCAACATCCAGACACCGTTATCAACCCAGGAAGGTGCAACAATCGAAGAAGGGTGCAACGGAACGCATCGGTATGCGAAAGTGAAAAGTGTTAGTGACCGTGCTGTGAAGTGTTTTCGGGGTGAGAAGCAGGTACAGTGACCGGGCTGGCCCATCAGCTGATTTTCGTTCGGGTCTTCGACCTTGCCATGATCGACAGCGGTGCATTGGCCGGGCCCTATTGTCAGCGCAGTAGGTCAATTTGCAGATGAATGGGTAAGTCGAATTTCAATTATTTCTCTATTAACCCTTTGCATTCGAGAAATGTTTCGGTACGCAGAAATCCAGTCTGCTTTTGCAGTACAGTTTTTAATAACAAACGGTTACAAATGGTTCTTACCGTATTTATTTTAATTTTCTGATAATAATTTTTATTTTAATTTTAAAACACTGGCGAGAAGCGTCACTCGGTTGCGAAGGGTTAATTTATTAAAAATTCCGAGATTTTATTCCTTCTTTCTCGGAAACAGCGAATACAAATAATTAATAAATTCGATTTAGTAATTTACGTACTAATTACGTAGTAATTAACGAATTAGGTAGCAGTTGTAGTGGTAGTATTTTTAATTATTTGTATTCGTTGCTCGATGTATCTTCAACGCGCATCTTGCTACCTACCCGGCGCGGTGGCTCTCCGAGGTCGGACGGCCCTGAGCGCGCGGAAGGCGAGCGCCGTGATTGGTCAGTGTTTTTCGTTAATAATTAAAAAATGAAGCCCCATCCGACATTTTTTCAAAGGAAATTGTTGTTTAGAATCGTCTCACCTACCCCCCATTTCCGGTTCTTACACTATTTACGGGACACCCTGTATAGCAACGGAGGGGTCGATCGAGCGCTTGTGAGAGCGCGACCCCTCTGGTGGCGAGCATGGGAGGCGACGCCACGACCCCATTCCAGCGGCTTCCCGTATCCGCCACCTGGGGACGCGCCACATAGGGGTTCACCTCCCTTGCCGCCTGGGCAACCATACGTGCGTAGTTCCCTTCACACCTAACGCACGAGGTGTGTCTAAAAAGTAATGAGACTGGTTTTATAAAAATATTTCACTTATTGATAAATTTAGATTATATCCTTCAAAATAGTTTTTTTTTTTTTATTTATTTAAGCATTTCAGATCTCAGTCGAGATCTATTTCTGCTACACTGAGACATATTACAGTATACATACATATACACATTCACAAATATACAGTCTATACTAAATTAAATCAAATTCTTAGCTTACATTCTTTCAAGAATTTAAAAATAAGAAGACAAGCCCTAATATTGGGACGGGCAACCAACATTTCCAAACTTAGGGGCAACTGAAGCTTTATTTCACGCAACTGTTGGATTAGCCGAGAACGTTGTAAATCGAAGAGGCTACATTGCCAAACGATATGATTAATATCCTGGCTACTGTGTCCGCAATCGCATTTTGGGTTGCTAATAATTCCTAGACGAAATAAAGACGCGTTAAGACTATAGTGATCGGCTCTGCACCGATTAATAGTTACAATAAATTCTCGTGAGAGCCGCTCGTGTTTGAACCATGGCTTAGACCTTCCAGTATAATATTGGTTGAAAAATATTTTCCCTTTCATCAAGCCTTGCTCTTTTATAATCTTTTTGGTTTGTACATGCGCATTTCTCTTGAACTCCTCATACAAGTCAGTAAATGGAATTGGTAGTGTTGAGGCACTGCAGGCTTCTGTGGCTGATTTAGCTAAACTGTCCGCAAGTTCGTTACCTTGAATACCTTTATGGGAGGGGATCCAATAAAATTTAATGCCATTGCTGTTCTGATTATTTTTTAACAAAATATTATATTTCCTTTTTATCTCGAGTATAATATTGTTTGTCTTGATCCTCACTTTATTGCTAGTGAGGCTTTGTAAGGCACTCAGTGAATCAGAAAAAATTGCGAATTTTCGATCCATATTTTTAGCAGCAGTATCTAAAGCATCATTTAAAGCAATACATTCCGCAGTGAACACAGAAGCCCTATTGCTCAGATTTCTTTTAATTTCCACATTAATTTCGGAACAAATACACGCCGTGCCCACAAACTCTCTGTCAGACATTTTACTTCCATCTGTATATATTGCTATGGCATTATTCTTTAACAGCTCTTCTTCCAACACAGCATTCGGACAACTTGCTTTGGCCAATACTTGGCCAAATTCAACGTTTATTGGGATTGATGTCATTATGGTTTTAAAATCATGACTAAACACATTAAAGTAATCATGCGTCTCAATTAACTTTCTTGACTTTAGAAGTTCCTCAATACACAGTACTAAAATTCGTTTACGTTTAGTTCTATTATTTCTACTTACTCTGCAATACCTTGATATAGCTTTGAAGGTTGACGAGTTCTTGTTTGATAGCATTTTACTTAAATAGCAACAACATAAGTGCTTTAAACGTTCTTGGATCAATGGTAAACCTGACTCAGCCAGCAAAATGTTTGTGGGTGTAGAAATTCTGTAACCCAGGGCCCTTCTTATTGCGCTGAATTGAATTTTTTCCAGTTTTTCGATTGCGTTTTTACGAGTTGGGAAGTAAACGAAGCCAGCATACTCCATAATATAACGGGCATAGCTCTTGTAAAGAGTAATGAGAACCTCAGGATGAGAGCCCCACCACGTACCGCAAAGGAATTTAACAATGTTTAGAGCTCTTGTACATCTTTTCTGTATATTGTTTATATGTAAGTCAAATGACATTTTGTAATCAAATATAACCCCCAAAAAACAGGCTGATTCAATAGACTTAATTACAGTTTCTCCAATTTTGATTTGAGCTTTACCAGGTCGAATGTTTTTTTTGTTAAAGTGTAATAAGGTCGTTTTGTGAGGGGCTAATTCCAAGCCTATATCCAGCAGATTGTTGCTCATAACGTTCAGAGCTCTTTCAATTAACTTGCACCCCTTTTCTGTATTTGAAATTGTTGAATAAATTGCAATATCGTCCGCGAACATTGACACTGTAACACTCTTAGGCAGATTTTTCATGATGTCCATTGTATAAATTGTATAAAGGAGTGGACTGAGCACTCCACCTTGAGGAACCCCCTTACTGACCAGTCTAGAGTGATCTTTTAATTTTTCAGCATAGACGTACCTTTCGTGTATTAGAAATTTAACAAATTGAATCAACTTCAATGAACAACCCATCATTGCCATTTTGGAAAGCAGCACTTCGTTATTAACATTATCGAAGGCACCGCAAACATCTAGGAAAACCGCCAAGACCTCCTTTTTGTTTGTCATAGCCTCGTCTACTTGTAATGTTAAGTTCACCAAATTATCCGTGCACGATCTACCTTTTCGAAAACCACTTTGTCCTATAGGTAACAGATTGTTGTGCTCAACCCACCACATCAGCCTATTCTTTACCATAGATTCAAATATCTTGCACAGACATGATGTCAGGGAGATGGGTCTCACACTCTTACCGTCGGACTTGTTTATGAAGTGCACAAAAGACTGTTTCCAAGGCAAAGGGTAGTCCTTCCTCTCGTACATTTGATTATAAATATCCAGAAGTAACAACTTAAATTTAATTGGAATATTCTTGATGATGTCGTAATCAATTCCGTCCATACCGGGGGAAGATTTATTATTCGTCGAGTTCAAAGCAACACTAAACTCCACAAACTCGAATGGCATATCAAAGAATTCGTTTTCAGTACACTGTGGAACCTACTCAGGATCAGTACAGACCCATGGAGGGCTTAATTTGTTGATGGCCTTATTTATTTCGCTGTCCGATTGATTATAATCTGATACATGCTTAGGATTAATTTTTATCCATTTATTTTTGAAAATTTTGCATTTGTTCCATATGTAGGAAGCGTCCATTCGAGAATTAATACTTTCCGCGAAATGTTGAAAACATTTTTTTTTATACTTTTATGCTTTGGTGTAACATTTTCTGCGGATATATACATACGTACACATCGAAACGCCTCCATTTTTAGAACTTTCTTTTACTTATAATTACAATACATAAATACAAAATTATAATACGTTAATATTTTGTGTGTAGATCCTTATTTCTGATAACAGCAGCACACCTCCGCGGCATAGATTCGATTAAACGGGTACACCTGCTGACAGGTATCGAATTACACGCTTCTTGTACAATATTGTACAATTCTTGGATGTTTTTCGGCTTTTGTCGTTTAACATATTTATCGACATCAATCCACAGTATTTCGATGGGATTCAGATCTGGAGATTGTGCTGGGCACTTCATGACACGAATATTTTTGTCATCCAAAAATGCCTTGACGACCCTTGCGGAATGTTTCAGATCATTATCAATACATTTTTGACAATGTCTAAATACACATATCGGTCCATAATCCCCGTTATTTGATGAATGGGGTCTGTACCTTTTGCTGGCATAGACCCCTATACAAGTACCGAACCACCACTACTTTTTACTGTCGATTTTATACTGTTTTTGCGAATCTCTTCTCCTTTTCGGCGTCTGACGTTAACTTTACCGTCAGAACCTAGTCGATTAAATTTCGATTCATCGGTAAAAATGACTTTGGACCATTGCTGGGGCGTCCAGTTTAGATGTTTCTTCGCAAAAGCAAATCTCGCCCAACGATTTTTTTCGGAAGTCAAAGGTTTGCTTCTGGCAACGCGTCCATATAATTGAAATTCGTTAAGCCTTCGCTGAACAGTTCTTACACTTATTTTTTAGCAAGATCTAATGATATTTCTTCGTGTATCGCAACTGCTGTTTTAAATCTATCCGCTTCTGCGATCAGCTCTTGGATTAGTTTTTCGACTTTTTGCGTTTTGAGGAACATTCTCTGCTGTTTCATGACGTTTGATATGCTGTATGGCTTGATGGCAAGCCATAACGGATATGTCCAGTTTTGCAGAAATATTTCTGTATGACATTCCATTCTTTCGAAGCTGTTGTACTAGCTACCGTTGCTCTGGCGTAATATTTTTTGTTTTACTCATTGCAAGACTCTTGCAGATGGAGACTTTATCAATATGTTCTCAATTCAAATATAAGAAACTGTAATAGTACTAAAGTGAGATGAAAAGATAAAGAAACGACTGAAAGAGGAAGAAACACTATTATCAATCTGCATAACAGGTGCAAAACATTACGAGAGATTTCAGAAATTGTGAATAGACCAAGGTCCACAATTCAAGGAATTATTGTATTGTACATAGAAAATAAATGAATACGCCGGCAGATAGATAATTCGTAAAATGAAACAAAATTCAAAGATTAGTGCAGTAAAAATCGCAGCTTAAGTTAAAAGTAGCCTTAACATCAATTTGTGCAGTAGTGCAGTGCGTAATTCCTTACGAGATAGAGAATACCACGACAAAGTAACTCGTAAGAAATATTTTGTGAATGAAGTTAATAAAAAGAAGCAACTGCAATTTGTGATGAAGCAGGTAAATCTTTCAATGGAGTATTGGAATTGAGTAATATTTAAAGGAATATTTTCAAACTAATGCAAATAACCTGCAACTACAGGATGATTATATTTTTTTACAAGATAATGATCCTAAGCATAATGTTTATAATACATTGCAACGGATACTGTATAATGTTCCATACCAGTTACAAATTCCCCCACAGTCTCCAGGCATAATTGTCATGCAGTACTTATGGGGTCATCTGGAAGAAAAAATTCGAAATCACCATATTTCTTTAAAAAACAGTTTAAAAAATGCACTATTGAAAGAATGGAATATAATTCCCAGCACTATCATCAAAAAGTTAGTACAATAAATTCAATGTCACGAAGGCTTAAAGCGATTATACAAGCAAAAGGGAATCTCACTAAATACTAATCATAAATTTGTTTTGTATAAAAATTAACAGTCTTTGTTGTAAACTTAGAACTACACAAATAGTTATTACTCGTGTATTTTCGACCACATTCAAGACTTTTGCTAATATTTTCATAGAAAATATAAATAAACAATTTATTTTTAATGAAAATTATTCTTGAGATTTTTAAGAATATGTATGCATTTTTGTAATAAACGAAGTTTTATACTTTTTGTTGGAATTAACTGCTGTACCAATACTTTTTACATTCACTGTACCAAATAAACTTTCAAAGATTTTAATAAGATATTCCAAATGATTCGACATGTTTCAACATCTAACTGCTTATTATAGCTTTTCTGTAATACTAAATTATTAATACTATATGTCAAAAGCACATTTTAATCAATTGAACGATATCCTACATATTAAAATGGTTTCATAATTACAAAGAAAATACATATTAAGCAAAATATGCTTGAAAAAAATTTGAACATATTTTTTAACGTTGGTTTTCAATTTTTCATTATAACATCAAATTTTAATAATTGCTTCTATAAGATACATTTTATTTGCAAAAGTACCATTGACAATTTTACATTTTAAAAAGCAATTTCAATAGAATTTAAGTCTAGAATTTAGTCTAGATTTTGTTAAATTTAAGGTTTACTTTTAGTACAATTAATTAAAAATGTGGTTATAGACGTATCACAGTATGTAACCTATTGAATATCTGTACCACCATTCTGTAAAAACACATTAAAATTGAAGTCGAATAGTTCGTGTCCTTTCATTATTGGAGCCATTTATCAAGTTAAACTCTAGTCTGATGACTAATATACTCAAAGCGGATAAAACAGCTTGAATTTTAATAAACAAATATGAAAAATGTGACAATATTAAGAAGGTGATTAGGAATAAATGTTTAATCAACCAGTGGTGAAATTAATAATATCAGATTTAAAATTGTTTCGTAGAATTAAAAAGATTTTAGTGTCAGGGTTAAAAACAAAGACTTTCAACATTTCATTATTTACTTCTTATTATGTGTTATTATTTACCAAATTAATTTGTTAAAAGTTTCTTTCGTGGCGTATAATGCTGCATCGTATGCACTAATGAAATTTAATTTAGAATTTACAAAGTCAATGTTACACTACAAAACGTATGTGGAATTTACTGAAAATGCTTTACTAACATATCCCATATACAAATTATGTATAAGCAAGCATTCCTTATTCCAACGTAATATTTAAATTATTTCCCAAATACTCAAATCCCTCTAATATGTGAATAAATAAGTCAGTCACAAGAGACAAAATATCAGTTAAAAAAATGGAATAATTAAAAAGCACCATTTTAACACATTAATAAGTGTAGGTAGGCATGTATTTAGTGTAATTATTTTGTAGAAACAAATTCAGAAGGGACCATAAAAAATAAACAGAAAGGAATATAGTAATAATATATTATTTCAAGATAATAATTATATGTATAAGTGTGGAAGTATAAAAATTCCACACATGGACTCTGGAAATTTCCAGAGTCCTGATGCGTGTTTGTTTAAGCGAAGGGGAGGTCCGAGCGGCCGCATGTCGTGGCGGAATCGGTTAGTCGTTACAAGATAGTTGACCACAGCATATGTATAATAAAGATTTCCTTTCACAAAACCAAGACAAGCCGTCTGGTATATTAAATTATACCCCAACAGGTTATGGGCCCAGGGGTGCTAGTGGAAGTGAGGTGAAAAGGAAAAAGAAAATAAGCTGTGGAAAGTGTATTTAAGAAGTTTTTTTAACGGCTCGTCTCTGTGTGTTTTTTCGTTAGTGTTGGAAAAAATTCCTAGTACGTTCGCAAGTCAAAAAGTATGGATATCGGCAGGATTAAGGTCGAGAAGTTAAGAAATGCCGATAATTGGCAAGAATGGCGATTTGTCATACGTACTCTGATGGAAAGTAACGATCTGCTGGAAGTGTGCGATGGCACATTCATCAAGCCCGAGGAAGGAAGTGAAAATTATCAAGTAATGTTGACCAGATGGAATAATGCTAATAAAGAAGCGAAAAAACTAATCGTTACCACGCTTGAATCAAAGCCATTGCAATTAATAATGAATTGTGATACGGCAAAAGACATGTGGCAAAAGCTACACAATGTCTTTGACATGAAATCAGATGAAAGTCTGTCTTTGATTCAAAAGGAATTTTTTGAATTTCGTTGGGATCCTGCAGGAAATGTGGCACAGCATATATCGAAACTCGAACAAATGGCGAGTAAAATGAAAGCACTTGGTGGAGAATTACCTTCTTCTATGCTGGTTACAAGAATTCTTTCGACGTTGCCACCAAAGTTTAATTATTTTCATAGTGCATGGGATTCAATGGCAGAAAACAAAAGAACGGTTGAAAATCTAACGGCGAGACTCATGACCGAAGAATTACGCATGCAGAAAAGGGACGACACGGAAGAATCCACAACGGCCTTACTTTCAAAAATGAATCTGCGAGCTAATTCCACGAAGAAAACCACGAGCAACGCAGAAAGGAAAATTCATTGGAAAGGGAAGACAAGTATCTGTCATGCATGTGGCTTGAAGGGTCATAAGCAACAAAATTGTAGAGGCTGTTTCGAATGTGGATCAAAAGATCATATGGCGAGAAACTGCACGGTAAGAAAGGGCGAACGAAAGAAGAACGAACGCAAGAGGAGTGAGGATTCGTCGCACGATTCAGCGCAGGCATTCACAGGATGTAGGTACAAGACAGGAAGACGATGACGATTATTGGCTAATTGACTCAGGTGCGTCAGACCATATGACGAATCGACAAGAGTGGTTCACCGAGTATCAACGGCTTAAGGAATCGGTAAAGATTTACATCGGTAACGGTGAGAAAGTGTCAGCAATTGGCCAAGGTAATGTACGAATCAAAACGAATGTAAACGGAAAACAGCTAGAAGGAATTTTATACGATGTCTTGTATGTACCGTGTATGAAACATAATCTATTTTCTGTAAGAGCTGCCGCAAAAAAGGGCGTAGATTTTTCGCTTACTAAAAAAGGCAAAGAATGCATATTTACGTGTAAAAATAAGGTTGTAGCTGTAGGAATAGAAATCGGGAAATTATATAGAATCGATTTGCAGGTTTTAGTTCCGAGTGTAGCGTGCACAGCGAATAAAGTTGACACATTGCAATTATGGCATGAAAGGCTCTGTCATCAGAACAAACGCCATGTAAAGTCTTTTCTCAAAGATAGAGGAATAGATGTAACGGTAGATAGCGAATTTTGTGACGGTTGTGCGTATGGTAAGCATCACAGGTTACCCTTCGGAAGGAAAATTGAACGTGCAACAGCGGCACGAGAATTGATACATTCCGATGTATGCGGACCGATGTCTGTAGAATCGCTGGGTAAAAGTAAATACTATGTTATTTTTAAAGATGATTATAGCAGTTATCGGAAAGTTTATTTTTTACATAATAAATCCGAAGTGAAGGGAAAAATTAAAATTTTCTGCAATGAGGTAAAAACGCGTTTTGGCAATAGCATTAAAGAATTACGTACCGACGGAGGGAAAGAATATGTAAACGAAGAAGTTAGTAATTTTTTACAAGAATTAGGTATAAGACACGCTGTTACTATTCCATACACACCGGAACAGAACGGAACCGCCGAGCGTGAAAATAGAATCGTAGTGGAAGCGGCGCGTTCAATGTTGTTTTCGAAGCCGGATTTGCCGAAATTTTTGTGGGCGGAAGCGATTAATTGTGCTGTACATGTATTAAACTACACAGGACCAACTAAAGTAGAAAATAAAACGCCTTTTGAATTATGGTTTGATAAGACAGCGAACGTAAATCATTTAAAAGTTTTTGGTACAGAATGTTTCGTGCACATTCCTAAAGAAAAGAGAAAGAAACTGGATAAGAAAGCTTATAAAGGTTACTTTGTAGGATATTCTGAAAATGTACAGGGTTATCGTATCTGGATTCCTGAAGTACGTGATGTTGTAATGAGTAGAGATGTTTTATTTAAAGATGAGAAAGTATGTAAAACCGAAGTAGTGATTGAATTAGAAAAACAAGGTGATAAATCCAATGAAAGCACAAATGAAACAGAGTCTAAAAGTAGTGAGTCGAGCTATAATGAGAGTCCAGAGAACGATAATTCTGTGCAAAAGATAACCGATCAAAAAGTGCACACTAGGAAATTAAGAGATCGAACAAAATTAAAGAAAACAGAATTTTACGGAAATCCTATTGCGATTTTGGCTAATGCGGAGCCAATAGATTATGAAGAAGCGATAAACACAAAAGATGCGGAAAATGGAAAGAGGCCATGAACGAGGAAATGGAATCATTACATGAAAATAATACGTATGTTTTGGTTGAAAAACCAAAAGAAAAGAAGGTTTTTCGAAATCGATGGGTTTTTCGTTGCAAAACAGATTCAGATTCAAATGAAACCCGATATAAAGCAAGGTTAGTTATAAAAGGTTGCTCACAAAAGGAAGGAGTCGATTACTACAAGACGTTCAGCCCTGTGGTCCGTTTTGATACCGTAAGAACTTTGCTTAGTATTGTTGCTCAAGAAAAATTGTATTTACGACAATTCGATATAAAAACCGCGTTTTTATATGGTACGATAAATGAAGAAATTTATATGCAGCAGCCGAGAGGTTTTCAGGATGGAACGGGACGCGTATGTAAACTGTTAAAGAGTTTGTACGGTCTAAAGCAAGCTCCGAGGCAATGGTCAAAATGCTTTATGAATTTTTTGACAAAGTGCGGTTTAAGGGAGAGTAACGCCGATCCGTGTCTATTTTATAAAGTTAAAGATGATATGAAATTTTTCTTAGTTTTATGTGTGGATGATGGCCTAATAGCTGCAACTCATGAAAAGGAAATCGACTCTTTCATGTGTAAGCTACAGGGTAGGTTTAAGGTGAAAACAACGACGGATGTCAAAAGTTTCTTAGGAATTGAAATAACTAAAATTTGTGATGGTTCCATTTTCATAAATCAATCAGGCTATATACAAAAGACATTAGAACGTTTTAAAATGACTGATGCTAAGCCGGTGTGTACGCCTATGGATACAGGATGGGACACTAGTGATCTAGATAGTATAGATGAAGTTGAAGTACCATACCGTGAGGCGGTAGGACATTTAATGTATTTACAAGTAGTCACACGACCTGATATAGCATTCGCAGTAAATGTGGCATCTAGGCCATTGGAAAAACCTACGAATGCCCACTGGCGTTTAGTAAAACGTATTTTGCGGTATATAAAAGGAACAATAGATATAGGTTTATATTATAAAACGGAAGGGAAATTAGAATGTTTTAGTGACGCGGATTTTGCAAGTGATAAAACCAATAGAAAATCAACAAGCGGTATTCTATGTAAGTTTGGCGAGGCTGCAATAACGTGGCAGAGTAAAAAGCAACAATGTGTTGCACAGTCTACCACAGAAGCAGAGTATGTAAGCGCGGCTATCGCTGCAAAGGAGTTAGTATGGCTCACGCGTTTGTTACACGAAGTTAACGTAAATAACGGGAAAAAGGATTTGTTTATTGACAATACGAGTGCAATTAAACTTGTGCAAAATCCCGAATTTCATCAACGAAGTAAACATATTGAGGTAAGATACCATTTTGTAAGAGATCTCTATGAGCGAGGAATAATTAATGTTAAATATGTAAAAAGTGAAGATCAATGCGCGGACATTTTAACAAAACCACTTGCAAAATCAAGATTTGAATTTATGCGTTTAAAATTAGGATTAGTAAGTAAAAATGAGTTACTATGTAATCGTCGTGTGAAATTTTAGGGAGAGTGTGGAAGTATAAAAATTCCACACGTGGACTCTGGAAAGGGTATAGCCGAATAAGGGGGTCAAATGTGCCCCCAAACCGAATGGAACGAGCCACGGGTCATTCGATAGCAAAAAAAAAATAACCCCTGTGTGCAAATTTTTAACTTGAAATCTCGACCGTGAGGGTAGTAATGGGGTGAAAACGAAAATCATGTTTTTGAATTATTTCTCTTGACCTATTGAGTAAAAAAATGTAAAAAAATTCAGAGACATTTCGGGTACCGGGGCATATACTTTGGGAGATTTTCAGATTTTTTGATTGAAGAACCAGGTAGTGAAAAATAAAAAACAGCAAAAAATGCCGAAAAATGCCGATTACGTATTGAAGAAGGCCCGGAACTACTTTTATACTTTTACAGTAAACAGGTATTACTATTACTATTACTCTCAATTTTTTTCAGATTTTTCATTTTGGTGCGCCGCAGTGAAAAAAAATAAAAACCGAATTTTTCCTCATTTTCTGCGTATTAGAGTAACTTACACGTTGAATTTTTATGCGTCCTTCAATATATAAGTGTTTTGTAGACTGTTTAATGTTTCTACACTAAGCAGAATTACATAACAATTGAAACAAATAAAATAAAGCCAACCGTTGAGCGCAATATATCCTAGAAAATCAACGATATTTTCAACGGCGTCGATGGCGCAGTTGTTAGAGTGTCCGACTGCTGAACCGCTGCAAGTTTTTTTACCATAGGTACGAGTCTCTCTTCTGGACGAGCAATGATACTTCATTCAAAAATAAGCATGAAACGATCAAACTGGTACTTAAAAATGGGTTTATTAGAAAAAAGTATCATTGAAAGAGAGTGGGTTAATAGATTTGGCGTGTAATGGCCCTTACATGTCTACGTTAGATACTGAAGCCGTAGCAAACATTCATATTTATCAAAGAAAGAGAAAAAGAAGGAAAGATCTGCTTGATCGAAGGGCGAGAAGAAGTAATAGTAAGCCAATATACAATCTTCTGCGCCGATCCATTCACAATAGTCAAAGGTAAGAGATTTGAAAACTAACATTTCACATTAATTTCAGTGTAAGAGATGTTAAACAATAATCGTGGTTGACAAAAAAAATAAAAACGCAAAAAACATTCCAAGACTATATTTATACATATTTCAGGTTAAAATATTTGTAAAATGCTTTCAGAACATTTATAAATAAATATAAAGCATTGTTATATAGTTAGAATTTGAAAAAAAAAATAATGAAGGAAAAAAAATCCTAAGTCCAGAAGAGAGACTCGTACCTATGGTAAAAAAACTTGCAGCGGTTCAGCAGTCGGACACTCTAACAACTGCGCCATCGACGCCGTTGAAAATATCGTTGATTTTCTAGGATATATACACCCAATGGTTGGCTTTATTTTATTTGTTTCAATTGTTATGTAATTCTGCTTAGTGTAGAAACATTAAACAGTCTACAAAACACTTATATATTGAAGGACGCATAAAAATTCAACGTGTAAGTTACTCTAATACGCAGAAAACGAGGAAAAATTCGGTTTTTATTTTTTTTCACTGCGGCGCACCAAAATGAAAAATCTGAAAAAAATTGAGAGTAATAGTAATAGTAATACCTGTTTACTGTAAAAGTATACAAGTAGTTCCGGGCCTCCTTCAATACGTAATCGGCATTTTTCGGCATTTTTTGCTGTTTTTTATTTTTCACTACCTGGTTCTTCAATCAAAAAATCTGAAAATCTCCCAAAGTATGTGCCCCGGTACCCGAAATGTCTCTGAATTTTTTTACATTTTTTTACTCAATAGGTCAAAAGAAATAATTCAAAAACATGATTTTCATTTTCACCCCATTACTACCCCCACAGTCGAGATTTCAAGTTAAAAATTTGCTCACAGGGGTTATTTTTTTTTTGCTATCGAATGACCCGTGGCTCGTTCCATTCGGTTTGGGGGCACATTTGACCCCCTTATTCGGCTATACCCTTTCCAGAGTCCTGATGCGTGTTTGTTTAAGCGAAGGTCCGAGCGGCCGCGTGTCGTGGCGGAATCGGTTAGTCGTTACAAGATAGTTGACCGCAGCATATTTATAATAAAGATTTCCTCTCACAAAACCAAGACAAGCCGTCTCGTATATTAAATTATACCCCAACAATAAGCAATAGTTTCACATATACAGGGTGTTCGGCCACCTCTAGCAAAAATTTTAATGAGTGATAGTAGAGGCCAAAATAAGACGAAAATCAAGAATACTAATTTGTTGATGGAGGCTTCGTTGCAAAGTTATTAACATTTAAAGTTCCGCCTGTAGAATGACAATCCGCTAAACAGCTGGTTCGCGCGGACGGTTGCGGCAGGCGAGTGCTAGTGGTTCTCACACAGCATGAAAAATTCTGCTTACCGACATTATCGACAGCCTTAGATTTTTGTCCACTTATGGGAATGCGAACACCTTACGTTGAATAAGATTCAACCTGTCTTATGAAAATCCAGAAGGGCATATCAAAACTCGTCCGACGAGATTTTCACAGAGAAAGGGTGAATGCCAGTTCCAATACACAATGTTGTGAACAAAAATCACCCACATGCGATTATACACGCCCCACGATTGTCCACAGTGTCCACAAGTATCCACAAATAATCCTTTCAGGCACTAACCACTATGCAATTAAATAAACACGTACCGCGATTATGTTATTCGTGAATGTCTACGTGTACGTGTATCACGATTCTTCCGAGTTACTTACGAATAAAACTGTTATTAATTTTTCAAATACACTTCAATTTAAAAATGTAAAAAGGAATCGCAGGATAAATGAAATTTTCGCATCGATTTACGTTCACGGCGAAGAATGTAACAATACTAGCAGCTGACTGTGCCATCGATCGACGAGGTTCAGAGAAACATATGCCGAACAGGCCCCGATTCTACGTCACTCGCCTCGCTTATCTCTCTCACACACAGCGGAGACAAAGGGCAGCATCGGCACGTGTTCGGCCAGCTAGTCAGTCGTAAAACAGTATCAGTCAAGCTAGTTCACGCGACACATTTCAGTTATGTATTAAGTAGCATGTAAGAAATACAGTGATATAAACAATCAGCGAATATTATTAAATTCCTGTTTACATTTTTAAATTGAAGTGTATTTGAAAAATTAATAACAGTTTTATTCGTAAGTAACTCGGAAGAATCGTGATACACGTACACGTAGACATTCACGAATAACATAATCGCGGTACGTGTTTATTTAATTGCATAGTGGTTAGTGCCTGAAAGGATTATTTGTGGATACTTGTGGACACTGTGGACAATCGTGGGGCGTGTATAATCGCATGTGGGTGATTTTTGTTCACAACATTGTGTATTGGAACTGGCATTCACCCTTTCTCTGTAAAAATCTCGTCGGACGAGTTTTGATATGCCCTTCTGGATTTTCATAAGACAGGTTGAATCTTATTCAACGTAAGGTGTTCGCATTCCCATAAGTGGACAAAAATCTAAGGCTGTCGATAATGTCGGTAAGCAGAATTTTTCATGCTGCGTGAGAACCACTAGCACTCGCCTGCCGCAACCGTCCGCGCGAACCAGCTGTTTAGCGGATTGTCATTCTACAGGCGGAACTTTAAATGTTAATAACTTTGCAACGAAGCCTCCATCAACAAATTAGTATTCTTGATTTTCGTCTTATTTTGGCCTCTACTATCACTCATTAAAATTTTTGCTAGAGGTGGCCGAACACCCTGTATATTAATTAATGTAATCACGTGAATGTTATTAATACGGTTAAAATACATATACAAAGTGTGAAAAGTTTCATTTAAATACGCCTTTACTAAAAGAAGTTATAAAATATGTTTATTTAACTTCTTTATACGAAACTTAATTCTGCTTAGGTTTAGTTAACACGATTTTAAACAACGGATGTACGTACATATATCAGCAATATCAAACAACTGCAAAAGCTAACATAATTGAATGATTTAACTCAAAATCGAATTGGATCTCGAAATGAAAATATGAAACTTAAATATTCTATTCGTTCATATTCCATTGAATTATATTTAATACTTTAGAAAGCTGAAAAGGGGATATTTTTCTAGTTTCTGATTTATATCTCTGAAATTATGCAGAATTCTTCAAAGAAATTTAATAACTATTGCTTTGTTACATATGCCGAACGTTATGAGCCACGCGCGTTGCTCGCCCCTGATTCGTAACAGCTTCATTAATAAATGAAAAAGATGTGTTTTGAAATTTAATCGAGACAGTTGAAATGATGTAGAAATACTTAATTTTGATCTGTTGTTTCATCAAATATGACTACTACATTTTTTATTAAACTTTAAAATGCTATACCTCTAGTTCTAGTTATTGTAAAAAGTTCTGTAGATCTCATTTTTTTTATTAAAAAATAGCAACAAAAATTGTTTTCTTTTTTCTTTTTTTATAAAAAACATAGTTTTAAAGATATAACTGAAAAAGTGTAATCTTTTCAATTCTTTTTGTTTCCTCCTAAATTTGTTTCTGCAAAATAAAATACACTGAATACATCCAATAATACAGTAAAATGTTTAGTTACAATTCTAGCTTTTTTTAATCTTGGAGCAACGGCCTCAAATATTAGAGAAAATGTACGGATTTAGTTTTATGTCATAAATTCTCAATATAGATATTCTATTCGATATGCCAACATAAATGGAATTTGTAATCCACTGATAAGGACGCAAATCAGGGATCGAATCATGAATTATTAATTTAAATTTAATCATACAATCTTATATGATGTATTATTCAAATGTTGTTTAATACGCTTCTTACAGCTGAGCAGTAAACTAATTAATAATATATAAAATTTTAAGAAAAATCTTCTTACAATACACTCTCGAAACCTGATTTTAAAATTATTAAAGACAATTTAATTCATATAAAAATATATTCCATTTTTATGGCAAAATGAGGACAAATTGTTGTACACGACAAGCAGATATTAAAATATATAGTTATTATTTATGTAACTCTATGTATATTCCAGCCACTCATTATTTACACGACTCTTCATTGTGGCATTCTCCGACGTATCAATTAGGCAATTACGTAACTCAAAATTGATATGGCACCTGACACGTAACCTACGTAGTAGTGCATTAGTTAAAATATCTAAATGACATACATTGACACTATGTTTTGCATAAGGGTAAGAAATCAGAAAATAGTATTACTTTGAGACATTATCAATTGTACTAGATACCTATTTTTATTATTTACATTTTCTTTTATGAATACATAATTGATCTTCGAAGTAGTTTAGCAGGTATGTTAACGTATAATGCGAAGACAGAACAATTTGTGTAAATTATTTCTATTGTATAAGTACAGATACATATACATGTAGGATCATACGGACCATGGAATGACAAAACACGTTGATATTTTGAAGAATGAATATATTTAACAATAACGAAATAAACGATTACAGAATTACAGAAATACAGAAATGCCTTGAACTACGCTTCTCCACGTCTCGACGAGAACTGACTTATGCCGAACGTTTCTCGACCTCGTCAACTCGTCCGTTATTGCGACGCCACGGTATCGCTCGGGCCACCTGGGTCCGCGCGAGTCCTTTTTAGTCCCGCCGCCAGACATTAAACGCTGCCGCCGAACGCTCGCGGAACGAAGGCACACGGAAACGACACAGCCGCGCCCGAGAGCTTATCCTTTACGCACGGCCCTATGATTCTCTCTCCTCTCTCTCGAATCATTCTAGACACGCACTGAACCCACAACCGGCCGTCCTGCTCGGGTATCGTCCTCGATACCTCCCCGCTTAATCTTCCAGATGGTCGTTAACATCCAGGGCGTTATCTTCATTGCTGTTATGAAATACCTTATCCAAATCGGCCAATCTCATCCATGGTTTCATTAGGTCAGCTGCTGAACTCGTTTTGTTTGGGCCCTCATGATCTCCCACCTTCTCTACAATGTATCGGTCGTTCCTCATTGCGCTCGTTACTTTGTAAGGACCTAAAAATTTCGGATGCAATTTCGCACCTGCCCCAAATTGTGTCCTTTGAATGGCTACAAGGTCATCAACTTTAAATTTTCCTGCTGGTTTCCTCTTCCTGTCGTACGTCTCTTATTCTCCCTCTGGACGTTGAGAATATTCTTCCTGGCTTCGTCTCGTAAATTAGTGCGCTTTTCCTCGTATACCTTAATAAATTCTTCTTCTATCAGCTCTCTTAACTGCTGGTCATCCTTCAACCTCATTTTCTTTCCAATCATTAGCTCAAAAGGAGTCATCTGCGTGCTTCTATTGAATGTTGAATTCATAAATTGTTGCACCTGATCCACGTGTTTCCACCATTCCATAGGATTGGATATCGCCATCTTGGTCAACATGGGGATGATGACGCGGTTCATTCTTTCAACCTGTCCGTTTCCCCTCGGAACGCCTGTAGTGATTAACACATGCTTGATGTTTTCCGTTGTGCAATACTCCTTAAACACATTCGCGGTGAATGCCGTTCCACGGTCCGAAATTATGCGTCTAGGACTCCCGAAAACGGTCGCCTGCTTCTTCAATCTATCGATAACTTCGTTTGCAGTCGTCGACTTCGTCGGGTAGATCCACACGAACTTCGTGAACGCGTCCACAACTACAAACAAATGGTTGTATGCTTTTCTCGTGGACGGCATTGGCCCTAGATGATCCACGTGATACGTGTCCAACGGTGTAGCTCCTTTCTCGATTGGATTTAGTAGTCCATCGTTCTTTCCGTATTTTCTTTCTGCCAACAAGCACTTGACACAATTCCCAATCACCTTCTGAATTTTCTGCCGCATATTAGGAAACCAAAATTCCCGTTTTAACGTAAATTCAATTTTTTTCCATCCAAAATGTCCTTGCTCGTGTGCCTGCTTTATTACATCGTAGTGCATAGTTTTGGGTATCACCATGAGATCGACTCCACTATCTTCTCGGTACAAGATTCCTCGTTTAGACATCGAAAAATCCGTGTTTCGTCCGGCTTGAACAGCGTCGATCGTCTTTTTTAATTCAGGATCGTCTTGCTGAGCTTTTTGAATTGTTTCAATTAATCCGTCTCGGCCGTCCTGCACTAGAAAGACTTCAACGGGATTCCTGCTTAGTGCGTCGACGTGGCGCATCGATGCTCCTGGTCGATGCTCGATTGTGTAATCGAACTGATCGATTAAAAGTGCCCAATGCGAAACTCTTAAACATAAGTCCCTTTTCTTCATCGTTAACACGAAGGCTTTGCAGTCCGTCACTATTTTAAACTTTACGTCGACTAAGTATACGCGAAACTTTTTTAACGCTTTAACCACAGCCAAAATTTCCAATTCGTAGCTCGTGTATCTCTCTTCGGCGGGCGTCGTCTTCCAGCTGGCGTAATACACAGGATGCAACTTACCGCCTTCTGAATCCTTTTGAAGCAGCACTGCCCCAAGTCCACCCATGCACGCATCTGTGTGCAGCTCCGTCTCCGCTCCGACTCGATACAGCTTCAATACTGGTTCTTCAGTTAGCGCTGACCTTAAACTGTCAAACGCCATTTGTTGCTCCGTCCCAAATTCAAACTTTGCACCATTTCTTAACAGCTGGGACAACGGTCGCGCACGCACGGAAAATTGGGGAATAAATTTTCGGAAATACCCCGTGAGTCCCAAAAACCTCTGCACCTGTTTTATAGTTCTGGGTAGCGGGAACTTCGACACTGCCAACGTCTTTTTTGGAGAGGGCTGTATCTGACCCGCCTCCACTATGTATCCTAAGTACTCTACCTTATCCACTAGCAATTCACACTTCTTCCAATTTATTTCTAAACCGAATTGACTCGCCGTTTGCAACACAGTTTTCAGTTTCTTTAAACCTTCACGTTCGTCTTTCGAAGGGATGATTAAATCATCGAGGTAAACTAACACCACGCCATTCGCTATCAGCGGACGAAAGATTGCACGTATGTGTCTTTGAAAAACAGCCGGCGAATTACACAATCCGAATGGCACCTTTAAAAATTCGTAATGTCCATCGGGGACCACGAACGCCGTGTATTTTACACTGTCTTCCTCAACCGGCACATGGAAAAAACCGTCTTTTAAATCCAACGTGGAGAATAATGTCGCATCTTGCAGTCGATCCAGTTGGTCCTCAATTAAAGGCAACGGGTTTCTGTCCTTGATGATCTTCTTATTCAGGGCTCGATAGTCGACACACAGTCTCGGTTTTCCATCCTTTTTTGTGACTAGTACAATTGGGCTAGCAAAATCCGATACACTCGGCCTCACTATTCCGCCGTCCATCCACTTATCGATGATTCCGTTCACCTGCTTCTTCTGCTCGGCTGATAGTCGCCGAGAGTTCTGGAACACGGGGGCATCGTCTTGGAGCACTATACGCATTTCTACTCCTGTATGTTTAGTATGCGTCGGCGTATAATTTTCAACGATTTCCTTCACCTCTGATTTAATTTCAGGATCGGCTATATGTTGAATTTCGACGTTATGCTCCTTCTCCGGTTCCTCATAAGCATTAATCGCTAATACTTTCCAGTCACCTTTCTCCAACTGCGTCTCTTCTGATTCCACTTTCACCAGCGTCGCTTGTCTGTGTCTCGTACGCACTTCAACATAATCCGATAATTCTCCGCCGACCAGCATGTCGTGACCCAGGAAGTCATCCGGTACGACGTCAAAATTGAAATTAAATGACCAACCATCGATCACAACCTCTGCTCGAAAGCGTCCCAACGTGCGTCGATTCACAGTACCTACTCCGTCGAAAGCAATGGTTTTGCGTTCGAGAGGCGGCGCCCCAAGTTGTACATAAAAGCTGGATCGCACTAAATGTAAATCGCTGCCTCCGTCCAACACGGCCGTCACTTCCTTATTTAAAATTTCTACCTTCTTGTATGTCTTCTTATCAGTTGATGCCAGCAAGTCACACCGTGGTTTCTCCGTTCCTTCCTTCCTTTCTTTGTTCGCACCCTGAGACTTTGTACATTTTGACGAAACGTGTCCGAATTCGCCACATCCGAAACACTTTGGACCTTTACCTTTATGCGGACAGTACAGACTTATGTGCGTCTTACTTCCGCAATTAAAGCAATGCTTGGGTTTTTCATCGCCTTGCGCCTGAGCTGGTCTCTTCGGTTTTTCATACTTCTGGATTCTTGCACTCGTTTTCAGTCTGGAATTATTCTTTAGCGTCTCGTACTGATTTAATTTCTTTCTCAGCTCCTTCACTGTAGAGGCGGTGTACAAAATCGTTTTGCTTACTTCGTCATCTTGAATCCCGTCGATTATATATTGGATTTTTGCTTCTAGTTCAATTTCTGCGTGGCTGGCCATTTCCAAAACGCGATACACATACGCTTGGTACGACTCATCGTACTTCTTCTTCACCTTACTTAATTGGTCGTGAACTTGCTTACTATTTACTGTATTCGAAAATTCTTTGATGAGCTCTTTTCTCAATTTTGTCCAGGTTTTCGCATGACATTCGAAATTGACAAATAGCTTCGCTGAGCCCTTTAACAACCGTTTACAGTATATAACTTTCTGAGTTTCTGACCAGTCACACATCTCCGCCGTTTCTTCAAACATTACAAACCATCTGTGAATGTTCTCGCTTCCATCGCCACTGAAAGTTTCTAACGCATCTTCAACATCTTTGAACGTTAGCAAGTTACGGGAAAATCCGGCATCTCGAGAGTGTCTACGATTTCCCACGTCGCTTCGTCTGGAAGGTTTCACTACTTTTTCCTCTTCTTCGTCTTCAGCGTCATCTTCATTGTCGTCATCTTCTTCACCGTCGTCATCACCGTCTTCGTCGTCATCGTCTTCGTAGACTGCCTTCAGTCTCCCCACCAATTCGGCCTTCTTACCTATCACCTTCAGGCCCAAGGCACGGAGTCTCGTCTTGACTTCGTCTTTAGAGAGCGCGTCGAAATCTTCTTCGTCACCGTTATCATTTCCAACGTCTGTCGTCGTCTCTCCACCGCTTTTCGTCTTTTCTGCGTTCCGCATGGCCTTCCTCAGTCTAACGGCCAGCACGGCCTTAGACCCTTTTATCGGGCGGCCAAGCTCCTGCAGCTTGTTTCGCAATTCCTCGGTCGTCATCGATTCGACAGCGGGAACAGATTTCTCATTCGAAGACTGCATTTTGACACCCCAAATACACTGCGTAATATAAATCTTCTTGCGGCCGTCTGCCTATCACGCACCGCACAGCACCCTACAAAGCTACTGTCCCGAATGAGGTTCTGCACGATTACTGCGTCACACGTCTTGGACAACGCGAATATTCACGCACAACCAAAAAATAATTTTGCCAACATATGATCCGATTCGATCCCGGCTGAGCCCCCACTATTGTAGGATCATACGGACCATGGAATGACAAAACACGTTGATATTTTGAAGAATGAATATATTTAACAATAACGAAATAAACGATTACAGAATTACAGAAATACAGAAATGCCTTGAACTACGCTTCTCCACGTCTCGACGAGAACTGACTTATGCCGAACGTTTCTCGACCTCGTCAACTCGTCCGTTATTGCGACGCCACGGTGTCGCTCGGGCCACCTGGGTCCGCGCGAGTCCTTTTTAGTCCCGCCGCCAGACATTAAACGCTGCCGCCGAACGCTCGCGGAACGAAGGCACACGGAAACGACACAGCCGCGCCCGAGAGCTTATCCTTTACGCACGGCCCTATGATTCTCTCTCCTCTCTCTCGAATCATTCTAGACACGCACTGAACCCACATACATATAGTAAAATTATTTATGAAATCTTGGATGTGATTGTTGTCTTTAAATACAGCATGAGTTCAGTTCAGACTTTCATTTCCTTTCACAAGTGTCCTCGAAAGGATTCTATTTGTTGAAATGCTATTTTATTTGGACTGAACTACGCGACATTGTTTATTTTCGTGATATTCAGATTACTTCCTCTATTGTATGGATTTCTAGAGTGCATCTTACACACTAATCTTACACTAAAAAATGTAAAACAAGGTAAAAATACAAAATATGGATGTTGAGTACAGAATCAATTTAGTCAATTTTATTCTCCCTTAGATTAAATTAATAAACTAACTGAAGCTATTTGCAGTAGAAGTGGTTAAGTCAATTGTAACACAATTTGTAAATAATAGTTTAATTACGCTTAAGACTTAACAAATACTACAAACTATACTAAAATGTATTGTTAATATGACTCTGGAGTACTGGTTGTCCTGAGTTATGTCGAATTCAAGGAGTGCACGCTTATTGCAAAATCATAAACAAATGATTGAATAGTATTATATTTCTTTTAAGTTATGAACTCGTAGTAAATATAGAAATTAAATCGTGAAGTGCAAATTCTTTATTGTAATATGCACGTGCGTCGATGCTATAAATTAATAAATGTGCACGTTTATTTAAATATAATATTTCTTTAAAAAAATGAATGTATACGTTTTGAAAAATATAAAGTGTCCACAGGAGAAATAAAGAATGTTGATTTTAACATTTTTTCGTATGCTTCTCTGTTCGCTCTTCATTACTGACTACGTCACATTATGAATTAAAATTTTTTCTAAGTTTCACATTTATGAGAATTGAAATGTACCACAAAAAATGACGATAAAAATAGTTTTCATTTTTTAAAATTTATGTGTCATACATTACTTAAAATTATAAATAAAAGTTGAAAATGAAGACTAAAATGATGTTCTATTTTCATACGTAGGTATGAGAATGTAGGAAGTTGTGACATTATATTGAAAAATTAATTTTTATTTAAAAGGTATAGCCGAATAAGGCGGTCAAATGTGCCGTTGAACCAAATTTGACATATGATGGATCCATCGATAGAGCATCAGAAAAAAACATTCTGTGCCAAGTTTCAACTGTCTATCTTGTTCGGAAGGGTAGTTATAGGGAAAATTCGGATTATCGAAGACTATTAGCCTATTTTCCGTATTTAATCGAGTATGAAAATTATGAAAAAAATTTGGTGCATTGTGGTTATTGAGATACGTGGTTGAGAACTTTTTCCGATTTTTCGGTTCGAAATCCTAGGTGTGAAATATTAAAAACGCAAAACAACACAGAGAAATACGGATTTCGTATTGAAGCTTTCGAGACGCTAGATTTATATAATTACTGTAAATGCGTATTGTCCTTGAATTTTTTCAGATTTTTTGGTAAGATGCGCTGTAGTAGCAAAAATCAAAAACCGATTTTTTCAACGTTTTTCACGTGAAAAGCAACTTATACTTTCAATTTTTGTATTTCCTTTAATAGATAACTATATTCTATGCTTTTAAACATTTCTATATTGAGCAGAACAGTGTATACAATAGAAAAGGAAAACTAAGTCACGAAATAAAAAGTGCAATACGCGGTATATAAGAAATATCAACACTGTTTCCAAGAGCTGCGATGTTGCAGTGATTGAGATGCACCATTCGTCCCTCGACCTTCGAAGGTGACGGACGTATTTTTGAGGAGCTCCTACCTGAGTGTAATAAATAGTGCCATGACAGTATACCAGTTATACTACCAGTTCGATCGAAATAACTCTATAGTTACATATTAAACATTATTATAACAAAATAAATTTAGAAAATTGCTGACAGTAGATACGAAGTGTAAACTAAGAGGGGGCCTACCCCCGGAAAGGGCTACCCATGTAGCCAAAGACAAAAAAAACGACGCGACCGAAGAAAAATGGACAAACGCGAGTGTGTGCATTCTAACGAATGAAAGTATCGATATTCTTAACAACGCGATATTAAAATCACATACCAGAGAGACAGTGAAACTACCAAATGTGAAAAGACTAAACCCGGCACCCAACCTAACTCTCCGAAAAAAAACTCTAAAACCCGAAGTGTCATTCATTCCTGCAAAAACGAAGGCAAAACCAGCTAAAAATACACCCAGTTACAACGACCTTATGCAGATGATCAAAACTCTCAATAAAACAGTAGAAGAACTCTCCAACCAATTAAAAGAGGAGAGAAAGGCCCACAAGCGGGGAAAAAGCCAAAGGCCGCCAGTATCGGAACCGGAGCCGAATTCAGCGACGGGAAAACCGGTAACGTCACCAACGCTACCTGCAACGGCTAGCGCTAGCCCCAATGCGGAAACTGACGAAGATGGCGGATGGAGTAAGGCCTCGTCAAAGAGGAAGAACGGCCCGCAAGCGGCCACGGAAACGAAGGTCGGAAAACCCTAACCGACGTCATCGCACGGACAGCCCCCAATAGACATCCAGACCACAATGCCGAAGAAGGCGAAAATATCTGAAAAGGTACCTGAACACGACGACACCGATAATAACAAACACCCGAGACCACCCCCAATAGTAGTCTACAGTACTAACAGCAAAAAAACAATAGATATAATTTAAAAAAAAACAGACTTTTACATTAAAAAAATAAACAACTCGAAACATCTCTTGCATCTGAACACAATAGAGAATTTCGAAATAGCATGTAACATATTAAAAGAAAACCTTATAGAATATTCCACGTACACACCAAAACAAGACAGAGGCTTAACTATTTTATTGAAAAACCTCGAGGTTGACTACGACCCCGATGTCGTTTTAAACGAATTACAACAAAAGAAACTAGAAAATGTTAAATTCCTTTCAGTGAAAAAATTCACTACACAACGTTCCAAAAGAGAAGGTAAAAGCCTCCCTATATACCTGGTTCAACTGTCTCCTGACAGTACAACCGAAAACCTAAAAGATATTAGAATCTTGCTACACTCCCTAATACAGTGGGGAAAATTAATAAAAAAGGATAGAATTCAATGTAAGAGGTGCCAACGAATTGGCCACGTTGCACTTAACTGCAACTTAAACTATAGATGTGTTAAGTGCAACAACAAGCACAACCCAGGAGCGTGTACTCTTCCAATAGCAACAAGCAGCACGGAAGGTGACGAGAAATCGCGTCTCTTCTGCGTGAACTGCATAAATTTCGGACACCCTGCCTCGTACAGAGGTTGCCCGAAATTGAAAGAAATCAAGGCCAAAATAGAAGCTAGAAACACGGAAATGAAATTAGAAAAAGAAAAAAAGCACAGCTAGTTAATAAACTTGTGAACCCAAACATTTCATACGGCGCGATAACCTCAAACAAAAAAACCCACACTCAAACCCCTGTCACCAACCTAATACTCACACAAACACAAGAACCAAAACCACACAGCACGCAGACTTCCTTCCTAGAGGAAGTAAAAAAAATCATACAAATTTCATTAGACTCTCAATTCACATGTATATCAGAGAGCATAGAATCTAACTCTAATAAAATTAACATTATAGCAGCAGCTTTGGACATAGAATTCTAGAACCACAAATGGCTAACATACTCAACAACACAAGTAGAAAAATAATCTTAGATTCACTCAAGATAATACAAATAAACGTAAACTCAACAGTAACAAACGAAAGAAGAGTCACTCTCCTGGACACTCTAACCAAACACAACCCAGATATAGTCTTACTCTCCGAAACAAAATTAAACCATACCCACCGCATCAATTTTCAAGATTATCATATCCTTAGAACCGATAGACCGGGAGTAAAACAAGCCGGAGGAACTGCCATATTAATCCGCAAAACCATATCCTTCGAGTCCATACAGTCAAACTGTATAAAGAACAATATCTGCTTAGAAGCAACAATCATAAAAATCAAAATCCAGAATAAATGTAAAATCTACATTGTAGCTACATACGCAGCCAAAAAAAAAGAATTCATGTCAGAACTGAAAAACTTATTTGCAACACTAGAAATCGACAAATCAAATAACTATTATCTCATAGCTGGCGATCTTAACGCGAAACACACCTCTTGGGGTAATGTCTCGAACAACGAACGAGTCGTCTACCTAAACAAATGGTACTTTGAGAACCAAATAACCTACAGAATCTCACTACTCAGAACAGCAGCCCCATCCTTTCCGTCTAGCGGAGCGTTTATCGACCTCTGCCTCGCGGATAACAGAATCAAATTCCATGACTTACCTGCTTCCAAAGCTCTTCCAAAATTCCTTTAAATACGACAGCAATCATATAGCAGCCATCATGAAAATATCAATCTCGGTATTCGACCGTTTAGAAATAGACGAACCACATAATATCGCAAAATACAACTTTAATAAAGCAGACTGGACAAAATATAAAACTTTTCTAACTGAAAACGACGACACCGACATTGCAAGCAACAGAAACCTCACGAAAACCGAAATTGATGAACACATAGACAAGTTGAGTCGTAACATATCAAAAGCAATAGACCTCGCGGTACCACGCATAAATAACAATTTCAATTCCACGGTCAGATACATTAATTCAAAAATAAAGAAACTCCGCAAACAAAAAAGTCATTTACTCACACACCTAAACAACTTACTTCGTTTACAAAACTATACCACACAAACGACACACTAATAAAAACTCTCAAACAGGCCCTTAAAACAATCAGACACGAAATTAGACAAGCCTTCCAAGAATCGGTCAACACCTTTTGGAAAAACAAAACAACTTTCCATCCATCAATAGCATATTCCGTCCTAAAGGATACAACACCATCGAAACCCTGAAAATTGCGACAACCAACAGAGACATTTTCCACAAAGCAAACATAAATCCCCACAACTTACAAACAGACACACACAACAATACCCTCATCTACGAGACACAAAACAAATTAAATATACTAGGAGCCCACTTTGAAACGGTCCATACACAAAACAGTCACATGGGAAAAGAACAACATTCTAACATAATCAAACGCAAAATCGAGACACTAAAACAAGAAATAGAACACGACAGACTCGACGGTAGAACAACGTGCAACTTTACAGACACGAACACCGCAGACAATCCAAACCCAGAATTTATCCCATCCAACTATTTCACTTCATATAACAAACTAAAAATCACTTTCAAAAGTCTAAATAATAAGAAATCTTCCAGCTTCGACGGCATTCCAAATATCGCGCTAAAAAACTTACCATGTCAATACATTCATTATTATTCAATTCTGTTCAATAACTGTTTAAATTCTGCATATTTCCCTATGATATGGAAAACCGCGAAACTAATAACGATTAAGAAAAAAGGAAAGGACGGCAGCGACCCCTCTAGCTACCGTCCTATCAGCCTTCTCCCTAACATAAGTAAAGTCTTCGAAACAACAATCAATAACGTGATAAACGCATTCTGCATCTCCAGAGACATTATTCCAGAGACTCAGTTCGGTTTTAAACACAAGCATTCGACCGCCCACGCAATATCGAAATTCACTTCCGATATCTGCTGGGCGAGAAACGCAGATGAATGTGTAGGTGCGATTTTCATCGACCTAGAGAAAGCATTCGATACAGTTTGGTTGGATGGACTATTTTTCAAACTCCTAAAAAACAAATTCCCAAAACAACTTGTCAAGATGGTATGGGACATGCTACGCGAGAAAAAATTTGTTGTCGTAGATGGCGAAATTACCTCCACGAGAAGCTACAACATTCACAACGGACTCCAGCAGGGAACAGTCAATTCACCAATCTTATTTAATATCTTTCTAAGCGATCTCCTACAAATGTATGACCTAAATAGCGGCAACGTGAAATCAGCAATAGCATTTGCAGACGATTTATTAATATACATCAGACACAATAAGCCCTCTAAAATACAGACAGAACTCCAAAAGACATTTAGCAAAATTCAAGATTACTTTCACACTTGGAAACTGAAAATTAATATAAATAAATGCGAGACAATTCTGTTCAGACCGTACATCTCTAAAATATCAGATGCAAACCTCGATGTACGGAAGCACGGAACGAAATTTCATCTACACGACAATAACGACCAGAATCGAAAAATCCCACACAAAGACGTTGTTCGTTATTTAGGCATACATCTAGATTTTAAGCTAAACTACAACCACCATGTACAGATACAGTTAGACAAAGCTCGAAAAGCATTTTTCGCCCACAAACGTCTCTTCTATTCAAAGGATCTAAACTCGTCTGTTAAAATCCTTTGCTATAAATCTCTAGTTAGACCTATCTTAGCATATGCATGTCCAATTTGGTTTAATATCAATGCCGGAACGATGGAAAAACTACGACTTTTTGAGCTAAAATGCCTAAGAGCATGCTTAAACAAATATAGAACTCCCGAATCGAACTACATAAAACTATACAGTAACTACAAACTTTACGAAGACGCTAAAATCAAACGCATTGACATGTTCATACTAAAATTAATTAGAAACCACTGGGCAAACACCCGTAAAATCCATTTAAATAGTTTAATCTTTGGCTCTACATACCCAAACCCAATATACCTCGACAAAACGAGACTGACAGGCTACACTCTCCCAGAATCATTCATCCACCTAGACAGCGAAGGCTATATACAGAATAAAGACAACATCCCACTAATATACCACGCCAAACGAAACAAAAACGATAAGACAATACTCTACGACAAAAACTTACCACAAGACAGCGCAAACATACGCCACCACTACAGACTCTCAAGCATTGACGAAAAAGATAAACACATACTCAACACTTACAAGTACTGGTGGTTGCTGCGAACTTAAATTATCCCAGTACCTTAAGTATATCATCTTTTACTTAATCCTAAACAACCTCCCTCTCTGCATGTAACTGGATTTAATTTCGCTTTGTATAGTTTTTTTGGTGCCATTTTTCTATACAAAATATTAAATCTTGCCCCTAGTATAAGTAACATTTCTTAAAACTATCTTGTAAGTAGCATTAAGTGCGATGGACATTATTTAATGTTAAGATTACGCGAGCTCTATGTTGAGCCATTAGTCTAAATTGTAGTCCTTGTTATAAGTCAGCCGTTTGTACGTTTAGATTTATTGTACCCCTTTGTATATATATTTATAATTGTTTTCTTGGCACAATAAACGTTCGTTAAAAAAAAAAAAAAAAGTGATTGAGATGCTTGACTGTGAGTACGTTGCAAACTTTTTGACGCTGGTTCGCGCCCCATTTAAAGCAAATCTCTTTTTTATTATATTAATTATATATTTTTTCAATTTTTAACTAAACGACAATGAAGAACTATTTGTTTATTAATATTTAAAAAATATTTTTACCTATAATATACGCAAAAACAATTATGGTGCAGTTTCTATTCCATCATTTCTCTAGTCATGTATTCGCTTAAATAACCTACTGTTTAATTTTTTCTACGTTAAATGAATACACGTGCTTCGTTTAAAAATCTCATACCTTTAATAACTCTGAATAGTGGAGGCAGATTTTTTCAATAAAAAGAACATAAGTAGTCTTTGCATATAGTTACGGATATCATGATGACAAGGTTTGTGATGTACACGATGGGAGTTTGAAATTGTCCATGTACAATGTTTACATCTATTGACAGTTTAAATTACTTATTTTAGACGAGAAATTGTTCTCTTATTATCCATTTCCGTTATACATGTCCATATTTCAGCAAAGGTGATGGATAATGCCTAACCCAAGACTCAGGTGGATTCATTGCTTCTTCACAGTATCTCTTTTGAGGATTCCTGTTAATAATATAATTCTTTATCTTTTTTGATACTTAATATACACGGTGTTCGGCCACCTCTAGCAAAAATTTTAATGAGCGATAGTAGAGGCCAAAATAAGACGAAAATCAAGAATACTAATTTGTTGATGGAGGCTTCGTTGCAAAGTTATTAACATTTAAAGTTCCGCCTGTAGAATGACAATCCGCTAAACAGCTAGTGGTAGTGGTTCTCACGCAGCATGAAAAATTCTGCTTACCGACATTATCGACAGCCTTAGATTTTTGTCCACTTATGGGAATGCGAACACCTTACGTTGAATAAGATTCAACCTGTCTTATGAAAATCCAGAAGGGCATATCAAAACTCGTCCGACGAGATTTTCACAGAGAAAGGGTGAATGCCAGTTCCAATACACAATGTTGTGAACAAAAATCACCCACATGCGATTATACACGCCCCACGATTGTCCACAGTGTCCACAAGTATCCACAAATAATCCTTTCAGGCACTAACCACTATGCAATTAAATAAACACGTACCGCGATTATGTTATTCGTGAATGTCTACGTGTACGTGTATCACGATTCTTCCGAGTTACTTACGAATAAAACTGTTATTAATTTTTCAAATACACTTCAATTTAAAAATGTAAAAAGGAATCGCAGGATAAATGAAATTTTCGCATCGATTTACGTTCACGGCGAAGAATGTAACAATACTAGCAGCTGACTGTGCCATCGATCGACGAGGTTCAGAGAAACATATGCCGAACAGGCCCCGATTCTACGTCACTCGCCTCGCTTATCTCTCTCACACACAGCGGAGACAAAGGGCAGCATCGGCACGTGTTCGGCCAGCTAGTCAGTCGTAAAACAGTATCAGTCAAGCTAGTTCACGCGACACATTTCAGTTATGTATTAAGTAGCATGTAAGAAATACAGTGATATAAACAATCAGCGAATACTTATTAAATTCCTGTTTACATTTTTAAATTGAAGTGTATTTGAAAAATTAATAACAGTTTTATTCGTAAGTAACTCGGAAGAATCGTGATACACGTACACGTAGACATTCACGAATAACATAATCGCGGTACGTGTTTATTTAATTGCATAGTGGTTAGTGCCTGAAAGGATTATTTGTGGATACTTGTGGACACTGTGGACAATCGTGGGGCGTGTATAATCGCATGTGGGTGATTTTTGTTCACAACATTGTGTATTGGAACTGGCATTCACCCTTTCTCTGTGAAAATCTCGTCGGACGAGTTTTGATATGCCCTTCTGGATTTTCATAAGACAGGTTGAATCTTATTCAACGTAAGGTGTTCGCATTCCCATAAGTGGACAAAAATCTAAGGCTGTCGATAATGTCGGTAAGCAGAATTTTTCATGCTGCGTGAGAACCACTAGCACTCGCCTGCCGCAACCGTCCGCGCGAACCAGCTGTTTAGCGGATTGTCATTCTACAGGCGGAACTTTAAATGTTAATAACTTTGCAACGAAGCCTCCATCAACAAATTAGTATTCTTGATTTTCGTCTTATTTTGGCCTCTACTATCGCTCATTAAAATTTTTGCTAGAGGTGGCCGAACACCCTGTATATATGGACTTTTCCATAGTAATATGTACTTGTAGCGACCGGTCGTGCGCACATGGGAAAGTTTCTCTCGTGCAAACGGCCCACGTAATTTACGACTCTCGTTCGTCGAAGCTGTTTTTGAGGAAGATATTTTCCAGACTCGCGTATCGAATGCGTTTAGTAAATTCTTTTCCTAAGTCCCTCAACAGCAAATAGAGACCGTCGTAAATTAGGGATTTCCAGAGGACACTCGACGCGTACCCATCGGAGTTTCGCCAAGTGGGCCCAGCGCGGGTGGTCCGAAGGAAATCTTGCAGTGAGGACGCAACGTCGTCCCCCTCAATCACCACGCCGTTTCGAAAACAAGCACGCCGTGGGCGTAAGAAATAGGCGGTGATTTGGGAAAAATAAACGGCCCTGATTGGAAAGGCCCAACGCGTGGGGTTAACCAATCAGGGTTGTTTAACAATTTTGCCAGTGCAACCGAGGGGTCGACATGGAGACGAGCGAAGAAGAACGACACTTGGTTTTGCGCGCTCTAACCGAAAACATCGAAAAATAAAGAAAGATTTGTCACCCCACAAGAAGTGTAGTTCCTACAACAACCTATCCCAACATTGGTGACCTACGACGTGATTTAGAGTAGGAAGTGACAATCGTTTTTTTATTTTTTACTAGTTTTTGTGTATTTTATTTTTGACTTTTAACCTGCGAAAGACAATGCAGTCGGCCGGTAATGGACCAAGTGCCGCGGTTCGGGGTAGTGCCGCGAGTTTGGGCAGCGTCGCGACGCCCGAAATAGAGCGCGTCGGCATAAAAGTGCCGCCGTTTTGGCCGGAAATAGCCGACCAAATCCACGAGGGGACGAACCAGCCCCAGATAGCCGCCGTAGCAGCAGCCCATGGAGCTACGACGCAAGACAGCGTCATGGAGAAGTTGGTGCGACGGCTGGAGGCGATGGAACTCCGGATGAACGAGTTCGGCCGATCGCGAGCTCCACGCAGTGCCTCCAGGAACCGCCGGAGATCAAAATCGCGGCGGAGAAGCCGATCACCCCAGCAGATGGACCACTGCTGGTACCACCGGACGTTCGGGGACAGGTCGACGAAGTGCCGGCAGCCGTGTGCATACACGTCGGGAAACTCGACCACCCAGCACTGAACGCGGCAGTCAGTGATGGACCACGTACCTGCCGCCTTTTCGTCCTCGACCGGGCTCGAAACGAAGAGTACTTGGTCGATACGGGGTCGGACCTGTGCGTTTACCCGCGCTCATTCATCAAGGGTCCGCTCCCCAAGACCAAGTACGAGCTCTTCGCCGCCAACGGGTCGATTATCCCGACGTACGGGTTGAAGCCAGCGAGTCTCGACCTGGGACTCCGACGCGCCTTCGTTTGGAGGTTCGTCGTTGCCGACGTTTCCAAGCCGATCATCGGCGCCGACTTCCTGGCGCACTTCGGCCTCCTGGTGGACCTCAAAGGGAAGCAGCTCCTCGACGGGACGACAACGCTGACCACGACGGGAAGGGTCGCCGCCGTCGACGTACCGTCGGTCAAGGCCATCGTCGGGGACTCTCCCTACGAGGGATTATTGGCGGAATTTCCAGCCCTCCTGCGCCCGACGATCCACGGTGGACGGCAGGTAAAGCATGACGTAGTTCACCATTTACAAACGACCCCAGGACCTCCGGTATTTTGCAAACCGCGCCGGCTATCGCCGGAGCTGTTTAAAACAGCCAAAGCGGAATTTGAGGATCTATTGAATCTCGGTCACATCCGTCCTTCTAAGAGCCAGTGGGCTTCCGCCCTGCATATGGTTGCTAAGAAGGATAACGGATGGAGACCCTGTGGAGATTATAGATTACTCAATGCCCGCACAGTCCCAGACCGTTACCCGATTCCGCATATCGAAGATTTTTCGAGGATGTTATCCGGAAAGACAATCTTTTCGACGATCGATCTGGTTCGGGCATACCATCAGATCCCGGTCCATCCGGATGACATCCCGAAAACCGCGATAACGACGCCATTCGGGTTATTCGAGTATTTAGTCATGCCCTTCGGATTGAGAAATGCCGCGCAGACGTTCCAACGGTTTATCGATACCATCGTTAGGGGACTTGATTTCTGCTACGCGTATCTCGACGATATTTTAGTAGCGTCGGATAGTGAGACGGAGCATCGAGATCACCTGCGCGCGCTTTTCTCACGTCTCGAAGAGTACGGCATAATAGTCAACCCGAACAAGTGCGTGTTTGCGAAATCGCAGGTAAAATTCCTAGGATATACGGTCAGCGCCGAGGGTACAAGGCCATTAGCCGAGAAAGTTAAAGTTATAGAAGAATACCCAAAGCCAGCGACAATTAAACAATTGCGCGGGTTCTTGGGTATGATAAACTTCTATCGTAGATTCATACCCGGCGCCGCCGTATTGCAGGCCCCGCTTAATCAACTGCTGCGCGGACGCAGGTTGAAGGGCAATGCCCCCGTCCTATGGACGACCGAAGCGGAGTCTGCACTAGGAAGTCTTAAGACTGCCTTGGTGAACGCGACATTATTGGCCCATCCGTCGAACAATTCGCGACTCGCGATCATGGTAGATGCGTCGGATTTCGCATTAGGCGCGACATTACAGCAGCGACAAAGCGGTTCGTGGCAACCGTTAGCCTTTTGCACGAAAGCTTTGTCGCCCGCGCAGCGAAAATATAGCGCGTACGATCGCGAATTACTCGCCGCATATACCGCGGTTAAACATTTTCGCCACGCAATCGAGGGTCGCGAATTTACGATCTACACGGACCACAAGCCAATAGTGTTCGCGTTCATGCAAAAACCGGATAAGTGTACGCCGAGACAATTTCGATATCTCGATCTCATCGGACAATTCACGACGGACATACAGCACGTGAGCGGCAAAGACAATGAGGTCGCAGACGCACTCTCAAGAATCGAGGCAGTAACCGCTCCGCTGAGTTACGCAGAACTCGCGAACGCGCAAGAGCGGGATACTGAGCTTCGGAGTTTTCTTGATGCGTCTGACACCTCATTGCAATTGAAACGTATACGCATAAATATAAGCGATGCACCCGTTTACTGCGACGTTTCAACCGGAAGCGTGCGTCCGTTCGTGACTCAAATCTTCCGACGCCAGGTGTTCGACCTGGTACACGGACTGTCGCACCCAGGTGCGAAGGCGACAGTGCGTTTATTGAAGGATCGATTCGTTTGGCCGTCGATGGAGAGAGATTGCCGAAAGTGGTGTCGCAATTGTCTCGAGTGTCAACGGGCAAAAGTTAGCCGACACGTCTCGAGCGAGGTAGGAACCTTCGCGTCGCCGTCGAGCAGGTTTGAGCATGTGCACCTCGACCTGGTAGGGCCACTACCAGTGTCAAGGGGCAATAAATACTGCCTTACCTGCGTCGATAGGTTTACGCGATGGCCTGAAGCCTTCCCGCTCGAGAATATCGAGGCTGAGACTGTCGCGCGAACCTTCGTTTCGGGGTGGGTCGCGCGATTTGGGACACCGGCACGGGTCACCACTGACCGAGGCCGGCAGTTCGAGTCCCACCTATTCAGGCAATTAAATGTACTGCTCGGAAGTACGCATTTAAAGACAACCGCCTACCACCCCGCAGCGAACGGTTTAGTGGAACGGTTCCACCGACAGTTAAAGGCCGCGATAAAGTGTCGCGCCGACGAACGGTGGACAGATGCGTTACCTGCCGTTCTACTAGGTATTCGCGCCGCGTATAGAGACGACCTTAGGTCATCTACCGCGGAATTAGTATACGGCGAGAATATTCGCCTCCCGGCAGAAATGTTTCGCGACGAGCCGATCCGCGAAACGGATCCAGCGACGTTAGTGCTGCAGCTCCGCGAGCATTTCCGAGGGATACGACCGGTGAATGGTACACGTCACGGAATGAGAAAGACTTTCATATTCAAAGATCTAGCGACCACATCGCACGTCTTCATTCGGACAGACGCGGTACGGGGTCCGTTGCAGAATCCGTACGACGGGCCATTCCCAGTCGTATCCCGAAACGAAAAATATTTTGTAGTGCGGGTTAGAGGCAAAGAGGCGTCAGTCTCAATCGACCGGCTCAAACCCGCCTACATGTTAGACTCAAGTGCAGGCAATGAGCAGGTACGCGCCGCGCAAACACCTGCAGTTGTAGAAACGCCTAGCACTCCGCCAGCTTGCACGCAGGAACCCTTACGCACCCGTTCGGGTAGACGAGTAAGGTTCCCCGACCGCTTGCAAGTTGGGTAAAAAACATGTATATATTGTATATAGAGCAAATTAGATTGTACTTTGTATATAGTAGGTTTAAATAGTGTAAATAGTATAAAAAGTACAATAGTAAGGTAACGTT
Organism: Colletes gigas; assembly: GCF_013123115.1. Lineage (NCBI taxonomy): Eukaryota > Metazoa > Arthropoda > Insecta > Hymenoptera > Colletidae > Colletes > Colletes gigas. The sequence continues at coordinate 372,810 of NW_025106685.1, read as the reverse complement.
TGCACTGGTAAGGGGGTGATGTAGCGACCGGTCGTGCGCACATGGGAAAGTTTCTCTCGTGCAAACGGCCCACGTAATTTACGACTCTCGTTCGTCGAAGCTGTTTTTGAGGAAGATATTTTCCAGACTCGCGTATCGAATGCGTTTAGTAAATTCTTTTCCTAAGTCCCTCAACAGCAAATAGAGACCGTCGTAAATTAGGGATTTCCAGAGGACACTCGACGCGTACCCATCGGAGTTTCGCCAAGTGGGCCCAGCGCGGGTGGTCCGAAGGAAATCTTGCAGTGAGGGCGCAACGTCGTCCCCCTCAATCACCACGCCGTTTCGAAAACAAGCACGCCGTGGGCGTAAGAAATAGGCGGTGATTTGGGAAAAATAAACGGCCCTGATTGGAAAGGCCCAACGCGTGGGGTTAACCAATCAGGGTTGTTTAACAATTTTGCCAGTGCAACCGAGGGGTCGACATGGAGACAAGCTAAGAAGAACACACTTGGTTTTGCGCGCTCTATCCGAGAAACATCGGAAAAATAAAGAAAGATTTGTCACCCCACAAGAAGTGTAGTTCCTACAACAACCTATCCCAACATACTTATCTGCATGATTGTTAGATGCATGTCTCGTATCCTTAGCTTTCTTCGCTCATCTCTTTTGAGGATTCCTGTTAATAATATAATTCTTTATATTGTTTGATACTTAATACACATATGAACTTTTTTGTAGTAATACTTATCTGCATGATTGTTAAGTAAATTGAATAAAGACATATCTGATGTTAGTAATCTTCATCACTGTCTTTATTAATAACAGGTGCCACTTGCTCTTCGTTAAACATTTTACTTAGTATCTCTGCACGCCTTCTAATTATCGACAAGTATCGGGCATGTGACAAATAATAAATAATAGCTGCAATATGGGAACAACACCCGATAGTGCGATTACCATTCGCGTATTCGCAACAATACCGTTTCACTCCGGAATATCCAATTGAATTTGGTATACATTCTATGTAACATCGATATATTTTACTATTAATATGTCGTGATTTTACTTGGAATTTAATTATGTCGTTATTTTCTTTTAAGGAATGTATATGAATATTATTGTCTTCTTCCATTATTTCTACTAAATATGAAACTGCTTGTGATAATTGATAGGATCCGGTAAATAGAATTTTTAAGTCTCTCTTTGTCATCTCTGGGAAATCAAGAAGATCCGTCGCGGATATCATATTAAATGGTATTTTTCTTCTGTTCCAGTGTTTTGTCTCAACTTCTATTGCCAATGTATTTTCTATATGTTGATTTGACATTCTATTTACTATTTCATCACGGAGTCCAACTTCTGAATTTAATCGTTTTCCAAATGTATTATTTAAAAAACATGCTATTCTGCAATATAAACCGACTGTGGGGAGTAACTTATTATCCATTTGGTGGTGCAGCAATTTATATTTTTGTCCAATGATGCCGTGAATCGCTTCCACTACCCAGCGAACTTTCGTTACTTGGCGTGAAGCATTGGATTCTGCAGTTGTTAATTGATTGCGTTTTCCTTTTAAAGCAGGCATGAGCACGTTATATCCAGATTCTTCTAAATATGATCGTACATTACGAAAACCTCAATCAACTATAAAAATATCTCCTCATTTTATTAGTTTCTGTAAGCCATTTGGATATTGAAGTACAAATTTCATTATTTCTGCATCATTTTGATTTGCATAGAAAGGTCCGAGCATATCAATAATGTAACCATTTGTCGTGCAAACAGTAAAAGGTTTGCAAAGTGGTACTTTTTTGGCCAGAATGTGATTTACGTTGGTATTCGTTGTTTGAACTTTTTTGGTGGCGAATATATGTTCCGTCAAAAATAAGTGCTAGCTGGTCTGTTATATTATATAACTGTTTAGCAATAATGGACGTTTCATTTTCTATTAAATGTTGACGAGAAAAAACCGCGACTCCGAAATGATATGGTAAAATATCTTTTTCAAACGAGTACCTAACCGATGTACAAAAATCGGATACCTGTTGTTCACGCTCTAACCCAAAAATTGAAGCTATCATATTATTTGAATTTCCAGTACGCAATTTAAATAAAAAGACAACAATAGCCTGTGTCTCAGCGCGTTTTTCCATATTTCTCATGGACGTCATCATTACTCTAAGTTGAATTAGATTTTACCAAGTTAATCCCGTGAATATTTTAAGACGTTCTTCTGATAATGTAAAATCACCTATTTTATCCTTAATACTACAATCACTACTAATTGCAAGGTATTCGAAATAATCTCTAAGTTCGTTAACATTGATCAAATTGATATTTGAGAGTGCGCGTAAGTTCAATATAACGTCTTCGAACAACCGTTTTTTAAATAAATGTTTAGAGCAAAACCTATTTCCTTTGGAAACGTACAATCTCCGCCTGATAAATACCTGCTTCCTTGTCTCAAGTGGTACATTAATAATATTCGTTTTGGGCCCACAGACGAAACAATATCCACGAGTGGCAATAATCCTTGAAAATGGCATTTGGATGCATGCAATATTTGATTCTGGATGATCACTTGTTAGCGTCAAAATGCTTTTTGAAACTAAGACACGTGTCGGGGTCGTACACGTGTCTCAGAGGTCACTTGATGTAAGGAATAGCTTTAGGAAGTTAGAGAGGATGGCCGACGCAGTTAGGATCGGTGACATTATATCGGTGATATTATGATTACGAATCGATAACTAAGGGTCCGATTGCCAACCGCCGAATTAGACGCGTGTGGCCGATAACCTAAAGTCATGGCACGTGTATTGAGATAAGGATGTTCGAGAAAGATCTGGCCACGGAGTGGGGAAGGCTTCGCCTTTTGGTAAGAGGACTGTGATGAACCCCACGACACTTATCCTGGAACCTTGATCGAACGAACGTCTCGAAATTCTTAAAACCTTTTCAATTTCTAACATGTATTTAATGTAAACGATGGATCTCCCATTAAAGAAGTTGATGGATTTTACTCAAATGATGAATTGTCGCTTGATTCTTCGAATGAAGGTGATTTCTGTGCACATACGTCAGATGAACATTCTCCGGTTGCAGATGTTCCAGCTACAATCGTTTCGACCGAAAAAATCCCGGCTGTGGAAGTTTCGATACAGGGTATTCTGATTGAAGATGTTCCATGTGAAGATTCCTCACCTTGTGGAAATTGGTCAAGTGGTGTTTTGAAATTCACCTCGCGCACACGTCCTTTATTTTTGTATAGAAAAATGCAACACATATTGTGCAACACATCACCAACAGTAACCACTTTGCTTAGAATTCTTGAAAACTTCGCGGAATCAGCTTCTGTATTAATCCTTTTTTTCTGACCACATGATTTGCGTATCAATTTATTACAATTAATACATCTAACGCGCACAGTTTTCCTGTCAATAAATCCAAAGCCACTACTTGACATGTTGAGAACACCACGAATATAGCCAAACAAAAAATAGTAACGCTAGCTGATTGCTTTTCGTGCTGATTGGAATTTCATCCAAGACTGATTCATTTCTACATCCTTTTCCTTTGAAGAGGTCATTTCACAATGGAGGGAGAGTTTACGGTATTTGAAAAATCTAAATTGGTATTCGTGGATGGAATATTGTCCTTCTTTTATTGCCTGATTGAAAAGATTGAGTTCAGTTATGTGATGGCTTTCGAAAGACCACGGTTTAACAGGTAGTCACCGACCGTACAAATAATTACCTAAGGACTGCATCGACGCCAAACATAAATAATAAAATAAATAGTCATTAGCCGACCACTGCCGCGAAGACCGCTTAGTCTCAAGCACACTCATCCAACGTAGCACACAATTACTGGATTTTAAAAACTAGGTCTATTATACGGCCGTCAGGTACGCGCTATTTTTCCTCTGATCACCTATTTGTACGAGGGATTAAAGCGTTAAAAATTGTTTTCCTGCAATATATATTTTCGCTTTGCCAACCAGGTGCGCTTTTAGTGTCTTACTACCTCAATATGCATAGGAATTTCCTTTCCATTCGACAAAGACTGCTTATGTTCTTTTTATTGAAAAAATCTGCCTCCACTATTCACAGTTATTAAAGGTATGAGATTTTTAAACGAAGCACGTGTATTCATTTAACGTAGAAAAAATTAAACAGTAGGTTATTTAAGCGAATACATGACTAGAGAAATGATGGAATAGAAACTACACCATAATTGTTTTTGCGTATATTATAGGTAAAAATATTTTTTAAATATTAATAAACAAATAGTTCTTCATTGTCGTTTAGTTAGAAATTGAAAAAATATATAATTAATATAATAAAAAAGAGATGTGCTTTAAATGGAGCGCGAACTAGCGTCAAAAAGTTTGCAACGTACTCACAGTCAAGCATCACAATCACTGCAACATTGCAGCTCTTGGAAACAGTGTTGATATTTCTTATATACCGCGTATTGCACTTTTTATTTCGTGACTTAGTTTTGCTTTTCTATTGTATACACTGTTCTGCTCAATATAGAAATGTTTAAAAGCATAGAATATAGTTATCTATTAAAGAGAATACAAAAATTGAAAGTATAAGTTGCTTTTTCACGTGAAAAACGTTGAAAAAATCGGTTTTTGATTTTTGCTACTACAGCGCACCCTACCAAAAAATCTGAAAAAATTCAAGGACAATACGCATTTACAGTAATTATATAAATCTAGCGTCTCGAAAGCTTCAATACGAAATCTGTATTTCTCTGTGTTGTTTTGCGTTTTTAATATTTCACACCTAGGATTTCGAACCGAAAAATCGGAAAAAGTTCTCAACCACGTATCTCAATAACCTCAATGCACCAGATTTTTTTCAGAATTTTCATACTCGATTAAATACGGAAAATAGGATAATAGTCTTCGATAATCCGAATTTTCCCTATAACTACCCTTCCGAACAAGATAGACAGTTGAAACTTGGCACAGAATGTTTTTTTCTGATGCTCTATCGATGGATCCATCATATGTCAAATTTGGTTCAACGGCACATTTGACCGCCTTATTCGGCTATACCTTTTAAATAAAAATTAATTTTTCAATATAATGTCACAACTTCCTACATTCTCATACCTACGTATGAAAATAGAACATCATTTTAGTCTTCATTTTCAACTTTTATTTATAATTTTAAATAATGTATGACACATTAAACTTTAAAAAATGAAAACTATTTTTATCTTCATTTTTTGTGGTACATTTCAATTCTCATAAATGTGAAACTTAGAAAAAATTTTAATTCATAATGTGACATAGCCAGTAATGAAGAGCGAACAGAGAAGCGTACGAAAAAATGTTAAAATCAATATTCTTTATTTCTCCTGTGGACACTTTATATTTTTCAAAACGTATACATTCATTTTTTTAAAGAAATATTATATTTAAATAAACGTGCACATTTATTAATTTATAGCATCGACGCACGTGCATATTACAATAAAGAATTTGCACTTCACGATTTAATTTCTATATTTACTACGAGTTCATAACTTAAAAGAAATATAATACTATTCAATCATTTGTTTATGATTTTGCAATAAGCGTGCACTCCTTGAATTCGACATAACTCAGGACAACCAGTACTCCAGAGTCATATTAACAATACATTTTAGTATAGTTTGTAGTATTTGTTAAGTCTTAAGCGTAATTAAACTATTATTTACAAATTGTGTTACAATTGACTTAACCACTTCTACTGCAAATAGCTTCAGTTAGTTTATTAATTTAATCTAAGGGAGAATAAAATTGACTAAATTGATTCTGTACTCAACATCCATATTTTGTATTTTTACCTTGTTTTACATTTTTTCTTCACAAATTAATTCATTGCCACTTGTTACACATAAACAGGTTGAAATTAATTTTGGAATGTTGACAATAAGTCAAAAACAATATGTACTAATTATTAAATTGAGCCAGCTCAATTTGGGAAATAAATTGTTGAACTACATATAAAAACTTATATCATCCTGTTTAAAAACACCAATTTAATCTTTATATCTCCTGTGTGTCTCCACCTACAAAAGAAATATTGACATTACTTTATGTGCTACTCGATGTCAAACAATCTTTCCCTAATACTTTTTTTCTGTAATTACAAGCAAGCAAGTTATTCAAGTGGCCTGTTTTAGGTGCCTCACCCTGTATACAGTGATCGCTCGTTAATGTTTGCTAATTATCTACAACTAAGCTTGATCCTATTAGATACGAAAGTGAAAAACACTAAAAATGAGTAAAGTGAAGAGAAACATTGAATATTTATTTATCTACAAGTTCTAACTTCGTTTAGAAGTTCATATGCAGTTTTTTTTGCAAATTGTATAATAATTTAAAAATAGTGAAGTCTTATCTTTTAATAATGTTACGCCTTTAAGTACATTCACTTTTAATTGCTTCGCATCTTTTTATTACGTTCAACATCCGTTCTTTATGTGTTTATTCTTCTCATTTTTAACCTTCGTTTTTCACGTTTTAAAAGAAGTATAGTGAGTCGTATTTGAACGTTTAATACCAAGCTTACAACGTTTATCTCGTCGATGTAGTTACAGGAATTGATGGGGATATCACGAACAATATCAAAGAAAAAAGTAGTGAATATTAGCGAGGGATTACTGTCTGTATTGTAATTTTCGCGTCACAGGTAGCGATTTTATTCTAATATGCTCGAGCTCAAAACTCGAGCTTCTCGCCAAGGAAAGAAAATACAGTAGTACCCACATAAGTGACCGCATTTTTGCCCACTTAAATGACTGCGGTTATCCCCACCAATTTTTACTTAGAAGCCAAGCGTCTTCGAACATCGAGCGCGTCGAGCGTAACTTGACGCTGGTCGTTATGGATACATTGTATGCAGGGTGTTCGGCCACCCCTGAGACAAATTTTAATGGGAGATTCTAGAGACCAAAATAAGACGAAAATCAAGGATACTAATTTGTTGATTGAGGCTTCGTTAAAGTTATAGAAACATTTCCGGCCATACAGTATATTTTCGGTAAAGAATTTTTTTCTCGAAAGTTCGAAGGATTTCGGAGGTATGTGTATTCACCAAAAATGATTGTAATTGACCCCACAACCGAAAATAATTTTTCCAGAACGATTTGAAATTTTTGAATTTAATTGTTAATAACTTTTTAACGAAGCCTTCATCCTCAAATTGATATTCTTGATTTTTGTCTTATTTTGGCCTCTAGAATCTCCCACTAAAATTTTTTCCAGGGGTGGCCGAACACCCTGTATATGGTTTCGGGTGCCAGCTATTGTATCTCACTCGCACTTATCCTCTTTCCTTATCTCCGTTGAATTCTGAGAAGTAACCATGCCCACATAAATGGCCGCGGTCGGTCCCGAGCGTGGTCACTTATATGGGCACTACTGTACATACATATGTAGCCAAAGTAAAAAAATAATAGTAGGCCGAGCAGCGGTGAATGAAACAAAATGCTACAAAGAGATGCCGCGTACATTATAATAAAACATTTAATTTCAATAATATAAATTTTTGTCCTTTTCATCTTACCTTCATAAAAATGCTGTCAACTGATTGGTTGAATTCTTCCAATAAAAATAAGACCAAGAACAACATAAATTGAGAGAGTTTATCAGTAATCAATTTAATTAAGTAGTACCCATGTAATTGTTAAAGAAATGATTTTAACGCGGGTTAAGATTGGTCCCATTTAGGTCGTGTTTGGACTTATTTTTATCGAAAGAACTTCATCAATTCATTGATAGCATTTTTATGAAGGTAAGATGAGAAGGACAAAAATTTATATTATTGAAATTAAATTTTTTATCAAGAGACACAGATAACGCCGAGCTCAAGATTTTGATTGAGGCTGGGTTGTTGTAATTTAGGTGAAACAATTCTATTGTAATTTAACCGTACATTACTATACAATGATCTTTAGATAACCTTGAGCTTAGAAATTTTACAATTTACAATTTTACAAATACAATTTATTAAGAAAATTTCTTTATTCATGTGTTAGTAAAACATAAATTGAGCTCATTGTCAGTGATTCATTTTAACGGAATGTAAACACGCTTATACTAGATTCGACCTTTTGTATACACTGCAATTGTTACTGCTAAATACGTTTTAAATACATTAGTTCAATACATATAATTTGCGCCATAATATTTACTCTCCTAAATCAACTCTTAAGCAACTTTTTTCATTAATTCTGTATAATTACTGATTTTTCGTAATTTCTTGAAACGTATAAACGTTTCGCACATTAACATTTTTTTAAACATAATTTGAATCGTCGAGGATATTTTATTTCCTTATTGCGTCAACACCAATATTATAAAATGGTTTACGGCCCAGTAATTTTGCCAGAATTAAAACAAATCGTTCTAGAGTTATCGATGTCATAAGTGAGCGTGTTTTCCGGGTCAAAAGTAACGCGAAACGTAACGTCGACTAGATAAATATTGCATTTTAGCTGATATTGCTCGTCAGCTACTTCTATGCATTTTTCATCTTTATCGTCAGTTACTTCCTCCACCCCTTTCTATTCACGAAAAAACGGGCAAAGCAGTAAAGAGATCCACTTAATCTCGGGAGTTTCGTGCTCAATCGGTGGAAAGATATCGAACTGTCGTCTTAAATACGAATGAAAAATGTACGGTGATTTACACAAAGAAATACGTTGGATTTATAATTATTTGAGTTGTAATCGACGTTAGCGAAATTCCAACAACGTTCCAATAAGAGAGATCTATTGTATCTGTATTTTAAACAATACTTAAATTAACAATGAAAGATATATTACTAATTTTCATTTATGAAAAATTTTAGGTTAATATTAATAAATATTTGAATAAAACAAATTTCCACATCTCATATACATAAAGAAACCCTTATTTAAAAGCTGAGTGTTTGTTTACTTTTGTTACATACTCTATTTCTGATATTATATTCTATTATTTTATTTTGTATGGATAATGATTCTTCTTTATGCTTCTCGATGCGATTGTAACCAAAGGTATAGTCGGATAAGATGGTCAAAAGTGCCCTTGAGCCAAATTGATCAGTGAGCATATTAGTTAATAAACCGTTCAAAGAAAACCATTTTTGTCAATTATCAACCCGGTACCCTTACTGGGAAGGTAGTTACAGGGCGTAACGCAATTTTCAGTTTAAGCTGTTTGTTGTATTGTATTAAAGGTTTTGAAAAAAATTAGGGGCATTTTGCACTACGGCGTACGTATTTGTGAATTTTTTCAGAACCTTTCACAGCAAAATGGATTTTTTTTAAATTTGAAAAGTTTAAAAATATTTTTTTTTAATAGAAATCATTAAATGACCACGTTTGTAGTTTTACAGTGTTAGTGTCTTGTTATGATTATTAATCTGTAATTTTTTCATATTTTTAGAAGTGAAGGAACAATATTAAAAAAATCAAAAACCGACATTTCCTTGTATTTTTACCTTCATGTTTTATGTGACCATGTTCGTATTGTTACTATTTTAATAGCTTGTTACAGTTATAAATATATAATTTTTTGAGATTTTTTGGGGAGCTATATGTAAGAAAACAATGGAAACTGGGCAAATCAAAGGTGATCCGTGGCCGTTATGCGTCGAACGATGTGTCGCAGTCAATCGTTCAGGCGGAAGTGTCTTTCCCGGACTGGGAAAGTGTTCCTATCGATATTGGTGGAAAGTCCCCACGCAGTCCTCTTGACGAAGGCCTTTCAAGGGCCTTTGGGTGTGGTTTACGACCGGGCCTGGCGCCCGTCGCCGGGACCCGCTCCCCTACGCGACGCCATGCCTTTCGTCGTGCCCATTGTCCAAAGGGGAAAGCGTCGGAATTTCCAACATATATCACTTACAAAATAATTATAAATCGATATTTCCTAAATATATAAACTTAATGGCCAATGTATCAATACTAATATATCAATAAAAAAAAATGAGTGAAGATTTACATTACTATCTTTCTAACTTGCTATTTCATTAAAATGTAATTTAAGCAATTAATATGTCATTTTCATCAATATACGAATCAATTATATTGTGATTAGGAAATGTATTATCAGAATGCTTTGTTACAAGCAAACTTGTGTAAGGCTTTTTGTCGTTATTGCATTAGTTCGCATTCCAACAGGTCAGCTTTGACTTTAATGTCTAGGAGCTTATGGCAAATATCCTCGATGATCCCTTGGTGATTCCAAATCGCGAAGCGATACCCTATTCATCAACCTGTACCTGTTTATCTATTCGTTATCCTCAAATCACTTGGTTGAACTCATGTTTCAATTTGGAATACCATCTGCTTGTTGATATCGTTGCATATTTCCTGACAGTTATGATAAAACCGAATTATGTGGACGGAATCGTATTCGAATTTGCGTGCTCGATTACAATCTGCTGTAACACTGATTCAATGTAACGATATCGAACATTTCGTGAAAATCAAACGCGTTTGTTTGGTGCACACTGAATAAATAACAGCGTTCCGATCGGATGTTTGTTTGTCGGTGTTTCAGATTATGTCTAATAAACTCGATGTCCCTGCGGAATTGTAAACAGTTTCTCCTCAAATTTTACTACCACGTTCTTACAAAACAAGCAACGTATACAGGGTGTTCGGCCATCTCTAGCAAAAATTTTAATGAGCGATACTAGAGGCCAAAATAAGACGAAAATCAAGAATACTAATTTGTTGATGGAGGCTTCGTTGCAAAGTTATTAACATTTAAAGTTCCGCCTGTATAATGACAATCCGCTAAACAGCTGCGTTCGCGCGGACGGTTGCGGCAGGCGAGTGCTAGTGGTTCTCACGCAGCATGAAAAATTCTGCTTACCGACATTATCGACAGCCTTAGATTTTTGTCCACTTATGGGAATGCGAACACCTTACGTTGAATAAGATTCAACCTGTCTTATGAAAATCCAGAAGGGCATATCAAAACTCGTCCGACGAGATTTTCACAGAGAAAGGGTGAATGCCAGTTCCAATACACAATGTTGTGAACAAAAATCACCCACATGCGATTATACACGCCTACGTGTACGTGTATCACGATTCTTCCGAGTTACTTACGAATAAAACTGTTATTAATTTTTCAAATACACTTCAATTTAAAAATGTAAAAAGGAATCGCAGGATAAATGAAATTTTCGCATCGATTTACGTTCACGGCGAAGAATGTAACAATACTAGCAGCTGACTGTGCCATCGACCGACGAGGTTCAGAGAAACATATGCCGAACAGGCCCCGATTCTACGTCACTCGCCTCGCTTATCTCTCTCACACACAGCGGAGACAAAGGGCAGCATCGGCACGTGTTCGGCCAGCTAGTCAGTCGTAAAACAGTATCAGTCAAGCTAGTTCACGCGACACATTTCAGTTATGTATTAAGTAGCATGTAAGAAATACAGTGATATAAACAATCAGCGAATACTTATTAAATTCCTGTTTACATTTTTAAATTGAAGTGTATTTGAAAAATTAATAACAGTTTTATTCGTAAGTAACTCGGAAGAATCGTGATACACGTACACGTAGACATTCACGAATAACATAATCGCGGTACGTGTTTATTTAATTGCATAGTGGTTAGTGCCTGAAAGGATTATTTGTGGATACTTGTGGACACTGTGGACAATCGTGGGGCGTGTATAATCGCATGTGGGTGATTTTTGTTCACAACATTGTGTATTGGAACTGGCATTCACCCTTTCTCTGTGAAAATCTCGTCGGACGAGTTTTGATATGCCCTTCTGGATTTTCATAAGACAGGTTGAATCTTATTCAACGTAAGGTGTTCGCATTCCCATAAGTGGACAAAAATCTAAGGCTGTCGATAATGTCGGTAAGCAGAATTTTTCATGCTGCGTGAGAACCACTAGCACTCGCCTGCCGCAACCGTCCGCGCGAACGCAGCTGTTTAGCGGATTGTCATTATACAGGCGGAACTTTAAATGTTAATAACTTTGCAACGAAGCCTCCATCAACAAATTAGTATTCTTGATTTTCGTCTTATTTTGGCCTCTACTATCGCTCATTAAAATTTTTGCTAGAGGTGGCCGAACACCCTGTATACAGTTATCATCGATCAAATGATGACATAACACAGAGGTATAATTCAGGTTTTCCGCGAGCTTGATTACCATGTTCCCCATAGATTGCAAAATTGTACGTGTAGATAGATGGTGCTTGAATGCGAAGCATAAATTTAAAGAAATGGACGTAGTAGTAACTTATTTTTGATACACAGTACGTCGGGAAAATAACGGAACTTTTTAAATTAAAAGAACAAAATTAGTTACTTTGCTAAAAGTATTTTTTTTATGCAAAATACATCCCTTCTGCATCAATACACCGCTAGGCACGTTCGACTAGTGCCAGCATAGATTTTTTTATATCATTTTGCGGGATCGCCTCAATGACCCTTGTCACCGCGCCTTGGACTTGTGTAACACTGTCATAAAACGTTTCTTTCATGGCCAGTTCGAGTTTTCGGAATAGGAAATAATCACATGGAGATAAGTCCGGCGAATACAGAGAATGTTGGAGCACATAGACCTGTTTTTTCACAAAAATTCACGAACATCGACAATCCTGTGCGATGGTGCATTATCGTGCAACAAAAACCAACTTTCTGGTGCTCGATATTCGGGCCTCACTTGAACGATTTTTTTCCACAAACGCTCCATAACACCCAGATAATATTCACCATTGACATTTTGACCCTGTGGAACGAATTCCCGAAGAATAATACTTTTAGAATCATAAAAACAGATCAACATTGTCTTCTCTCGTGACTTCTGGAATCGTAATTTTTTCGATTTCGGAGAGTCTGGGGACTTCCACTTTGCACTTTGGCGCTTTGTATGTGGATCGTACTTGAAGCACCAAGTCTCGCCTTCAGTTACAATCGATTCCAGGAATGTGCAATTCCGTTTGGCTGTTTTAATAAAATCCTTGCAATGTTCAACGCGAGCAATCTGTTGGTCCTCATTTGATGCGTGAGGAACAAATCGAGCACAGACTTTCCGTTTGTTTAAGTCCTTTGTCAAAATTTCGTGAATCATGTCTTTAGTCGTATTTAATACCTCTACCATCCATTTCACACTTAAAGTCGCATCGTAGGCAATCATTTCACGCACTTTTTCCACCAACTTATCGCGATTTTTCTTTTTTGGCCGGCCTGGCTTTGGGTCATCTTCCAAAGATCCCGACCGTCCTGGAATCGTTTATACCATTCGAATACACGTGTACGAGATAAACAATCATCACCATAAACTTCTTTCATCAATTCAAATGTTTCTGTAAAAGTTTTCCTGAGCTTGAAACAAAATTTAATATTTGCTCTTTGTTCCACTGGCAATCCGTTAGTCGAGTCGCATGGTGACAGCCGAAGCGTTTGGACGTGTTATAAATTCCGTGCGTATCGTGAATGCGAGTGCCATCGCGAGTATTTCAAGTGAAGTTTCTCGTTCGTTTAGCAGTGCATTAAGTGCAAATCAGTATCATCCGTACACGGGAGCGTGCAAGCTCCTGTGGTCATTCTCTCATAAGCATCTCGGTGCAACATTTCACCGAAATGTTCTCTGCAAAGAACACACCCAATATACAGCAACGTCGAAGCTACACCAACGTCCTCCAAAGTGACAGTTTCCCGAAGAAAGAACAAGCAATCGTAATTGAAGCCAAAGAGGGAATACAGATAAGGGATTACGTCCAAGCCTTGGGAAAACTAACCAGCCCAAGCAACATTCGATTTATATCTAGAATTTCTAATGGCAGAATTTGTGTATTCCTCGCTACCAAAGAAACCGCGGATAACATCACAGGTAAATACAATCATATTAAAATCGACAACACAGATCTCTATCTGAGACCGCTCATCAACAAATACCAACGCATCATACTTTCAAATGTTTACCCAACGATTCCACATGCAATAATAGAAGAATGTTTCGACGAGCTGGAAATCAAAAGAGAATCGGCCGTTTCCTTCCTAAGAGCTGGCATAACAGAAGAAGGCTACGCACACATACTTAGCTTCCGTCGGCAGGTGTACATACGCCCAGAAGACGTACACAAGGTACCAGAATCTATGAAAATAGAACATGATCAAACAACATACTGGGTGTACCCTTCTACCGAAGCAGTAAAATGCTTCATATGTAAGCAAGAAGGACATGTCGCCAAAAATTGTAAAAATAACGAAGACCGCCCAATGTGCAACGACACATCGAAAGGAACCCCCTCCGCCACTACTAAAGAAACGACTAAGATAGTTCCCCATACCAGCAACGCAAACGTCTCCCATGAACCAACAAGGGAAACGCAAAACAGAACAATGGAAAACATGGAAATACCAAAAAACATAGAAATAACACAAAATTTGGAAATAGTACAAAACATGGAAACAGACCAAACTCCTTCGTCATTAAAACGTACCCGTAAGGAAATGACTGACACTTCTAGCAGCACCACCAACGATATGATGAAGGAGCCAGTTCGTAAACCGCTAAAGAAAAAAACTATCAATTCAGACCCCACGATCAAAAATCTAGATGCTATGTTAGATCCCATAAAACATATGCTGGATGAACCAGGTAAATTGTTAAACTACAATCAGCTTAAAAACTTCATAGAAAAAGCACAAGGATACTCTGGTACCAAGGAGACAGCCACAGAATTTGTAGAGGATACCAACACCCTAGTATCCTTTATGCATGAACTATACCCTCACCTAAAAGACAGGAGTATTAAAAACCGTTTTACTAGGATCACTAGAAAACTACTGAAACCTCCACAATTCAACATGTCAACAGATTCCCCAATTCCTGCATCCGAAGATGAGACTATGATTGAACCACAGACTTTATCCCCCACATTTAACCCACCTCCAAATTAAATATCTACACTTCCTGAGAGCAACCCATGTTAAACAAAATTTTACAGTGGAACGTAAACAGTCTAAATACACGATTCGAATTCCTTCAAAAACTAATCCACGATCACCATCCAAATATACTATGTTTACAAGAAACAAATTTTAAAGAAAATAAATGCATCAGTATCAAAGGTTATAATGTTACATTTAAAAATAGACCGGAGGCTTTAGTTGCAAGCGGTGGAGTCGCAATATATATAAAAGAAAACATATACTACTCCGAAATATTACTCAAATCCAATCTGGAAGCAGTTGCAGCCTCAGTTACGCTACTTGGAAAGAAAATATCTATCTGCAATGTGTACATCCCGAACAACTATCAACTGCAGGAAGCGGAACTAATCACCCTTATGCAACAACTCCCTAAACCTTTTATTCTGTTAGGAGATCTGAATAGCCACAACCTGCAGTGGGGGTCAACATACACAAATACCAGAGGCAAAATTATAGAAAATGTGATAACCAAATCCGACCTCGTACTACTAAACACCACCGAACCAACCCATTTTAACCTAACAAACGGCTCCTACAGCTCAATCGATCTGGCCTTCTGCAGTCCTTCCCTCTATGACACCATAGAATTTACAGCTTCTCAGGATTTGTATAACAGCGATCATTTTCCTCTATTTATCGAGTTAATAGGAAGAAATACAAACAACCTCATAATCACTCCCAGATGGAAATTTAAAAAAGCGGATTGGTCAAACTACCATAAAACAATAGAACAGAACGCTCCATTATTGGAATTTCCTAACAATGACAACTGCAAACGAATCAACGAGCTACTGGAAGAATTCGAAAAGCTAATTATTAAAGCAGCCTCACATTCCGTACCCAAAACTTCCAATAACAAATGTAACAAAAGTCTTTCCTGGTGGAACCAAGAATGTGATAACGTAATAAGAAACAAAAAACATGCCTTCAACGTTTACAAGAAGCATAAGACTGACGCAAATCTTAGTGAATTCAAATTTAGAAGATCAATAGCAAGGAAAACCCTGAAACAAGCCAAAAGAAATTCGTGGATGGATTACATATCTTCGCTAAATAGCAGAACAACAAGTGAAAAAATGTGGAGTAAGTTAAAGAAAATAAACGGTCAAAAATCCTACTCTGAAATCACTTCCATTAATGCACCAACCGGTTCCATCACAACTGATTCCAAAGAAATAGCCAACATATTAGCAACCACATTTGCTATGAACTCTAGCAATATAAATTTCGATCCAAACTTCCTCAACGCTAAAATTCAGGCTGAAAAATCTCTGTGGCATGACGCCAGTGCAGATAACAACAATTTGAATACCAAAATAGTATTGGTTGAACTCCAATCGGCGATTAAAACACTACAAAATTCCAGTCCAGGACCCGATAATATACCAAATATCTTTTTACAACAAATTCCAAGGTCAGGAGTGGAATATCTCTTACAACTTTTTAACTGCGTATGGCTTAATAACGTGTTCCCTGATAGTTGGCATGAAGCAATAGTTGTTCCCATATTGAAACCAGGCAAAAATAAATCCCACGCTGACAGCTACAGACCCATTACTCTAACGTGCTGCCTATGCAAACTATTAGAAAAAATTTTAAATAAAAGGCTGCGATGGTACTTAGAGAAGAACAACCTACTGGCGGAAAACCAAAACGGTTTTAGGCAGTATCGATCAACAATCGACAGTCTCGCCATGTTGGACTCAAACATATGCGAGGCTTTCCTTAAAAAACAGCACCTAATCACAGTTTGCCTAGATATCGAAAAAGCATATGATATGGTATGGAGACACCGGATTCTACAAAAATTACAGAAACTAAACGTCAAGGGAAATATGCTTCAATTCATTAGCAACTTTATCAGAAACAGATCAATTTATGTCCGAGTAAACGGTCACTTCTCGAATAAAACCATAATCGAAAACGGAGTACCACAAGGCTCAGTAATAAGTGTAACATTATTTCTAGTAGCAATAAATGAAATTACAAATATTTTCACCAAACCAGTCAAGCATGTTTTATTTGCGGATGACTGTACAATTTATATCACCGGGAAAGATATCAAAACTAGCCAACAAATTTTGCAAGACAATCTGGACCGACTCCAAAACTTTGGATCACTAACTGGCTTTAAATTCTCCAAGAACAAAACTATGGTAACTATTTTCTCAAGTAGTAGGAAGGATAAAAATTACCAACTCCAATTGTATCTCGGGCGACACCAACTAAAAACAACAGACACCTCCAAAATTCTTGGATTGGTTTTCGATAAAAAACACACATGTATTCCATTCCTTAAGAACCTAAAAACCGAATGTACCCGGAAATTAAATATCATAAAAACCATAGCATCAAAGAGCTGGGGAGCTGAATTCCATATTCTGATCAAAACATACAAAGCTCTAATTCTCTCTAAAATCGACTACGGCTCAATTGTCTATGACTCGGCAAAACCGCACCTTCTTAAAATAATGTCACCTATCCATAATGCGGGAGTCAGAATTGCATCCGGAGCATTCAGGACTAGCCCAGTCGTCGCATTACTAGCCGAAGCCAATGTACAACCACTTGAAGTCAGAAGAAAACAATTAAGTCTAACCTACGCGGTTGCCAAACTTTCCACGCCATCAAACCCTATACATGGCCTAATAACGTCAGATGAACAATCACTAAGCCTCCGCATAAAACCTACGCATCCGAAACCACTGAACTTCCGACTTAAAAAATACTTGCAAGACATGCAAACTGAAATTTCCCCAGTTCTCGTCAGAAAACAATTAGCGATTGCTCCATGGACAATACAACCACCTTGTGTAATAGACAAATTCTTACAAGTCACCAAAAATATAGATCGAAACATCATACAATCCCTGTTTCTTGAACTAACTAATGATTACCCAAACCACAAACAACTATTTACGGATGGGTCGAAGTCAAAAGAAGGGACAGGATGCGCAGTATGCACCCCAGAAGACAAACTCCTTTTCAAGTTACCGGATTCCTACTCAATCTTCTCGAGCGAGGCTTATGCTATCCTCCAGGCCCTGCTGTATGTTGAGAAATCAGCATACAATAAATTTATTATATTAACCGACTCCCTAAGTACTATATCCGCTTTACAAAATCTGGAAACCGACAATACAATAATACAAAATATTATCGAAAAAAATGTTGCTCTTAACAGCTCTGGGAAAAACCTCCTATTCTCCTGGATCCCATCACATGTAGGTATTAAAGGAAACGAAGCGGCAGATTCAGCGGCAAAAGCGAGCTCCTCCACATCTGAAACATGTTCTATACCTGTTCCCTGTCAAGATCTCCAAAAATATCTCACCAAAGCTGCAAAGGAACGATGGAACCAAGATTGGATAACCTCAAGACCTACTGCACTACACAAAATTCGCGACAATGTATATGACATTAGCCCGGCAGTTTACATGAACCGAAGAGATCAAGTGATTCTAACCAGATTAAGAATAGGCCACACCAGAATAACCCATTCCTTCCTAATCACCAAATCAAGCCCAATGGTGTGTGAAGTATGCAACGAACAAATCTCCATCGAACACATCCTAGTCCAATGCCCCAAATATTGTGCCAAGAGGATGCGATATAATATATCAAGCGTAACAAGCATGCTACAAAAGACAGACTCATGCAGGAAAATCCTAGCCTTCCTGAAAAATATCGGAATCTATCACAAACTGTAAGCCTTGAAGATAATTATGAACCTACATAAGTACCTTACATTTCCAAAGCAATCGTGGTCACTCGAAACCTAAGAAGGTGCATGTGACCTTAAACATTCAATTAAAAAAAAAAAAAAATCCGTTAGTCGATTCCAATAATGATGCTTTTGTTTTATAGAGGAAATATACAGCTTTCAGGTTACATATTGTTTCAATAGATGGCAGTAGCAGTTTTCAGTAAATTTTAAAAGTTCCGTTATTTTTCCGACATACATGTTCGCGCCAGATGCTCAAACGTGGCCCAATAATAGAAATTTCTAACAGCGAACACAGGCTTTTAGTATTTTTGGGTACGTGATTCGTGTAACATTGAAACTATTACAATTTAAACAAAACTATAAATATTTAAAACTTGTAGTTTAAAAAAGGAACGACGTATCAGTTAACATTTAAAGTTTAAATTAATTTAAAAATAAAAATTAAATAAACATTTTCTCTGAAAAAAAGAAATTAAATGAAATCTTATTTATTCCATATTTAAACCACATTGTTAATGTAGATTTACTAACCAGTTGAGTATGCATACATGATCCTAAAGCATTTCAAGAAATAAAAAATGATGTTTTAAAATATTTAATAGACTTAGCTTTTAATATAATATGAAATACTAATCTTGTATAGAATATAAAATTCAGTTAATTTTACCATACTTATGTCAAAAAAAGTCGATATTTTACAGCAATAGTGTAAGAGCCGACGATTTATACAGACATTGTAAATAGGGACCGTGTCTGTCGGCGATCATCGTAGAGCGCGGCTCTTCGAGTGTAAGATGATCGCCGCAGACCGCGGCTGATAAAAGCGAATGTTTCGAAAACATTGTAGGGTTCGGCGTCTTTTGAGACGCCGATGAGCGAACCCGCGAAAGCGAGCGTGCGTTGAATCAGGAGCAGTCGTATTGGAACTTCTGAACAGTGCAGAACCATAGTAAAACCACGCCTATTATTTGTCCTGACACTTCCGAGTCACTCAGTATCTTTATTTTCCGTTTTTCCTCTCCCGCTCTCCCCTATTACAATAGTGACTTACTTATTAGTTTGAAGAAATGTTTTTAAAAATAGACTTAACAAAGTACTCCACAATATTTTAAACTAATTATTTAATTATTTTAAGTATATAAAGTTGATGCAAATGTAATTTTATATTAAATATTTCATAAAATATCTGTTCACGATCATCAAAGGCAACGTTTAATATCAATTTTATGGTAGATCAAAGTGAATGATTTCAAAGCATCATTTGGCCAAGAAATAAACTACATTCATCAACCAATTCTATGTTTCCAACATTTATAGTAGATTCTAATTCACTACTGTAGCATGGTTCCTAAAATTAATTTATTCGTTATAGAGAAGAGTGTAACGCAAAGCATATAATACCTGTAGCACACACCTATTTGATATAAGCTGCTTATAAGGGTCTTCCATAATACATCTTTACACAGGTCATGATACAGCGCATGCAGATATGCTCGCAATCAGGTCGATGGATGAATTTAGTTTCACTATAAATAATAAATCGTTGTATAATCTGATGAAATGGTAAATTAATTAAAAAAGTTAGTACAATGATACAATTAATTGAGTATGACAGCAAATATGTAATTTAATTTTTTCTCTATTTCGGATTTCTAATGATTCGGCATCGATTGCACTAACTTTTTTGTGATATCTGGATTTATATTTTCCCATTCTTCCAGAGGTATTTTCTTTAGCTCTTGTTTTGACGTTACGCGTCGTTTTTTAATTTTTCATCTCATTTCAGCCCAAAGATGTTCAATGAGATTTAGATCTGGGGATTGTGTGTGTGGGGTCGATAACATGTGCGGCATATTAAAACCAATTCATTGGCGGACATTATACGTCATATGCTTCGGCTTGTTATCCTGTTGAAAGTAATAGTCCGATTCTAAATTCAATTTTTCGACACATTTTTTTAAGTTATTTTTAAGAATATTTAGGTAACCATATTGGTCCATCGTAGTTTCAATCAAATTAAGGTCTCTAATACCAGAAGAGCTCATACATCCCCACACTATGACTCCACCACCTCTGTGTTTAACTGTGGGAACAATGTTCTTCTGATCTAATTCTGTGTTACGTTTTCGCCAATCTAAAACTTTACCATAACACTGAAAATAGTACTTTATCCAGAATTCCTCATTTTTGTGTACATAATTATTTGTGAACTCTGTGGCGCTGCTTTGTTACGGGTAGGATCTTTTGGAATTCGTAGGAGGACAGAAAAGGAAAGGAAGGGGCGCGTTTCATCCGGGCTTGCTAGTGGACTCATTAGTAAGGCTTCCTAGCAGACCCTGTCTTACAAGGAACCATCGCGAACGGTCCGGCTTCGATTTTGATGAAACATTGTACACTTATAAAGCAGCCAAAAATAATCGACACGTATTTTTTTTTAGCTGCGGTAACTCGAGTTTAAGGGGTGAAACCACCCCTTGAAGTTTTGGCTCGAAACGGCTATCTCGAAAACGGAAAGACATACAAAAAAATTGTTAATGGGCGAGGTTAATGGTTTCTTATGTACAATAACATGGTGTTAAAAAATTTAAAAAAATACAATTTGTTTATAACAAAAAAAATTTATTAACTTAATTTTTCATTTTATTGAAATTTTCATAATGACAAAAAATGACGAGCATTTTATTCCAAATCCATTGGTATGCGATTTTTTAAAATTGCCTCCTACAGTTTTGCAGATTTTGATGATTAACATCTTGCGCGCACATCCATTATGGTAGTAGCCGTTCTAACTTTGATTTTAATGAAGCACTGTAGGCTTGCACTACTTCTAGAGGACAAAATCGGGAAAAATACAAGAATACCAATTTGTTGATGGAGGCTCCGTTAAGAAATTATTAACGTTTAAAGTTCCGCCCGTACTGAATTTTTTTCTCCGAAATGCTCAAGATTTCGGAGGAATGTGTAATGACCAAAAATGATTGTAATCGACCCCTGCAACCGAAAATAATTTTTTCAGAATGGTTTGAATTTTTTAATTTTGTTGAAAAATTTCACACATTCTCGAATTTTTTTCTCAAAAGTGCGTAGGATTTTGGGGGTATATATATTGACCAAAAATGATTCAAATTGACTCCCGCAACTGAAAATAATTTTTTTAGAACGACTTGAAATTTTATTTTTTTAAAAAATCGTTTTTCATTTTTAATAATTTTGTTTGACGCCGTACAAAAAGTTGGTCAATACTTTTTTGTAGGTACCTATGAGCTCTACTTCAGAAAAAGGTTTCATTGAAATATATTCACTATTGTAGGAATTATGGCTGTTTGAAGATTGGACCATATTTATGGGGTTTTTCTCATTTTGCGGGGTCAAGGATCAACTTTTTGCATACTTCTGCGATTTCTACGTATTCTTGATTAAAATACGCGTCGTTTGCATTTTTGAAAATTAAAATCCTTCAATCCTTTCAGAAGTTATGACATTTTAAAGATCCGCATGTTTTCGGACAACATTTCTGGCCATAAATTACATTTTCGATTAGGAATTTTTTTCTCGAAAGTGCGTAGGATTTCGTGGGTATATGTATTGACCAAAAATGATTGTAATTAGCCCCCACAACCGAAAATAATTTTTTCCTGGAGGATTTGAAATTTTTTAATTTAATTTTTTAATAACTTTTTAACGAAGGCTCAATCAACAAATTGATATTCTTGATTTTCGTCTTATTTTGGCCTCTAGAATCTCCCATTAAAATTTTTCCCAAGGGTGGCCGAACTTTTCCAAAACCATTGGTATGTAATATTTTAAAATTGCCTCTTACAGTTTTGCAGATTTTGATGATTTACATCTTGCGCGCACATCCATTATGGTAGTAGCCGTTCTAACTTTGATTTTAATGAAGCATTGTAGGCTTGCACTAAATTATACAGTAACAAGTAACAAGTAACAATAACAGTAACAAGTTTCTTAACAGCAATGAAAAGATTTTTTATTATGCCCACCTATGACATTGTGGCAAAGGTGGAGCGATTTATAAATTATAAATACATACAGTGTGTATACCAGGAGATAAAGATACACTTATTATTATCATGATGTACTTGCTTTA
Source organism: Colletes gigas (assembly GCF_013123115.1). Taxonomy (NCBI): domain Eukaryota; kingdom Metazoa; phylum Arthropoda; class Insecta; order Hymenoptera; family Colletidae; genus Colletes; species Colletes gigas. The sequence continues at coordinate 350,024 of NW_025106685.1, read as the reverse complement.
AAATACAAATTGAATAAATAAATATTGTCATTTCTGCGGCTCGCCTATCATGCAGTTTACGCACGTTATCTAAATCTTCACTGTTGTGAAAGCATTCTGTGTAATTTGTATAATAAAAATACGTGTCCAATGAGATTAGTATGTGCATCTGTATCTCTGTTGTTATTAACATTCTTTAAAATCGAGACGGTTTTTGTAATAAACATGATAAAATGGGTATATTGAAATGGAGTTTGTATTATACCTTTTGATAACGTGACATATCGTAAAGTTAATTAAATTGATTGCCCTTGTCATGTGAAAATAATATTTGTTGGTAGATAAGTGTGAGAACTTGAATATATATATATTGCAATTAGCTCTTTATAAGTGTGTAGAACATTGTTGGTTATCCATACAGCCGAGGTGCCGATTCTGGGCATTTAAAAGTTGCACTTATCCAGCCAATCTTTTGTTGCATATATCCAGCTTTTACTGTATTCGGAAAGATGGTAAATATTAATCCTATTAATGTAATAACTTTACTGTCTGCTGCGTTTGTTGAGTGGAACCAGGGACCCACGCCAATTAATAGCACAGAAGAAAATTTAAGAGATGTATTATTCGATTTAATTGTAAGAAGTGTCGAAGACACGGCATTCCTGGTTGAACAAGAAACGTGTGTTAAAATGGACGGGACGCCTATCGACCAAGAAAATCAGGATGCTGATTTGAACTGGTTGTGGGTAGATGAAGAGGAGGAAAATAGGACACCGAATATTCCAAACATATACGAACAAGACGTTGTATGTCATTCGAATAAGGAATATAAAAGGAAAGCTGTGTCGTACTGGAACAGCGGGAAGTCGAAGCGATTAAAATTATACACCGTACGTTCCAAATTCCGTCACGTGAAATCCGAAAGAATGCTTCGTAAATGGGCTTTACAAGTTGAACAGGGTGGCACAAAAAAGGAAAAGATAAAACGTATTGCAGAGTATACATTTAATAAATTTATGGAATCTCGGCAGTTAAGAGTAATTGTGCATGAAGTAGATCTACGGCGATGGGCTTTACAAGCGAGGGACATAGAAAATTTACAAACATTTAAAGCCGGATATACTTGGCTATATACTTTTAAAAAGATGTTTAGATTAGTGTCCTGAAAAATTACCAGATTTGTAACCACAAATATGGTAAATCGAGAAGACGATATTCATTTGCAATGCAGCGCATTCGTGATTGAAGTAAAATCATATATAGCCCGAAATGAACCACACAATGTTTACAATTCCGATCAAAGTGGTTTTAATTTGGAATTACATTCAGGGCGCACTTTGGCTGAAGAAGGTATAAAAATCGTAGAAGGAGGTGTTCAATCAGTGTCATCCACCACTCATAGTAACACCATTCAGCCAATCATTTCAGCTGATGGACAATTACTGTCACCATTATTTATTGTACTGAAAGAGAGTACAGGACATTTCGGGCCGATTGTGGAACAACGTTTATTTCGCCCTGACAATGTATATCTTGTAGCTTCAAAGTCAGGCAAATTAACTGCGGACCATTTCAAGACCTGGTTAAGAGAGATTTACTTTGCAAATACTGGGGCCGCAACAGTTCTAATTCTTGATTCCTGGAGTGGTCACTGTAAGAAGACGGTGAACGAAGTTACTCCCGAGGGTAAAAATGTAAAACTTTTTATAATACCAAAAGGTGGAACAAAGTATGTTCAACCACTGGATGTTTACGGTTTCCGCACTTGGAAAAATTTCGTCCGCCGATTTTCTGATATAGTTCTCGTTTTAAATCACGACATTAATCTCCACGCTAGGAATAATATAATTAAACTTCAATCTCTGGTCCACAATCAATTTTCATCGCCAAGGTTCCAAAATTTTATTAAATACTCCTGGTATAAATCCGGATATATAGATGAAAAGTCAAATGCATTCCAGAATCCTGTTGAGTAGTGCTATTCTGTTGAAAATGAGCCAACATGTCATATTTGCGGTGACGTGGCAATAATTAAATGCGCATGGTGTAAGAAATCTTTATGTTTCAAACATTTTTTCGACGAGTACCACTATTGTCGGAACTATATAGAATAATTGTTATACACACTGCATATATTTATAATTTATAAATCGCTCCACCTTTGCCACGATGTCATAGGTGGGCAATAAAAATAATTAATCCTTTCGTTGCTGTTAAGAAACTTGTTACTGTTATTATTACTCGCTACTTATTACTGTATAATTTAGTGCAAGCCTACAGTGCTTCATTAAAATCAAAGTTAGAACGGCTACTACCATAATGAATGTGCGCGCAAGATGTAAATCATCAAAATCTGCAAAACTGTAAGAAGCAATTTTACAAAATCGCATACCAATGGATTTGGAATAAAATGCTCGTCATTTTTTGTCATTGTGAAAATTTCAATAAAATGAAAAATTAAGTTAATAAATTTTTTTTGTTATAAACAAATTGTATTTTTAAAAATTTTTTAACACCATGTTATTGTACATAAGAAACCATTAACCTCGCCCATTAACAATTTTTTTGTATGTCTTTCCGTTTTCGAGATAGCCGTTTCGAGCCAAAACTTCAAGGGGTGGTTTCACCCCTTAAACTCGAGTGACCGCAGCTAAAAAAAAATACGTGTCGATTATTTTTGGCTGCTTTATAAGTGTACAATGTTTCATCAAAATCGAAGCTGGACCGTTCGCGATGGTTCCTTGTCAGATGTTATTGCTGCGAAGTGATGAGGTGGATGGTGATTCAAATGTTTTTAGTGAGGAGTGCTGATTCGGTTGTTTGTACTGATGAATGCGGATGGTATCACAACGGCAAGGCCGAAGACCCCAACGAAGATCAGCTGATGGGACGGCCCAGTCACTGCACCCGCTTCTCACCCCGAAAACACTTCACATTACGATCAGTGACCGGGCCGTCCCATCAGCTGATCTTCGTTGGGGTCTTCGGCCTTGCCGTGACCGAGACCTATTGCAGCGCAGCAGGTCAACTTGCAGGCGAATGGGTAAGTCGAATTTCAATTATTTCTCTATTAACCCTTTGCATTCGAGAAATGTTTCGGTACGCACAAATCTAGTCTGCTTTTCCAGTACAGTTTTTAATAGCAAACGGTTACAAATGGTTCTTACCGTATTTATTTTAAATTTCTGAATATAATTCTTATTTTAATTTTAAAACACTCTGCTGGCGAGAAGCGTCACTCGGGTGCGAAGGGTTAATTTTCTAAAAATTCCGAGAACATGTTCCCACATTTTATTCCTTCTTCCTTGGAAACAGCGAATACAAATAATTAATAAATTCGATTTAGCTGGCTGATTTATCCGATCCGCAGGGGTAACAGTTGCAGTGGTAGATTTTTTAATTATTTGTATTCGTTCCTCGACGTATCTTCAATGCACATCTTGCTACCTATCCGATGAGTTGGCTCTCTTAGTTCGAACGGCCCTGAGCGCGCGGGCGGCGCGCGCCGTGATTGGTCAGTGTTTTTCGTTAATAATTCAAAAACGTCGCCCCATCTGACATTTTTGCAAAGGAAATTGTTGTTCAGAATCGTCTCAGCTGCCCCACATTTTCGGCTCTTACACTATTTACGGGATACCCTGTATATAGCAACCGTGGGGTCGGTCGAGCGCTTGTGAGAACACGGCCCCTCTGTTGGCGAGCATAGGAAACGATGCCACAAACTCTAATCTTTTCTTTTGATTAATTGTACTAATACACGGCTTCCATCTCGCGACTCTTGATTTGTATCCAGTATTCTTAATAGTTCTTCGAATTGTTATCGGGTGCACTTCTGTGTTATATTCATTTTTTAACACTGCGACTATTTCTAAGAATATAGTTTTAACATCTATTCTAATTATATTAATCACTTTCTTTTTTTCTCTATTACTATAGTATTCATTATAGATTATAATCTTCGGAGAACGACCTCTTCGTGGAGCTTATACTACACTTTCTTCATACAAAAATCTTTTAATTACGTTCCTAATAGTAAAACGACTTACATTCAAGATTTTACCTATTGTTGAATACGACTTCTCTTGTTGATGTAAATTTAATATAATTTTTCTCTCAGAAACTGTCGTTTCTCGCTTTTTACTTGGCATATTTGTATTACTTTTTCGTATTTTTCTGTGTAAAACGTGTTTAGTAATGATAATAAATGAGATCAGTTTGAAGTGACGATCAATGGGACTTCCCCTGCCACAGCATGCGTACCAACATTGCATATAATTAGAATAATGTGACATAATAACATATTTCCCAAGTGTGTCAATAGTGTTCCTTTAATAAAAACGGTTCACTGCGTATATTTTCTGTTATTACATACTAATCATGTAGTTGCTCGAATTTCCTGGGTTTTTATATGCTTAACTTAGAGACCTTAAGTAGTATTTTAAAGCTAGATTTAATAAAATATCATTTTTCGTTTCTGATTTACATGCGATTGTATTATAAACATTGCCTGTACCAGTACTTTTGTTCGGCACTGTATGTATTTGTAAGTACAAACAAGTATTGTCTTTCTTAATAAAAGAGAAATTAAATGGAATCTCATTCTTTGCACGCTTAAACTAAATTAATAAACGAGCACCGTAATCATTGTTGCTAATATATTTATACAAATATTATTGTGTTTCAATAATTATTTTCTTTAATTAAAATGGTATTAAAGCTATGCGTTGAAAAGCATTGTGACCTATTTGTCTCTGTTAATGACATTTGTACATTCTCTCATCGATTACCGATTTACAAAGATTGGAACTCGGAATCAGAAACAGCACTCACTCGTGAAATTCATCTCCGCGGTACGTGAGGGGCACATTTCGTTGACACAAAGTGCAATTGCATTATGCAGCCTGCATTGTATCTGCATCTGCTCGATCAACTATCATTGGCGTATGTCGAATATTTGTCTGCGAAAAAAGAAAAACAATGTATTTAACTCGAACAAGCTCGGGAATTTGAGTTACATATGGTTTTATGAAATTGAAAAATGTTTACACGTTGTGTGCGTCACTCTTTGTTTATTTGTTCACGAGTGTATTCAAAGAATTAAACATAGCATATGTATATACGTGAAATTGATATAACAACGTCATTTTGGAAGCACTTAAATAATCAATTGTTCTTTTAATATTTAAAAATTGAAATAAATTTCGAATAATTTAAAGTAAATTATTATATTATTAATTTCACCGATCAATACTTTAAGTTGATTTATTACGTAGTAACATAATTTGGAGAAAGATGTAATATTAAGATTATACAATTTTTAGGTTTATAATTCAGAAATTAATATGGTTCAGTATGTATTTATGGTATAGCATGATAGCTTTATAATATATTTACGAAAACAATTTTAGTAAAGTATTCATTGAAAATAAGATGCATCTACTATAAAAAAAAAATCGTACCAGGGCGAAGCAAATATTAGAATTAATACATATTGATATAAATGGCCCTCGTTCAATTATCGAATAAAAAGGTGAAAATATGAAAAAAATAAGATATTGTTGCGACGGTTTGAAGATGTATCGCTACGGCAACGTGAAAGTTGTTCCGCAACGATGTGAAGCTGCTTTTTCGGACGAGCGGAAGCGAAGACCCGTTCCTTTCCGTTGTTAGAGGAACCAGCAACGATTTGAAAAAGAGAATTATGAAAGACCTCGTATTGAACGGACGCGTTGTTAAACCTGTATGAATAAAGTTCTGTGTTTTATTGTTCCTTGTTAATTTGTTCTTGTTCAATAAGTTCTGTGTGGAATACCCCTCCCCGGCGCAACAATATGATAATGGGAAAGAGTACACCTCAATTAAAAAAATATACAATCTGGTAAGAACAAAGTGTTTTCACATCAATGCCTGTTTTCCATATGTACACCAATTACATAAATGGTACAGCTGAACGTTGTAATACGATATCTATTATGGACGTGACAATGTGTCTACTAGCAAAAGCTAAAATAAATAGAAGTTACATGTTGTCTAGAAGTTATTATGGCAGCGGTACACCTAATACAGAAGGAACGAAGTGGAATAAAAAAACAGAATTTGGAATCCTAATAGGATACACAGAAGTAGGTTATAGAATTTTCATAAACAACTGATACGTGAGTAATCATTGTAAGACATGTAGAAGTTATTAGAGAAAATAATTAAGTGCATTGGTTTTAAAGATGATATAGAGAAGATAATCAAATGGAAACAGAGAAGGAAGTGAAATGAATAATGAATATATTGAGATTATCGTATCCCTCGTATCCCTCGCCAGCAGAGGGATACGCTCTCTCACAAGCATTCGACCGACCATTGCATATCCCGGCGTTTAAGGCAAGGTAATCTATGGTTGCCTTACTGATGAGTCTACTAGCAGTAACTTCCTTCGTACAGTAAGCTACCATAAATAGAAATTAAGTATAATTATGTGCGAATAGCACTAAGTTGATCCTGTATGAGATAAAATATATGTATATAGAGAAATTAACGATAAAGTACAAAATAGATCAAATAAAGCTATATGAAACACCAATGGCAATGCAACAATGCTATGTATCGAAATTTATTAGGAGCACATCCCTATACATATACATATTAGCTCAGAAATAAGATCGAACATTTCTTATACCATAAACTATTTCAGTATATTTCAAAACTGTTTCAGTACTGCTTACTGTAAATATGGTATTAGAGTATTGAAATATATACACATATAAGACCAAAGACATTTTGGTATTTTTCTATCGCGATTGTCTCCTTCCGAGATAGTGTTCACAAACATTATTAAAGCAGTACAAAATGTTTCTACTGTTAATTAATCTTTATCGCTTATTACTGCTGTTTGGACTTCCAAACAATGTTATTTTCAAACAGCTTAGGACATTTTTTATTCTTTATTCCTTTCAAATATTAATAGCACAGAATTTACCCGACTTATTTTAAACGGAATTGTAACTTTACCACCTTACTGCCTCACTGGAAAAGAAATTGACATACACTAAAGCCACTTACACGAAGCACGCAATAATCAGTTTTCAAGGGGTATTTTGGGCCCAGATACCTGCACCTTTGGTATCACGGCCGACTACTCCCGTACGCACCCACAGTGGGTGGAACTTAAAGTTTCGGAAGGACTGACCCACACGGGATGGGCCAGCTCCGATTTGCTCCTTAAGACACCTCCCATAATTGAATCTTAGTATTTAAACAACTACCGAACAGGACGAGCTGGGAATGCAAGAGAATGCAAGAGAATGCAAGATTTAAAGGATTAGATTCAGACTTTCAAGAATTTGTTCAAATTGAACCGTTTATATATCCGCACTGAACATTTTCTGTTAACATATTTATCTTTATATATTCAAATTGTTAATAAATTATTGTGTTGGCAAATAAGTGTTGTTTCTTTTCTATTTACTAAATATGCATTCGGCTTCACGAACTTTGTGGAAGCCAACAACTACTGTTGCGTTGCGAAACATGCCGTTCCATTTACAACAGTTAATTACAAAAACTTGTACAAGCAACTCGACGACACATCGCACAATGAACGAGAGTGAGAGAAGAGTCTACGGATCTACAGTCCACAACACATCCAACAACTTGCATATCATCAAACGTGCGAGAAGAGCTACACAGCGGTGTAACAAATTGCATCACCGAGCTCTCAACAACCACTTTCTATTACAATACTACAATACAGTATTATAAGTCTTGTCGAAAATGTCCTCCTCTTTGCTGCATATACAAATTTGTTTCATGAATTAATGATATTTAAATAAACTATGACTTCTATCGTAAACCGAAGTATGTAGTAAATCAACCGTCTCCATTATTGTTAATGTTTGAAAATACTATCTCGGACGGAAACAACAGAGGTAGAAGAATGGATGTCAACGAAATTGTTCACAAAAATAAACAAACGTTAAAGTCGATTTTTTCTAAACTGAAGTCCCGAATAAAAAAATGTTATACCAAATTTTGTCTTCATTTTTTCACGTAGAATCAGCCCCTGCTTGGTTGTACTACGAATTCCGGCCCACCCTGTATACGAAATACGATAAAGCAGAAACTCTTGAGTGTTATGTATGTAGATGCTGATTGAACCGGCGATATTGTGGATCGGAAATCTACATCGAGGTATGTTATTAGATTATTCGGGAATGTGGCGTTTCGAAAAACTAAGAAATAGAATACCATTACAAAATCTTTGTATGCAAAATGTATCGGAATGTATCGCTTTGTCTGAAGCGTTAACATAATAAATCACAATTTGCGACATACTTAAATCATTTCATATATACATAAAAAAACCTGTAAGAATATGCGAGAATAACTGAGGACTCGTTGATAATAGCTAAATATTGGGAATTATATTGAATCGTACCGTCGCGGCGGTACTGGCCAGGTAGTCGCGTGAGTTTTCTTTTAAACTCTGAGGGGTTGTAAGGCCCTCTTAACCCTCGTGGTACGCGGGTTCCTAGCCGTCGCTCGCCAAATTAATCTTGAGCGACTAGTTAATTGCCGGATTGTTTCGAATCGAAATCCGGCTGTTCTCTTTAATGTCGAATCACGAGTTGTTGCTCACGAACCGCTTGAGCTGAGGTTTCGCGAAATGATGTTCGAATAACGAATGGTTCACGAGACGATTGAACTGCCGATTTTGGAACGTTTACTCTGAGATTTCAGCGACGAGTTAAAGTGGATTTAGACCGTTGTCTTCGAACTTTTAGCGACGAATTAAAGATTTCGATCGTTGTTGTCTGAGGTTTCAGCGACGAGTGTCGAAGTGTCCGGAGCCCGTTTCCTCCTCGGCTTGAACCCCCTCCGAGACGCGATTTTGGGGGTTCGTCAACCGATTCGCGTTGACTTTTTCCGTTTATCGATTGGCCATCGACTTGGGGGAGGAGGATCGATTTTCCTGCCCCGTTGGCCAGGAAACTCCTCCCTCGCGCGATCGTGGAGGAGGAAGAGTCCCATCTCATCCTGGACGAGGGTGACCGAGGTTTCCTCCCCAAGTCGAAGGCCCCGTTAATTTTGCCGAGGAAAAAACGGGACTCCGAATTACGCCTAGCTACACGTGCGTTGCAGACGTTTTATGGCTGCATTGTTCCATGAGTTGGCGACGGTTGTTGTAGAGGACCGTGCCACCCGCGGAACAATGCAGCCCTTCGTCGGTCAACTCGGGCCTTGCACTTTTGAAAAGCTAAAGTACTTGAATGCTTTACGATGAAATTTGCCAGATGCGGAATGTTCGAAGACTTTTTCGACAAAGTCAAGGTTCCGCATCTGGCACCATAAACGAGCGGAAAAACCCGAGCTGACCGGACGGAACATATATAAAGAATTCAAAACATATTGAAGGACATTACTACTTTATTAATGATCACTATTTAAATGGAATTACAGATAGTAAGTACAAATTAAAACTGAAAACAAAATTACAGATACATTCGCCAAAGCCCTAGATAAATTAAAATTTATTAGATTTAGAACGATGTTAAGAGTTATAGGCTAATTATTATCAATATATCTCATAATAACATTGTTGAGGATCTATCGTTATGAAAGATTGAACTCAACCGCTTACATGCAGAAGAAAAAATGGTTTATTGAAATGTATAATAATGGATATTACAAGACACGGAGGCGAAAAACTAAGTAAAAGACTTTCTCCGCGGTCAGGGTTGTCGCACAACTAACTCCAAACGGAGAAAAAGCCCGGCTTTATAGGCGTCGCCAAATGATCGGCAGACTTATGGGTTTTATGATCCGACCTGGGTCGACGTCGAGCAGAGAAAAATCGCAATGCTAGACATTGAAAATATATCTATTCTCAACAAACATAAATATAAGAAAGGGTACATTTACGGTCTTATAATAACGTCTGTCTGCATAGCGAAACGAAAGACGAGTGAGGGGAAATATGGCATAGATTATGTAAGAATAGAGACTACGTATGAAGATATGCTAATGCACGAGCGTATTATAATTTATTTCCCTTAGTAGTTAATAATAAAGTATAATTATATACAAATATAATTATTGTTTAAATATCGCTTAAAATGCGAAATTTAATTTAAATCCGAAACAATTCGTTACCCGGTTTGTTTTCGGTTACGCGACCGACCAGGAAGATTCTAGGTCGACGCGTCCGCTATTCAAAATGTTAGAGGACAGAAAAACACGGTTCTCGAGGTTTTCTGCAAAGTCACGCGAACGATTAATTAACGTTCAATTTTGAAACAAGCGGTTCAAACGCCCGAGTTTAGAGAAGGTACGAAAATTCTATAATAGACAGAGACGGACGAGAGACACGGCGACAGCGCCGCGTGACGGAAGACTCTCCCCACTCACGCGCTCACTTTGGCAGCTCGTGCTCGTCCGTCACTCGCTATCAAACCACTGCCACGAGCACTTCGGTATCCGAACACGCTCAGCAGTCGAACAAACGAATAATTCGAGCAACCCGATCCGAGTCGAGTTCTTCGACTACCCTCGGAGTTGTAGAAGAAGTATTCACAAGTTAGCGTATCGAGCCAGTCGGTACCCGACCGAGCTCCGTAAAAAGACTTATAAATTCGGAATAGGCTTGAAGTAATTCGAGTGCTTCCGGGGAATCGATCCATAAACAGGTGTGGGAAGAAACCCTGAGTGGACTCAATCGTTTCCCCAGGGATAGAGGGCTTAGCTCATCCCAACTTATAGGTGCGAGGTTTTTCGCACCTTTCTTAGTGCACGACTCCATAATCCAGGTGTGGGAAGAAACCCTGAGTGGAATCATCGTGCACTAGAGGAACGAGATACAAAATTCGTCCTCCAATTGGCTGTCAGAAACGGCTTCGAACCCACCATACAGGAGTGAATAATACCCTGGGTGGATTTGCCGTCTTCCAGTCGAAGCGGGACACTTTTTTAAACCCCAGCTATCGGCGAAAGCTAGGACACGTTCAAACATCTCCAGGGAGTACGGTCCCTGTGCGTAGGACGGAGCATCCGACAAAGCAACGTGGTCTCAGGCACAACCGTAAGTCGACCTAAGGGCGCCGTTGACAAGCCTGCACCACACAGTGCCGTACGCACTTACGAAGGCGGTGAAGGGCCGGGGACCGGCTGAAAGGTTGGAGCCTTACAACCTCCCTCCGATCACTTTTCCTGCGACAGTCATAAAAACAAAGTCTTAAATTGCAGTCAGAATTGCAGTCGTGACGAGCAGAAATCTCGTACACGACAATAATAAGCAAGCGATTCCCGATTTAACGGGAACGCTCACATATACAGTCCACTAGCTTAGCTGCGCATCGCGGCGGCTGAGATACCCGCTCCTGGGTGCGACAAGCACAGACCAGACGAGCGCGGAAGAAAGTAAGACACACAGCGTGACTCACGTTCACAGGTATTTAACGCCTATTCGTGTCTCTTTCTGTTCCAGGTTTACCGAACAAGGATTAACTGCAGCGGCGTCTGGCCGGGCAGACAATTATAATCTCTGTTTCCAAACATTCAAAATAAAAGGCTTAGTCGAGTCATTCGACTAAGCGAAAATTAAATTAAAATTTGTATTCTTTTCTCGACGTTCCTTCCCTCACGATCCGGACCACCGTTAGGCGAGGTTTTTTCAAACCTACTCCCCCTAACAATTATACTTTATTAGTCAGTTACAAATTTCCACTGCAAAAGAAATCTTTATCATTTCTGGATTCCTGCTCACATTGGAATTTCCTACAACCAGAAAGTGGATGCTTTAGCTAAAAATGCTACTGAACATGATATTCTAGATCCGTCCTCCGACTTTACTAAAAATTTTAAAAAACAAACGAAATCTGAGACTGAAGAGCAGCCATTCGAAGATGTTAAATTCAGAGTATTAAATTTTTAAATTATTTTTATAATACCTCTTCCAAACAGTGGTTCGCAGAAACAATGGAGACAATTTATGCAATTATTGTTTCGATTTCTATGGGCAATCATTTGACGGGCAAAAAGATACTAGAAGATGCTAATGAATAAAAAAGATCGAAACAGACTGTATGAATTTGACTATGAAGATTAATAAAATAAAAATGTCGTTATTCTGGTACCTGTAATTTGAAATAAAGTAATGAATGAATTGTAAATTACTGTGTTCTAATTACTATATTTACATTACTAAAGTCTTTATTATAAATTTTTTAGAATTTTCGATAAAAAAATATAGGAGATATATTATTATCAAGATTTTCAATTAGTATTTAACATATCAATGTCGTCTTTTAACAGTAATAGCGTATAAAATAAATTATTCTATAGAAAAAAAAGATTCCATGGAAAAAGGGCATGAGACATATGGACCGTTTATTTTGAAAGTGGTGTAAGTCCATTTTTGAAAAAAATGAGATATCACGTAATTCATGCTTAATTTAATGTAAATTTTTTATGTATAACTAGTCCGTGTTTAATTTCTTAAAAAATTCCCATGTTTTGTACAATTTAAAATTGGTTGGTAAAAGAAATTGCATAATCATCGATTATGAAAGTGGTGTAAGTCCAATTGACAGAGGTAGGTGGCTTAGCAGATGGTTGCCGATGGTTATTATGATGTAATAACACAATGTAGAAAACATTATAAATTCATCTTACATGAAATGAAACGAGAGAATTTCGTTTCAATAAAAAATCTTCAAAATGCGATTAAAAAACAGATAAGAAAAAACACTAATGAAGAACAGGTAGATTGGTTACAAATATGTTGGATGAGATTTCTCAAAAGTGCACCATACACTATTTTATATAAAACATCGATGCAGGACAAAGAATTTAAAACTATAAATTTATTACCTACACGTCATGGAAGACCGCTAAAATTTGAAAAACTCGCTCTGGGGCCTTTGTACCATGATGCCAGGCCTATAACTTATGAAAAATATAAAGACATCAAGCAGTTATTACCTTATATACCTCCGGTGCATCATGCATATTTCGAAACACTGCCACATGCAGAGCATAAGTAAATACTATCAATATCTTGTAATTTTAACAATGTAATTAGCGTCTAAAATTAAAATTACTACTTCTATTTTATGTCGTGTCATTATTTGAAAACAAAATTGGATTAATATGAAGTATATTTTAAGTGATATTTGATTTTTCAAAATTGAAATTAAACGACTTTTACAATTGTCTAATTTTGAAAGTGGTGTAAGTCCATTTGCAGCCCGTAAGTATACATCAGTTTAGTAAAATACGCCTAAAACAAATTTATATAACCAAATTATATATTGAAAAAACAGTAGAAACATTGCCAGACTTCATATAATTTGTCTAAATTTTTTAATTAACAGATATGTTAACCTTTAATTTTCTCGAAACAAGAGAAAATGGACTTACACCACTTTCAAAATAAACGGTCCATATATAGTTTCAATTCTAACTGGCATTTTAATGTTACAGAATTATTATATCTTTTTAAAGTGTGGGCCATTAACTTTGAAGTATTACTGTTTTTAATTCTTTAAACGTTGTTTCCTCGAAATCAGATTCTTGCATGCACGCCCTTCTTGCAGCTAACGCTTCAATTGCTTTCAGAACAACGGCACAAGACCATAGATCGGATATAAGATTTGTATCGTTAATTAAAAAAAGTCTATTATGCGCCGCTATAATTGGTAGGGAAACGCAATTAAATCAATCAAACTGTATGAGTGTTTAATTGTAGGTACATATTTAGTTGATGAACATGAAGACGGGCAGATATATATTATATTAATGTGCTATCTTACGAGGAAGATTAATTCTACAATAAATGTAAAAGTACGTATATGTAGTATGGATCCTTGAAAGTTATGGGAACATTATTCTTCGGTTAGACTGTGATGAGACGGACATATTTATTAATCTGTCGGATCTGTTAGCGTCAGATGATTGGCATGAATTGTAGTTAAGAAGATAAATGCTTTCGATTACCTCTCGATAAAGAAATTAGTCCTAGATAGGTACATTTTATTCTTTACAAGGGTGATAAATATATTGTTCCACTTGAAGTACCTTTAATCCTTACGTGGACTCTTAATCTCAACTGTTGTTGCTTTACTTAATGTTGATTTTTACCAAATTGATAAATGGAAATCAACTTTCTTTTAAAGTATTTAAAAAATAATGAACTAATAGAAGATTACATAAATTTTCAAATAATTATATTGACATATATTAAATAATTATTAGTTTAAACTTGCGGAGAACCGCAGCGGCCCTAAAAATGCACTTAATTGTTGAACAGAAATTTATATTTCGTGTTAAATAGCTGCTTTTATTGCATTCACTCAAGATGGTATGTAACCAAAGTTAGAAACAGTTTATAATGTTTTGTATGAATTAACTTGCCCATTTATAAAAAAGCATTTAATTGTATAAAAATATGCATTACTTCGGCAACATTGTATATTTCTTACAACCTTGGAAAACTGTAAATCAAGTAAATAAAATTCTTGTTATTTTTGTAATGTCTACAACAGAAATAAATATTATATGTCATTCAGTTATGTTTTGTCTCATATTTCCTAAATACTATTTTTTTCCTCTCTTATGAATCATATATCAATTTTTCTATTATAAGGAATACACACAGTGTGTTTAATATAAATAAAGAACTCTTTTTATTCTGTTATTAATTAATGATTAATGTTATCAATTTAAAAAAGATATAAATTATATAGTTTACTAAAAATAAAATAAAAAAAAATTTCATATTAAACTGTACATAATCATATGAAAACTGGGTCAGCGTTGAAATAATGTACTATGCAGAAATCGTAAGTTGACGAGTGCCAACACATTTTTCGGCATAGAGGCAAGGAAATAGGTCACTCACTTCGCATAATTCCTACCAGAAATTCCTATTTTTGAAATTCTTAATTTAATAGAGTAATAGATTTGTGAATCGGTTTTGAAAGAAATATTTCGAAACCGTTGCTTATCGTACAGTGATAAAAAACTATTCCATTATAATATCAAGATATATTAAGAATATTGTTCATATCATTCTTGTGCTATATTTACAATTTTTTTTCTTGGCATAAATAAAAAAATTAGATACATTAAATCACCAGAGTATAATAGCAACTATTCTGGTAAAGAACATTCAACTTTTGTTTTGTTGTTAAGTCCATTCAGGATTTCAATTTGTTGAATATGTTCGATCACCGTAACATTTAAGTAGTTCCCGTATACAGGGTGTTCAGCCACCTCTGGGAAAAATTTTAATGGGATATTCTAGAAGTCAAAATAAGACGAAAATCAAGAATAGCAATTTGTTGATTGAAGCTTCGTTAAAAAGTTATTAACGTTTAAAGTTTCGCCTGTAGGACGGCAATCTGCGTACGCGCGGAAGGTTGCGGCAGGCCAGTGCTAGTGGTTCTCACGCAGCATGAAAAATTCTACTTACCGACGTTACCGACAGCCTTCGATTTTTGTCCATTCATGGGTAACGGTACTTTTTAATATTATTTACGTGCCCGGAGTTTTCCGCAAAATGGCTACGGACCCAGGTGAGCGCTTGGTGCCCAGATTTTTCACGCGGTACCTGAGGTGTCATAAAACATCTGGCACTGGTTGTCGATGTTCTTGCAGGTAGTACAGTTATAGAGCGACTGAATTTGGAGGGCCATGCGGATTTAAGTAAATTTATTAATTAAATAGCAGCCTTAGGGGTACTAGGTTGTAAGCAAAAAACCTTGACTGTTTATGAATGTTTAGAGAGTGCGACTTTACATCCGCAAGCTTTATGAGTTTACTGTTACGCTAAAATATAATTAAAACAAAAAACATGGCTGCAGTTGTACCAGTACTCCCTAATATTTAAATTAAAATTGTTGTATGACTAACTCATAAGCCAACATAGATACCGCATCAAAATCATCCTTACACAAACATTCTAGTCATAGCTTCCAAATTCCAGCCTTTCTAGCCTCCTGTACCCGGTTACTCATTTCGTACGCCACCATTGCTACCCTCAAATATATACACGACGCACATTTTTGGACTCAGGTCAGATCTCTGAAGTTTGTACCAACGTGCGGAACTTGCCGTAACGACCTAATAAACCCACCAGTCTCTTTAGTAAAGTGTTGTTCTTAATCTCGCAACCCGGGATCCAACAAAATATCTCCTAAAGTAAAGGTTTTTCGGTATAACTAGCTTTATACATTTTTATGAAGAATGGTGAGCTAAATCAAAAAATATATGACTCTATTTAAAAAAATAATCTTCACCTTTAAATGTCATCTACACGTCCGCAACAAAAATACTACTTACATCAAATAACAACCGCCTTAAAACTAATCAAGTTTTATCTGTAACCTTTTTCAATACTACCAGCAGTTTCGAAAATATTTGAACTTCCAGTTTTAGGCGACTCACTGTATAAAGCACTATAAGAAATTACAAAAGGCATAAAATTTCGAATGAATATTCCGAACTGGGTTATAAATCTGTTTGAGATTAAACATAAATAATGTTGATTCAATGCTTCAGGATAGTTTCAAATAAGATTTAAAAACGAACTAGAAAATTTCTGGTGAATAACTAACTAACGATAAATAAATACCCCTAACGTTGGAAAAAGCAACATTATTTTTTAATGTTTTTCCTATCCTATATCTTGTAGAATCTGACTTTAGTTGACTTCTCCAATTGCAAACAAAAGCATGCAATTGTTTGAATATACATAGTGAAGGGATATTCGACTATCACTGATAAATTTATAACCAGGTATTGTAAACCTTGCATCCTATCATAAAACGCAGGAATTTCACTAAATGTTTCTAATAATTGTAAATAGTATAAAATATTAGACTACTTACACATAAGAACTTTTTATTTATATACATATATTATATTTACATACAATTAATTATTAATTGTATATACAAAAATCAGACTTTTCATATAAAAATAAATAAAAGTACAATACAGGTATATACAGGGTGTTCGGCCACCTCTAGCAAAAATTTTAATGAGCGATAGTAGACGCCAAAATAAGACGAAAATCAAGAATACTAATTTGTTGATGGAGGCTTCGTTGCAAAGTTATTAACATTTAAAGTTCCGCCTGTAGAATGACAATCCGCTAAACAGCTGGTTCGCGCGGACGGTTGCGGCAGGCGAGTGCTAGTGGTTCTCACGCAGCATGAAAAATTCTGCTTACCGACATTATCGACAGCCTTAGATTTTTGTCCACTTATGGGAATGCGAACACCTTACGTTGAATAAGATTCAACCTGTCTTATGAAAATCCAGAAGGGCATATCAAAACTCGTCCGACGAGATTTTCACAGAGAAAGGGTGAATGCCAGTTCCAATACACAATGTTGTGAACAAAAATCACCCACATGCGATTATACACGCCCCACGATTGTCCACAGTGTCCACAAGTATCCACAAATAATCCTTTCAGGCACTAACCACTATGCAATTAAATAAACACGTACCGCGATTATGTTATTCGTGAATGTCTACGTGTACGTGTATCACGATTCTTCCGAGTTACTTACGAATAAAACTGTTATTAATTTTTCAAATACACTTCAATTTAAAAATGTAAAAAGGAATCGCAGGATAAATGAAATTTTCGCATCGATTTACGTTCACGGCGAAGAATGTAACAATACTAGCAGCTGACTGTGCCATCGACCGACGAGGTTCAGAGAAACATATGCCGAACAGGCCCCGATTCTACGTCACTCGTCAAGCTAGTTCACGCGAAACATTTCAGTTATGTATTAAGTAGCATGTAAGAAATACAGTGATATAAACAATCAGCGAATACTTATTAAATTCCTGTTTACATTTTTAAATTGAAGTGTATTTGGAAAATTAATAACAGTTTTATTCGTAAGTAACTCGGAAGAATCGTGATACACATACACGTAGACATTCACGAATAACATAATCGCGGTACGTGTTTATTTAATTGCATAGTGGTTAGTGCCTGAAAGGATTATTTGTGGATACTTGTGGACACTGTGGACAATCGTGGGGCGTGTATAATCGCATGTGGGTGATTTTTGTTCACAACATTGTGTATTGGAACTGGCATTCACCCTTTCTCTGTGAAAATCTCGTCGGACGAGTTTTGATATGCCCTTCTGGATTTTCATAAGACAGGTTGAATCTTATTCAACGTAAGGTGTTCGCATTCCCATAAGTGGACAAAAATCTAAGGCTGTCGATAATGTCGGTAAGCAGAATTTTTCATGCTGCTTGAGAACCACTAGCACTCGCCTGCCGCAACCGTCCGCGCGAACGCAGCTGTTTAGCGGATTGTCATTCTACAGGCGGAACTTTAAATGTTAATAACTTTGCAACGAAGCCTCCATCAACAAATTAGTATTCTTGATTTTCGTCTTATTTTGGCCTCTACTATCGCTCATTAAAATTTTTGCTAGAGGTGGCCGAACACCCTGTATATGAATTTTTTCTAAATTCAAATTTATGAAAATTAAGGGGAGAGGGCCATAGAGGATACCACAGTCCAGAAGGAAGCCATAGGTCAAAAGAGGTTAAGAAAGCCTAATCTAAACAAACATTCTCGCTGTCTTTAGAATTTGATGTAAATATGTAATTTATAGATGAAATACAACCTACATATAAGAAAAACTAACTTTTCAATTTCTGTTTCCAGCAAGCCTTCAAATAGCATCAACTAGAAATTAGAAGTGTCCAAATACTTGAATTTTGATTATCTAAGAAAACTTGATAATATAAACAAACTTTATTATATATTCTTATTTTAATATTATATTTTAATGATAAACTTTATGTGGATAAGATTTGGATAAGCTTAGATAAAGTTGAATAATTTGTGAAATAAAGTTGAAAAGAAATATCTATTCAAGATAATAAGTAGACAAATTAATCAAAGTTAAAAAATGTTCCAAAATTTTAAATTTCTTTGATTTTAGATTAAGAGGATTTTGGGGACAATTATCACTGCATAAAGGAAAGAAAGGATAAAAATCTTAATACGTAATATAAGTATAATGGTAATGCACATCATTCATAACAATCAACATACTTATTATTTCAAAATTGACTTCAAATTATGGAACTTAAATGCAATCAAGTTTTGCAAACATTCGAATGGATCGAATTTTTTCAAGTATGATCAAATATTCAAGTTACTTAGATAATCAAATGCTTAACTTGATTTCAAAAAATGAGTTTTGTCTTGATCTGAATTTCAAGTAATTGGATATTTCAAGCACTCGGACAGTTTTAGTAGAAATAGGGTTTGAATCGATCCATACGGTTTGCAACAAATGTCCATGTCAGCGTTTAATGCGCAGAGAGTCTGCAGTGTAATATGTAAGTCCATATAATTCCAGTCCATGGACTCGCGGTTGTTCCAGTTCGATAAGTATGTACTCGAAAGAGTTCGTTGTTCGATGACGTAACTAATGAAACTCGGAAGTCTGGCCTTCCGGACACTTTCCCGTTCAAGTGGACATAAGAAGTCGAAAGCTGGAAGATGCTGGGAGTAATGCCACAGTATACCGAGCAAAAACTAGCTCGTGGGAATCTGACTTGGCAAGAATCCAGTTTGCAACCCATAAAACGTTTCGCCAATGCCTCATATAATTCATAATTACCAAAGTACTCCAGTGGCAGTTATAAGATTCGTTGGTCTATACCAATTATTATGGACAGAGTATGGGGTAATCCAAGAAAGGAGATTGAAGAATATAGGGCAGTGTTTTCATGTGGCGGCGAGATACTTCAAATCCAAGCAGGCACTAAAGAAAATGCTTAATAAAGAAAAATGTAAATAACTTAATTCTTGTCCGACACTTTGGAAAAATTGATTTTTTTATTTATATTTTCTTATAGTTTTAGACAGTGGTTCTTAACTTTTTCAACTCGCAGCACGGTTCAGCAGGAAAACTCGTGACACACTTTATGGAAAAAGAAATCTAGCACAATTCTCAATCATGAATGACTGTAGTAAAAATCAATAAAATTATGAGAAATACAAATTTAATGATTTGGCAATACTCATTATAATTAACTTTAATGAGTTACCTAAGTTTCACGTTATTTTATAATGTTTTCAACGTTGAAAAAACTTTTTCTTATTAGAATTGGTCTCACTATTACTTTTAAACAGCCTTACATATAATCGATTTTGATCCCCCTTTCCTTCATAAGACAATGTAAAAAAATGCTTCTATAACATTAGTAACAGATAACAAGAGTTATTACCATGGCCAGTACTGAATTCTAATTCGAATCCTATTGAGAACAAATAGAGTATTTTTGCGATGAAAGTTTATGATCAGCATAAGTCAACAATAGACAATATTTGAATTTGAAAAGCGAATAGAGCTTCACTAGATATCCCAAATGAAGTCTATAGATATTGAAAACTTTTGTGAACTATACTGTGTGTCGAGCGTCATTCGGGTGAGGGGTTGTAAGGCCGCCGACACACTGTAGTGAATCCGCAAACGTGCTCGCAGACGCACTATCTCCACGAACAAATTAATGGTGAAAGAAAGAATATAAACCACTGATATGGAGCATCGAACAAATTTTACAAGTGGAAAATTGCAGAACTTATTATTATCAATAAAAACAAAAAAAAAACAATGTTGCAGATAAATATCGTTACGTCTTGAAATAATAAAAATTATAATAATCTTCGGCATTTCAACTTAGCAACATGACATTAAAATATAAAATTTCGTGTCGCATTTTATATTTTCGTAATCGTTGTAAAATTGACACAGATCGATATTTTACAGTTGAGTAGATTAAATGATTTATTCTAGAATCATTCTTAACAACTGAATACCAACTGAAAAACTTTTGCCTATTCAAGCTTTTTACTACTCTGTGGATTGAATCGGTCTGTCAAAATTACCTACGTTTTATCCACAACTGCCATTGGTTAACAGATAATTCGTTAACCGACAAATAACGTTAGTAGTTTTTTAGATGTTTCAGTTTTACAAATTATTACCAGTATTCCAAATATGTAGTATATATTCCTAGTATATATACAATATAGGGAGTGCCTCGTTCCTGTATAGGAACAGCCGTCTCTCTGACCATTCCCTCTGGGCGACACATATGTATTAGGTCCTCTCGGGCGACCAAGCCTTTGTCTTGAAGATCTACGCATTTCTATTACTCTTAAAACTTTCAACGAAACTAATTAAACAAACTGAAACTATAACTCAAACACTTTTTAAACAACACAAAAGAATGCACAACGATAACGAATGAGTCCTTTACAGGGAATCTCTTTTTCTATTTCTTTACCGCACGTCTTTACAGTCTGGCAACCGTTTTAGTTCTGTTCTTTTCTTTTCGATTACTTCTTTTTTCAAACGTTTCGGTAACCAGACAACCAACTCGACTACCTTCAAAGGCCACATCCAAACGTCAATGCCAACCTGACGCTCGTTTGCGTTACCGATGGCATTCTTTGCATCGATTGAATTTAAGTATCGATTAGAGCCAACATAACTTTATTTACACAACGTGAAGTAACATTCAATTAGAGCAGAAGCTTTTTATTGGATTCCGACACGGCCATCTTGACAGTTACCCGTCCTCGGGTGCTCACGTGAGATCATCTGTAGAAAATGAATACTCCGAATAATGATTTAGTTAGGCTGTAGAGACACACTAGAATTGAAAACACTAACTGGGCAGGTAAGAATTTTGCTTTAAATTCATAATCGCAATTTCTATCTAACTTTGAAACTACCATTGTTCGGTAAGTTCCCGTAGAAATCATTCCAACCTTAGTTCAAGCTCTATCTTTTAGACAACACCACACTCCTCACTGAAGCTCAGACCAGTGCTTCGGTCTACATGTGCGCAAAGTGAACCAGTCCTTCGGTTACTTTGCCGCAGCTAGTCCTTCAGCTGCCCTGCCAGTCCTTCGGCAGTATTGTGTAACTAATTTCTTTTTTTTTGTTACCACGAGCACATGTTCTACAACTCAGTCCTTCGGTTGTGTATGACTCCCGCCACAACGCTACAACGCTGTGGTGCAGCCAGCTAGCAGTGAGTTTGTGTTAAAGCCCATTTTTCTGAGATCAATCAGAACCAACATCAATGTCATTTGCTTCGACAAAGTCTTTTTCTAATTCTACAGGAACCTGATGATTTGGCATCTTTCTCACTCGGTCATGAGGGTACTTGTAAGTTCGATTTGAATTCAAAGCTTTTAATAAATATCTGTCTCCACTCAACACGCTAATGATTTTTAAAAGGTCCTTTAAATTTTGCAGCTAATTTTGTTTGATTCCTTTCTTCATTTTCTAGCAGAACATAATCTCCAACAGAAAATTTCTGTAACTGAGCTCTGGTACTATCGAATCTTTCTTTGTCATAGTTAGCATTTTCGTTTATACTCTGTGTCGCCTGTTCTCTCACCTCGTTAATGTTCACTATTGGCTCATCAATATCTAATGTCATTAAGTTTAACGGTCTGGCGACCTTTCCCAGCATTAATTCTAAAGGACTTGCTTTGGTCACCCGATTGACCGTAGCATTCATGGCAAGTTGAATTTCACCAAGAGCATCCTGCCAGGAATGATCTTTACTAACTTCCACTGCTGTCAGCATACTCTTGAGAGAGCTCATGACCCTTTCTACTTGACCATTAGCCCGGCTACCACCGGTGGCAATAAGATGTAATTGTATACTATGTCTGGCACAAAAGCTTGAAAACTCTTTACTAGCAAAGCAACGTCCTTGATCAGTGATCAACCTGTTAGGGGCACCAAACAGAGCAACCCCCGACTTTAAAGCTTTTATGCTACTATTGCTATCTATACTGGTTGTATGATGCAACATTACAAATTTAGTAAACGCATCAATAAGAACAAAAACGTACTCCTTAACATTATTTTTACCGCTAAGCTTGCCAGAAACATCTAAATGAACAGTGTGCCAAGGAACAGGGACCTTAGGGATTGGATGTAATTCTGCTTGAACTCGTCCGGAACTTGGTTTAGAGATTTTGCAAGTGATACAATTATCGACAAATTTGCGTACGTACTTAGCCATTCCTTGAAACCAATAATGATCATACACCTTTTCTAATGTTTTCTTCCACCCCAAATGCATTATAGATTCATGAACGTTATTGATAACCGACCATTTAAATGCCCGTGGAACGATAGGAAGGCTACGAGTACGACCATTCCGTTGGATTCTACGGCAAAGGATATTAGAGCGAAACTCATAGGTTTTCCGGATTTCTTCCGGTAACATTTCATTACGAAAATCAGACGCAATCTTTGATATTTCTTCGTCCTTCTCCTGCTCTAACTGCAACCACTCCTTTGATAATTCAGCCAGATCAACACGTTTCTGCTCGACGCGAAAATTAAAATTTTGGGTCTCTACGGGAAGAGGGTTTCTAGACAGGAAATCTACATGATTCATGCGACTACCCTCACGATAAGTAATATCAAAATCAAAGGATTGCAAGTAAGCCCACCAACGGTGCACACGTGGGGACAAATCTTTTTTATTTTTGGAAGCCTTAACCGAGGTACAATCAGTAATAACCACAAAATTTCGACCATAAAGGTAATGCCGAAAATGCTTCACCGCATTGACCACGGCCAACGTCTCCAGCTCATATGAGTGATACTTTGATTCAGCAGAGGAAGTGCGGCGACTGAAATACTCAATTACCCGTTGTTTACCATCCACCTTTTGAATCAACATTGCCCCGTACCCATCCGAGCTTGCGTCAGTATGCAACTCTATCGGTAGGTCTGGGTTAAAAATTTCTAACACCGGTTCGCTTGTTAAACGCGCAATTATTTTCTGTCGTATTTCTTCAAATACCGGCTGCCAAACGAAAGTATTATTCTTGCAACTAGTGAGCCTAAACAGCGGAGCCAT
Source organism: Colletes gigas (assembly GCF_013123115.1). Taxonomy (NCBI): domain Eukaryota; kingdom Metazoa; phylum Arthropoda; class Insecta; order Hymenoptera; family Colletidae; genus Colletes; species Colletes gigas. The sequence continues at coordinate 326,099 of NW_025106685.1, read as the reverse complement.
AGTTAAAGAGAACTGAGGAACGAATTGCCTAAAATATGAAGCCAACCCAATAAACTGCCTAAGTTGAGAGACCGTCTTAGGAGGGGGTAATTTTGTTAAGGCTTCTATTTTGCGAGGATTTGGAAACATTTCCCCATTCTCAATCACATAACCTAAAAATTCGATACGTTTTTTAAGGAAAGAACACTTAGCGAGATTCAAAGAAAACCCTGCCTTTGTCAACACATTCAGTACCATACCGAGACGCTCTAAGCCTTCTTCTATACTAGTGGACAACACCAAGACGTCATCGATGTAACATACAACGAAGCTAAACGCCAAATCTCCAAGGGCTTTTACAATAGCTCGCTGGTAGACCGAGCTGGCATTCTTTAACCCAAATGGCATGGTCAAATATTCCCATTGACCCTCAGGCGTAACGAAGGCCGTTTTTTTCAATGGAACTGGCTTCTACCGGGATCTGGTGGTAACCACTCAACATGTCCAGACTGGAAAACCACCGAGCACCTCCCAATCTAGCTATTTGATCTGAGATCAAAGGAAGAGGGTATCGGTCAGCAATAGTATTACTATTAAGTTCCCTGTAGTCCACGCACATACGATCAGAACCATTTTTTTTCTTTACTAGCAAAATTGGGCTAGAAAAAGGCGAACAACTTGGCCTGATAACACCGGCATCCAACAGCTCGTGAACCTTTCCTCGAACAACTACCTTCTCCTCAGGACTCAATCTATATGGTCTGCGCTGAACAATTCTGCAAGGATCTACAAGTCGGATCTCTAGCTGTCCCGAGTTAACGCGAGATTTTGCTACTCCCTTGGGAAAAGAATCGGAATACTGTTTTAACATTTCGTTTAACTGGGCCCTGTATTCAACGGGAATGTCGGTGTCAATGCTATTAAATTTAATTTCGTTACCGTCCGAATCTTTTATCTCGCAAACATTGATTTCCTTCATCTTTTCATACCGGGAAAGAACTATCTTATCCGACGTCATGCTTACGCTAAAACCCTGATTCAAAATTTCGCGACCAATCAAAATGTCATTCTTTAAGAAATTATCGGGGACTAGATGGAAAAGTATTTCCAGGTGTAAACGATCAATTTGGACCCTTGACAAAATTTGAACCGTGCTGAAAATCGACGTCTGACCTATACCCGTAAGCATCACATTGTCATAAGATCGCTTACCAGAAAATTTCAAAGCAACGCTTTCCTTAATGAGAGAGCATTCGGCACCAGAGTCGTAGTGGAAACGAAATGACTCACCGTTGCAGACCAGCTTTCCACTGGGGTTACCTATTTCGCAAACATCAATCCGCCGCTGAACCGTATTTGTCGGAGCTGCGCCACCGCTACCCTTGCCTGCTTCTTGTCGACACTTGGAGGCGTAGTGTCCAGTCGCACCGCAACGGAAACATGTTACGCTCGATGTAGCTTGCGATTCCCCCGAAGTCACTGTTGAAGAATTGACGCTCGAGGTTTTCTTCACATCCCTCCTGAGACGACAATCCTTAATCCGGTGCCCCGGCTTTCCGCAAAAGTGGCAAGTGTCTCTTGTGGGTGGGAACGGTTTGAACCGCTTATTGCCCGCCGGACCATCCTTGGTAAAGGACGGTAAAGCTACCGCTGCCTTCCTCTTCAAAAATGAGAATGCTTGCAGCTCACGGTGCAGCTTGTCCCTTGTGTTAATTTCTGTGGTAAAGGCCATTCTTTGCAGCCGTCCGTCAAACTGTGCCGTGTGCGCCAGAACCATTGCTACCGCGATCTGCTCCGTTGACAAATTCTGCCATCGCAAAGTGAGCATGGTCATTAGCCGTGCTGCATACGCAGCTAGACACTCTTCTTCCATCGGACGATCGCTGAACAGGTTCATAAGAGTGGCTGCGGGGGTCTCAACACAGTCATAATGCACCAAAAACTGCTGTTTAAACTGCGGCCAAGTCATCCCGGCAAATGATACTTGGGACAACCATGAAGAGGCACTCCCCCTCAGGGCATGACTAACTGCCATGACTAGGGCTCCGCCTTGCAAATCTTGATCTGATAAGCACAGTTCCGCGGTAGCGCACCACGCTCGCGGGTCGGCTTGAGGCTGGTCCGGGTCGAAAATAGGAAGAGAAACGTGTCCCTTACTTGATGTGGATTTAATCCCTTCAATAAGACTCCTCAAATTTTGGTTTTGGGTTTCCAAAAGTGTGCGGAGCAGAGCCTCACCCGGCTGCGGCATCGCATTCGCGCTGACCTGAGCTTGTGTGTCTTCATGCGACTGATGTTCGCCAATCGCTCCTGGCTCGCTTTGTGCCCGAGGGTATCCCACTTCTGATGTCGGAAAAGCCGTCTCTCTGACCATTCCCTCTGGGCGACACATATTAGGTCCTCTCGGGCGACCAAGCCTTTGTCTTGAAGATCTACGCATTTCTATTACTCTTAAAACTTTCAACGAAACTAATTAAACAAACTGAAACTATAACTCAAACACTTTTAAACAACACAAAAGAATGCACAACGATTACGAATGAGTCCTTTACAGGGAATCTCTTTTTCTATTTCTTTACCGCACGTCTTTATAGTCTGGCAACCGTTTCAGTTCTGTTCTTTTCTTTTCGAATACTTCTTTTTTCAAACGTTTCGGTAACCAGACAACCAACTCGACTACCTTCAAAGGCCACATCCAAACGTCAACGCCAACCTGACGCTCGTTTGCGTTACCGATGGCATTCTTTGCATCGATTTAATTTAAGTATCGATTAGAGCCAACATAACTTTATTTACACAACGTGAAGTAACATTCAATTAGAGCAGAAGCTTTTTATTGGATTCCGACATATATATATATCTATGTCTATGTATATGTATATCTGTGTCTATGTATGTATCAAAGTGGAGGTGTAGTAAATAACTATCCTCACTGAGTAAAATAAAATAAGGTAAAATGAAATAGACAAAAGATATAGATACAATGAATAAAATATAAATAAAATAACATATAAAGTATCAAATATATCAGAAATATATATAAAATATATCAGAAATATATCAGAATTTAAAGCATACTGCGATATGGTATGATATAATATATGTAGGTCAGTAGATAAATAATTTTGAAGGATATTAGAGATTTAAAAGCTAAAGTATGCCGATAAAATAAAGGTGAGAGTAGGGAGTATAAATAAATAAGTAATTGTAACTGTAGTAAAGTAATATAATATACTATACGGAAATCTTACTCAGGTAAAACATGAAGGCCAGGAGGCTGTTAAAAAGTAATATACAAAACTATACTATATTATATATATATATATATACATATAAACATATACAGGGTGTCCCGTAAATAGTGTAAGAAACGGAAATGGGGGGTAGGTGAGACAATTCTAAGCAACAATTTCCTTTGCAAAAATGTCAGATGGGGCTTCGTTTTTGAATTATTAACGAAAAACACTGACCAATCACGGCGCTCACCTTCCGCGCGCTCAGGGCCGTCCAACCTCGGAGAGCCACCGCGCCGGGTAGGTAGCAAGATGCGCGTTGAAAATACATCGAGGAACGAGTACAAATAATTAAAAATACTACCACTGCAACTGTTACCTAATTCGTGAATTACTACGTAATTAGTACGTAAATTACTAAATGGAATTTACTTTTTATTAATTATTTGTATTCGCTGTTTCCAAGGAAGAAGGAATAAAATCTCGGAATTTTTAGAAAATTAACCCTTCGCACCCGAGTGACGCTTCTCGCCAGAGTGTTTTAAAATTAAAATAAGAATTATTATCAGAAAATTAAAATAAATACGGTAAGAACCATTTGTAACCGTTTGTTATTAAAAACTGTACTGAAAAAGCAGACTGGATTTCTGCGTACCGAAACATTCCTCGAATGCAAAGGGTTAATAGAGAAATAATTGAAATTCGACTTACCCATTCATTTGCAAGTTGACCTACTGCGCTGACAATAGGGCCCGGCCAATGCACCGCTGTCGATCACGGCAAGGTCGAAGACCCGAACGAAAATCAGCTGATGGGCCAGCCCGGTCACTGTACCTGCTTTCACCCCGAAAACACTTCACAGCACGGTCACTAACAATTTTCACTTTCACTTTTCACTTTCGCATACCGATGCGTTCCGTTGCACCCTTCTTCGATTGTTGCTTCTTCCTGGGTTGATAACGGTGCCTGGATGTTGCTCCCTCCTGAATTGTTACTCCTTCCTGAATTGTTGTTGCTCCCTGAATTATTGTTCCTTCCTGGATTGTTGCTTCTTCGAACCTTGCTCCCTTCAGGATTGTTGTTCCTTTTCGCTGGGATAATGGGCACGATACGTGCGGGCGGCTTTCTTCGCGTTCCCCTTGGACTCCGCGAAAACGAAGAACGTATGATAATACTCTGCGTTTACGCGTTCCATCGCGTGCGTCCGCTTCTGTTCAGAAACGCGTAGGTTCTGTGAAAAATTTTGACTGACAAATTGCATTTCCCTCCCCGAAAAAGTTCCAGGTAAGGCAACCTATTGTCGCGCGATTCGGAATTACCTGCGATCGGCGAACGTGCAGACCATGCTTTTGCCGTGTATCGCACAAAGCCAAACGTCTCTTCGGCTAGTTGACCCTGGCGGAGTTATTTTTTTATTACTGCAAAACTGCCGCAAATGTTTGCTGCTAACCGTGCGTTCGACTCTTCTATTCGAATTTTTATGATTCACCGTGAATATTTTTTCATGGAAAATTTGTTGTAAAAAAGAAAGAAGAATATACCATGAAAAATTCCATGCTTTTAAATTTTAAGAGTATAAAATAAAAAGGTATTGTTTGTAAAAAATAATCCACAAAGAAGGAGGCAGTTACATAATAGATAATATGCGATAATAAAAAATATTGGAGCAACAAAAAACAAAAATATTTAACAAAATATTAAATAATATTTCTTCTAGTTTTTATTTCTGAAATAAAAATTCCAAGAAGAAATATTTTTTAATATTTTCGTTAAATATTTTTGTTGTACAATTAAATATGTTTTGTGTACAAAAATATTCACGGTGAATCATAAAAATTCGAATAGAAGAGTCGAACGCACGGTTAGCAGCAAACATTTGCGGCAGTTTTGCAGTAATAAAAAAATAACTCCGCCAGGGTCAACTAGCCGAAGAGACGTTTGGCTTTGTGCGATACACGGCAAAAGCATGGTCTGCACGTTCGCCGATCGCAGGTAATTCCGAATCGCGCGACAATAGGTTGCCTTACCTGGAACTTTTTCGGGGAGGGAAATGCAATTTGTCAGTCAAAATTTTTCACAGAACCTACGCGTTTCTGAACAGAAGCGGACGCACGCGATGGAACGCGTAAACGCAGAGTATTATCATACGTTCTTCGTTTTCGCGGAGTCCAAGGGGAACGCGAAGAAAGCCGCCCGCACGTATCGTGCCCATTATCCCAGCGAAAAGGAACAACAATCCTGAAGGGAGCAAGGTTCGAAGAAGCAACAATCCAGGAAGGAACAATAATTCAGGGAGCAACAACAATTCAGGAAGGAGTAACAATTCAGGAGGGAGCAACATCCAGGCACCGTTATCAACCCAGGAAGAAGCAACAATCGAAGAAGGGTGCAACGGAACGCATCGGTATGCGAAAGTGAAAAGTGAAAGTGAAAATTGTTAGTGACCGTGCTGTGAAGTGTTTTCGGGGTGAGAAGCAGGTACAGTGACCGGGCTGGCCCATCAGCTGATTTTCGTTCGGGTCTTCGACCTTGCCGTGATCGACAGCGGTGCATTGGCCGGGCCCTATTGTCAGCGCAGTAGGTCAACTTGCAAATGAATGGGTAAGTCGAATTTCAATTATTTCTCTATTAACCCTTTGCATTCGAGGAATGTTTCGGTACGCAGAAATCCAGTCTGCTTTTTCAGTACAGTTTTTAATAACAAACGGTTACAAATGGTTCTTACCGTATTTATTTTAATTTTCTGATAATAATTCTTATTTTAATTTTAAAACACTCTGGCGAGAAGCGTCACTCGGGTGCGAAGGGTTAATTTTCTAAAAATTCCGAGATTTTATTCCTTCTTCCTGGGAAACAGCGAATACAAATAATTAATAAAAAGTAAATTCCATTTAGTAATTTACGTACTAATTACGTAGTAATTCACGAATTAGGTAACAGTTGCAGTGGTAGTATTTTTAATTATTTGTACTCGTTCCTCGATGTATTTTCAACGCGCATCTTGCTACCTACCCGGCGCGGTGGCTCTCCGAGGTCGGACGGCCCTGAGCGCGCGGAAGGCGAGCGCCGTGATTGGTCAGTGTTTTTCGTTAATAATTCAAAAACGAAGCCCCATCTGACATTTTTGCAAAGGAAATTGTTGCTTAGAATTGTCTCACCTACCCCCCATTTCCGTTTCTTACACTATTTACGGGACACCCTGTATATGTATTTGCAGTATATATTTTATATACCAGTATATAAAAACATTAAATTTTTAACCATCATCTTGCTTTGTGGATCGGTTTGGAGATATTTCGAAGAAATATATAAAAGGTCCACTCTGTTCTTAAAAATCATTTTTTTTTTTTAATTCATGTTTTACGTAGCATCGACCTTCGGATCATTAACGACGACTTGGTGCTGGGTTCTCTTCTTTTGGTGTGATTATATTTTGTGGTAGATGTTGATTTCTTTTAGATATTTCAGGGTATTTTCAATATGTTTCTGTGACATCAAGGCTATAGGTGAAGTTGTCTTGTATCTTTGCTTTGAACGTTATATCTTCTGCATTTATATAGTAGATGGTTGTTCGTTATGATTTTGTTGCATAGCTTACAGGTTGATGCTTCGGTTTTTTTCATTACGTACTCGTGTGTATGTTTACAGTGTTCTGTTCGTAGTCTTAATATGGAAGGTCTTAATATGGAATTTGTCTTGAGACTCCATCTAATGGAAGCAGTATTGCTTCTTTGACTGCAATGTCAGCTTACTCGTTGCCCTTAATTCCCTGATGGGATGGGATCCAGGCAATTGTTTTGCGTTTGCCGTTGTTGGTAAAATCTGTGTATAGGTATTAAATGTTTGTTATGATTTCGTGTTTGATCGTGCTGTTGGTATTTCCCGAAGACATGTTGACAGCGTATTTTAAACTTAAGTATTTCCTTCTTTGTTCGAGTGATGTTTTCTTGGATTCAAATAGTATATTGCTTACTGGACTTGATCTATAGCTTCCAGTGGCTAATCATAGGGCGACATTTTGGATCAGATCTATCGTTTTTAGTGTGCTTGGTTTTGCCGAGTTGTAAACTGTTGAACAGTAGTCTATTTTGGATCGTATTAATGCATGATAGGTTTTTATGATAATTTCCTGATCGGCTCCCCAGCTGTTGCTTGCTAGAGCTTTTATAATGTTCATTTTGTTTGTGCAAAAACTTTTTAGATGCTTCATATGCTGCATTCACGTTAATTTGTGGTCAAAAATAAATCCGAGTATCTTGATGTTGTCCACTTTTTCAATTTCGAAGTTACTCGTGTAGAATTTGGAAGGATGTTGGTTCTGTTTGTGATGACAAGAAAATATGATATACACTTTGTTTTTTGGAAAGAAAATTTCAGTCCTGATTTTTCGAGCCATGTTAGGAGATCGTTTACATTTCTCTGTAGGAGTTTTATAGTTATGGTTATAATCTTTCCGCTGCAAGTTAAGGTGAGGTCGTCTGCAAACAGGATCCCTTGTACTAGAGGGTTGATGCTGTTTAATATATCGTTTATTACTAATAGAAACGGCATAACACTAATTACTGAGCTTTGTGGTACTCGGTTTTGAATAATAATTGGGCTGGAGAGTATTCCGTTTGTTTTTACTTGTATAATCCTGTTTTTGAGGATGTTTTTAGTGAAAGCTATCATGTTGCCGTTTAGACCTATTTTAGCGAGGGCTGCGATGATGTTTGTTTTTGGTATTGTATCATATGCTTTTTCGATATTCAAGCAATCTGTGACTAGGGATTCGGTTTTTAAAAACGCTTCGCATATGCTCGTCTTTACGTCGATAAGGACATCGGTGGTAGAGCGATACTTTCTAAATCCGTACTGATTTGGTGAAAGGATGTTATTTGATTCGAGAAACTATCTGAGCCTTCTGTTGATTACTTTTTCTAAGAGCTTGCACATGCAGTTAGAGCGATCGGTGTGTAGCTTTCTTCAATTGTTGAGGAAAACTTGACTAAGCCATATACAATTATAAATGTTTAGGAGGTGGTTGGTTCCGATTTGTGGTAATTCCTTGTTTAGTTGGTTTGGAATATTGTCCAGCCCTGGGGCGGAGTATTTTGTGTTTTGAAGAGTACTTTTTAGCTCATTCAAAGTTATACTCGAATGTAGGCTGGGTATTATGTCGAGGTTGTTTACATAGTCGCTGCAGTTTATTGGGCTTGTTTTGTCAGTCGTAGGTGTATGTCTTTCATCGTATCTTTCATTATTTGAATTCCTTTGCATTGGTGATATAGATGTCATTTCCTATGTCAAAAAAATGTATTTTTGTATTAAAAGTTCTTCCATTTATGTTTTTGATTTTATTCCATATGGCGTTTGTTGGAGTTGTGTTTGTTGTGGATGATATATATGATTTCCAGGATTGTCTTTTGCTGTCTTTTATTATCTTGCGAAATTTTGCACGAAGTTTTTTAAAGTCGACCAGGTTTTCTGTCGTGGATTGTTTTTTGCTTTGTTGTAAGCTTTATGACTTTCTTTCATGGCCATCTGACACTCTTTGTTCCACCAAGGTGTATTTCTTTTCTTAGTACTTATTTGCTTTGTTGGTTCAGATGATTCCTGTGCTGCTGTTTGGCTATTTGGAAACTGTTGATAATTGTTACTTTGTTTTTATGCCAGTTTATTTTTTTGAAGTTCCATTTTGTGTGGAAGGATGTGTGTAGGATACTTTATAATTGGGAAATGATCACTGTCATGGAGGATTTGGAGGAACTCCCATTCTAAGTGCTGGGTCAGTTTACTGCTACAGATCGTTAGATCGATTGCATTTAATTTACCAGTGCTTACAGTGAAATGGGTTGGGCTGCCTGAGTTTAGTAGTGTGATTTCTGGGCTGACTATTAACTTTTCAATCATTTTCTCACGACCGTCTACTTTCTACGAACGCAGTGATGGTTGTTAAAATCACCCATTAAGATAAATGGTATCGGAAGTTGACTTATAAGTATTTCTAGGTCAGTCAAGCTTAAGATTTTGTTATTTGGTATGTATACATTACATATGTTAATCTTACTTGGAACAATTACAGTAACCGCAATTGCTTCCAGGTTTTTGTCAAGTGGGATTTCGGTGCTATTAAATTCTTTAGATACCACGATGAGTACGCTCCCACTTGCGTGGTCGACGTAGTCTCTGATCCTATTGACTGTAGTGAATCCTTTAAGCTCTGTGTAGTAGTGTTTTTTAAAATTTGTTTCCTGTAGGCAGAGGATAGTTGGGCTGTTCTATTTTAGTAAAAGCTGTAATTGTTCATAGTGTGTGTAAAATCCGTTTATGTTCCACTGTATTATATCTTTCATTTATATTAAGAGGAATCACTTTCTATTTTCGAAGACCAATTTGTGCTTTGTTTCCTTTGTGGGTCTTGAGTTAACTTATTTTGCAGTTGGCTTATCCTGTTTCTTATACTTCGCTCTTTGAGTAGAAGGCGAATTTTTTGTAGCATTTGTGTCAAGGCTAGAGTATTGGTAGTATATTCTTTTGATATTTCTATTGGGTTTGGTGCTTCGATTGCATTTCCCAGAAAACTTTTAATTTGAAGATAGTTTAGTACATGATTGTGTTCTTGGTCTTCTATAGTATATGTTTTAGCTGGTTCGAGCATATCATCAATTTTGTTAAGGTTCAAGACGGGGGATGAGGGCCGTTTTGATTCCTTGATAGTTTGCTCAGGGGGTTTATGGAGTTTTTTCGTTGATTTTAAATCTGGAGTCTTGAAATTTAATTTTCTTAATTTGACTGGCTTCGTGTTGTCTTCTGATGTTGTGGATAACTGTTTTTTGATTCCTGTTTTGCTTACGTTCAAGTCTACTGTTTCTATTTCTTTCTGTTCGGTTGTATTAGAGACCTTATGTATTTTTGGTTTTGGGCATTCTATTGTATTTGAGTTATTTATTTCTATTTCTTTGGGGTGGTCATTGATATAGAATGGAGTTTGAATTGGCCTGTACACTAGTTTCATTTGGATTTGCGTTATTTGAGCATTGCAAGGCAATGTGTCCCTCTTGATTACAGTTAAAAGATGTCTGTTCTTCTATAGTAACAAATAGTTTGTATGATTTGTTATTGTTGCGGTAAAAACCTCTCCATCCTTACAATGTATGGCGTCTGGGTTTGTCGCCAGGTCGAGCGTTCCCTGGAAACAAGTTGACTGTCGGTTTTTTTGTTTTATGTTTGTAGGCTGCCGTTGTTCGGCAGTTGGAAGCAATACGTCGGCTAGGACAGGACGCATGTAAAGTCCTGGGTTATTTTCCTTTTGTACACTCAAATATATATATAATCAAATATACATAAGTTTTCCGGAGAACTGTGCCTGTCATTAAACTAAAACCTGCTGTAATTACAACAATACCCTCAACAGTTATCTAATGTGAATTGAAAGGAGCTAGGTATGTTTTTTGCATCGTCTGGATCTACATAAATCTGTCTTCTAAAACTGAATATATATGACAGGTCTGGATCTGTGATTCCTGCTTTAAGAGGTGTTATTATTTAATGTGCTTTAATGTTGTTTTTTTTTAAATGTTCTCGATTGCTGAGTTTGAGATTATAGGTGCTTTGTTGGATAATATAATTCGTTGGGCCGGTAACATTAGAGGGCGAATTTCTATATTCATATTGTTGATTAATATAGTTTTGTGTTTCGATATGAGACTTCTGACTGTTTCTTTACTGTCCAGATACATGCAGATTCTTCCATTAGAAATCCTTGACAAGTATTTTATGGCTTTGAGTCCTATTATGTTCCCAACTGCTCGAGCGTATTCTTTGATGTTAATACTATCAACTGGCTGCAATATTATGTATTGTTTGATCTTCGGTTGGAGTGTACTCTTGTTTCGCAACGTTTGCGTATGAGGTTATAGGTATGGTTATATTGTTTTTTTGGGCGATATTGTTATTTTCCATCGGAATATATTAGTTTATGTCGATTTAGATAAGGTTACTAATTTCAAAAGTTTTGTTACTGTATTAGTTCTCGTCCTGCGACATAGCGATACATACAGTGTACGTATACACAAGTCGAGGTTTAAAGTAATGGTATTATGGTAACCACTGTTGTCAAATAGCACTCATTAACACTACGTATTTAAAGCACACGTCAACGGTACGAACTAGAAATAAACACGTTCTATCGCGTCGGCTGTCGAAACGAGACTCAAAATTCTTCTGTAGTCAAGTAGTGGCAGGTTCGTTTCACTTAGCAAGCCTACTACAAGGCTAGTGCAGAAAGCTCCCGTTGCAATTCTCGCGGCACTGTTGTTAATTGTTTCCAATTGTTTTAGCGTCCTTAATTTAGCCAAATTGTACACTACCCATCCATAATCATTTTTAGATCTAATTAAGGCTTTATATGTACTAATTAGGATTTTGAAGTCTGCTCCCCACTTTTTGAATGCTATTGCTTTCATGATATTAAGTTTCCTAGTGCATATTTCTTTGATTTACTTGTTGTGAGGTATCCACGTAAGTTTACTTTCAAACAGGAGTCCAAGAATTTTAACTTGGTTGACTACAGAAAGAATGTGATTTCTAAGGAACAGCCTTGGCTTATCTTGTACGATAGAACTTCTATTGGAAACTATAGCTGTTGAATTTGATTCAGAGAACTTGAAGCCAGTATTTCGGGAAAAGGTGTTGAGTTGATTTAAGGTTTCCTGTAAAATAAGTTGTGTAGTTTCAAACAGAGTCTGCAAACAGAGTGCACTTAACAGTAGCCTTAATGATGTTCGTGATTTCATTAATAGCAAGTAAGAACAACGTAGTAACACTCAGGACAGACCCTGGGGCACACCATTGCTGATTCCTATTTTGTTGAATAAGGAGCCATTTATGCGTACTTAAATAGATCGGTTCTTCAGAAAGTTTCTTGAGAAATTTAAAATATTTCCGTTAAGCATATGACTTTTAAGAATTTTGTTGGCAAAGGCTTCGCAGATGTTAGACTCCAAGCCCACAAGACTATCCAATGTAATGCGATGTTGCCTGAAACCACTTTGATGTATAGATAATATTTTATTCCTTTCGAGAAAACATTTGAGGCGTCTGTTAATAATCTTCTCCATTATTTTACATAAACAGCACGTTAAAGCGATGGGTCCGTGGCTACCTACAAGATTCCTATTTTTATCTGGTTTGGGAACTGGCACAACTATTGCTTCACTCCATTTTTGTGGGAACACATTATTAATCCAAATGCAATTATGTAGGTTTAGCAGGTACTTAAGTGCTTTGGTGGAAAGCTTTTTAATGAATATATTTGGGATCATGTCAGGCCCAGGACTGGAGCTTTTGCATCTGTTCAAAACAAACAATAGCTCCTCAAAGATAATTTTAACATTCAGTTCGGGTATAGAATCTAAAACGTTAAATTGCTTATCAAAACAATTTGCAATGTCAAACGAATTGGATATTAATTAATTTTCTGTCGTGACGATATTTTTGATGATCAAGTGTTTCGAATTTCCATTAATATGTGCTAGGTGTGTTGTAATTTAGGTTAGAAAAATAATTTATCCATGATTCTTTTTTGCTTTGTTTAATGATTCTCCTGGCAGTGGTCCGATATCTTTTGTAATTTATTTTATTAATTTCTTATGGTATTATGGCGTCTGAATGTATTTGGAGCATGTTTGTAGTTTTTAATGGCTGTTTCACAATCCGTATTTCACCATGGAACGTTCTTTTTCTGTCTCTTATTTTGAGTTCGGGGCATGGTCTGAGAAGCTGCTTCTACGATCATATCAGCGATCTTTTGAACCAGTGTATTTATGAGGTGTGCACTCGATTCATTTGGTGTATCAAGTTTGGCAATTCCATTATCTGTTAGTAGCTGAAACTGGGCCCAGTCAGCTTTATATTTCAACCTAAGTGTGTTGATATCTCCTGTACTCGTATTGTGTTCTATACTTAATAAAATCGGGAAATGATTACTATCGAAGAGATCGACGGATGCTTGCCATTCAAATAAATCAGCAATCTCAGGAGTGCAGAAAGAAAGATCGATGAAACTGATTTGCCATTTGCTGCGTTAAAGTGTGTAGGATCTTGTTTCTTTAAGAGATAGAGATCGCAGTCGGCCATTATCTTTTCGATAAGTCGGCCTCTATGGTCTATTTTGTATGATCCTCAAAGTGTGCTATGGCTGTTGAAGTCACCTAAGGTAATGAACGGTCTGGGTAGTTGGCTTAATAATTCTAATAATTCCCTCAGATTAAATTGATAGCTATTTGGAATGTATACATATATTGCAGATAGTGATCATTCTGTTTGCCAAATATAGACTCACTGCTACTGCTTCTAAATTAGTATTTAGGAACACATCAGTTTTGTATAGATAGATTTTTGCATAAATAGCAACTCCGCCACTTGCAGATGAGCAGTTATTATTATTTTTATGAACAACTTCACAATTTTTAATATTTATGTGATTTGCGTTTTTGAAATTGGTTTCCTGAATACAAACTATGTCAGCATCCTGTTCATTAATGAGCTTTTGAAGATATTTGTAGTGCGTCCATAACCCATTAATATTCCATTGAATTATTTTTGTGCTCATTAGGTGAATTTATCAAGTTCAATAGTATCCTAATGAAGGCTATCGTCCTCTTTGGACGAAGTAGGATATGGAGATGATATTTCCATTAGTTGTGATTTTTTAAGCTTGTTCATAATTCGGGAGAATCTATGTTTAATACGCCTATCTTCCAGAAGAGGATATAACTTTTCCATTAGGGTTATTAATCCGTCTGTATTTCCTGTATACTCTTCTGCTATTTCTCTTGTGGCTTGTGAACCGTGGGCTTCCTCCATAAAACTTTTAAATTGGAGAAAATTTAGATCGGACTCCGGATTATTTAGTGCGCCCTTTAGAGGAGACATTTCCTCTAATGATTTCGTTATAACCTCAGTATTCTTGGATTTCCTTTATTTTTTTTTTTGTGGTTTTAGCGATTTTTTAGGTTTCTTAATTTCTTGTATGTTTATATTGGGATCTGTTGTTGCCTGTAAGTTTGTTGTGCTTATTTCCGATCTAGCTCGTTTAAGTGGAGTACTTATGGGTTCTTTACTGATACAATTATTATGTGTACAATTTTCCTTGGGGTTATGAATTTCACTGAGGTTCTGGTTGGAGGTTCATCGAATGTTTTATTCTTATTATTGTCTGCAGTTGGGCAGTTTTTAGCAGGATGGCTGTCTTGTTTACATATAAAACATTTTAAATTGTCAGAAGAAGGGTAGATCCAGTATGTTGTATCATCGTGCTTGACTTGAATGGAATCTGAAACTTTTTGGACGTCATCGGTATGAATGTAAACTTGCCGTCTAAAACTAAGGGCGAATTTCGATTGATTGGTTTGCAACATTAATTCTTGTATGTTTGCTAGTTAGTTCTTCGGCGATGTCCTTGGTAGCCAAGAAAATACGAATTCCATTATTAGATATTCTAGAAGCAAATTGAATGTTGGTCGGATTAGTTAGGCTTCCAATTGCTTTAATGTATTTTTTAAGTTCGATCCCATCTTTAGCTTCCAAGATGATAGCCTGTTCTTTCTTCAGAGGTTATTCTGGTATTGTTGCTGTGAAGCAACACTTCGTATGATTAACTGTACTAATATGCAAAAAATATTACACACGATTTGTACAATGAAGGAATTTCCGTACAGAACTGCACCGACTGAAACACGTCCACATTCGACAACAGCCGATAAAAAAAAATCAATTTTGTTTGCATGGAAAACCACGAATTAGAAGCAGCAGCGAAGTTCAGATATGGTTTTCGTCTCCTTTATGCCAGCAGTTCTACTTCTCCATCTGCCACGTATCGTCTAAATAAGAAGCGATGCGGTAAGATCATGTTTCTTACTTGTACTCTTAAAAGAAGATCCTTATTTCAAAGAGAACAACCATAGGAACCGCGTCTCGGCTTAGTAAAATTGGTGTTGCACGGAAAAAATGTGAAATATGTAATAGTCGTGTTGTCATATGATTAAAATCGAGTTATTGTAAAAATGCTATTAGATTTAAGAAAATTATACATACACCATCGTGCCTGTCTAAGTACTTACTAAATACAGAAGAGTTTTATTCATTTAAATTTTTATTTTGCAGTACAATGTCTAATATCTCCCGCCATGGATTCAATAAATTGTCACAATTCGAATCTACACAATCGTTACTACAATATACGTGATTTTACTCGATAACAGTGAGGTTTCTCGGATTACAAATTTATAATACATAAATATTCATTTCAGAATAAATTAAAATTATCCATCATTGAAATATGTAAGAATGAATATCTTGAATCGATAATCGAATAAATAAAAATCCAAACAACTGTGTAATCTTCTTTATATGTAAATATATAAAACAATTTTTTATGCTAATTTGAGTAGTTTCATATGGAGATAATTTTTCTCAAAAATCATCTTCTTTTTACCATTATGTTATTTTCTCAAGATCATTGATGAAGTCATGTTTGTTTACTGTACAAAATAAAATGTTTTTACAATAAATATTGAATTCAAGCAACTGTAATACTCATGATTAGAACATTTAAGTTTTGTTAATAAAAGGATTTTATTTATTATAACGAATATGTATATACACATGTTATAATTGGCAATACATTGTTACGAACGCGAGCGCGAGATCCTGGATTCGGTCGAGGGCAATACTCGACCGGTGGTTTTAGGTATGGTTGGGAGAGAGAAAGAAATTCCGGACGAACCAGGGACTCTATACTGGGAGCTTCGGGGTTAGATTTATAAGGAAAATGTATGGTTTTACGAACGAACCAGGGTCTCTATACCCTGGGAGACGTTAGAAGGAGTGGACGAACCAGGAGCTTTATACCCTGGGAGCCACGTAGGTTTTTAGGAAGTTTTAGGATCTTGCTCTGTCGTAATGGTACACCTCGAGCGGTAAAGGTGTACCGGGTTCGTGAGATACCTCTAGTCTTACTGTTAATAGGGTTCAGGGTTGTATTAAATGAATAATGCAAGTGAGGATAACTACTTGAATATATTCTAGTCGATGCTCAAGTACAATGGTCAATTAACAGAACTGGTACTATTGCTAGGTTGCCTTGATGGCGAAAGTTCTATGTTGGCTTTTACGCGGCGCGTTCGTGGGAGCTACTTCTCGATTAGTCTAATGGGCACTCACTAATAAAACCGCTAAGGTAGATATGTTGCTTGATGGAGATTATAGCCCGATCTTGCTTCGAGTTTCAAAGTAACGTTGTGTCGAGAGTTTTAGAAAAACTGAGCTCTTCGAGTAAGAGCCCTTATATACTAAAAATTGAGCCCTTACAGTGGTGGGGCATTACCATATAAGGTAATGAATATTGAGCCAGGTGCTCACATATGGCATGAGTCAACCCCGTTAGAGGGGCTGTACGCTAGATGATCGGGCCAACGCTCAAGCCTCCAAACGTTTCGGTCCCATACATAAGTGATATGTAACAAGATTTTGCAAATGGACAAATTTTCTGAAATTTCAAAATTGTCATATTTTTAAACGGAATAGCATATTTTCATCATTGCGGTGTTTTAACTAATATCAAGGTGTTTCTTGATCTTGTTTTAAAACGGACCGTCGTGTCAGATACTGACTAAATTCTCCGCGTGAACTACCTTTTTAGTTCTTTTGAGGTTGCAAGGCCCAATTAATCTTCGTGGTACACGTATCTTTTAGCCGTCACTCGGCAAACTAATCTTGAGTGACTAGTTATAGATTTGTGACCGTTTGAGTTCATCGATAACGTGATTGTTCTTTTTGTAACGATTCTAAGCATGAATGAGACGATTTCTCGGAAGCTGATTTTTGCTATGATGCGTTCGATTTAACGTTTGTACGAATTGTGTCGATGTTTCCGAAGCCCGTTTCCTCATCAGCTCAGACCCTTCCGATACACGATTTGGGGTGTCATTCGATTTTCGCGTTAACTTTAGGTTCGATCGATTGGCCATAGACTTGGGGAAGGAGGATCCCATGCCCCGTTTGGGCGGAAAACTCCTCCCTCACACCCGAACGTTGTGGAGGAAGAGTTTCAGGGCACCCTGGTGGAGGGTGCCCGAGGTTTCTTCCCCAAGTCGAAGGCCGCGTTCTCTCGTTGGGGCACGCTGCGATTAAAAGTGTCCCACCTTTTTGATACACCGTAATGCATGGTGGGACAGTTTTAGTCCCACTTGGAAATATTGCAATAGCTGCATGCGCGTAGATTTATATTTCGTCTTATTTACATAAATCAGTTGGTAATACCTTCAATAAAAGTTACAAATGTATTCACTTGTGTTGGTAACATGGGTCTATTTTATTCTCTGAAATTCTGTGCCGTAAAGAGTTAATTTGCTGAGGAAAAAACGGGACTCCAGATTAGGACTCGACGAGTTACCGCGAGTGTTTAGCAGCTGTTTCATGGCTATATTGTTCCACGATTTGGCGATCGCGGAACAATATAGCTCTGCGCTGGTTAACTTCTGGCCTAGCGCTTTCGTTTCGACAAAGCACTCGATTATTTGACAACGAAATTTACCAGATGTGGAATATTCGAGGACTTTTGCGACGAAGTAACGGCTCTGCATTTGGCAACATAAAAAGAAATGGAAAAACCTGAGCTGAGCGACCGGAACATGTTTCTTAACCATAAAACTCTGAGTTCAAGATCAGTTGAAGGTCATTTTATTATGCGTCATTCTATTGGTCTCGATACGAGGTATAACATTGCAGTAACAAAAATACATAATTTTGTTTAAAAACAATATGCTAATGATTGGAATTCTGGAAAATATAATCTTGAGAAAATAATGTTTCGTACCATAATATGTTCTTTTGGTTCAAATAATTCTTGTTTCACATACACACATCATTGTGCTAGGCTAAGTACTTATCAAATATACAACAGTATTCATTGGAAAGTAGAGTTGAAAATTATTTCGATAATGTTTTAGTACTTTATTATTTACAGAAGGTCAAGTAATGTTATAAAGATAAAATATAAATATATTTGTAACTCATTAAGCATTTAACTTTATCACTCTGCATTCGTTTTTCCCGTTATTTGTTATTCGTTACTTGTACTACGCCAGAAGAGTTGGTGTGCAGCATAAAATTAATATCAATATATTTATACTATTTTCTAATATTGGACGACCCGCAGGAGACGCAGACAAATGATACTGTTATGGCTGTGTACAAAAAAAATGGTAGATACGAGACAATGCACATATTGTTTCAAATGATATTAAAAATTATACATATATTCCAAATGTTATTATTTTTATTAGATTAATAATTACAATTTTATTGACAAATTTATTAGGATTATTTCTTTATACTTTCACTCCGACAATACACATAGTAATTAATTTACCATTATCAGTAATTTCATTTAGTAACTATAAGTCCGTAACATTCAATAACTTAATTAACTCTAATAAATATATTTATAAGTATTTTAAATTGATTTTCATTATCTAATATATATTTTTTATTATTAAATTTATTTATTGGAATTATAACAATATTTCAATGATGACAATAATTGTAATAATTTTTTTAAATAGAAGGATATTATTTCTGTGTACTTTAACTAATCGAATATATAATATAATTGTCACAGAAAAGAATTGTAAAAAGTCAATGATAAAAACCATTATTTTAATTAATTTTTACAGAATACAATATTTGATTTTTCCTTAACCGTCCGATTATTCGGATAGCTACTTTAGTTGTAACTTTCTTATTGTTTGAATGATCAATGTTATACCGCATCGCCTTTTCGAAAACCGAAGAATTTCTTTTTTACATTTGAGTAATTCTGTTCCTTCAAAACATCGAAAGCTATACGTTGGCGATGAAGGGAGAAAATACCAAAATACAGTGATTCACAAAAGTTTTCGAACACTCGCTACTAAAACATTAAACAATAAAAATATGCATCTTGAATTTAAGTTACGAGATTTCGATATTTGTAAGAGTTATAAAAATTCACTGCAAAGATTCACTGAAACAGGATGACAAAAGTATTCAAACGTTTAAAAATCAACTGGATAAACAATGCTTCTATATAGAAACTGGAAACATTGATCAGTTCGGTTAATGTAGAAAAGTCGTGTAATAAGTTACATGCTTCGCCATAAACAATACTAGTTTATATAGGGTCATTCCATGCGAAGTCGGAACCCTTTCGGAGTACCATGTCGGATTTTGTTCTACTTTGAATATGTTGTAGTCTTTAGTGATATATAAACGTATCTCGAAGGATTTTTAAAAATTTTTAAAATTGTTGGTTTTACATCTGTTTGAAATATAGAGCTCACTTTTTTTCAATAAATAATAGCTGCTAAAGTTAGGAAGTTATAAAAATGAAATTTTAGGTACTTGTAGCAGACCCATGGGAGTATCAAATAAAAATTATTTCAATTAAAAAAATAATTTTTTTAACTATTTATTTTGCAATTGTTTACAACAAATGTCATTTTTTTATAGCGGGGAAATATTTAAAAATCTGAAAAAAATGGGCATATAGTCCTGTTTGTCCCCTTCACGGACCAAGTTTTAAAAATACGGACACTTTAAAATTGGCCTTATAAAAATTAATTGAATGGAACGCTGCGTCGCGTCGTGGCATGCTGGCTCGACCGGCCAAGTCGCGCAGTGCCTGCAACCGCCAAGCGGCTATACCTGCTATTGTTATACATAGGGTGTTGGACTGCTGGAAAATGTAACAGTTATTGGACACTCACTCTTTGCCAATGACACTTAGCATTATACACATTTAAGTTGTCAATATTCAATGGGATAGGATGTTCAATGTTCTAGTGGGATAGGATATGATGGGATGTGATGGGATTAGGTTCTGGTTAAGAAATAATGGTTGGATTGTACCAATGATCATCTACCGGATTAAATTGTTTGTTATAAAATTACTTACTTCATAATAGCTACAACTTTTGATTTTTCACTGTCTGAATAAATTCGGGCAGTTAAATGTGTTACTTCTTTGGTTGGAGTAAATGAATGAAAATTACGTGTTCCACAGATTGTTGTAGCCAGTTCACGTCTTTCTAGCAAGAATTCCGAATGTACCTTATATTCTTCTGTTGAGCTGAATTGCAAATGTATATTTTTAATATTGGCAGTTGCCCAATCAAATAATTTTTGTGGTGTCGTTATCTGGTCTTCCAACGGTCTTTGTAAACTAGCTCGAGCAGCAAGGCGTTTTAAAGAACCACCAATACCATCGCATGCATTTTTGCCATGCGATGTTGCAAAGTAATGCCATTCGGCGTTGATTCCAAAGTCTTCAAAATGGAAATTGAGAATTAATAAATTATATTTATTTTTGTACTGTGATGACGCTCCGTCAAGAAAAATATTTGATTTCCTTGATAGTTGTGCCATGTGTTTCCTTCAAAAATTCCACTAATTTCTTCTGGTATAAATGGACTGCAGTGCTGTCATGTTGGAGACAATCCGAAATAATTACAAAGTTTTCATGGTTTAAACAAATATCCACCTGATAATATGCAATGAATGTGTGTATTGTCGCCTGTTTGTTGGACCAATGATAATTTTGGATTTCGTCTTGGATAACGAAGGAATAATTTTCCGTAAAATCGCCGACGACAACAAATTCATCAGGTCCTACATTTCTTTAGAATATTTAAAACAGCTGCTTCGACTTCTTGCAATAAAATCGTGAATTTGCAACTTTGGTAATCGGATTTCTAATTCATCTACAAACTGTGTTGCTGTTAAAAATGTACATTTTGAATTCAACTCAACAGAAGAATATAAGGTACATTCGGAATTCTTGCTGGAAAGACGTGAACTGGATACAACAATCTGTGGAACACGTAATTTTCATTCATTTACTCCAACCAAAGAAGTAACACATTTAACTGCCCGAATTTATTCAGACAGTGAAAAATCAAAAGTTGTAGCTATTATGAAGTAAGTAATTTTATAACAAACAATTTAATCCGGTAGATGATCATTGGTACAATCCAACCATTATTTCTTAACCAGAACCTAATCCCATCACATCCCATCATATCCTATCCCACTAGAACATTGAACATCCTATCCCATTGAATATTGACAACTTAAATGTGTATAATGCTAAGTGTCATTGGCAAAGAGTGAGTGTCCAATAACTGTTACATTTTCCAGCAGTCCAACACCCTATGTATAACAATAGCAGGTATAGCCGCTTGGCGGTTGCAGGCACTGCGCGACTTGGCCGGTCGAGCCAGCATGCCACGACGCGACGCAGCGTTCCATTCAATTAATTTTTATAAGGCCAATTTTAAAGTGTCCGTATTTTTAAAACTTGGTCCGTGAAGGGGACAAACAGGACTATATGCCCATTTTTTTCAGATTTTTAAATATTTCCCCGCTATAAAAAAATGACATTTGTTGTAAACAATTGCAAAATAAATAGTTAAAAAAATTATTTTTTTAATTGAAATAATTTTTATTTGATACTCCCATGGGTCTGCTACAAGTACCTAAAATTTCATTTTTATAACTTCCTTACTTTAGCAGCTATTATTTATTGAAAAAAAGTGAGCTCTATATTTCAAACAGATGTAAAACCAACAATTTTAAAAATTTTTAAAAATCCTTCGAGATACGTTTATATATCACTAAAGACTACAACATATTCAAAGTAGAACAAAATCCGACATGGTACTCCGAAAGGTGTCCGACTTCGCATGGAATGACCCTATAGAGACAATGAATTTAAAAAAATCGTTATCGATAAGATGTAATGGAAACAAACTAAAATCAGAAATCTGTATAACACACTCGACCTGACATTACATGGTATCCAGAGTAATTTTTTTATCGACGTTTCTATTCTTTGTAATCAATGTCTCGCTAGTCGGAGAATTCAATTTTTCAAAGTCAGAGACAATCATCGTCAAAAAACTGACGAGCAGTGTAAAGATTGATTGCTGGATGTTCCCAATATTATGAAAGACTACAAAATACCTCATATCGATGGCTTACACGAACAGATTGCAGTACGAAACCATATCCCAAATAGGAGACGGATTATTACTTATAGGATAATATTGAACTAAACCAGGTAAGTACTTGACGCATCTATAGTCTTGTATATGGGTGTACTACGTCAGTGTTCTAAAAACCATCTCTGGAGTAATAAAGAGATCTAGTGAAGATTAATAATCCAGATTGTACTATTATGCACGATTATGGAAAAATTGTTTTAATATCTAACATTGAAACAGAGATTATGCAGGATATTGTTATTATTATTGCGCGATAATTTTGCAATGTGTAACAAGCATCAATTTAATTTTGAATATATTTTAAACGTTCCGATCTTTTATCGTTTGCATCTTTTTTAATAAACGTAATCAAAAAATAAACATTAATCTAAAAAATGAATTAGGAATTTAGAAACCTCAAGATTTGATTCAAGTCAAGTGACAATTCATATTCTTAAAGAAACGTATTTCTTTCTAAATGTATTCTTTATTCCGTTTAATGATTATTCTTTGTTGGATTTACACTTAGGAAATTTATTCTTGAATATTTTTTTAATATTCTAGGAAGAAGATAACAAAAAGTTGTTTTTAGACGACAAACATCGTTTTATAAGATTCCCTAATAATATTTATTTAATACTTCGAATAGATGTCAGAACATGGTAATAATAATGACTTTTCTAATCTTTTTATCAGCTGTGAAACTAAACAGTTCTAAGTAAATAACTATGTATAATGTGTAAAGGGAAAGCATAAAATATGGAATACTGAAGTACCTTAACAACTATTACTATTGTATAATTCGTAATACCGTCAATAATAGCAGCAAATGACTTATTGAAGATAGATATTTTTTTTATTATATGTATAGGGCGTTCGGCCACCCTTGGGAAAAAATTTTAATGGGAAATTCTGGAGGTCAAAATAAGACGAAAATCAAGAATGCCAATTTGTTTATTGAGACTTCGTTAAAAAATTATTAACCTTTAAAGTTTCGCCTGTAGAACTGCAATCTGCGAACAGCTGCGTACACGCGATAGTGGTTCTCGCTCAAAAAACTGTAAGGCTGTCGATGAGTCAGTAAGTAGAGTTTCCCATGCTGAGTGAGAATCACTATCGCATGCACGTAGCTGTTTTCAAGTTGCCGTTCTACAGGCGGAACTTTAAAGTTTAATAACTTTTTAACAAAATCTCAATGAATAAATTGACATTCTTGATTTTCGTCTTATTTTGACATCCAGAATCACCCATTAAAATTTTTCCCAGGGGTGGCCGAACACCCTGTATATTTGTTAATTGATATTTTATGAGTTCAAATCATGGCTAAAATACAAGAAAATCTTTAAAGAAAATCGTATAATGTATTCATTTATATTCTAAATTTAAAATTCCGCGATAATTTTGCAATACCTTGGAGAGTATGAAATGTGTAATGAAATTTTTTTTATCACACTATGAAGTTTTATAATGCAAAGGTAAATTGAAATACAGTACACATTCCAAATTTACTGCACAAATTGTTACTTTGTGCTATTAGATCAAAATTTTAAATATTCTTTGTTTTTCATTTCCACTGAGAGTTTGAAATATAATATTAAATTATTTATTTTATCAGCTTCCCTATGATATGATGTAATTTTATTTGTTCCCATCTTTTCAGTTAATTATTTATTCGTCTTAAGACGAGTTTGTTTGTTTAAACAAACTGCTATTCTAAATATGCTGCATTTCGCGAATGAAAAGTTTGATACGCCTCTATCGTTGAATACTGTGCAATTAGTAATCAAAACGGTGCCACTTATCACTCCGTTCTGCGTCCTCTTAACTACTTCTGATAGGTTCGTTGTAACTGTACACAACGCGGTTAACCACACTGTTGATTCGCTGTTTGTACGATTGCCTGCAGCGTCTACCGTGCATGCGATATTCGTGCGAGCAATTAATGGAGGAGGCCAGGTTAACGAGTCCCTTGGCGACTTGTTACCAATGTCCAGACCCACGCAGAACCTTCAATAGCCCCCAAACTTTCCAAATTTATCACCGTCAGAAAGGTTGCCAAGCGTTTTCTTCGAACGGAAAACAGCCATTGTCGTCGCCTAACGCAAACCCCTGAGTTGAAATTTCCCACTGCCAGCAGCGTAGAAACAAACGAGCAGTCAATATGTACAGTGGCGGGCATATACTTACGAACACTTGATAAAGTTAGATTCTGTTGCTAATAATAAAACATAGGAAAGGTATAAATTAATTAGTACTACGTTTTCTTAATGACATATAATAACAGTAATTACAGTCTTTCTTGCGTTTCGTCTCAAGGACATATACTTACAAACAATATATTATCGATGTCACAACATTATTTTTAATAGCAAAATTAGATTAAATATTGCGTTAACTCATATTAACTCTAATATTTTGTTGTTTTGCCATTTGCTTTAATGACTGCTGCACAATGTCTTTGCATAGATTGCATTAAACGAATACATCGATCAATGAGAATCGAATTCCATGAAGCTTCTATTACTTTGTATAATTCGTTAACATTTTTTGGCTTTTTATGTCTTATTTCCCTATCAACGTCGATCCAAAGTATCTCAACTGCTTTTTTCTCATGCAAAAATTGTTTTACAATTTTTACCGTATGCTTTGGATCATTATCAGCCTGATAAATCCAATCTACTGGTAATTTATAGTCAGCAAATGGCAATAAAATGTTCTTAACAATGTTTAAATAAACAAAACGATCCATCGTTCCTTTGATACGACAGATAGGACCTGTACCATTAGTGGTCATACAACCCCAAACAAATACGGATCCACCACCTACTTTAACAATTGATTTGGTACACTTTGTATTAAATTCCTCGCCAATACGACGTCATACATAAATTTTATCGTCAGATCCTTGACGATTGAATTTACTTTCATCGGTAAATACAACTTTGGACCATAGTTCTTCTGTCCAGTTGAGGTGGTCTTTCGTAAATTGTAGTCTCGCACGTCGATTCTTTTCAGATATCAATAGTTTGTGCCATGCCACTCTACCCATTAGATTAAATTCACGTAAACGGCGTTGCACAGTTCGAACATTGATTGGATTAACCAGATGTAGCGATATTTAATTATGAGTAACAGCGGCCTTAAAACGGTCGGCCTCAGAAAGTCGATGTATCAAATGATCTGTTCGTCTGTCTTTACGGGATTTTGGTTTACGGGGAATATTTTCTGCAATTTTTCGAAAATTAATATGTTGTATGGCTTTATGACAAGCTCCAATAGATATGCCTAATTGTTGAGAAATATTCCGATACGTTAGTCCTTGTTTTTTAAAAAGCTGTACTTGGCGTCGTTGCTCTGGCGTTATATTTTTACCTTTTATATTTTTACTTGTGATTAACGTTTCAAATCTAGTATACGTTCCGTCTAATCACACGGACAAATTAGCGAAAACTGCTTCCGAGATCAACAAGTTCAAAACAAATGATGTAAGCATTCATTGCAATAGCTGTTCCGTCCGGTCAGCTCGGGGTTTTCCGCTCGTTTATGGTGCCAGATGCGGAACCTTGACTTTGTCGAAAAAGTCTTTGAACATTCCGCATCTAGCAAATTTCATCGTAAAGCATTCAAGCGCTTTAGCTTTTCGAAAGTGCAAGGCCCGAGTTGACCGACGAAGGGCTGCATTGTTCCGCGGGTGGCACGGTCCTCTACAACGACCGTCGCCAACTCGTGGAACAATGCAGCCATAAAACGTCTGCAACGCACGTGTAGCTAGGCGTAATTCGGAGTCCCGTTTTTTCCTCGGCAAAATTAACGGGGCCTTCGACTTGGGGAGGAAACCTCGGTCACCCTCGTCCAGGGTGAGATGGGACTCTTCCTCCTCCACGATCGCGTGAGGGAGGAGTTTCCTGGCCAACGGGGCAGGAAAATCGATCCTCCTCCCCCAAGTCGATGGCCAATCGATAAACGGAAAAAGTCAACGCGAATCGGTTGACAAACCACCGCAATCGCGTTTCGGAGGGGGTTCGAGCCGAGGAGGAAACGGACTCCGGACACTTCGTCTCTCGTCGCCGAAAACACAGAGAAAACGGTCGAAATCTCTAACTCGTCGCCGAAAACTCAGCTCAAGCGATTCGTGAGCAACAAAGGTCGAAATCTTTAACTCGTCGCTGAATGTTCAAAGACAACGTTTCAAAATCTGCAGTTCCATCGTTTCGGGAACACTCGTCATTCGATCTTCGAAGAAATCGCAGCTTAGAAAGTTCAATCGTCTCGTGAACCATTCGTTGTTCGAACATCATTTCGGGAAATCTTCAGCTCAAGCGGTTCGTGAGCAACAACTCGTGATTCGACATCAAAGAAAACATTCGGATTTCGATTCGAAACAATCCGGCAATTCAATAGTCGCTCAAGATTAATTTGGCGAGCGACGGCTAGGAACCCGCGTACCACGAGGGTTAAGGGGGCCTTACAACCCCTCAGAGTTTAAAAGAAAACTCACGCGATTACCTGGCCAGTACCGCCGCGACGGTACGATTCAATAGCGTTCGTAAGTATGTGTCCGCAGCACGTTCGAAGAGTTAAGACAAAGTGTTATTCACCGTCTATAATAATAAAGTTATGTAAGGGATACAACAGAGAATAATAGTATCTACCTCAACATATAATAAAAATAGAGCGATTGAAGTAACAAAGCTTTTTATACCAAAATAAAACCAATGAAAGTGTAATTATTAGCATGTTCGTAAGTACATGCCCGCCACTGTATGTATACACTCTCACAAGTTGAATATAATTTTCTCCACTTACAGTTGCAATTTTGAAAAATAGAATGGTTATTAGTTACGCACACATAAACTAATATAACGAAAGTATATTAACACCTTTATTAACTGAAATATATGTATAATGTGTGATGTCCATCGTCGTCTGTTTTCGGACGTCTCCGCTCATTTGATATATTGGGTTGTTCGCAAAGTAATTTCGTTTTTCTTCTTCGTGAAAAGGAACGATTTTCTTATAATATATAAATATTTTATTGAATTATATACTGGTCATTTTGATTCAACACTTTTTGCCATCTTCCTGGTAGTAGCATGATCTTTATTTATAAAAAAACTAATGCAAGTGATTTTTGACATCGCCACTTTATGTAAATGTTCTACCGTTTAAGAAATTGTTTAAAGGCCGGAACAAGTAATAATTCGATGGTGCCAGATTTGGCGTGTATGATGGGTGTGGTAGCACATCCCAATCCAAATTGTAATAGCTTCTGACGAGTTACTAAACTTGTGTGAGGTCTGGCATTATTATGGTAGAACCCAAATGTCAAGGTTTGAAATGAAAGCAAGTCGTTTCATGTAATCACAAACGGTCTAATTCGAAAAATATGACCTCTTAACGATTTCTCGTGTTGTTATACGTCGGTTTGTTTCAACTAATACCTTCATTTCGCCTACGTCGGCTTTAACTAGCCTTCCAAAACGTGGGCCACTTTCGATATCAAAATTGCAGGAACGAAATTTTGCGATCGAGTTTTGGCACTACCATTCTGTTAAAACATCTCCGTACATGTCACACAATTTTATTCTTGCTTGAACAGCATGTTTACCTTTCTGGTAACAAACGCGCAAAATATGTTGAAAATGCAGCTTCTGATTTTCCATATTTAACGAGACACCAAAGAAATACAATTGCACAGAAACAAACAACATTTTTGACAAACAAGCCTCGAAGTGTCAGCTGTGAAAATATATAATGAAACTACGGTTTAGAATAAAGTTGGCTGGTTAAAAATACAATTAACATCTCTGTTGGCAAGAAAACGAAACTACTTTCTGAACAACTCAATACATACTAACGATTTAAGTGAGTTTCATATACTACATCTTAGATAGTGGCTCGTGAATGTATTCGAACGCTCGTTGTTAAAACTTTAAATAATAAAACTACACATGTCAGATTTAAATTTTGAAAGTAATGTTGTAAACTACTGTGAAGGCTTGCTGTATGGAAGAAGTGTGTAAGCGAGATAACAGGAGGGGAAAAAAGGAAAGGAAAGGAGAGTGTTTCGTTCTGGGCCTGCTAGTGAACCCACCAGTAATGGTCAGTTAAGGAGTGCATATCTAGTAGAGATCCCCATTTCACGTGTATCTAAAATACACGTGTACAGGTGTAGTTAATATATTTGTGATTTAATGCGTATATTTCTTAATAAACGGGTTCACGTGTATTGAAATGCACAAATCATAATATACATATGTGTACCCGTGTACTGAATTTCGCAAGTACGGAAATATGTATAAGATTCACGAATATTAACATATCTATATTTTATTTCTTAAGTAGGGTGAATGTGTGTGAATGAAGGAGGGGATGAAGAGGTAAATAACTACAACTAGTGTCTTATGTCGATAACGACAAAATGTAACTAATAAAGGAGGTATAATAAAAAAAAATGTTTAACTAAGTATTCCAATGTTTAGATTTTAAGTAAATAATTTGTGATACAGATATAATTTAATACGTTGAAGATGAAAATAAGAGATATTATGATTTTGGTGAAAAAAGTTTAATCGTTTATTAGTCGTTTATTTTGGTGTAGGAAAACTAAGGTGTTTGCATTTTTTGGGAATAAACTGTTCCTTTGTTTTGTTGTAATACCATCAGTGGCATATGGGACACACCATTCCGACATGGAGTGATTAAATATTTTTTGGCAAGTTTGGCGATTACAGAGTATTTGCCTTAGTCTTCCACCATTCAAATGGATCTAACAAAGTCAAATCATAACTGTGGCTCAGCCAAATATGTTTCAAATTCAACATTTATAATGTCACCACTGCAAACAGCATAATTTCTTGAAATAACGAGAATGAAGAATAATAAAATGTCTTTTAAATATTCTAAAGCCGTTACAAGTTATGACTAGCAAAGGCCATTGCTGCTAAACCAAAGGTCTGTTGTATGCCAGTATGTATCACTATGTTTACGAAGTATGCCTCATCATGTTTACGCGCACACAAAACTCCAAAACATCCCAAATTTCTTTCCTTAGTTTATCTTGACTCACACCGAACCTTGGCCGCTGAATCATTTTTGGAAGCTCTCTCTGTCTCGCCCTTTTCTCTCCCTACTTTTCCCTCTTTTCCAGTTATGTATGTACAGTGGCGTGCAGAAGTTCCCGACCAGATGGTTTTTGCAATTTTTCTTCCAAAAGAAAAGCGTCAAGAAATTTTTATTACTATCATATATAAGGGCATATTACGTGAAAGGATACTACAAAACAAATCGGCGCTATTTATTTTTGTTAGGTGTTTATTTGCAGAATAAGTAAATTAACGTGTTCAAAAGTTCCCGGCCAGTTTCGATTTATGTACAGACTCAGGTCTGCAAAGGTCAGTAAGTGTTTACATTCAAATAATATTGTGTAGTATTATTACTTCAGTTGACAAACAGTCGCTGAAACGTAAACATGGTTCGAAATACATCTGTCGAAGTACGTACAATTGTGATAGAGTTGTCATTAAAGGGAAAGTCGTCTCGCGAAATTGCTTCAACATTGTCTATCGGGAAAAGTACAGTGAACGATATAATCAACAGATATCGTGCAGGGAATGGCGTAAAAGATCGACTGCGAAGTGGAAGGCCCCGAAAGACCACCAAAAGAATTGATAGGATCATAAAACGTAAATCAGTTGCGGACTCAAAGAAGACAGCTAGCGATATTGCAGCAGAACTACAAGAGGAAAATGTTGCTAATATTAGTCGATGTACGGTATCAAGACGACTACATGATGTAGGACTCTTTGGCAGAGTTAGTGTTAAAAAACCACTAATCAATAAGAAAAATAAAGTAGCCCGATTAAAGTTTGCTGAAAAGTATTGTAACTGGACTGTTGAAAATTGGAAAGCTGTTCTTTTTTCGGATGAATCTAAATTTAATCTATGCGGCAGCGATGGAAGACAATATGTACGACGTCCAGTTGGCACAAGAAATGATTCCAGGTACCAAACACCAACTGTTAAACGTAGCGGAGGAAACATTATAGTATGGGGAGCTTTCTCTGTTCAAGGACTTGGTCCTCTTACAAAAATTGAGGGTATTATGAACGGTGTCATGTATAGACAGATTTTAAAAACTCATATGCTACCATATGCTGAAAGAAAAATGCCTGAAAATTGGATCTTTCAGCATGATAACGAACCCAAACATGCATCTAAAATCGTAAAATGGTGGTTGTCTACAAATAAAGTATAAGTTTTAGACTGGCCTTCTCAATCTGCCGACTTAAATCCAATTGAGCATCTTTGGGGAGAGATGAAACGTCGAATGAAAAATCATAGAAGTTCTAATAAGAAACAATTTTTTCAAAATTTAATAGAAGAATGGAACAAAATACCACACGACTACATTACTCGGTTAATTGAATCCATGCCTCATCGCTGTGCTGTTGTTATTGCTACAAAAGGCATAGCTACGAAATATTAGTCATAATATGTTAAATAATGTATCGCTAAACTGTTTTTTTTATTAAACACACTGGCCGGCAACTTATGAACACGTTAATTTACTTATTCTGCAAATAAACACCTAAGAACAATAAATAGCGCCGATTTGTTTTGTAGTATTTTTTCACGTAATATGCCCTTATATATGATAGTAATAAAAATTTCTCAACGCTTTTCTTTTGAAGGAAAAATCGCGAAAACCATCTGGCCGGGAACTTTTGCACGCCACTGTATATCCTGCACTTTTCCCAAAACAGGCCCTCTGATTCTGACTCTCGCAATACACGAACGCGCAAGCCTTTAGTCTAAGACTACGAATAGTCAAATTGTATTTGTACGCCGTTAACCTAGTATTCCGACAGTTAATAAAGTACTATTAAGAGGAATACAACAGGTCTAAACTTTTATATTTCTTGAAAAACGAAATAATAAGATAATTAATCTATTTCGTATTTAATTTATCCCTTTGCTGACGGGGCGGGAAGTGTCGCCCACTACTATGAAACATTATATATCATGTTTGAAGCGAATACGATAGTACAACTTATTTACATCTTATACATATATATTAATATTTAATGAAGTAGAGATCTTTTACTTGTAGCTTTACTAGCTTTCAAGTTATGTTAAAGTTGTTAGAATTCAATGTTTTGACTGTTTATTTTACTAATAGCGCCGCCTTTGTTTAGCAGTGGCTCCTGAATGCAGTGGTTTCCGTAATCAACGAAGTGTCATTCGCATGCTTTACCCGATTATACATTCATCTGTGAACATTGTGGTTGTTCGTGTATTTAAACGTCTTGATTCAACGTTTGAAGCGATTCAAATGAATTCAAGCGGCGAGCAACTTTGTGTAACTTTGAAGTTCATTCCCTTGAAAACGTTCACGCAGGAAATGTAAACAGCTGCCCGCGAGTGACGCGTGATTAGATCAGGGTCTAATCAAACTTAATGCCTAGATCCTTAAATAATAGGAAAAAAGCTAATTTTCTAAACAAAGAGTGCTTATCCTCAATATTAATATCATATTATTAATTAAATATTATTATATAATAATGTAAATAAGGAGGCAAATGATAGTAAAAATTAAGGTATGGAAAACTATATTTCTATATTTAGTTTAATCATTTATTACCATATACAATTTATACTGATTCTGTATTTGAATTGTTAGAATTTAAATTAATTATAATATAAATAATTCAGTTAATGCATCAATATTGTAATCCAAAAATTTGTAGTCAATCACATAAACAACATGTTTAACACATTTTCTCCAGTTTTCAACCGTAACATGTTCTAATGATTCGTGAAATAAATTTTGTACATCTCGATTGGTATTAATATGACGTTCAGCAGCCATTTATCTCCAGCCGTGGCGTCGACCACATGAACTTTTTGTTTATATTTTCTGCCAATTCTCGTTTAACCCGTTCCGTTTCAACATCGTGAAACTGTTTTGAAGACTTCTCTCAATCGCCTTCTCAACTGTCATAACTACAGTCCGCAGCAATATTATAAGACACTAAATAAAACCATACCAATTCGTGTTTTAAGAAACAATTTCTTCTTTTTGTGTAGGGTACGTTACTGTTTATTTCATTAACGCAGTATTATAATTAATATTTATAAGAATTCTAAAGCTACACGAAAACATAGTGAGTACAAAAAATAATCGCATATCTAGCTTTTTTGTAATAAATTTTGTTAAAGAAAAAAAAATAATGCTAAACCAACTTTTATTTGATGAACTAACAACAATAAGAGCAATATACTATAACAAAATTCTATAAATCATGAAAATAAAATAAACAAAAAAGTATTCGTATAGTAGAAATTTTAAAGAAAATCAAAATAATAAATCATGTTTTACTTACTAAATTGATAAATCGTTATTTTATTCAAGTATTAAGAAGTGTTTGAGTTTATGTTGCCGTCGGCAAGGAACAACGCCATTTTTTAAAACGTCTTTTCGTCCTAATTTGGAACGACTGGAAAGTATCAGTTTACTGTCGCTTAGGAAAAACTGTCTAACCGTACCCTCTCGATGGCCCTTAACACGTCGTATGCCTGCACAAGACGAAGAGTCAAATTTAATGGGCGGGTTTCCTAACACAAAGAACTGCAATGTGCAAGATCTCCATGAGTCAGTAAAGAAGTTTCTGAGTCAGAAACCGCCCTGAATTTTCATTGGCGTTTCGTCTACTCCCACATGCAAACATACCCTTCCAAAATTGTTTTTCTCTTTTAATTTTCAAGTATACAGGGTGTTCGGCCACCTCTAGCAAAAATTTTAATGAGCGATAGTAGAGGCCAAAATAAGACGAAAATCAAGAATACTAATTTGTTGATGGAGGCTTCGTTGCAAAGTTATTAACATTTAAAGTTCCGCCTGTAGAATGACAATCCGCTGAACAGCTGGTTCGCGCGGACGGTTGCGGCAGGCGAGTGCTAGTGGTTCTCACGCAGCATGAAAAATTCTGATTACCGACATTATCGACAGCCTTAGATTTTTGTCCACTTATGGGAATGCGAACACCTTACGTTGAATAAGATTCAACCTGTCTTATGAAAATCCAGAAGGGCATATCAAAACTCGTCCGACGAGATTTTCACAGAGAAAGGGTGAATGCCAGTTCCAATACACAATGTTGTGAACAAAAATCACCCACATGCGATTATACACGCCCCACGATTGTCCACAGTGTCCACAAGTATCCACAAATAATCCTTTCAGGCACTAACCACTATGCAATTAAATAAACACGTACCGCGATTATGTTATTCGTAAATGTCTACGTGTACTTACGTGTATCACGATTCTTCCGAGTTACTTACGAATAAAACTGTTATTAATTTTTCAAATACACTTCAATTTAAAAATGTAAAAAGGAATCGCAGGATAAATGAAATTTTCGCATCGATTTACGTTCACGGCGAAGAATGTAACAATACTAGCAGCTGACTGTGCCATCGACCGACGAGGTTCAGAGAAACATATGCCGAACAGGCCCCGATTCTACGTCACTCGCCTCGCTTATCTCTCTCACACACAGCGGAGACAAAGGGCAGCATCGGCACGTGTTCGGCCAGCTAGTCAGTCGGAAAACAGTATCAGTCAAGCTAGTTCACGCGACACATTTCAGTTATGTATTAAGTAGCATGTAAGAAATACAGTGATATAAACAATCAGCGAATACTTATTAAATTCCTGTTTACATTTTTAAATTGAAGTGTATTTGAAAAATTAATAACCGTTTTATTCGTAAGTAACTCGGAAGAATCGTGATACACGTACTTACACGTAGACATTCACGAATAACATAATCGCGGTACGTGTTTATTTAATTGCATAGTGGTTAGTGCCTGAAAGGATTATTTGTGGATACTTGTGGACACTGTGGACAATCGTGGGGCGTGTATAATCGCATGTGGGTGATTTTTGTTCACAACATTGTGTATTGGAACTGGCATTCACCCTTTCTCTGTGAAAATCTCGTCGGACGAGTTTTGATATGCCCTTCTGGATTTTCATAAGACAGGTTGAATCTTATTCAACGTAAGGTGTTCGCATTCCCATAAGTGGACAAAAATCTAAGGCTGTCGATAATGTCGGTAATCAGAATTTTTCATGCTGCGTGAGAACCACTAGCACTCGCCTGCCGCAACCGTCCGCGCGAACCAGCTGTTCAGCGGATTGTCATTCTACAGGCGGAACTTTAAATGTTAATAACTTTGCAACGAAGCCTCCATCAACTAATTAGTATACTTGATTTTCGTCTTATTTTGGCCTCTACTATCGCTCATTAAAATTTTTGCAAGAGGTGGCCGAACACCCTGTATTTACAATCTATTACAAAAATAACTAGAAGCAAAATTTTGTCGTTACTTAAACTTAATATAAAGATATTTCACCCACTGGCTCATATCTTTCTTGGGTTTCGTATAACTAATATAATTACTATAAAAGTCTTATCACATTTTGATTTTGAAATCAAGATTGTTTAGAAGGATAATATTGCTCTTGATAGTTAAAATTAAGCCAGAGCTAAAGCCGAATTGATTAGGCCTTCAAACGATCAAAAAAGAAATAGTAGTTGAACTTCGAGCACTTAAAAATTATTTTCATTTGTAGACACAGTCCAAGTTAAATCGTTTCATTGTACCAGTTATGAGTAAGAAATATTATTATTTTTTTTTCTGCAAATATTGAATTTGCTGTACATCCTAGCTTCATGAACTTTGGAAGTTGAAGAATAAATTTAATTTAATTTATTCCCCATAAAAATGTATTTATTATTAAATATTAACGGCTGGACAACCTTCGGTGTGAATATTGAAAATGGCAAGAAACATTAGAATAGAGAGTGAATTTTTAAATGTAGGACATTGTAAGTTGCTTTGAGATATTATTAAGTACGGTTCCCGTCATGTAAACGACGCTTAAAGGAGATAAATGACTCTTCTACAAAGTTTAATTCATCATAATACGCACTGACGTTTAGTATACTGTTAAACTTGCCATAAATAGTTTGATGAGACTTAATATATAACATGGAACATTTTCTGGAGTATACAACTGAAGTATAGAATTTAAT
Source organism: Colletes gigas (assembly GCF_013123115.1). Lineage (NCBI taxonomy): Eukaryota > Metazoa > Arthropoda > Insecta > Hymenoptera > Colletidae > Colletes > Colletes gigas. The sequence goes on along the minus strand of NW_025106685.1, from coordinate 290,717 downwards.
TAAACAGAATTTGGAAACAATGCGTACGACTGTCTAGTGCCCCATATTTGGATTAATGGTAGGAACTAGTTGTACCCTTGTTTAACGAAATTAGGTAATCATTAATTAGCTTAGAGTTTTCGATTATTTAAAAAACGATTTTAAGAAACCTGTTTCATATTTCCTAAAAAGCTACTATGTCACGTCTAACGCAGATATTGTATGATATACAATATGTAATAGTATTCTGAATAAAAGTTGTGATTTAAAAAAAATTCTGTATGTTTTATAAATGTAGAAAATCATTTAAAAATAACATATTTTCAAAAAATTGACATCTTCTAATATAAATATCTTTGATTATTTTCGTGAACAAATTCTTCAAACTAGTGTATAAAATAAAAAGTAAATACTAGAAATAACAAAAATAAAAGAAATAAATGGTCAGAAATAATTTATATTCCTTCATAGTGTCTCAGTGCAATTTCAGAATGAAATTTTCAAAATGAAATTACAGTGAGATACTAAGAACCAGTATATGTATATTCTTCCTGACCATTTATTTCTATTAATTAAGTTACGTTCTCAGATGTATGACAACTAATAGACTAAAAGACAAATCTATTTTTGTTATACAGGTTATTTCACCTAACTTGACCACCTTAAATATATCGCTTATTTTGTATGATAGAAAAAAAAGTCAAGGGGAGAAAGTATTCTGTTCGAAGGCGCCAATACGGTGATGGATCGAATTTTTTTTTCAAGGTCATTTTTTTCGAGATTTCAAGGTCATCGTATTTTTTTTAAATGGGACCACATATTTTCGCTACAACAGTCTTATAGCTTATAAAAAGACGAATCCAACGATGTGCGATATGTTGACCTTCACGTGACCTTTAGCGAAGGAATTATGAAATGTTTGTCAGTAACTGCAGTACGCGTTCGGAGACGGTAAATGAAGGAATTTCAATTTCATTGAAACAGTGTACCGTGTAATTGTTTCTGGTGCTTATAAATAGATATTCATATTCTCCTTTCAACGGTTGAAGTATGTTTACAAGCATTATTATTGTAAGAGGGGAATGACCGAAGCGGGTCAATAGCGCGTTGTCAAAAAGCCGCGACGTACACAACAAGTTGCGGTATCGATAGCAGTGTAATAAGATTCTCCATCATGTACACTACAGCAGAAAAAGTGGAAATGATTTTATGATCGCCGGATCTTACGCCACTTGATTTCTTTCTGTGGGGGCACCTAAAAAATACAGTTTACAATGATATTCCCACAACAGCAGAAAACATGCGACAAAGGATTCTACATGCATGTAGATCAATTACTATAGAACAACTGAAAAATGTTCAGCAAGAATTTATTTACCGCCTCCAAAAATGTATCCAGGTTCATGGTGCACATTTTGAACACCTTCTAAAATAAACATTTAATTTAAGACTGTTTCAATGAAATTGAAATTCCTTCATTTACCGTCTCCGAACGCGTACTGAAGTTACTGACAAACATTTCATAATTCCTTCGCTAAAGGTCACGTGAAGGTCAACATATCGCACATCGTTGGATTCGTCTTTTTATAAGCTATAAGACTGTTGTAGCGAAAATATGTGGTCCCATTTAAAAAAAATACGATGACCTTGAAATCTCGAAAAAAATGACCTTGAAAAAAAAATTCGATCCATCACCGTATTGGCGCCTTCGAACAGAATACTTTCTCCCCTTGACATTTTTTTCTATCTTACAAAATAAGCGATATATTTAAGGTGGTCAAGTTAGGTGAAATACCCTGTATAAATACTTTTTCGATACTGCTTAACAACAGAAATTTGAATTTTGAAGATGGGAATTTACAAACGTCACATTCTATTTGAGCAAACGATTGCTATTATAAAGACTCGCAAGAAATTAACTGTTAAGAAGATGGTAACGATGAAATTCTTCAATTTTACTAATTCATAAGGAATATCTACTAATGTAAAACAAGATTTAAAAAAGCTCAATATTACTTCGCAACGTCTCAAGTGCGTACTAACATATTAATTATTTTACAAGCAATAATATTTTCTTTGTATAATTTTTATTTTGTTTTTCCTTGCATACTGCCCTTACTCCTATTTGCACTAAAGGGTTTTTCCTGTCAATAAATGAATAATAATAATAATATACATCTAAGATATCCCAGTGTTGTATCACGAGTAAAAATTCTCGTAACAGATCCATTTCAGAGTTTAGAACACGTTGTATCCGTACTAAGGAGTACAGTTTTCTCCATACACGAGAAGTCACCCGTTCTTAAAGTTCACGAACTCCGATCCCCTCGCACAGTTTATCAATCGAGCGATAAAACAAGATCGAACTGCTCATGTTAGGGATCGTCATCGATCACTTTGCCCGGGAATCCGAGAACTTCGTCCAAGGAAGACACTAAACGTTATCACGTGTCCCAATTTCCGAAGTCACTCGGTCGTGCATATAACACCGCGTATGCCCGAGTAGCAATCAATTTGTTTGAATATTTTCGTTCGCCTCAACAAGCAACGGGCAGATGCTATAATCGTTACCCCGACCCACAGGACATCTATTTTCTGCGTCCCTCGACTTCCCACCGTAATTTTTTTTTCGTCGTGGAAGTGTGGCCGACACACTAACGACACGGCTTCGTTTACCGCGGTTTAAAAACCAACGTTGATCCAAAGGCAAGGTGTCCTTAAATTAAACGATCAAAAGATAAACAGTGTTCTATAAATAAAAATAAAATTAAAATGTTATGCAAACAAAGTTCAAAAACAGTTTTGTTTAAAAAATACAACAAAGCTTTGAATATTAGAAAAGTAGTAATTGCAATGGACGTAGGAAAATTGTATATGAAATAGGTCCTAAAGTTTAATAATGAAGTTTATGAAACTTAATCACTTGGATGTTCAACGTGATTATACTATAAAACACTATACAGGGTGTTCACGCTATTATTAGCTAACGATTTTTTCGAAAACTATTGTGATTAGAAAAAAATGAGAGGAGAAAAGTTTTATAGTTTTTTATGATGAATAGGACAGTATTACAAGGTATTCGGCCACCTCTGGGAAAAAATTATAATGGGAAATTCTAGAGACCAAAATAAGACGAAAATCAAGGATAATAATTTGTTGATTGAGACTTCGTTAAAAAGTTATAGAAATATTTTCGGCCACACAGTATATTTTCGTTAAAGAATTTTTTTTTCGAAAGTGCAAAGGATTTCGGAGGTATATTTACTCACTAAAAATGATTGTAATTGACCCCTACAATCGAAAATAATTTTTCCAGAATGATTTGAAATTATTTTTCCCTAAGCACCTACCTACCCTACCCTCTTGACGATTTTTCTTAAAAATTCGTTTTTGATTTTTAATCATTTTGTTTGACGTTCTACGGAAATTTTGTCTAATACTTTTTTGTAGGTACCCATGAGCTGTACTTCAGAAAAAAGTTTCATTGAAATATATTCAGTATTGTAAGAGTTATAGCTTTTTGAATATTGAACCATTTTTATGGAGTTTTTCTCACTTTACGGAGTTAAGGAGTAACTTTCCGTCTATTTTTGAAATTTATACATATTCTTGACTAAATTACGCGTCGTTTGCATTTTGAAACCTTAAAATGGTCCATTCCGTTCACAAGTTATAATGTTTTGAAGATATGCATGAAATTTCGGGGAACAATTATATTTTCAGTAAGAAATTTTTTTCTCGAAAGTGAGTAGAATTTTGGGGGTATGTCTATTGGACAAAAATGATTGTAATTAACCCCTACAACTAAACATATTTTTTTTAGAACGATTTAAAATTTTTTAATTTATTTTTGTAATCACTTTTTAACGAAACCTCAATCAACAAATTTATATTCTTGATTTTCGTCTTATTTTGGCCTCTAGAATCTTCCATTAAAATTTTTCCCAGGAGTGGCCAAACACCCTGCATATCAATTTTGCATATTTACATTCTTTTGCGAGAAACGAAGGTGACCTTAAATTTTTTTAATGGAATGCCATACATTTTTTTATGTCATATGAAAGTATGTGTCAAGACGAGTTCATTCATGTATTGTATGGTAACCTTCGAGGTCATAGAAGATCGGGAATAAATGAAGCGACTGAGTATTTTGTTGTCATTTAGTATCAGAGTGTTTACAGCTGTTTCTATTTCTGTTGAGCAGTGTCATTTGTACGTTGTAAAATGTTTAGTGATATCCTATGTGAAGTAATGTCTCGTTATTCTGTTGAAAGAGCAGATATGGTTCGTATTTATTATGAATACATTCAGATGAAAATACATTTGTTTTGGTTGCAAAATGTTTAAAAAAAAACAGTATCTTTAAAAAATAAGTGTCATAATCGGAAATTTCTTATTTTTAATAATGCAAAGCTACATGTTATTTTACACTTTCAAGAAAATCTAAAAGTTTCAATAAGAAAAGTAGCTTCTGCAAGAAGTATTTACGTGGGATCTGTTTATAAAACTTTAAAAGCACATAAGTTCAAGCCTTTTAAATATTGTACAGTACAAGGATTACAAGAAAGAGATTTTCCGCGAGAACTTTTACAAAAAAATTCTTTAGACTGACGAATCGAATTTCGACATAAATGCATAATGCACACATGTGGTGTACTGAAAACTATGTTACTAACAAGGAACCATCGCGAACGGTCCGGCTTCGATTTTGATGAAACTTTGTACACTTATAAAGCAGCCAAAACTAATCGACACGTATTTTTTTTTAGCTGTGGTAACTCGAGTTTAAGGGGTGAAACCACCCCTTGAAGTTTTGGCTTGAAACGGCTATCTCGAAAACGGAAAGACATACAAAAAATTGTTAATGGGCGAGGTTGATGGTTTCTTATGTACAATAACATGGTGTTAAAAATTTAAAAAAATACAATTTGTTTATAACAAAAAAAAATTTATTAACTTAATTTTTCATTTTATTGAAATTTTCATGATGACAAAAAATGACGAGCATTTTATTCCAAATCCATTGGTATGCGATTTTTTAAAATTGCCTCTTACAGTTTTGCAGATTTTGATGATTTACATCTTGCACGCACATCCATTATGGTAGTAGCCGTTCTAACTTTGATTTTAATGAAGCACTGTAGGCTTGCACTAAATTATACAGTAACAAGTAACAAGTAACAATAACAGTAACAAGTTTCTTAACAGGAATGGAAAGATTTTTTTTTATGCCCACCTATGACATTGTGGCAAAGGGGGAGCCAATTAATAAATTATAAATACACACAGTGTGTATACCAGGAGATAAAGATACACTTATTATTCTCATGATGTACTTGCTTTAAAATACAAATTGAATAAATAAATATTGTCATTTCTGCGGCTCGCCTATCATGCAGTTTACGCACGTTATCTAAATCTTCACTGTTGTGAAAGCATTCTGTGTAATTTGTATAATAAAAATACGTGTCAAATGAGATTAGTATGTGCATCTGTATCTCTGTTGTTATTAACATTCTTTAAAATCGAGACGGTTTTTGTAATAAACATGATAAAATGGGTATATTGAAATGGAGTTTGTATTATACCTTTTGATAACGTGACATATCGTAAAGTTAATTAAATTGATTGCCCTTGTCATGTGAAAATAATATTTGTTGGTAGATAAGTGGGAGAACTTGGATATATATATATTGCAATTAGCTCTTTATAAGCGTGTAGAACATTGTTGGTTATCCATACAGCCGAGGTGCCGATTCTGGGCATTTAAACGTTGCACTTATCCAGCCAATCTTTTGTTGCATATATCCAGCTTTTACTGTATTCGGAAAGATGGTAAATATTAATCCTATTAATGTAATAACTTTACTGTCTGCTGCGTTTGTTGAGTGGAACCAGGGACCCACGCCAATTAATAGCGCAGAAGAAAATTTAAGGGATGTATTATTCGATTTAATTGTAAGAAGTGTCGAAGACACGGCATTCCTGGTTGAACAAGAAACGTGTGTTGAAATGGACGGGACGCCTATCGACCAAGAAAATCAGGATGCTGATTTGAACTGGTTGTGGGTAGATGAAGAGGAGGAAAATAGGACACCGAATATTCCAAACATATACGAACAAGACGTTGTATGTCATTCGAATAAGGAATACATCCCATTCGAATATAAAAGGAAAGCTGTGGCGTACTGGAACAGCGGGAAGTCGAAGCGATTAAAATTATACACCGTACGTTCCAAATTCCGGCACGTGAAATCCGAAAGAATGCTTCGTAAATGGGCTTTACAAGTTGAACAGGGTGGCATAAAAAAGGAAAAGATAAAACGTATTGCAGAGTATACATTTAATAAATTTATGGAAGCTCGGCAGTTAAGAGTAATTGTGCATGAAGTAGATCTACGGCGATGGGCTTTACAAGCGAGGGACATAGAAAATTTACAAACATTTAAAGCCGGATATACTTGGCTATATACTTTTAAAAAGATGTTTAGATTAGTGTCCAGAAAAATTACCAGATTTATAACCACAAATATGGTAAATCGAGAAGACGATATTCATTTGCAATGCAGCGCATTCGTGAATGAAGTAAAATCATATACAGGGTGTCCCGTAAATAGTGTAAGAACCGGAAATGGGGGGTAGCTGAGACGATTCTGAACAACAATTTCCTTTGCAAAAATGTCGGATGGAGCTTCGTTTTTGAATTATTAACGAAAAACACTGACCAATCACGGCGCTCGCCTTCCGCGCGCTCAGGGCCGTCCGACCTCGGAGAGCCATCGCGCCGGGTAGGTAGCAAGATACGCGTTGAAGATACATCGAGGAACGAATACAAATAATTAAAAATACTACCACTACAACTGTTACCTAATTCGTTAATTACTACGTAATTAGTACGTAAATTACTAAATGGAATTTATTAAGTATTTGTATTTGCTGTTTCCGAGAAAGAAGGAATAAAATCTCGGAATTTTTAGGAAATTAACCCTTTGCAACCGAGTGACGCTTCTCGCCAGAGTGTTTTAAAATTAAAATAAAAATTATTATCAGAAAATTAAAATAAATACGGTAAGAACCATTTGTAACCGTTTGTTATTAAAAACTGTACTGAAAAAGCAGACTGGATTTCTGCGTACCGAAACATTCCTCGAATGCAAAGGGTTAATAGAGAAATAATTGAAATTCGACTTACCCATTCATCTGAAAGTTGACCTACTGCGCTGACAATAGGGCCCGACCAATGCACCGCTGTCGGTCACAGCAAGGTCAAAAACCCCAACGAAAATCAGCTGATGGGATGGCCCGATCGCTGTACCTGCTTCTCACCCCGAAAAAACTTCACAGCACGGTCACTAACACTTTTCACTTTCACATACCGATGCGTTCCGTTGCACTCTTCTTCGATTGTTGCTCCTTCCTGGGTTGATAACGGTGCCTGGATGTTGCTCCCTCCTGAATTGTTACTCCTTCCTGAATGGTTGTTGCTCCCTGAATTGTTGCTCCTTCCTGGATTGTTGCTTCTTCGAACCTTGCTCCCTTCAGGATTGTTGTTCCTTTTCGCTGGGATAATGGGCGCGATACGTGCGGGCGGCTTTCTTCGCGTTCCCCTTGGAGTCCGCGAAAACGAAGAACGAACGATAATACTCTGCGTTTACGCGTTTTTTAATATTTTCGTTAAATATTTTTGTTGTACAATTAAATATGTTTTGTGTACAAAAATATTCACGGTGAATCATAAAAATTCGAATAGAAGCACGGTTAGCAGCAAACATTTGCGGCAGTTTTGCAGTAATAAAAAAATAACTCCGCCAGGGTCAATTAGCCGAAGAGACGTTTGGCTTTGTGCGATACACGGCAAAAGCATGGTCTGCACGTTCGCCGATCGAAGGTAATTCCGAATCGCGCGACAATAGGTTGCCTTACCTGGAACTTTTTCGGGGAGGGAAATGCAATTTGTCAGTCAAAATTTTTTACAGAACCTACGTGTTTCTGAACAGAAGCGGACGCACGCGATGGAACGCGTAAACGCAGAGTATTATCGTTCGTTCTTCGTTTTCGCGGACTCCAAGGGGAACGCGAAGAAAGCCGCCCGCACGTATCGCGCCCATTATCCCAGCGAAAAGGAACAACAATCCTGAAGGGAGCAAGGTTCGAAGAAGCAACAATTCAGGGAGCAACAACCATTCAGGAAGGAGTAACAATTCAGGAGGGAGCAACATCCAGGCACCGTTATCAACCCAGGAAGGAGCAACAATCGAAGAAGAGTGCAACGGAACGCATCGGTATGTGAAAGTGAAAAGTGTTAGTGACCGTGCTGTGAAGTTTTTTCGGGGTGAGAAGCAGGTACAGCGATCGGGCCATCCCATCAGCTGATTTTCGTTGGGGTTTTTGACCTTGCTGTGACCGACAGCGGTGCATTGGTCGGGCCCTATTGTCAGCGCAGTAGGTCAACTTTCAGATGAATGGGTAAGTCGAATTTCAATTATTTCTCTATTAACCCTTTGCATTCGAGGAATGTTTCGGTACGCAGAAATCCAGTCTGCTTTTTCAGTACAGTTTTTAATAACAAACGGTTACAAATGGTTCTTACCGTATTTATTTTAATTTTCTGATAATAATTTTTATTTTAATTTTAAAACACTCTGGCGAGAAGCGTCACTCGGTTGCAAAGGGTTAATTTCCTAAAAATTCCGAGATTTTATTCCTTCTTTCTCGGAAACAGCAAATACAAATAATTAATAAATTCCATTTAGTAATTTACGTACTAATTACGTAGTAATTAACGAATTAGGTAACAGTTGTAGTGGTAGTATTTTTAATTATTTGTATTCGTTCCTCGATGTATCCTCAACGCGTATCTTGCTACCTACCCGGCGCGATGGCTCTCCGAGGTCGGACGGCCCTGAGCGCGCGGAAGGCGAGCGCCGTGATTGGTCAGTGTTTTTCGTTAATAATTCGAAAACGAAGCCCCATCCGACATTTTTGCAAAGGAAATTGTTGTTTAGAATCGTCTCACCTACCCCCCATTTCCGGTTCTTACACTATTTACGGGACACCCTGTAGATGAAAAGCCAAATGCATTCCAGAATCCTGTTGAGTACTGCTATTCTGTTGAAAATGAGCCAACATGTCATATTTGCGGTGACGTGGCAATAATAAAATGCGCATGGTGTAAGAAATCTTTATGTTTCAAACATTTTTTCGACGAATACCACTATTGTCGGAACTATATAGAATAATTGTTATACACACTGCATATATTTATAATTTATAAATTGCTCCACCTTTGCCACGATGTCATAGGTGGGCAATAAAAATAATTAATCCTTTCGTTGCTGTTAAGAAACTTGTTACTGTTATTATTACTCGCTACTTATTACTGTATAATTTAGTGCAAGCCTACAGTGCTTCATTAAAATCAAAGTTAGAACGGCTACTACCATAATGAATGTGCGCGCAAGATGTAAATCATCAAAATCTGCAAAACTGTAAGAGGCAATTTTAAAAAATCGCATACCAATGGATTTGGAATAAAATGCTCGTCATTTTTTGTCATTATGAAAATTTCAATAAAATGAAAAATTAAGTTAATAAATTTTTTTTTGTTATAAACAAATTGTATTTTTTTAAATTTTTTAACACCATGTTATTGTACATAAGAAACCATTAACCTCGCCTATTAACAATTTTTTTGTATCTCTTTCCGTTTTCGAGATAGCCGTTTCGAGCCAAAACTTCAATGGGTGGTTTCACCCCTTAAACTCGAGTTACCGCAGCTAAAAAAAAATACGTGTCGATTATTTTTGGCTGCTTTATAAGTGTACAAAGTTTCATCAAAATCGAAGCCGGACCGTTCGCGATGGTTCCTTGTTAGTCTGAATGCTCATTGATACACTTATTTCGCATTAAAGTTGCCTTATTTCCGTAAATGGATCTAGATACTTCAAATTTAACATGTAAGTACGTAATTATTATATCATCTCTAAATCGTTGCAATGGTGTAAATACGCCTAAATATCGGTATGGGTGTTGTTATGAAGGTCTTTTAGGACGTTAATTACGAAAATGGTATCAATTTTGAAATGTAAGATGGCGACATGACATAAAATTAAAACTTTATAGAGGTGAATGAGGGCTTAAAAAGTTTTATGGAGAAACAATATCTATTTCCGAGGGAACTAAACGGTTTCCTGTACGAGCGAAGCCGCGGGCAAAAGCTATAGTCTATAAAACTGAAGCGACAATGAATGGAAATGAATAAAAATGAAAATAAAGTCATGTCAACCACCAGGAAATACTGTTTTAGTAGATGCTGCATTTTTGATTTTCACAGCAGTGTGCTCTCGGAACATCTATTAGAATATTAACCCTCTGTTAGAAAGCTTTACACTTAAACGAAAAATTAAATCCAGCAAGAGTTCTAAAACTAGAAATTGAAAAGTTAAAACTAATGGTGATAATCGATGGACTCCTATTATGAACCTACCTAATAGTAATTTTTCATAAAAAGTAATCCAATATTTGTATATAATAGTCAGATTGCAAAATATAATTTATTAAATCTCACCCATTTACCTTGGTGTCTCTGTTATAAAATCTCTTTTAAAAATAAAATATAATGATAGATTCCAATTGACTACATCGAACATCTTTCTTTCAAGGCTAATGCATAACACAGTCTCTCAAACGTATCATGGATTTATTATTCCGTGACGACCTTCCCGAGATGACTTCAGGTGCAGCACATCGACCTCAAGAACCGGTTATGATCACCACGGGGTATATCGGGGAGTGTTACGATAGTGCACCATTTTATTTCGCGTTATTATTCGGTACAACGAGGTGTATTGGATTTCTACGAATTGATGACGTTTGACGTTACGCGGTAAATGAAACCAACAGTGGATCATTTAAGGGGATATTCTAGTGTGAACCTTTGAAAAAATCGATTTCGTTTTTTGCATTTTTTTAAAGAATATAATTTGAAAAATATATCTAGGAAACCTTATGTCTGAACTCCTAAAATTAACGAAGTTATGGCTGTTTAACTGACGTGATGATCAACGCCATTGTGTTAGGGATATCAAATTTTAAAAGTGTTTTTCTCGAAACTATGTTTACCAGAACGACGTTCATGATATCTTACAATTTACTTAACCAATTGGCTTAAAATATTAAGTGCACATTCAGTATACTATATGACTATAGTCCGTACTAAAATCAACCCAAAACTTTTATCTTTTATTTTTCTTCAGGTTCCCGAAATTTAAAAAAAAACATGAAAAAATCAATAATCATATTTCAAAGTGTTGCCATTTTTTTAATTATCAACTTTTTCTGTTTATTCTAATACCAGGTATAGCGAAACTTATATTAATAAAAAATCATTCACGTTTTTCATTCTAAACAAACAAAATGGCCGCAATTATGAACTCCGTGAGACTACATTCTTTAAAAGCGTCATTTGAGAATATGCAGTGAAACCAATTTTAACTTTTTTTGCCCAAAAAATATTAAAATGTAACTAAAAAATGTATAATTAAAGCTTTTAAATTTGACTGCGAAAGGTGTTATAGTTTATTTGCAAAAATTCTTCAAGAAAGTTTTAAAAAACGTACTTCACACTAGAATACCCCCTTAATGCACTGTTTTCTGTATCAAGCAAGACCGATGCATTTGATGGAAAATAACTATTTGTGAAACGTACCGTCGCATCCGGTACTGGCTAAATTATCCGCGCGAACTACCTTTTCAGTTCTCTTGGGGTTGTAAGACCCAATCAACCGTTGTGGTACGCTTGACATTTAGCCGTCACTCGCCAAACTAATTTTAAGTAATTAATTCAAGATTTGTGATCAGTTGAGGTCAGCGATAGCTTGATTTAATAAGTCGCGATCAAAATGATGTCACTTTTCGGAACGATTCTAAGTACGATGATTTCTCGGAAGGTGATTTTGCTATAGTGTGTTAGATTTTGAAACTTTAGCTTTATCGATTGGCCATCAACTTCGGGAAGGGGGATCCATTTTCATGCCCCGTTTTGGCGGAAAACTCCTCCCTCACACCTGAACGTAGTGGAGGAAGAGTCCCAGGTCACCCTGGTCGACGGTATCCAAGGTTTCCGTCTCAAATCGAAGGCCATGTTAATTTACTGAGGAAAAAACGGAACTCCAGATTAGGACGCGACGAGTTGCCACGAGTGTTTAGCAGCTGTTTTATGGGTATATGTATTGTCCCGCGAGTTGGCGATGGTCGTTGCCGATTGGCTGACGTTTGGCTTCGAAGACCGTACCACTTGCGGAACAGTATAGCCTTTCGCTGGTCAACTCGGACCTAGCGCTTTCGTTTCGATAAAGCGCTCGATTATTTTACAACGAAATTTGCCAAATGCGGAATATTTGAGGACTTTCGCGACATAGTAACGGTTCCGCATTGTCAACTTAAAAAAGCGGAAAACCCCGAGCTGACCGAACAGAACAATTTGTGTGTCACAAACGTGGTAGACTCATCGAGGCCACTCCTTGATATACTATCTTGTACTCCATCCGACTTAAAAGTTTTCTCTGCAAACGGGATTTTTATTTTTCTTTCTTTAAGAAGTCTACAGAAATTTCACTTGTTAGACATTCTTTTTAAACCTAAAAGTGCACGTCCAGTCCATGAATCATAAACCCAACCCCACTGCGTAGGCCGTATCCACAAAGGCCTCGCAAGATCCTCCTCGAGATACAACGAGACGCCTCCCGTTTCTTTGTTTTTAATTAATCCCCGGACGTAAGTTCGTTCATTGAGGATTCTTTCTTCGACGTTCGACGGGAAGTCGATACTTGCAACGAAACACCGTAGAAAATCCCGGTTTGACGACGACCGCGACGTCACTCAAGGCCAGAGAGGGTTAATTAAATACTTAACCGGCCGCAGGAAGCCAAGGGCTCGTAAATCCCGACTTTGGCCCTTAAAGTTTCGCCAAGCATTTTCTTCGTCCCTGCGCGTCGCGGTACCTTTCATTATGGTCCTCCTCCTCCTGTGCTGCGACTCAACGTGTCTCAAGTTTCCATTTCCGGTCGACCGCTGGTAAGATTCCTGTGGCTTCGTGTATACGCGCCACGTGCTCTCCTTGAAATTCGAGGATCGTGGCGAATTCCCTTTAACCGAGCAACACGCCTTGTAAACCTCGACTCCGTAAATTCGTTTAGCGCGGCGTACGATGGCCTCTATCAATTTCGTAATGAAGAAAAGTCTCAGAAGTCAGTTTATAGCGACTTTTTAATAGATTGAAAGATAAGAATTGTTTTAAACTTTTTAACAAATACAGAGTGCTGAAGAAAAGTGTTTAAGGCTTTAGAGATTTATAGTGCTTCCAGAAAGGACTACAAAATTTTCAAATAACGTATGTTCCAAAATCCATCCTTGTGATGTACAATTAGTTATAAAAGTATACGCCTACCTCGTAACTAATATGTGTGTTACGTATTTATTCAATTGCAAAATTAAAATTACCAATTCTAATTTGCTTTAATCTATAAACCAGGTACCAGGGTATTCATATTTCGCTGAAAAATTTGTAATATATCTACTTATAATATCGCAAACTCGCTTATTCGCCATTTCACGCGTAACAATGTAATACATCAAGTACTCGAAAATTCTTTTTGGCCCAAGTATGTTCGACAATTAGGACGTTTCTTTTTATATCTTTTTTCTGAATACAGTTTATTATTTCTTTTTAGGCTTTCGCGGCCATAGTGATTACTACTAGAATTGGCTTCCGGGTTGGAGCCGCGTTCAGAAGACGAGAGAGTCCGACGTTTCGCCAGCATTGCAGCTAGCTTCATCAGGGAATCAAATAATCTCTGATACTGAAGAAAGTATCAGAGGGACCCTAACTTATACCTGTGTCCATCGTTGCGGATCAGTGCACCATCCAATAGTTTTTAATTGGGCAGCTGGCCAAGTTAGGGTCCCCTCTGATACTTTCTTCAGTATCAGAGATTATTTGATTCCCTGATGAAGCTAGCTGCAATGCTGGCGAAACGTCGGACTCTCTCGTCTTCTGAACGCGGCTCCAACCCGGAAGCCAATTCTAGTAGTTTATTATTTGCTCAACTCTCCCAGGACTAAATCTTTGTATCATCAACATTGTTAAATTCCAGGTTGTAGAATTTAGTGCAACACTTTTAAAAAACAACAGTGGTTTTTTACATATACGTTGTGAATTTGTACCAAAAAATTCTGTCTAGCTTTCAGAAAAGTTCTATGTACATATATACAGGTTGGTAAAAGAAGGGTCTAAGACTTCAATAGTTATATCTATTCATAGTTCTCCACAGCAAAATAAATATAAACACAGGAATTAGTTTAGAAGTAGGTTGACAACACGAAATTACTAATATTAACAAAGTTCATTCATTTCAAAGATGATACAAACATTCTTGTTACGGTAGATGTTAGGTATGTTTTGCTTCCATTTGAATACACATATAGTATATCATATCTACATATACGTATACATCATGGAATGGCGTAAGTTTTCAAATATTTGTTTTGTTCTTTGAATCATTTTACACAACAAGAAATCTAGAGGATTGAGGTCAGGTGATCAAGGAGGCCATTTTACTAGACCTCTTTGTCCTATCCACCTACCCTTCTTTTAAAGTTTTATTTAAGTGTTTTATCGTGTTAATAATGGGTTGTAACTAAGATAACTAGTCCCAAAACTCGGTTGTCTAAAATTCCAATTCATTCATTCCCAAAAAATTGACCCTAATATCCTGAATCAATAATATCATGAAGATTTATATCTGACTATTCATGATTATGGAAATTTGTAACCTCATCTCTTGTAAACCCAGCCTTGTCGGTGAAAAATATGTTGAAAATGAAAGTCAGGTTGTCGATACATTTTGCTGATAGCTATTGGCAAAATGCCAATTTTTCAGATAATCAGCAAATTTCAATATTGGCACGAGTAATTGTTCATGAAATGTTCGTAAAACCAATGAATTACTGATATCTGCAGTTATTTAAATCCTGCGAGAGTTGGTTTTTGGATTTTCTTCTACCATCCACAAAGCATGTTCTTTGTTATCAATGGTAAAATCAGATCGTGGTTGCCCAGAGTTTCTGCGATTTAGTAGGAAAGAATTAAATTCACATAAACGTTGATGAATCTTGTAAAATAATTTAAAAGACAGAATTTAGCGATTAAGGTACTTCTCTGAATACAAACTTTATTAGAAATTCAATAATATCACTTATCACAGTCAATACTAAACGAATACTGAAGATTTGTATTATGTTTGCATTTATAAAGTAATCTTTGTTGATATTAGTGGTACGTTATCAACCTTGATCTAATACATCTCAATCAAAACCTCTGTTTATGTTTAATGTTACCGAGAAAAGACTGTGATGTCGAACAATCGTAAATAAGAAAAGTTAGTTTTACGCTGAGTAAATTTATTGTAGGACCTATGTTCATTAAATATTTTGTATACCTTTCGGTAGCTACTATAAAGCTCCTGAAAAAGTCTTAGGTTCTTTTTCTCACCATCCCCTATAACATACTTCATACCAAATTCATAAAATTTGTGGCGACACTTCCCGCATTCGTCAATAGAGCTTCCTCACAAGTACTCGACCGGCGTCTAAAGCAGGCCCAGGACAAAATGTTCCTCTCTCCTTTCGTTTTCTTTCGTCCTGCTATCTCAATTCCATCACGTGACTAAGACCATGAATGAAACGTATCGAGAGAGAATAGGATAGAACCATACTAAACGATAACCGTAAACTCAGAATATTAACCATGAATAGAACAAAAATGTGTCTCTCGTAGATATGAAGATTCTACTACATATTAAGTAGCATGACTGCTAAAAAGGTAAGACTGGGATTTTTTTGACGAGAATTAGGTGGAGCAAATTCAGTTTTATAGGTGTCTAGCGTTCAAGTCAACTTTCAATGGTAATTTAAAGTTTCTTAGTGACTAAAAAGGTATAAATTGAAATAACGATGCTTATGACTAACAATGACGTGCTGGCGTTAATACGAGATTACGCTGCGACCGGCTGATATCTACCAGATTTATGATGCTAGACCAGATATACCAAATATGCGCTGTTATCTACAAAAGATTGTATTCGAAATTAATAGGCATCTAACAACAAAACCAAAGACGCCTTGAGGTTAAGATGGGTTAATCGCCCACTAAATCTATCGAATCTTGAAATTCTAATCCAATAGCATATTCTCGTGCTACGACTCTCAATACGGTGAGTCTTCGATGCAAGAATACACGGGGGTGGTCGAAGTCCCCGGTAGCATTGAACGGACCATGAATAATAATCAACCGATCGATCCGCATGGCGTTCCGTCATAGACGTACAATTAAACGTAGCAACGTCAGCGTTCCAATGTCTCCCGCCCCCCTCCCTTCTCCCATTAAACACGACAGGCCGGTGTTCGACTGGAGTCCGAAATCCCGTCGCGTTGTTCCAAAGCGTTAAGCCGCGTGCACGCGACTAGCCGAGAGCGTATCACTGTTGCCCTGACACGCGTGCATTGCTACAACGATGGTCTACAGTGTACACGCCGTCGTACCACGGCATGCACGCTCGTATTCTGGTATGCGTTTCACGCACCGCTCCAGAAACACCGAGTCAAGTTGGCCACCGACAGTCAGTTGACCGTGGCAAGACCCGCCCGCGTCGAGCCGGAAGATTTATAGCCTTTTGTAAGACTACGCAACGACCTGACCTAAGTGCAATTAAGAGGGAAAATGGACGTGCGTGCTGGGGTTACGACGATATTGTGCAGTTCGAGGGAAATTTATAAAGGATCGTACGTGGTCGAAAAGGTAGACGTTAACGATATATGTATATATGTACCTTATAACCACTTATTTAGAAGCTTTCATGCAAGTCGAGATAGTAGAATAGATTATAATACCGGTACCGTCCTACTCTGACTTACGTTCTCCCAACTTGCTGAATTATTATTATTCATTTATTTATTATTATTACTCATTTATTAACGGAAAACCCCCTTTAATATAAAAGGAGTAGTATGTAAGGAACAACAAAATAAAAATTATACAGAGAAAATATTATCACTTATAAAATTTTGTAAAATAATTAATATACTGCACGCTGCAAGGATAGCTTCAGTCTCTCTAAAGATTGCTCAATTGTATCTGTTTTTGTGTACATATACAGAATTAGTATGAGTAATCATTTAACTTATACAATTGTGAAAATCATATGCGGTGGCTTACAAAATAAAGTAGAATGTGATTTCTTAGATGTTTCGATGGTACGATTGAACGAGGGAATGATTAAATTACTGGTCATGAAATATAACATTTGATTAGTTTACTTACAAACATAATATTGGTGATTTTTCTTCCATCATTTAAGATTTGAAGATTTGTACTATTAAGTGAGTCACCATATTTATGCAGTGTTCGTGACACTGTTCAAAGGTAGATCAGTCACTACTCGAGAGAGTGCGCTCGGGATGACTAGAGAGGAGGGCTCGTCTGACGTGCTGAGTGCGAGAAAAGAGTAAGATGGAGAATGGTGCAGACGCTGTATAGCGGAACGTTGCCATATCATGAATCGCAACGTTGTGACTTTTTCTATTCATAAATGTAACTGTTTTTTAGTCAGTGACTCGGAATAGGCGATTCCATAACAAAAATATTTATCCTTCGATTTATGCCACCATTTATTTTCAAAGCTATTAACAATATGTTACATTTATTGTCTTATATTAATAAAAAAAGATCGATATTCTTTGAAAATCTGTTTTCTAAACCTTATAATTACATTCATGACATAAAAATAATAAATAAATTTTTATTTTGCCAATTTTAATTCAAAATAAAAACTTTAATCTTTTAAGAAAGCCATAATCAGTTTCCTTAAAGAATCGTTAGTAAAATAGAAGTTTAAAAATGCAACATTCATGTTGAAACTGACGATTAATGAATTATTAAAGTTCGTAACGCGATCTATTTTACTTAAAAGGCTTCCTAATCAAACAATATTTTTGCGAATTTTTTACAGGAAATGTGTGCGTTCAGTCGAAATTATCTGTTTACCATGTATAAATCATTTCTTGAACTTGTGAAAACAATTTTTTTTAAATATCTGTTTATTCATAACGAAGAAAATGGCGTTACTCCGAACCACGCAGCGGTATGCACGGTACGCTAGTATACGCGATAATTCAAAACCCATTTAACCGAATGTAATTTTGGTACACATATTCTTAGTAACATTCTCTATCGGTTGACGAAGCAATTTTGTTTTTTTAATTATTTCTTGAGATATCATGAAAAAACATCGTTGAAAGATCCATTTTCTATAAGCTGCTGTAAATTTTACAATTTTTTGAAATTCAAAACAATTGTACATCGATAGGGAATGTTATTGGCAATATGTATAATAAATTTCATTAAATCCGGTTGAACGGTTTTTGAGTTATCATGTACACCAGCATACCATACATGGTCTGAGATAACGCCATTTTCTCTGTTATTAATAAACATAGACATCTAACAAAAACTATTTTCAAAAGTTCAAAAAATGATTTGTATATACTAAACTTGTAGTACTGGTTGTCATAGATATGAAGTGAGTGATATTTTGTATGAGAGATGAGTGTGACACGAGTGAATGGTCTAAATAGTTTGTATACTTTATGATTGAAGAGTGAACGAAAAAGCGACGTGTGTGAAACTGGTCACTTGTAAGCGAGCATTGAGAGTGAGAAGACGTGTGAGGCAAATCATTGTTTTTGTATCGATTTCTTATAAAATAGTTTTTACCAACGTTATACAATTATAATAAATACGTTCTATTCATCCACCCACAAAAACTGGTCATTTTGACTGAACGCACACATTTCCTCTAAAAGTTTGAAAATTAATGTGTAAAACTTTCTCCTTATGATACCATAACGTTAGTAACTACCAATAAGATTCGTCGTTATGTACCTAGTCCCTTCGTCGTTGGAATGGCGATGATAGTCGTTTTGACTCTAGAAAAGAATAGCAACATGTGTTGCAAAAGATGGGACATAGCACGAGTCAGTGCTCGAATAGGATTGACTAACAAGAAATAACCGAAAATGGACAACGTCGTCGTTGCAATTGCCAACTTCTCAAGGCTCAACCTGAAGTATAATCCTAGGATACATGAAAGGTTTTTGTAAACAAATACATTAAAAGATGAGAAACTAAAGGCATAGTGTGGTTGATGTTTATCTCAACTCGACATGGGGTGACATCGTTTCTCTTAACAATGCAAATAGCATTCGTTTTAACAATCAGACTCGTGTTTGCGTGTTTAATTGCGGTGAAATTTGCAAATACATACATCAATGTACGTAGTGCTGTTTACACTATCAAGGGAAGAGCACGAATTGTCTGACTTCTGTCAGACTTGTCTGAATTGTGTGCTTTTACAGAATGATAGTAAAGAAATTCTTTTTGGTCTATGTAAAATATTAACTGTAGTTACTCAATAGTTTTTAGGATATCAAGCAAATAGTTACATACCTTAATACACAAAAAGGTTACTGTTCAGGCGTGCATCCGGGCCCCCCGACCTTGTCCCCGCGGTTTATGGCTACGGCTAGCGTGCCTTCGGTCATCGGCAACGGCAACGGTCGGACCGACGCGACGTTCGAGTCCCCGACCGATCCATTGTCACCAAAGTCATTCAAAATCAAAACCCCTAAGAGGGCAACATTTGCCGAACACGTGAGCTGCCATCAGCCACTTTACTGCTCCTTTTTTTTCTGCACTCATTGTTTTCAATCCCAGGGACCTCAGGAACTTTCCCTGTACGGAAAGTTCCTACGCCGTACACTTCCCCTCACAGTCAGAAATAGTTACACCCACTACCATCGCCAACCACCTATCAGACAAAATTCGTACACCCCCATCCACAACATTTTCCACCAATAGAAACAGATCCGAGCTTATGTAAACCATGAACATCGCCAAAAAATGTCACTTCTTCTGTGCAAAGTCAACCGAAACATACAAAATAAAAGAACACACAAAACCGTTCTCAGTGCATTATCTATACGTAACCTGCTCCAATGGCATTAATTTGTTAGACGAGCAAGCCGGGTTCGCGACTTCAGAAACTTACAATTTCTCACAATAAAGTCCGCGAGCATATCCGGTACAGTTACACTAGATCGAGTTCAATCAAACACGATATATTGTTTTTTTTACATCAGTATTTCTTGTTCACTAATACAAAAATGTACATAATGACGAATGATAGTCATCATATATGCATTTAAAATACAAGAAAATTTTCACACCTTGAACATACTACAATAAACGCTTGTCTGTCATAATTGCACTTACTAGTTTCTACTTCTTCAAGGAAAGTAACTTGATGTATGTATGTTACAAAATATTTCTCGTGAAAAATATTAGACTTTTTTGTATATTAAGATTCGTAAATTTAATTATTTGTACTTTAAAAACTGTTGAGTATCTAAAACTAATATTTTATATACATCATGAAGTATCACTATCATTCTGTACATTAAAATCAAAGGTATGATTATAAATCATTTTGTTATTAAATTATATCCTATACTTTTACATTTTTTTATACATTTGGTTATACGAGTAAGTGAATACTAGATAGCAAATAAATTTTTAATTTTTTTATAAACACAAACGTTTTCGACATTTAAATTGGTCATCCTCGAGTGTGTAGTATAACATAAATTTCATTTAAATTTAACTGTCATATCATCTTTCTTCTGGAAGAAAGGGGAATAAATCACGACTTGTTAAGTGGAAACCTGTGCAGTAAAACCTGGATTACTACAGGAAATCAAAGTGGAAAATGTCAGCAATAATTGAAATTCCTGCGATAATTTCGATAACCATTGAAAATGAATAGTAACGTTTCCAACTTTACTTATTGCTTAGCAATCATTCTATCCGCTTGTCGACATCAAGTAATAGATGATGCTCCTATGCAATAATCGTGGTTCTACATAGCTGAAAAAGTTTTTCTAAAATAAAAGTTTTAAATGTGAAAAGTAATTTAAAACTTGTTGTGAATGAAAACATGGTTTTAATAATACTAATAACTTCTTCCTCTTCCATGGCACATATTTACACGCAAGTTCAAAAAAATTAAAAATTTTAACTAAAATCTAATACACCAAAAATTATACACTTTTCTGACCATATGTTGCGATAGTACCACACTTCATGTATTTTCATCCAATTATGTAGATACTAATTAAAATTTTTTTTAAACTATACCTTTTCATGTTTATGTTCACCAATAGCAATACTTATACAGGGTGTTCGGCCACCCCTGGCAAATATTTGAATGGGAGATTCTAGAGGCCAAAATAAGACGAAAATCAAGAATACTTATTTGTTGATTGAAGCTTCGTTAAAAAGTTGTTAACGTTTAAAATTTCTCCTGTAGAACGGCAATCTGCGAACAGTTGCATATGCGTGATAGTGGTTCTCACTTACAAGGCTGTAAGGATGTCGATACGTTAGTAAGTAGAGTTTCTCATGCTGAGTGAGAACCACTACTATACAGGGAACTTTAAACGTTAACAACTTTTTAACGAAGCTTCAATCAACAAATTGATATTTTTGATTTTGGAGGTATTTGGGGCGGGTTTTTGGGGGTAAATTTGAATATTTATTACGCTTTATTAGTGTCTAAAATAATGAGTAAAATAAAAGGAGGAATATAAACTCCAAAGAAGAAGTATTCAAATATCATTTTGTAACAGTTTTCAATTATTTAAGAACTGCAATAAGTAACAAATTGCCATTATAACGACTACTATTGAAAAAAATTAGCAAATCCACAACGGGACGAAAGCTTGACGTATTTGCATTGTATAGCGCATGAAGAGCAATAAGAGTCATGTTCGCTAGTTTCGCAGAGTGAATGTCGCAAAGCTCTAGAATTTTCATTAATTTTTTAGCGAGACCACACGGGTGTGCAGGAAAACGAGCCGAGAATTTAGTTTTGTAACTCCGAATCGAGAATGCTGCTTTTACTGACCGAGAGCGTCGACGAGACTGGATGACATCATCAAGCTTGACACTGTTGAAAAATTAAATTAACCCTCACCCGGCCGTCATTTGCTCAACCTAATATGTTCCTTATATGTCAAATTGACATTATAGTAAAACATTAATGAAACGAAAATAATAGCAACTAGTTTGACTAATTGTTTAATTGAAAATAAAGAAATACACTCCGGGACAAAAAGATAGCACTTATTTTTTCGTGCGTGGTACTATTAACTATAAACTAAGAAAATAAATATTTTTATGTCAACATCTCTAATCATGCTTGTATACAGGGTGTCCCACGTAACTGTTGCTACGATTTTTCGAGCATTTCCGACGGCCTGATAGAAAGATGTACCAAACAAAAATTAATCAATTTCTGGTCAGCTACAAATTACAATATAAAAACTAGCAAAATATTTTTATTCTAAAAAAGGCAAGTTCATCTTCATTTTTTAAAATGGCATTATATGTATATTTTTTACTTCATATTATTGTAGCTCGCTCGAATGGCTTTAAACACTGTTTGTTTCTTTCCCTTTTTTGCTTTAATGCCCTTTTTCCCACAATCCACAAAATTAAATAACTTGAGAACCAACTTTGAGATTATCACGATATTCCAACCGATTTATATGAGAAGTCATGATAACTTTTGCTCCCACTTCTGCAAATGTAGCCATGGTGGACATTTGAACGATATTGCGTTCCATCACTAATGGCATTAAATATACTTGTTGGATGACCAACCTGATAACTCAATGCTGATAAGCGTATTGGAACCGCTGCGTCCAAAATAATAAGTATCAGGTAAATCCGACCACGAACAAAATATGTCCCATACAAACGTTGCAACCCCTTTTCACCCCTTCAGAGGTTGAATTTTTTAAAATGCCAAAATAGATGTTTGATTATTTATATCAAAGAGCATTAAGACCAAGTTTGAAGCAAATCCGACCACAAATAAAGTATTCCTCATACAAACGTTACAACCCCTTTTCACTCCTTCAGAGGTTGAATTACGAAGTATCCTTTCTTATTCCTTGTATACATCATAAAGGAAACCTCTGTGCAAAACTTTAGCTTTTTATATCCAAGGGCTTAGCCTGGGCGTTGATGAGTCAGTGAGTCAGGCCTTTCATTTGTATATAGATTATTTTAGGTTTGTCATTTTTTAACATTACTGATTTTGCTATTTCAAACACTTTAGAAAGAAGAACCTACTGTTACGCTACTTTTCAATCTCTTCAACATGTCAAACATTTCTACTTGCAATTTGAATTACTACTGGAAGCCATATTCATAAATTATAAATTAAATACATACTATTATACTATTGTGGCGGCTTGCTTAGACATCGGGACATCCAATGGTCGGTCGAAGAGCGTATATACAAGGTGTTCAGCTACCTTTTGGAAAAAATTTAGTGGGAGATTCTAAAAGCTAAAATAAGACGAAAATCACGAATACTAATTTCTTAATTGAGGTTTCGTTAAAAAGTTATTAACGTTTGAAGTCCCGCCTGTAGACCGGCAAAAAATTTAACCTCTGAATACCTGATGCTTGGTCTCAATGCTCATTGATACACTTATTTCGCATTAAAGTTGCCTTATTTCCGTAAATGGATCTAGAAACTTCAAATTTAACATGTAAGTACGTAATTATTATCTCATCTCTAAATCGTTGCAATGGTGTAAATACGCTTAAATATCGGTATGAGTGTCGTTATGAAGGTTTTTTGGGACGTTAATTACGAAAATGGTATCAATTTTGAAATGTAAGATGACGGCATGACATAAAATTAAAACTCTATAGAAGTGAATGGGGGCTTAAAAGGTTTTATGGAGAAACAATATCTATTTCCGAGGGAACTAAACGGTTTCCTGTGCGAGCGAAGCCGCGGGCAAATGCTAGTACATAATAATCTAAACAACCCCCCGTTCGAGGCGCAGTCCCCCGAATGCATTTCAGCCTAAACCTAACTCACCTAAACACCTCACTCGATGCGTACTCTACCTTAGACTAAATACCATCGACGCCAACGGTCTCACAATCCAAACTCACATACACTTCTTACATGAGAAAGCGATCCCTCTGCTGTCGAGTGCAGGAAGTATCACCACACTATATTGTTGCGCCGGGACGGGGTGTTTCTCGCACAACTCATTTTATCGCAGAACAAATTAACGTAACACTAGGAACACGAACTAATGAACAAGAGTAAGCTTTTTATTTAAACAGAGCACAATTTTAGTACGTCAGTTCTCTATGAGGTCTCACGTAGTTCTGATCTTTTGAATCGTTGCCGGTTCCTCTGGCAACAGGAAGGAACGGGCTCTCGCTTCCGCTCGTTCGAAGGAGCAGCTTCACATCGTTGCGGAACAGCCTTCACGTTGCCGCAACGATGCATCTTCAGTCCGTCGCAACAATATTATATATGTTATTATTATTATAATGGAAATACTGCTTCTTTGGAGTACTACTTGATAACTAACGAAGAAACGTATATCGACAACGACAACAACATATCATAAATGTGCTTGTTTACAAAATGTGTTTTTCACATTTTTGTCCGTAGTAACTGTTCAGATAATTAAGTGACGCTTGGTAGTATGTAATTCAAATAATAAAAGTCCAGCAAAATAGAGCATTGACGAAAAATTTATTCTGATAAACAGAGTTGATATGAATGAACTTCTTCTACTGTATTAAAATGTAATTATTATCTTTTGTCTAGATAATTAGGTTTTAAGCTTCAAGAAAAATTAATTTCTACAACTTTTGTTTTAAGTAACCGCTGCCAATATTCATCTAATTTTATATTGTTCATTTGTTTCAGCATTACAGTCAAATGTTTAGTGAAAACCAAAATAAAATATTCGTTTTAACCAAATAAATTGCTGTAACTCCGATACATTAGAACTGTAAGTGTTGGTTTAAATAAAGCGATTTCGTACATAGATATTGCGAACTATTCTGCACGGATGCAATATGCGTATCCGCGATCGAGATAATTATTATGGAAATATTTAAAAAACGTTGGACAGAATTGCGCGAGAAGTAGGATGCACGGTATGAAATGCTGAAAACGAGATTGGTATTAAAAACTTTACTGAAATACAGCGAGATGTGAATTACAGCTTGGAATGTAATTTTAACAACGGCCATCATTCCTACTGTTACCTTGTTTTATCAGTATGCAAACAAAGCGTGCGTTTGCAATATTTTATTTATTTATTATATCTTCGCTTGCGAAATACCGTTCGGGAACGAACAAAATTGTAGTTGAAACTATATCATTTGCTAATTATACAAAGTATGCGAGCTACAAAATCTATTTTTCAATTTTTTCATCTAACGAATGATTTACTATCTTCCAATACGTTTGCTCAATTATTGTTATTTTGGAAAGGTATTTCTATAATAAAATGGAGATTTTAATGATTTAATGATTATACTTAGTATTGTTTGAAAAATCTCATAATTAAAAAATGCATTTAAAAATCCGTGTTCATTATTAATTATAGAAGAAAATGAATTTATTCGTTATTTGATTTCCAATAAGATTTGGTAACATTTCCCCATAATAAAATTAATATTATTAATAATGCGCTCACTGAAACATACACTACAAAATTGTAATCTATTATTAATTATAAAAAAACTGAAAATACATTAAATTTTAGTTTTATTATCAATGTTAAATAATATATCTTCTTATATTTTATTTCTTGAAATATGTTAGGTTTTCACTGAATGTCATTTGAACTTTTATTTTAGTGTTTCATTTGTAATACATTTTCTTTTTATTCGTTCCTATCCAAAAAACTATTTCTGACGTTGATGGTACTGATTCTCAGAATAAATCATCGATTTTTTACTCATCACCTAAATCAAGCACTGCGTTGTGATTACTTTGATTTTACAAAATATAAATTTCCATCATTTATAATGTTTGATATTATTTAAATTTTTCCAGATTCTAATGAATTTACCAAAAAATTTAACTTTCTATACTATACCTACATTACCAAATAAATATTTTGAATGTTTAGTCCTTAATATATTTGGATTGTCATAAACTTTTAAATAGTAATTTTTTAATTTTCCTGCACCTTTTCCTATAGCTTAAAGAAATGTTGCTACACTTTGTTTCAGAATGGCATAGTAATAATATAATATACAAAATATATAGTATATAAATTTAATATTATAGTATATTACATAATGTAACAAAGAAAGGTTAATAATCAGGAAACAGTAAATTATTTGCCTAACATCGACAATAAATAGATAGATTTATTTCCTGCTTCCCCTTAGGGTTACACTTCCTCCCCACCTTACATTTCCATCTCTCCCTTAACCTAACTTATCCTACTTATCCTACTTATTCTACTCTTACTCTACTCCTCACTGCCCTTACATCCTCCCCCCGCCGCTTTTCCCCTCTCTCTCATTTCCTTTCGCCGCACGCTCTTATCCTAATCCTACGCTACTCGCTCTCTCTCTCTCTCTCTCTCTCATCTCCCTTCGCCGCACGCTCTTAGCCTAACCTTACGCTACTCGCTCTCTCCCTCTCTCCCTCCTCCCTTCTCTCCCACTCCTCCACCCCCGCTCGCCCTCCCCGCCGTCGACTTCCATTTCCGCCCTTGCATTCCATTCCTTCATTCACTCCTCCCCTCATCCCCCCCTTCCCCCCTCTCCACCTCTTTCTCTTTCCTCCTGACCTCCAGCCTCTTTATCCACCCCTCCCCTCCCCCTCCCTCGTCCAAAATCTCCCTTATCCTTTCCCCGATCCCCTTCCCCTCTGCCTCATCCCCCGTACATCTCTCCAAAACGTGCTCCCATGTCTCCTCCTCCCAACCACATACCCTACATCTCCTCTCTTCCTCATCCCCCCAGTACCTCCCCCCCCCCTCATCTCGTTCCCCATCCTATACCTAGCTAGCCTTCCATACCTCACTTCTCCCCACCCTGCCTTCAGGTACCCCGGTAACTCCCGTCCCACCAACTCCCTGTACCACCTATTATACCTCGACTGCACCACTTTTCCCCATCTCTCCTCTTCCTGCCTCCTCCCATCTTCCTCCTCCCATCCCTCCCAGCCCGCTCGCCCACTTGCCCCTCCCTCTCCTCCCCTCAATCCTCCCAACCCTCTACACCCCAACCTGTCTCTCTCCCACGCCGACAATTCCTCTCCCCCTTCCCTTCCCCTTTCCCTTATCTCTTCCAGGCACCACCTAGCCAACTCCCCTCCCTCTCCCCTACTCAGTTTCTCCTCATATCTCCCTGCCCTTCTCCCCGCCCACGTCCTCAACTTTTTCCTCTTCGTCTCCTCCCTTACCATATATCCTGGCGTCCTCCAGTCCACCCCCAATGACCACCTTATATACCTCTCCTGCATCCTCTCCATCTCCTCCCTCTCCCTCCACCCCCAAATCTCTGCCCCATATCCCGCCACCGTCCAGACCAACGTGTCGAACAGCCACATCCTCCTTCCCCAGTCCCTCTCAAACTTCCTTTTCCCGATTCCCCATGCCTGCCTCATTACCACCCCCCGCCTTTCTCACCCTATCCCTAACCTGCGCCTCCTGACCCCCGTTCCTCCTGAACACGTACCCCAGGTACTTAAACTCCTTCACCTCCTCTATCCTTTTCCCCTTCCACCTCCACTCCACCTTCCTCTCCCTTCCTCCCCCCTTCCTAAACCTTACCACCTTCGTTTTCTCCACATTAACCTCCAACCTCTTTCTATCCAGGTACCCTTCGAGCCGCCTAATCATACTCCCCATCTCTTCCTCGTCCTTCGCCACCATCACCAGGTCATCCGCATACGCCAGCGCACACACTCTCCTCCCCCCTACCTCCACCCCTCCCCATCTTCCTTTCCTCATCTCCTCTTCCACATCCGCTATTAACAAATTGAAGAGCGTCGGACTCAGGGGGCACCCTTGCCTCAACCCCTTCGCCGTCCAAAAACCCTCCCCTACCTCCCCCCCCACCTTCACCCTGCTCTTCGTCTCCCTATAAATTTCCCTTACCCTCTCCCTCAACCCTTCCCTCACCCCTCTCCTCTCCATCGCCTCCCACAGAGTCCTCCTGTCCACCGAGTCGAAAGCCGCCCTCAGATCCACGAACAGCGCCACCAGCTTCCCCCCCCTCCTCCCGACCTGCCTTCCAATCAGAAAATTTAACACGTAGATATGATCCACCGTACCCCTCCCTCTCCTGAACCCCGCCTGATTCTCCGGAATCATCCCCCCCCACCTCCACCTCCCGCTCCAACCTCTCCAACAGTACCGCCGCATACACCTTATACAAGGTCGGCATCAGCGTAACCCCCCTGTAATCCTGCACCCTCTTCCCGCCCCCTTTCTTCGCCACCGGTACTATAGTCCCTTCCTTCCACCCCTGCGGCCACCCCTCCCCATCCCACACTCTCCTACATACCTCCCATGCCAACTCTAAACCCCTCTCTCCCCCGTACTTCCAAGCCTCATTCGGGATCTCATCCCCTCCCATTGCCTTTCCTTCCTTCAACCTTCTCACCACCCTCCTCACTTCCTCCTTACTTATTCCCTCTTCCTCCCCCCTTCTCCTGCCCTCCTCTCCCCCCACCCTTACCCTATTTTCCACTCCTCCCAGCAGCCCCATGAAATGTTCCTTCCATTCCCCCTTCTTTATACTTTCGTCCACCCCTTTCCTTTTCTTCCTACCCCTATTCACTATTTCCCACACCCTATTTTCCGTTTTTGCCTCTGCCACCTCCCTTACCAGCCTCTCCCTCTCCTCCTCCCTCTTCCTATCGCACAGCTCCTTATACTCCCCCCTCCTTCTCTTGAAGTCCTCCCTACTCCCCTCCCCTCCCCTCCACCTCCGTAGCTCCCTTCTCAACTCGCTCTTCTTCTCCCTACATTCTCCATCCCACCACCCCTCCCTCCTACGCCCCTCCTCTCTCCCCCCCGCCCATCGACAATAAATAATACATATCGTATAGTTTGGACAATACAGTAAGATTATTACAGCACACATAATTTTTGTAAGTTTTTGCCATTTTTTTTTATAATTGTATGTTTTTCTGTTTATTTATATATTTTATATTGTGCGTTTTCAAGTATATAGAGTGTTCGGCCACTCCTGGGAAAAATTCACGCTCAAAAAATAAAATCAGACCTTGAAATGAGAACATAAAACTTAAATGTAAAATTTCAGTGAAATTCATTCAGCCGTTTAGACGCAATCATGTTAATAGCATAGTGTAAGCGTCAGCTTCGAACTTGGGTTTGAATGACCAACACGTATTTGATTAATTTTAGATATACAGGGTGTCCCGTAAATAGTGTAAGAACCGGAAATGGGGGGTAGCTGAGACGATTCTGAACAACAATTTCCTTTGCAAAAATGTCGGATGGAGCTTCGTTTTTGAATTATTAACGAAAAACACTGACCAATCACGGCGCTCGCCTTCCGCGCGCTCAGGGCCGTCCGACCTCGGAGAGCCACCGGGCCGGGTAGGTAGCAAGATGCGCGTTGAAGATACATCGAAGAACGAATACAAATAATTAAAAATACTACCACTTCAACTGTTACCTAATTCGTTAATTACTAAATGGAATTTATTAATTATTTGTATTCGCTGTTTCCAAGGAAGAAGGAATACAATCTCGGAATTTTTAGGAAATTAACTCTTCGCACTCGAGTGACGCTTCTCGCCAGCAGAGTGTTTTAAAATTAAAATAAATACGGTAAGAAACATTTGTAACCGTTTGTTATTAACAACTGTACTGGAAAAGCAGACTGGATTTCTGCATACCGAAACATTCCTCGAATGCAAAGGGTTAATAAAGAAATAATTGAAATTCGACTTACCCATTCATCTGCAAGTTGACCTACTGCGCTGACAATAGGGCCCGGCCAATGCACCGCTGTCGATCATGGCAAGGTCGAAGACCCCAACGAAAATCCTGGCTGATGGGCCAACCCGGTCACTGCACTCGCTTCTCACCCCGAAAACACTTTACAGCACGGTCACTCGCACTTTTCACTTTCACATACCGGTGCGTTCCGTTGCACCCTTCTTCGATTGTTGCTCCTTCCTGAGTTGATGGCGGTGTCTGGATGTTGCTCCCTCCCGAATTGTTACTCCTTCCTGAATTGTTATTGCTCCCTGAATGTTGCTCCTTCCTGGATTCTTGCTTCTTCGAACCTTCCTCCCTTCAGGATTGTTGTTCCTTTCGCAGGTATAACACGGAAATATTGAAATAAATCTCCCTCGTAGCTAGGAAATCGTACACACGCACACTCTCTGACTGTCCTTTGTCGTTCACGGCTCAGGTACTCATTTCGCGCACATTCATTTCACACTCACAAAATCTGAATTCGCCGATTGAGGACGATGGCCGCTTGTCGCTAATTTCATGTCTACCGATTCGCGCCTACAATAGGAACAAAAAAAATTTCTTTTTTTTTAATAGTCACAATATGGTCAGGGGCTCTTAAAACGTGTATTTCCGCTAAAAAAATTTTCGATATACTTTCCTTATACCTTACATAGGTCAGAAAGTAAAAATGCTGGGGCAGTCGAGACTTGGGATCGTATGCTGATTATCGCGAGGTCGTATTTCAGCTGTTTCTCTTTTACAAGACCAAGAAGGAAAGGCTCACACTAGCGTTCTTTATCGTTTTCCTGAAATTGTGCAAAGTGCCGAGCTCACATACACGTGGCTCGTGCGGTAGTATATGCCTGCTATCCCCACCACTCTGATAGACATTAAGGAAGTTCGTCGACACTATTGTCGATTTCGATGCACTCAATTATGCCCGATCTGGCCACACTGACTGTATATACCCTCCCGATCGTCCTTTGGCTTTTCTTTAAACCGGGTACAAACGTCCTTGACATGAGCAGCAGAACACTCTCGATAGTTCTCGATTCTTCGAGAGCCGTGTTCCGTGCCACGCGCCTTCTTTTGATTTTGCATCCGGTTCACCGATTTCGAGAATCCTTTGCGCGCAGCCCACTGGCTCTGCGGCGCGGCATTTCGCGCGGCGTGTGTCAAGGCCGCTTCCCTTTGTTGCTTACCGGTCTTTGGGCTCAAGGGTTTGCGACGCAACAATTAGAATAAAGAATGAATTTATAAATATAGTATATACATATGCACAGTAAGTGACTGCTACTTTTGATAAATCTGAAGTTCTGAAATGTGTGAAAATATTTTCGTTGTCGTACGGACTATAACATTGTAGCATATAACTCACAAAACGATAAATGAACAAGGTGGAGTTCGTTTCACATCAAAATCCACGTGTAAAGGCACTGGATAGGGCAGTGTTTCCGAAGCAAGAGTTTCCTAAGACTAAGAAGGGAATTCCCGAGCAATCGATAGTCTCAAAGACGCTGGATCGTAAACCCCCAAGAGACTTTATAGCCGGCCCATATATGTACTTCCTCGATGCTGTTCGGTAGCTTCAATATATACACAGGTAAACCGCGTCAGCTTTGCAATCTTTTACTAGAACCGTAGTTCCGAAGTCAGCCGGTCACTAGAACAGGTAATTTACTTTCCCGAGCAATCACGTCATCGCGAATAATTCAACGAAGACCCTCTCTTCGAACGTCCGCATTCTGCTTCCACATCGTTAATCCCTCTTTATCGTTTTTTTTTACCGTTGCTTTCAAATTTCAACGCGACACCTCATCGACTGGATGCTACGAACCTTTCGAAATTTTTTAGGACCAATGAATGTTGATATTTAAGAATTTTTAGCGATACAGAATAACTAATATAAATTTTGTATACCTACATAGAAATAGTGGAATGTGGGACAAGAAGGGATGGCTAAGAAAAAATGATCAGAGAATACTACATTTATTGATAATGTATGTATACAAAATATTACAGTTAGTATTAACATCTATTTACTTAAATATATTAGAATCAAATTATAACATGTACAAACAAATAATTTTTATCATAGTGACAATTTCTTATATTACCTATGTAAGAAATTCTGACACTTGCAGTTTTTATATAAATTAATATTTTTTAATAAGAATTATTATCAAATATCAACATTTATTCGATTCTAAAAGTGGTTCCTTCTTAAATAAAGTGGACAATTTTTAGAGTTTCATAAACTTTTTCATACGCCATATGCGCCTTCAATTTCTCAATACTGTGCTTCTTTGATTCGATACGATATAGATCGATCTGCTTCCCCATATACAGTGTATAAAGTAAATGCCTGCAGAATCATAATTTGTACGGACTCGTTAAATGTTTTGCACTGTCATTAATTCCACGGTTACATACTACCTAAACATCGCTATATAAACTTCATGACGTTGGTTTAGCCAGGATGCACACTGCCTCAATCTACTTCCCAAATATGGTCACTTAACCTGATTGTACGCTTCCTTACTCTGCATCGTATTAATGGTATTAAGATCTTAGAACTTGTGTGTACTTGATGAATTAGTATACATATAACCTTGAACAAGAGGTAAGATGAATTTGCATGCTATAGGTGCCAACCATCGTGTTAAATCGTATGACGATACCAAATGTAATGTCTGGTAATAATGTTTTATAACGAGGTTACGTATCTGTAGCAAACAATCACTGGTTTGTACCATAAAGTTAATGTTTTCATCTACTCCGTCTGTGTAAGTGTACTTCAATCGCTTTCGTAACGTTCTTTCAACTTTAAACAGAACCTGTTCTTAACCGATATTGAAAACATTATCCATGTTCATTTTCTTGATAACATTAATTTATTGTAGCAGCTTATTGTATGGAAAAAGTGAGTGTAAACGAGTTAACAGAAGGAAAGAAAAGGAAAGAAGAAGAAAGTGTTTCGTCTTGAGCCTGCTTAGACGCCATAATACTCAATGGCCAGTGAGTGTAGTTTTCAGCATTTGCGAGCGCGTAAGCGCGAGCTGTTTCGTTCCCAGGCTTGCACCTATACCGACAGGTGTTAGAGTGCGATCAACTCCTGCCAAATACGAATGCAGGGAACTACTAACCCCCTCAATGATACCATATCCTTGGGATAGGATACTCGTCGACCCCTCTTGACTCCAAGCCATTACAGCATTACAAGGAATTTCTCTCTAGAGTCGTATTATACTCGTGGAACCGATGGTACCCATGCCCCATGACTGTGCCCAAAGCCATACTCATAGCCAGAGCCCCGATAGCCAGCAAAGCCGTTGCCCATCATCCACCGTGTGGAGGAGAGGTTGGCTCATGCTGTGGGGGCCGGCGGGGGATGCAAATACCTCCCCCGCAGCTTTGTGCACCATGCTCAATGGTCAATCGAGGAGTGTATATGTATATATGTAGGATTTCTGGTTGCAACTCCCTAACTGACTCGATCGCCGAACTTCCACGCTTTTTGTATTCATGCATCCCCTTGCATTCGACTCGCTTGCACTCTGTCTTTCGGTTACACTCATACAACCATTTATATTTTCCTATCGCTCAGGTCTAAACACTCTTCATTCACGCCTTCTCAGTCACTCGAGTTTTCTAAACATACCCGGTAACATGATGACCAGGTCGCTCGCACGCGCGCACGCACGCACGCACCCCGGACCACTCACCCCACACTCGGCCGTCCTGACAAAGATACTTGACCTCAGGTATCGGATCCCGAGTCATTGTCAAATTCATCCGTATCCGATTCGGCCAAGTCTTCATTATTGCACACCCACAATTTTAAATGATCCGCCGCAGTTGAGGTCGTTAAAGGACCCTCGTGGTCGCCAACTCTCTCCACGACGTAACGGTCATTCAAAGGCCCTAAAAATTTATTAGCAATCTTCAAGCCTGGACCTTGCTGAGTCCGCCTTATTGCTACAATGTCGTTAGTAGTATATTTGGTCGCTCTTTTCCTATTTTTATTATACGTTCTACGATTTTCTGCTTTAATTTTCTGAATATTTTCTTTTGCCTGGTCGCGAATCTCATCCCGCATATTTTTAAATTCAGCGACCCACTCCTTCTCTAATAATTGTCTGACTTCATGGTTTTCGCGCAACCGAGGATGGGTCCCAATCAATATGCGAAAAGGAGACGCGCCCACGCTTCGACATAGAGTTGTGTTTAGACATTTCTGCGCTGAATCTAAATATCGGAACCACTCTTCGCGTTTCGGATGTGACATTTTTGCAAGAACTGGTATTAAAATTCTATTTACGCGCTCTACTTGGCCGTTTGCTCGTGGTATGCCTGTTGTTATTAATTGGTGCTGTAGACGTAAATGCTGATCCCCTATCTGAAACAATGCGACGCGGATTACCAAAAATGGCTGATTGTTTCGTTAATCGAATTATGACTTCACTTGCGCTTGCCGCTTTAGTTGCATATAGCCAAGTAAACTTTGAAAACCCATCAATCACTACTAGAATATGCTTGTAATTTTTCTTTGTAGATGGAAGAGGCCCCAAGTAATCTATATGATAAGTATCTAACGGCATTTCTTCTTTATCCACAGAATTCAGTAACCCCTCTTGTTTTCCGTGTTTTCTTTCCGCTAAAATACATGCTACGCAATTATTAATTACTTTCTTGATTTTTGTGCCGCATTAGGTATGTAGTAATCTCGCTGAAGAACGCTAATGTCTTTGCTACTGAAAAATATTTATAACTCATAGCTGCTATACTTAGATTCAGCCTCTGTCGTTTTACCGCTAGCATAATATACGGGGTGCAATTTTCCGTCACTACTGCCACGCTGCATCAAAACTGCCCCGAAACCGAACATTGACGCATCTGTATGTAATTCTGTGTCAGCATTAGTCGTGTATAATTTCAATACTGATTTATTACTGAGGATTGATTTCAGTTGATTAAACGCGGTTAGTTCTTGATCGCCAAAATGAAATTTAACATCGGCTTTAAGTAAATTTGTGAGCGGTCTTACGATTATGGAATAGTGAGGGATGAACTTCCGAAAATATCTCGATAGTCCTAAAAAGCTCTGCAACTGTTTCACGGATTGTGGTTTTGGAAAACGCATAACAGCAGCTGTTTTTCCTTCGGATGGACGCACAGTACCGCTTTCTAGAATATGTCCCAAGAATTCGATGCGCGATTGTAAAAACCGACATTTTTCCAGTTAATAATTAATCCCGCATTCGCGGCGGTGTCTAAAACTGTTTTTAATCTGGCCAACCCTGACTCCGAATCTGTGGACGGTACGATTAGATCATCCATGCATGCAAGCATTATATTTTGCTATATTAATTGCCTAAATACATTATTAATAAATTTTTGGAAGACTGCCGGTGAATTCGCTAATCCAAACGGCACGCGACAGAACTCGTATTGGCCGTCAGGCGTTATAAAAGCAGTATACTTTCGACTGAGTTCCTTGACTTCTACATGGAAGAATCCATTTTTAAGATGTAACGTACTAAACAATTTTGAACCCTGCAGCATATCTAGTTGATCCTCTATGAGAGGTAGAGGATAACGGTCCCTGATCGTTTTCTTATTTAATTGTCTATAATCGACGCATAGCAGCTTTGAACCATCCTTCTTCTTAACTAACACTATGGGGCTCGCAAAATCTGATAGGGATGGTCGTATAATGTCTTCATCTAACTACAAGGAAACTTGTCTGTTAACTTCTTCTCTGTCAACCAGTGATAATCGCCTTACAAGCTGGTAGATCGGTTCCTCATCCCGAAGAATAATTTTCATGGATGATCGAGGCTCCGGATTTCTACCCGGTTTATAATTATTTATCATTCTTTCTATTCCGTAACGGTTTTAGCAATTTACAATATACGAAGTATCTACTTCCGAGGAGTCATACGCGACAATACTATAGACCTCCGGGACACTTTCCGCTGTTGAAACGTCTTTATCCATCTTGGATATAGAAACGCGGTTATTTTGAATCGAAACATTTACATTACGCAAAAAATCAGCGCCTATAATTAGTGCAGGTTGCATAAGTCGGTCGGCAATCATGTGAACAGTTATCGGATACATTTCGTTATCTACAAAAATGTCAGTGTTAAAAACACCCCACGTCTCGTTGTTGTTAGAGCCTACTCCACGAAATCGTAAACCCGTTCGCTGTAGTCGTGGCACGCCTAATTCTGCATGTAACGACGCACGCATTAAACATATATCGCTTCCCGTATCAATTACAGCTGTTATCTTGTGTCCATAAATTACCGTCTCTTTCTCGTATTTTGTTGACTGGTCCACGTTGTAACTGCTGCGGGTTGGCCGTTAGTTTTGTCGGACAATGAGCTGAAATGTGCCCGTACCCTCGACATTCGAAACACTTGATACCTTTTTCCCTGGTCGGACAATGAAGAAGCTGGTGTCCCATTAGCCCACAACTTGGACATCTCCGTCCTGGTGTACCTGGCTGCAGATGTCCTTGTGGCTGGTACCTTCTGTTGTTTTCCTCCTTGGCTATAGGTCCTCTGCCGCTTTCCTCCTTTACTAGATCCTTTCCAGCACTTCTGTTTACAGCCCCTCTGTTGCTGTAGCTCGTTCCTCTCAATTCCACCTTCTCGAATGCTTCCATCAACGCTGCTGGCGACGAAAATCTTTGAATTGTAAGGAGTGTATGTGTGTGGTTCGGAGAACCGTTGTCGTTGGCGTCGATAGGAGTGTTTAGTCTAAGCTAGACTAGGTATCGAGTGAGGTGTTTAGGTTTAAGCTAAAATACGTTTTAGGGACTGCGTCTCGAACGCGCTTTTGTTTAGATCATTATTATAAGATAGGAATAAGGAAGGGTCGATTTTGACTGCAGGAACGTCACTCTGTATCGAACGTTAGTCGAGAGCAGTCACAGTTTACGTTTATGATCTTTTACGTTTACGTTTTATGTCTTTCTTTTATGTTCTTTATGTTAAATCGTTAGTAAATATTAAATACTATAATTATATCCTTACGTTTAGTGTTCGCGTATTTGAATCCATCCACACGTCTCTCTGACCATTCTCGACAATCCTTACAGAATATATGCCTGATATCGTAATGTTCCATTAGGAATTCCTTCGATGATGAGGTCAACTATCTCATCTTCATCGATGGGCACATTATTTCCCAAAATCACCTTATGGTGCAGGTATTCGCTGAAAGGTTCACTTGGTCGCCACACACGCTCTTCGAACTTTCTCCGCCTGATGGTTTTGTTGAGCCGACGATAAAACATTTCACGCATCCTGTCCATCAATTCGCGCGTACCTATTTCTAAAAACTCAGGTCTAGTGTTGGGAACCGGGTAAGAAACTCGTAGACTGTCGGTATATTACAGGTATAATATATTTCGCAGTGGTTTCTAATATTACTCGGTTACAGCAACTAAAGTTCTACGATAAGACTAAACGAGGAATGACGTGACGTGAACTGATCGTATTCGAATTCGTACTGAATCTCTGTCCCTATGTTTTGACTCCTATATACAGGGTGTTCGGCCACCTCTAGCAAAAATTTTAATGAGCGATAGTAGAGGCCAAAATAAGACGAAAATCAAGAATACTAATTTGTTGGTGGAAGCTTCGTTAAAAAGTTATTAACGTTTAAAGTGCCGCTCTTACTGAATTTTTTTCTCGAAAATGCGCAAGATTTCGGGGGTATGTCTATTCACCAAAAATGACTGTAATTGAACCCTACAACCGAAAATAATTTTTCCACAACGATTTGCAATTTTTTTTCTCCGTTGAAAAATTTAGGCACCTAATTGGATTTTCAGTAAGGAATTTTTTTCTCGAAAGTGCGTACGATTTCGGAGGTATGTGTAATGATAAAAAATGATTGTAATTGATCCCCGCAACCGAAAATAATTTTTTTTAAACGATTTGAAAATTTTTTTTCGCCGAAAAATTTCAGCATCTACTCGATTTTTTTTCTCGAAAGTAGATAGGATTTCGGAGGTATGAGTACTCACCAAAAATGATTGTAGTTGACCCCCGCAACCGAAAATAATTGTTCCAGAACGATTTGAAATTTTTGAATTTAATTGTTAATAATGTAGGCATTCGGGCATTCGATGTTTGAATTGCCGTTTACCGTTTGTGAGAACAGTTGAGTCCCCTAACGACGGCCGAAAACTATTGTGTATTAGAAGTAAATTGACCGTTAAACAAGATTGACGTGTTTTATTCGCGGTCATTGCTCGCCATTAATTTTATTTCTATTTCGCATTCTTCTACAGTTTTCAGAAGTGGGATTACGAGATCCATTGCGTGACCGTGTTGTTTTACCATATTTTAAACGTGGTACAACCGTTTGAACTCAGTTTATCGTGATCGCGACCGTTACCGTTTTGTGGTGTTTGAATTTTGTGAATTTTTGTGTTCCGTGCCATTAGTTGGAAAGACCGAATTGTGTTCGCCGTAATA
The DNA here is from genome assembly GCF_013123115.1 of Colletes gigas. Lineage (NCBI taxonomy): Eukaryota > Metazoa > Arthropoda > Insecta > Hymenoptera > Colletidae > Colletes > Colletes gigas. The sequence continues at coordinate 252,279 of NW_025106685.1, read as the reverse complement.
TTATAATAGACTAATTGTTTAATTGCTGTTATTTGTGGTCTATTTCGTTTGTGCGATCGGTTGTTGACAGTTCCAAGATGGCGACAAAGGAACCCTCTAGCTACACGGTGGCGACATTGAAGAAGGTTGCAAAACATTTCAGCCTATCTACAAGTGGAACGAAGGCTGAATTAATTCAGCGATTAACCGAGCATCAAAGCGATATTTGGGAAAATATCACCGGTTACATCGGCACATCATCGGATCAGGAATCGTCGGAAAGCGTTCCCCCGATGTTAGTAGAAGCGGTTCCCACGAGAGGCGAAATTCCTGATGTAACTCACCGCGAATTGGAGCTTTTAAGGCGAGAAAAGGAATTATTGGAACGCGAGATTCAGCTACTCCGAAGAGAGAATACCTCCCGCGAAGCATCTCCCCCGTCCCTCGTCAGCAGTCGAAGGACAAATTCAAATGTAAATATTAATAACATCGCAGGTCTGTTGAGCGAGTTTGCGGGAGCGGACGATGCGTTCGGGAAATGGCGTAAACAAGTCGAAATGCTTCGACGCATGTATTTCCTCGACGATGACGCCACGAAGATTTTAGTCGGGACCAAGCTGAAAGGAAAAGCATTGAGGTGGTTCCATTCCCGGGCCGAACACCTTGAATTGCCTGTGCCAGAACTACTTAACGAGATGAGGGAAATGTTCGATCTTCGACCTAGCATGCTGTCCCTCCGCCGTGATTTCGAGAAACGGACGTGGCTCTACTCAGAAGTATTCGCCGATTATTTTCATGACAAAGTAATTTTGGCCAATAGGGTACCCATCGATGAAGGAGAAATTACCGACTATTTAATTGATGGCATCCCAGATGGGCGATTGCGAAATCAGGCGCGCATGCAGAATTTTTCGGCGAAGGCACAATTACTAGAAGCATTCCGGAAAATTACGCTTCGGCCGCTACATCAAGAGTTGAGTGAGCGAAGCCGCCAAGTTAGAAGAGACACCGGGGTCCGCCACGAGGAAACGCCGGTCAATCAAGTTAGAAGAGACACTGGGGTCCGCCACGTGGAAACGCCGGCCTATGGACAGCAACGCCGGTGCACCAATTGTTTTAGACTTGGACACCGTCCCGCGGACTGCCCCCGACCACGACGAGAATTGGGTTCGTGTTTCGAGTGCGGAAGTCTCGAGCACCGAGTTAAAGATTGCCCGAAGAAGAGAACTCCGCAGGACACGGCGAACCTGGTGCAGTCTTCGTCGTCGACGGAGCCATATCAGTTACCGGTGACGTATGCTGTTTCGGATGACCGCGGTATTAGGCGCGTCGTTAACATTACCGCGCTGGTCGACACAGGGTCGCCCGTAAACCTTATTAAAAGTCGTTACGTACCGATTGGCTTGCGTACTTCCGTACCGACCGAGGGCTACGATCTGTGCGGGATTAACGGATCGAAGGTTGTTATACTGGGACTGTTTAGAGAGAATGTTTGCGTTAGTTCTGTCAACATGACATTGTTGTTCGCAGTGGTGCCGGACGGTACCATGACATTCGACGCGTTGTTGGGAAGAGATTTCATTTCGGATTCGTCGGTGAAAGTAACGTTCGGGAGCACTTTCGATGTAGAATACGTCCCGCGTGAAAATGATTTATTAGATTCAGCTAAAGAAATCCTTAGCGTCGATATTAGTGACAATTCGAATGAATCATTAACAGAGTTAGATATAAATTCGCAAATTAATTCTAATATCGCGTCAGAACTTCGACGACTCTACACAGACGTGTCGCGTATAGATGTTACCCCGACGGAAATTGATTTTGAAATGAAAATTCATCTAAAACATGATCGTCCTATCGCTTACCGCCCGAGACGTTTGGCCTTTTCAGATCAGGAAAAGCTGCGAGAAATTTTAGAAAAACTGAAGAGCGATGGCGTTATTAGGCCGAGCGATTCCGAATACGCCAGCCCGATCGTCTTGGTTCGGAAAAAGAATGGTGAGACCAGATTGTGCATTGATTACCGCGAAATAAATAAAATTACTGTACGTGAGAATTTCCCGACGCCTCTGATCGAGGATCATTTAGATCGACTTAGGGACAAACGATATTTTAGTAAACTCGACTTGAAGAGTGGTTTTCACCATGTAAAGATGTCCGATTCGTACGTTAAGTACACCTCTTTTGTGACCCCTTTAGGGCAATACGAATATTTGAGGATGCCGTTTGGGCTAACAAACGCCCCGCGCGTTTTCCAAAGGTTTATGAACAAAATTTTTAGACCACTGATAGAGCGGAATCAAATCCTGTTATATCTGGATGATATTTTGGTCGCGACGGAGGATATTGACGAACACCTTCGGATTCTCGCTGAAGTCTTTCGTTTAGCGCGAGAGCATAGACTGAACTTCCGTCTCGATAAATGTTCATTTTTGTATACCGAGATTACTTATTTGGGGTACTTAATTAACGAAAAGGGCATAAGTCCAAGTAGAGAACATGTAGATGCGGTGGCGAACTATGCGGTACCACGTACCGTTCGACAAGTTCAACAATTCATCGGACTCGCGAGCTATTTTCGGAAGTTCATCCCGAATTTTTCACGCGTAGCGAAGCCTCTTTACGATATCGTGAAAAATAACAATTTTAAATTTGGATCGGAAGAGAATGAAGTTTTCGAACGACTAAGAGATTGTTTGTCTGCACAGCCGATGTTAGCAATCTATTCTCCTAAGTTGCCCACCGAGTTACACTGCGACGCGAGCTCCAGCGGTTTTGGCGCCATATTATTGCAGAAACAGCGAAGTGGTGAATTGCTCCCGATAGCATATTTTAGTCGGCGGACGACTCCGACTGAGTCGAAATATCATAGCTTTGAGCTCGAATGCCTCGCGGTGGTATACGCGCTAAAACGATTCCACGTGTATTTATCGGGAATACAATTTAAAATTTTAACCGACTGCGATAGCTTTCGTTTGACGTTAAATAAGCAAACTATAAACCCGCGAATATCACGATGGGCCATGTTTCTTCAGGCGTATGATTTCGTTGTTGAGCATCGCCCCGGCATTAGAATGAAACATGTTGATGCCTTGAGTAGGTGTAATAGCGTTTTAATCCTCGAAGGTAATAGTTTTGAACAGGTTCTTGCTCTAAAGCAGGGTCAGGACGAAGAGATAAACGCGATCCGCGAAAGACTCGAGAAAGGCGAAGATCGATCATACGAGCTACGCGATGGTTTGGTGTATAGAAAGGTGAAAAATGAAAAATTGTTGTTTTACGTTCCTTGTAAGATGGAGTATAACGTGATCCGTACGAGCCATGACGATCTTGGACATGTAGGTATAGACAAAGTGCTCGAGAATTTAACGCGCGTTTACTGGTTTCCGAAGATGCGAGAGAAAGTCAAGGCGTACATCGAGAATTGTTTGAAATGCATCGAGTTCTCTCCGTCAACCGGCAAACAGGAGGGATACCTCCATAACGTGTCGAAAGGCGCTCTACCGTTTGACACCGTTCATTTAGATCATTACGGTCCATTAGAAAGATCCCGACGCGGCAATAAATACGTGTTTGCGGTCGTTGATGCATTCACGAAACATATACGACTATTTCCGTGTAAGACAACTAAATCGGACGAAGTTATTTCGCATTTGCGCGATTATTTCCGAGTTTATAGTCGCCCGAGGCGAGTGATATCGGACCGGGGAACGTCGTTCACATCCAAGGGTTTTCGAGACTTTTTAGAGGACATGTCGGTCGCTCACGTTTTGGTCGCTGTCGGCACGCCGCGTGCCAACGGACAAGTTGAGCGTTTTAACCGCGTGCTCACTCCTATGCTTGCTAAATTATCAAGGACTCCCGGAAAATGGGACGAAGTTTTAAAAGACGTTGAATTTGCCCTTAATAACACTGTTTGCCGTTCGACTGGAGAAACTCCCGCGATGTTATTATTCGGCGTCAAACAAACCGGCGACATCCATGATAATGTAAGGAAAGTGTTAGAGGCACACGCCATCCCGGAGAGGAATTTAGGAGAATTGCGTGAGCGAGCAGCTGACCGAATTACGCGCTGTCAACAAGACAACGAGTGTCGATATAATTTGCGTCATCGGGCAGCCACTCAGTATCAGATAGGAGATCGAGTGATGATCCGTAATGTTGACACCACGCCTGGTGTCAATAAGAAACTCATCCCGAAGTTTAAAGGGCCGTACGAGGTTAAAAAGGTGTTGGCGCAGGATCGTTACGTCGTCGGCGATGTCGATGGTTTCCAGCTAACGCAGATGCCGTTCACTAGCGTTGTCGGTCCAGACCAAATGAAATTTTGGATGCGATAGGGAAAATCTCGCGACTAAATGACCGAGGACGGTCATATTGTCAGGATGGCCGACTGTAGGCATTCGGGCATTCGATGTTTGAATTGCCGTTTACCGTTTGTGAGAACAGTTGAGTCCCCTAACGACGGCCGAAAACTATTGTGTATTAGAAGTAAATTGACCGTTAAACAAGATTGACGTGTTTTATTCGCGGTCATTGCTCGCCATTAATTTCATTTCTATTTCGCATTCTTCTACAATAACTTTTTAACGAAGCTTCCATCAACAAATTAGTATTCTTGATTTTCGTCTTATTTTGGCCTCTACTATCGCTCATTAAAATTTTTGCTAGAGGTGGCCGAACACCCTGTATATATATTCTATATTCTGGTAAATCGATGGGAAAGGGCGAGCCCTTAGCGACGGAGGTGATGGAAGATGATCTTTGCACGAAATTGTACTTTGAGCGACTTAGTCAGCGCAGCACGCTGACTAAGATGTTTTTGCGGAATTCGGGTAATTGACGGCAGGGTATTGTGACTCAGGATAGATACAGATAGTAAACAGAGGACTCGTCTTCCAACACTAGAATGAAACCATTCCAAGGCTTTTCCACGCAGTCTGCTACCTATCAGCACCTTGCCTATTTCTTCGGACAAGTTATATGTAACAGCCAACAGACGCACCTGTTTTTCCCATCGCTCAAATTTCTCACCATCACCGTCAAAAAATGGAAGAAGCTCCGCAATCGTGGTAATGCTTATATTGCCTACAAAACTTTGGCCAACCGCTGGGGTAGGTGAAGGAAATACGGGTCGTGGTGGAGCGTTCAATGCTTGTCGCTGTAACTGTCGCCGCATCTCTTCCAGCTCCATCAGCAACTGAGATTCCTTCGCAGTCATTCCTGATTCGGCTGGGGTACCACCGGTTCCGTTTACAGGAGTTCCCAAATTCTTTGTCGCGTCCATTATCCTGGCTATCCGTTCCACTTTTAATCCGTCGGTACGTAGATTCAACTTCCGAAGTTGTTCTTTCAACTGAATCACTTTCAATTTATTAAGATCCGCTCCACTCATCAGCACGCACAAACTTCACAATGTTTCGCTTATTGTCAGTCTTATCACCGGCACTTTATACAGTCGCTGTGTATTATCGCAATTGTAGGATTTCTGGACGCAACTCCCTAACTGACTCGATCGCCGAACTTTCACGCTTTTTGTATTCATCCATCCCCTTGCATTCGTCTCGCTTGCACTCTGTCTCTCGGTTACACTCATACAACCATTTATACTTTCCTATCGCTCAGGTCTAAACACTCTTCATTCATGCCTTCTCAGTCACTCGAGTTTTCTAAACATACCGGTGCCGGTCTGTCACAACATGACCCTGTCGCTCGCACGCGCGCACGCACGCACGCACCCCGGACCACTCACCCCACATATATTAATAGGTGGTTGGTCGGGTACTTGGGAGAGAGCGCTCCCTCTGGTGACAAATGCAGAAAGTCTCGCTGCATTATATTTCTACTGGATCATGGTTCATGTTGGGATTGAATATAATGAAAGGGTAAATGCCCTAACTAAAGAAACATCCTCTTTCATACCTTCTGGATGTTTTATAATTCCATATACTGATTTCCCTTAGGAATTTTTTAGCACCTCATATTAAGATACCGAATTTCACTTTCTAGAGTAAGCCAAGTTTAAGAGAATAACATTTTTTTAATATTCCACAGTCCCTACATTAACGTACTGGTTTGCTTACGGAGTCCTACCTTTAAATTTTATCGGCAGTGTTAACAAATTAAGGACCAATCACTACGAGTTAAACTTCTTACTGCACAGAATCAACTTTGTGATCACACATGTGACCCTGAGCGTGGTTGTGAGTTCTTGAAGAAGGATATTAATCATACAGTCTGATAATACCTTTTATACAATATTAGTAGAAACGATATAATTGATAGTTTTTGTAATAAGGGTTATTTTCTTTCTTATTCAATCGGCTCCTTTTTAAGGGTGTTCTGCATTTTTTTGTACACACTTCAGCAGTGTATTTTACAAGTAAAACTAAGACTAAAATTTTGTATAACAAAAAATCTATAAATGTTTTATTAAGAAATTATAACCAAAACAAGAACGGTGAAACTCGGTTGAGATTCAGAACATTAAAATAAGAAAAAAAGTATATAATAAAATAAACTCAATCTTTTGCAAGAACTTAAAAAATAGTTCAAAATTTTATGACAACAGAAAGTTATCATCGAAGAAAGAATATTTCAGCATCCAAGATAAATGATAGAAACTAAACTTTGATAAAGAAATGTTTAAGTTTGTGACCGTTCCCCCGTGGACGGTCCGGTTCGGTTCGGGGGACTCGGAGGAAGGTTGCGCTTTGCCGACCCAGTCGGCTAGCCAGGGTTCGGTGCGAGTGAGTGATCGAGGCGGAGTTCGGTGGAGAAAACGTTTATTAATGCTATTGACACAAATCTTACGAGCTAACGGCGGAAGCGGACAGTTCCTACAGGCTAACGTGAGCTAACAGGTGAGCGGTCGGTCACTCGGCGGTACTCGGCGATAACGGTGGGCGAGCGGTCAGCGGACGGTGGCTCGGCGGTATCGGCTGTGGTGATCGGTCGGTCGCTCCCCAGCAGGTGGGGAAGGAGATACAATACCCTACCGAAGCTTCCACAAGGCCTGCGTTGGTGGTAGGGCCCGGGTCGGAACGGTAAGAGCGGACTGTCGACGCAACGTTGTGGTCATTGACGAGGCGGTGGGTAATGAGGAACGGCTGAGGGGGGTGGGGGGGGTGCAGGAGTACAATACCCTACCGACGTTTCCACAAGGCCTGCGTTGGTGGTAGGGCCCGGGTAGGAATAATAGGAACGGACTGTTGATTCGTCAAAGTGAACATGTGATGGAAAGGTGCGGCAGTTCGGTCGCAAGAGTGCCCCCCTCACACTCTCGGTTTGCAAAAATAACGGACTAGTACAGGTTAACGCTTATGGAAAACCTCTCGTCACTATTTCTGGCTTTAACGAGCTAGGCACGAGTCCGATCAATCCGGCGGTGGCCCGGGTCTTATACTCGCGCCTTGCGAGATTGATTGCGCGAAGGCGCGGAGTACCACCGGTCGCCGAGACTTGGCCGCGACGGAGCTCGGGCCGCGGCCCGGGGTGGGGATATATGCGTTACAAGTTATCCACATAATTCTACGTTAAAAACATTTTTGCATGCCTCAATTAGCAGTTCCTCTCTTTAAACAACATTTTAGTAAATTTGTTTGTTTAGTAAATACAAAAACATCACATTTCATATTTTTGTCATAACTCCTTAACAAAGCATTTATGAATTTTTTCTTACATAACACTTTAGTGTTATTTTTACTTGTAGAACACACTGCTGAAGTGTGTATGTATTTGTTCTATTCTGTACATTGTACATTGTACATGTATGTACATTTTCTTTGTTCTATTCTGTTCTATTTATTTCCTTTAGTATTATAGATTTAAGTATCTTTTTGAGTTAATTATTGTATTTATGTATCTCTGTACTTATACACATTAGTGCATTGCTTATAATCCTTTATTGGGTTACATAGCATAAAAATAAATATATATTATATTATGTAGGTTACGACAATACAGAGCTATCCCTCGATTATTCAACTTTGTGAATCTTTTAAAACATTAATTAGCTATATTGTTGTCTTACTTCTATTTACGTTTCTCCTACAAATGCAACAAATGTTCACGGAAGTTGTTATCTAGATGTACAGGATGGACAAAAATGTTTTATCCTGACTATTATAGGTATATGTATTTTAAGCCTTCAGACGATACGCGGTCCGTTAGTGTTTTGTCTCGAACATCGTTAGTCTGTCTGTCGAATTCTCTCTAAGATTACTTAATTTCAGTACCAAGCTACACACAAGCTACTCACTCGTCCCAAGGTTCACTAGTGAGTGTTGAGTGACTGTGTTCAACTACACCAGACTGTCAGATTGGTGAGCGCCTGCACGGATTAATGAGTGTTGAATGCCTTGCTGCACTCTGTGCTTGTTCTTGAGTTTTGCTGCTCAATTTCTTTGTCCATGCTTTGCACGGAGCCTTACTGCCAGAATCTAAGAACTCTTTCCACCATATCTACACAGGCAAACAGCTACAGAAAGATACAGTGCCGTGTACAATGTAGTTTTGTACAGGCGTTCTGTTTTATTTCCCTTTCTCTCTTTTTTTCTTTTCATTGAAATTTACGTATTAAACCTTTGTTCAATAAACAAAATTCAATTTGAGTTTACAAAAAGTGTAAATATTACTTTTCATTGTTAATTAAATAATCTGCATACTTTAAAGATAAATAATAAATAGAGTTTAAACTTGGAACATTGATTTTTCATTTATATCCAGTTTCACCATTTGTTTATTTACTTTTGTTTCTGACTGTAAATCAATTCGTGTTTAGCTTCTTACCAGATGTTTACAAAAACTGACAAACTAGAAATGGTGAATTTTTCCGTTCCGATACGACTCTGAAAAAAAAAATGAAGAGAACCACTCTGCAATATCGTCTCACAATCGAATTACCTTTTCACGAGTGCCACGTACACGTGTATCTATATATAATTCGTCTTTCTGAGAACTTGTCGTTCGCAGGTTATATCAAACACATCTGTCTATCGAGCTGCCGTTCGTCTTCCTGGATTTTGCACCAGGTAACTGCATTCCCGAATCCTCCACCTCTTAGATGCATCTGTAGCAGCTGCACTATTACCGGCTAGCAAGTTGATTTCCTTCGCTAGCTTCTCCCGTTATCGCTGTCATTATTTATTTAATTCCACGACGATCATCCGTTTTCATATAATATAGTATAACATTCTAGTAATGTTCTAATATTCAGAGAGTATAAAAGTAATACGTTACAATAATTTTTTTTTTAACCAAATTAAAATAATGCCTACAAAACTCAAGAATTAAAACATTTAAATTACTAAATTCAAATCAAATTGTATCACGATATGATACATATTTCTTCATTGTCATGTAGCAAGTAGTGTTTCAAAAAAACAATTTTTCAATTATTGTTGAGCGCTCGAGTGCAATGCGTTGCACAGATGCAAGAGCTCTTCTCGCCCATCTGCTGATATGCAAGTTGTTGAATGTGTTGTGTTTGTAGATCCGTGGGCTCTGTGCCGTTGGTGATTATTGTATGGTCGTCTCCCTCTCTCGTTCGTTGTTTGCTCGTGCAATGTGTCGTAGTGTTGCTCGTATAAGATTTTGTATTTGTATATATTTTGTATGTAAAGTGTCGGGATTTATGTGCTAGTACAAGAAGCCAGCCGCAGCCAATCAGAACCTTATTTGTTCAGGATTGACGCGCTGGTACTTCTTGCATTTCGCGCTCGAGAGGGTGGACCGCGCGTCCCACGTATTGGGAAAAACCTGGCCCGACGGGCAGGACCAGGTTCCGAAGTCGCTCGAGTGGGTCCTTTATGACGGCCATTGTAATATTCCGTTTACATTAGCGCTAAATCTATTTACGCTAGTGGATTGTAGCGTTAATTTAAACGCCGAATTGCTATTGTAAAAATGGAAGGGCATGTTTCGTGACGCAACAATTATAATGGTAGTAAAGTATTCAGAGTCTTCGGACATCCTGCAAAAAATTTTAATAGGAGATTCTAGAGACCAAAATAAGACGGAAATCAAGAATACAGTTATTAAGAATAACGTTAAAAAGTTATTAAGGTTTAATGTTCCGCCCACAGAACGACAATCTGCGAACAGCTGCGTACGCGTGATAGTGATTCTCACTCAGAAAACTGTAAGGCTGTCGATACGTCACTAATTTGTAAGTAGAGTTTTTCATGCTGAGTGAAAATCATTATCGCCCGCACGCAGCTGTACACAGGTTGCCTATCTACAGGCGCAAATTTAACCGTTAATAACTTTTTAACGAAGTCTCAATCAACAAAATTGGTATTCTTGATTTTCGTCTTATTTTGGCTTCTAGAATCCCCCATTAAAATTTTTCTCGTGGGTGTCCGAACACCCTGTATAAAATAGAGTAATAGTGTTCCATAATAATAATAATAATAATAATAATGCAGGAGTGAAGGATGTAGTGAAAAATGTCCAGTTTAATGTTAATCGCGTGAAAGAGTGGGGGAAGCATGCGAGCGTGACATGAGTTGCTGGTTTTTTAAGACGAAGGAGCGATTAACGTTTTTGTTCTCATTAATGTTTGCGGCGTGTTTGCGAGCGGTGTGTCCGATATATTAGGTGTACAAATGAATAATCCAAATTATCTTAAGTAGTTATAAAATCAAGTTTAAAGCCAATAGATTTTCCCGCTCTTTTGTGGTTATATAATGTTGACATATAGCTAGTTAAAACAAAAAATAGTTTAGCGAAAGACCCAACATAACCTTCAAAAGTATTCAATTCAGTAGAGTCGAAAATGGCAGCAGATAAGGTGCATATCCGACACTGTTTTCTTGTCGAATTCCTACAAAGGAGAAATGCTGCAAGAGCATGCGAATCGATTTCTTCCTTTCTCGGTGAAGGTATTGTATCGTATGATGTGTGCGCATTTTGGTTTATGCTATTTAAAAGCAGTGATTTGAGTCTAATCGACAAACAACGCCCTGGAGGCCCTCGGAAGTGCGACAACGATGATTCGGAACAACTGCTCGCTGAGAAAGCGGCACAAACGCAAAAAGAACTTGCAGACCAGTTAGGAGTAAGCCAGCAAACGATTTCCAAATGCTTACGTGAAATGGGGAAGATCCAGAAAGAAGGAAAACGGATTCCGCATGAACTCACTGCAACCAACAAAAATCAATGAGTGGCAGCGTGTCTTTTTTATCTCAATAAGCAGCGTCGAAAGTCTTTCTTGTGTAAAATCGTTATGGGCGATAAGAAGTGGAAACTCTATGTCAATCCGAAACGCAGAAAGTCATGGGTAAATCCCGGCGAAGCATCAACATCGGTTGTAAAACCCAATCGCTTCGGAAAGAAGGTTCTTCTCTGCATTTGGTGGAATATCAAGGGCATGGTTTATTATGAGTTGTTGGAACCGGGTGAAACAGTTACTGCGGATTGCTACCAACGTCAATTAATCTGCTTGAGTCAAGCATTGGAACGAAAACGTTCGTATACTGGCAAAGAAGAACGTTCAGTGAAATTGTTGCATGACAACACCAAACCACATATTGCTTCCCATACAAAAGACACCATAATGAGTCTTGGCTGGGACGTCTTGTAGCACCCGGCGTATTTACCAGACATTGCTCCATCTGATTATCATCTGTTCCGGTCGATGCAACACGTCTTATCCGATATGCACTTCCAATCAGTGGATGAGATCCGAAAATGGCTTGACGACTTTATCGGGTTCAAAAATGTAAAATTTTTCCGAGATGGAATTTATCAGTTGCCAGAAAGATAGCTTAAAGATATAGAAAGTAACAGCGAATACTTTGATGGAACAATTCAATTTACTTACTTTTAAAATAAACATTGAATGTGGCTGAAAAAATTAGATTATTCATTTGTACACTTAATACGATTTAATAGGGTTTTCCACGCAACGTGAGCATCGTTAAAACATTCAAAATATGCGTTGCATGAAAGAATGTTATATACAAAAGTTACATGGTTCAAAAGGGTACACTATGTAGTGCGTTAATTTTTTTCATAGGTGGAGACGTTTCTGCAGTAAACAGAATACTATACTTTTTATATCAAAATATGGAAGAATATTGAATTCCGAGTAAAAAAGTATTGAGCATTCTTAGCCCTAAACCTAATAACTAACGAGTAATTTCACTTTATTACTTGAAAATTTTCTTCACGTAATATCAAATTGGAGATTCAACCTTATACCACAGATTTCCGCAGGACGGCGATGTTTACGTGACAGTGTTTACTAATATGAGTAACCTAGTGGCTTAACGCAACTAATGTAAGTGTTCAAAGTGATATCCATTGGCATTAATACAGTGATACAATGTATTAACTAATGAAGAAATTGCATTCTGAATCACATCATTACTGAGTGCAATGCATGCTTCACGAATACGATGTTTCATATTCTCAGGTGTTGTTGGTGGTTCACGATACACTGTGTCTCTTAATGTACCCCACAGAAAATAGTCTAAAGGAGTAAGGTCTGGTGAGCGTGAAAGCCACAGAAATTGTCCACGACGATCAATCCATCGATTGGGAAATTTTCTATCCAGTACTTGCCTTACATTACTTGCGTAATGTGCAGGACAACCATTGTTCCGTCCGAAGGAACACAATACGCGAATATTTCGTTGTCAGTTTATGATAGGTCCGCGACGTAAAGCTATTTTTGAGAAAAGACATTTTATTCCATTGCCGGCAATAATCATTTAACTTTTCGTATAATCAACTTAGAATTTCACGTTCATTTCGTTCTCAATAGCTCAGCCGGTCATAAACTCGGTCTTCCGAAGGGTACGACGAAAACGGGACTTCGACCTTCGAGCGGAAAAACCCAGAGGAAAGCCGCGACATTGTCGGATTTCGAAACATTCGCGTACAACCAGGTATCGCCCCACTCTCTCCTAGAAGAAGGCGCGCCAAGGGCGCATAGAGGGTGGTGGCAATGCCTAAGGGGGCACGTTGATTGGGTTTTTTGATTTCTAAAAATCACCAATCATAGTGTTTCCCCATACTTACAACGCCGCGAGGAAGTTCGAACAACGCCGACTAATCACTTTCCATCAGCGATTCGAGGCACTTACATCTCCATTGCTATTCTAGACACACGGTTCACTTCGAGTACCTTTTTCATTCGTTTAACGTTTCGACTTTTCCCCTTCGAGTCAAGCATTCGGACCGAAGGCTTAACGTACGGCTAGTCAGCATTAACGTTCATGCTGTGTAACAACTTAGAAACATTGTTTCCAGGTTAATTCCTTGAAACAACGCGTCGCGACTAACCGTTTACCAAGATCGAAGGTATCTTCGAGACTTACCATCTCGAAGACGGGCACCACCGTGCGGGATATCACGACGCGATCGCGAGATACGAAACCAACCTCGTATCGGAACAACCATCATGTTGATATCAGATTTGTGTACGGATATTTAAAGGTACATTTTTCAATAAAGATGGTAAAGTGTCATTCAAAAGTTTAGATAATTTTTATCCTGTTAGTCATAGATCATTAATAAAATATAGCCCAATCAATTGGTGGCCAGTATTCCACACTATACATTAACACTCCATTGACGTTGGTGGTCGACTTCTCTCATCCAGTGAGGATTTTCTGGTGCTCAATAATGCATATTTTTCAAGTTAATCTGTCTGCGATTAGTAAACGTTGCTTCATCAGTAAACAAAACGTTTTGTAACAAAAGAAATTATCACTGTTCTTTTGATGCAGGAACCACTGGCAGAACCGAACGAGGTTTTCATAATCCGTTCCATGGAGCTCCTGATGTAGTGCTAGGTGATAGGGATGATGTTTTTCATTATGAAGAATTCGTAGTACACTTGTTTTGCTAATTCCAGATCCTCGTGAAATCTGCCGTGTACTAATATGGAGATTTCCTGTTACTGTTGCTAGGACCGCAATAGTATTTGCATGAGAAGTAACAGTTTTCGTTACGTTACGTTTAGTAACATTAAAACTTCCGGTTCGTCGAAGCAATTCATACATTCTCTCAAATATGGTTCGAGATGGCTGATTTCGTTCAGGATACGTTTCGGTATACATGGCTTTGGCTCTTATTAAATTTTTATGGTACTCGCTATAAACTAAAAGCATATCAACTTTTTCGCTATTACAAAATTTCATTTTTACTTTGATGTGCCTGGTAATTACACACAAACACCGAAGGTAACTTCAATACTGGATTAGGAACATGTAGAAGATTGCGAATCATGATAGATGTTGTGTTGGTAAACACTGTCACGTAAACATCGCCGTCCTGCGGAAATCTGTGATATAAGGTTGAATCTCCAACTTGATATTACGTGAAGAAAATTTTCAAGTAATAAAGTGAAATTACTCGTTAGCTATTAAATTTAGGGGTAATAAAGGTTATAACTTTTTTACTCAGAATTCAATACTCTTCCATATTTTGGAATAAAAGATATAGTATTCTGTTTAAAAAAACAAAGTTGACCTTCAAATCTCCGAAACGCCTCCATCTATGAAAAAAATTAACACACTACATAGTGTACCCTTTTAAACCATGTGACTTTTGTATATAACAATTCTTTCGTGCAACGCATATTTTGGAAGTTATAACGGTATACACGTTCTGTGGACCACCCTGTATATTCAGTTCATTTTCCTGGAATAATTAATCCTCCATTGCAAAAATCCTACCATAATAATTTTAATGATATTTATGTTTCTTATTTTTATTTTTTTAACTAAATTAAGAATATATTCACTAAGCTTTATTGAATGCTCTCTTCATAAATCATTTCCGAATTCATAAATATAGGTTATTTTTAAACAAGGCAACGAGATGAAAGATCCAAATTCTTTGTGCAGGATGAAATCGAAAAGTCTCCCATCATTACGCAATCCGAGACTTCATTTTCTAAATATAAACAGATAAAGTTTTTGCGTATAAAAAATGGCGCGTGTTGGAAGTAACATCAATAAAATTTGACTGCTTATATCTCGAAAACGAAGCCTTAGACTGTAAACTAATACAGGTGTTTTCGATTTTTTTCATTTTAAATCGTTTTTCGTACAATCTAAACCAGAACTCCGGTTATTTCAAGGAAAAGTTAAAAGTTGTGGGGAAAATCGGTGAGATTTATTATACGCACCTATCCGGTAATATGAACTGCTTTTCCTGTTGGATTCATATGAATGGAGTTCTACTATACTTCTATTATATAAAGTAATGTCATAATCATATGAGAAGTAACCTTCTAAAATTTTATAAAAACCTTCTAAAACAAGAATTTTTTTCTTTTTGCTCATATTTTTGTACACATATATGCCTTTTGTTTTTTCTAATATGACGAATAAAGTTATTGAATGAAAATGTTTTCCAGGTGCAAATAGTATTCTAACTATTTTGTATTGTATCCACTTTACTGATTCCCCTTAGAGTTACACTTACTCCTCGTCTTACACCTACAGATCTTCCTTAACCTAACTTATCCTACTTATCCTACTTATCCTACTCTTACATTACCGCTCCGCACGCTTTTCCCCCTCTCTCTCATTCCGCACGCCGCACGCTCTTAGCCGACTTAGCCTACTTAGCCTACTTAGCCTACTAGCCTACTCTTACGCTACTCGCTCTCTCTCTCTCTCCCTCCTCAATTCTCCCTACTCCTCTACTTCCGCTCGCTCTCCCCGCCTTCGACTTCCATTTGTATTCTAACTATTTATTATTTAACCAAATATTTTTTTAGCAGTATGTATCTCTAAAAAATTTCACAAATGAGGTTTCTATAAATGAGACTAGATTAATTAGTGAGATCTAATTATTTTTTCTGAAAGCTCTATATAAATCATAATTCTTCCGCCTGCTCGTATTTTTGTACTTACAATCTGTTGTTGTTCCTCTTTAAATATGACGAATAACGTTCTCAAATAGAAATGGAAAAAATAACAGACTTTTCCTAAGAATAATTTCTTGATTTAAAGTTTTGTTAATAATTCCTATACTTTCAAAAATAAATTTTCAATGAGTAGTATTAGAGTGATCAGCGCATTGTTGTTTTACTCTTCCAAACATGGAACCAAAATTTTGACTAGTTAGGAGAGTGATACGTCAAACGATCGTCTGACCGTGTTCTGGAGTTATTTATTTGTTTTCTTGAAGTGTCACGTCGCATCGTCGAGACCGGAGCAAGTTTCAACGAAACGGGAATGAACGAATACGCGTACTGACAGCGGAAACGCATAGATTTTCCCCTCCTTGGTGCTTTTTTGAATTCAGATCGCAGCAGCTGGGCCAAACCCGAGGGGACGACGGAAACGATTCGACCTGCTCTATTTTTATCCGTCGGCGTCAACCTGAGAGATTTAAGACCGCATAGATAAAGCCACCTCACGTAAATACTTCCTACGTTAGAGGTGATTCTCCCTTAGCGATCACCACGTCACGTCGATCGTTTGTTGCTTCGTAACCCTCGGTGCGTTTCCCTCGAATTTAAATATGACCACGATCCAGTCCATTCGTTTAACATATTGCTCGTTCGTGATTTTATTTTGTTACGATGGAAACACTTGTGTTTGAATATTGAATATCTCCGCGACTTACAATATCTCCGTTCATTACATCGCATTTGAACATAACGTAAAATGTGTTGTCACTACAATATTTGAGACATCGATATTTATTACTACAATATTTGTTTCTTTTATTTTTATTCGATGTCTATATTGTAAAAACCAACAGTATAATAAAGTAAATATTAATACGATAAAATAAAATGCGCAAAAAGTCATAGGTGCTGTTTCTAAACCTAACCTCGAAATAAACATACACAAAATATATACAGTTAGGCAACAAAATTTCCGTACACCGTATACAACTTACAGTAATTCGAGTACTACATATACATACAGGGTGTTCGGCTACCCCTGGGAAAAATTTTAATGAGAGATTCTAGAGGCCAAAATAAGACGAAAATCAAGAATACTAATTTGTTGATGGATGCTTCGTTAAAAAGTTATTAACGTTTAAAGTTTTTTTTTAAAGAATTTTTTCGGGAGTATGTCTACTCACCAAAAATGATTGTACTTGACCCCCGCAACCGAAAATAATTTTTTCAGAACGATTTGAAATTTTTTTTTTCGCCGAAAAATGTTAGCACCTGTCGATTTTTCTTAAAAATTCGTTTTTGATTTTTAATAAATTTGGTTGGCGCTGTACAAATAAATTGTTCAATACTTTTTTGTAGGTATCCATGAACTCTAGTTCCCCCCAAAATTGCAATGAAATATATTCACTATTGTAGGAGTTATGGCCGTTTGAAAATTGGACCAGTTTTAGGGGAGTTTTCTCATTTTATGGTGTCAAGAAACAACTTTTTCAATATTATTAGAATTTCTCCATATTCTCCACTAAAATACGCATTGTTTGCATTTTGAAAAATTAAAATCCTCCAATCCATTCAGAAGTCATGACGTTTTAAAGATTCGCATGAAATTTCGGGGTAACATTTCTGGCCTCACATGAGATTTTCGGTAATGAATTTTTTGCTCGAAAATGGTAAGGAATTCAAAGGTATGTCTACTCACCAAAAATGCTTGTCATTGAACCCTGTAACTAAATATAATTTTTTTAGAACGATTTGAAATTTTTTTAATTTAAATTTTGAATAACTTTTTAATGAAGCCTCAGTCAAGAAAATTGATATTCTTGATTTTCGTCTTATTTTGACCTCTAGAATCTCCCATTAAAATTTTTCTTAGGGGTGGCCGAACACCCTGTATACAGAAATACCGTCCTGTTAAAAGTATTTCAATCGCTGCCCTGCAGGTAATAGAATGGCTATATCATCTAAAAGAACCAATTAGTAGCTCTGCATAAGATAACAATTTCTACCAAGTTTCAACTTTTTATCTTTACTATAGGAGTAATAATAGGGTAAAACGTGATTGGCAGTTTATTTGTTATAACTGTTGTTCTAGTGCATCGAAAATTATGTAAGAAATCAGAGATATTCCAGGTGATAGAATACATGTTAGAGAATTTTTACAGATTTTTCGGCTGCAAATCAAATTTTTTAAAAATTCAAAAGTTTAAAAATATTGATTCTTTTATTAAAATTGTGGATGGATCACTTTTATATTTTTTCAGTAGAAACATTTTCCCATGGTTATTTATTTAAAATTTTTTCAGAATTTTTAAAATGATACAATATTGTAGTACAATGTTATTGTTTAAAAAATTAAAAACCGACATATTTTACTTTTAACGTGCAGAGGAATTGTTTGTGTAATTGATATATGTACTTTTTTCTGTTAAACGAATATTTTTGTAGCCTCAAATTTGTACATATTCTTCAAATAAATACATGAATTTGATTCTGAAATAACTCACCCTTGAGGGTATTGTTGTTTGGAATGGAAGTATGTATGTGTGGTTTCTCCAATCTTTGTCGCTATCGTCATTAATAACGGGATTTACTTGCTTGACGTGAAAAAGTTTGGTTAATTGATCTGCAGGTCTTAAAATTTGTGACAGATGTCGTGCAAACTATGTGAATACATTTCACAACTAAAGAAGAAAAATGTTATATAAGATTAATAATAAGAAACACACGGTTTTTTCCTGAAGTATTTGGGCATCATCTACCTTTGTATTTTGTATACTATACATTTTTAAAACCACCAATCGTATAAAATTCACTATTTCCCTGTCTTATCAAAATTATAAGGCTACCAAAATGGGTATGTATGTGAACGTTTACATAAAGACTCGGCATTGATAAACTTTAAACATACCACTCTTCTTTTGGGGTTCTAAGGTCCGAAGTCGAATTTGAATGTACTTTGCAGTTGAACCTGTTATCCGACACGTTAGTTTTAAATGATTTCTTCAGTAATTAGGAAAATGACTCTTTTTGTTTGCATCACTTCAAAAATATTGAAAAAATTGAATATATAATCATGGGAAAATGTTACAACTAAAAAAATGTAAAAGTGATCCCTCCATAATTTCAATAAAAAGATTTATATTTTTTAAAAATCAGATTTGCAGCCAAAAAATCCCAACATCTGGAATATCTCTGGTTTTTTACATAATTTTCCATACACTAGAACAAAAGTTATAATAAACTGAAAATCACGTTTTACCTTACTACTATAGCTACAATAAAAATATAGGTTTGAAACTTGGTAAAAATTGTTATCTTATGGAAAGTTACTAATTGGTACGTCGCAAATTCAATTTGGTTTAAGGACATTTTTCATCAATTTAGGTTACGGTCACAGTGGATGCGTTTTCGTCTGAATTGGAGTTTCGACGAACATGGCAGAACAATCAATCCTGCAGTTCCTTATGCGAATTTTTACACTGAATGCAATTCCTTCTTCAGAACACGTACGAATTTGTCGGAACGTTTGAACCTTCGTGTGATTTCTATCTATACGCGATACATAGTCACTTCGCCCTGGCTCAGTTTACATGACAAGTGCTGAATACTATTTCATGAAATGCCTATGAAGCATAAGTAGCTACGATGTAGTAGTAAGATGTTTTCGTTGTTTATCGTTGATTGAAATGGGTCTCTGTTGGTTCAATGGGCTGTCGTATGGAATGAGTGTGCATTCAACGAATCAATTTTTCGAACCAGAACTGCTTTTTTGCCGTGAAACCAGATCACAAGAAAATGACTGTGCTTAACCCTTAAGTGGATTATTAGGGCCGCTGCGGCCCTCCACAAATTTATACTAATAATGCTTTAATATGTGTGAATGTAATTATTTGAAAATTTATGTAATTCTTCATTAGTTCATTACTTTTTAAATGCTTTAATGAAAAGTTGATTTTCATTTACCAATTTGGAAAAAATCAACATTAAGTAAAATAATTCAGTTGTTGGACTTTACATTATTACAACTTTTACATTTCACTTAGTGAAAGGCTAGTCGCGACTGTTTGATTCTTAGTAACGAGGTCTGTTTTTCGTCATGGAGTTCTAATATAAGCAAATCTGAACTAATTGTGAGATAATATAAACATAAACATAAAGTGATGCCAGAAAAGGCAGTCCAGTTTCAGATCTCGTGCTATGAATTTGTAAGACATTTTAACTGTGCTTTCCTGAAAGAGTTATATATTTTGTGGTATTAAAATCATTTTCAATTGTAAGTGGAAGAGAAAGACGACGCGGCGGCCCCATGGGCCCAACAACTAAACTAAGATTGAGCGTTCACTTAAGAGTCAAGTAACTACAGATATACTATATGGCGTTGGAATATTGAATAGACAAGATCCTTTAAAGAAGTAATTATACAGAAAATAATCTCATAAAAAATGCAATTTTTTCAAAATAATAACTTGAAAATCATTGTACAAAACAGCTCAAAAACTACTAAACCGATAAGCTTAAAATTTTAAACACGTATTCAATATACTAGTATCTAAGCTATGAAGTACAAAATGCTTGGAATTTTGTATTGGAAAAAGGAAGCATCAACGTCATTCTTCGTACATAATTAGCCCCTTCCCGTACTTTAACGAGTCTGACTCGTGATAAAGATTTTGGCCCAAACATAAATATCACGAGTCAGACTCGTGGATTGAAAATCAGGCCAAACGTAAACATCACGACTTGGGCCCGGATTTGGTCAAGCTAAATGGCACGGGAAACGGGGTTAGTACACCGTAGCAGGTCATTACACATTGTATCAGTTAGTCGAATCCTCACCTTTGAACGGATAACATCTAAATACAGAGCAGTATATTTAATTCGTTATACATTGTATTTATGAACCAACATATTTGCACCTCTAAAAGTAAAGTAATAACCAACATTTTGGAACAGACTTTTTTGTTAGGAACAAGTCAAAAGTTTACCCGATAAACTCATACGCTTAATTTATACTAATGGTATTTTATCAATTATGAAGCAAATTCATAAAGTCAACGGATGTAGCGTTGCACCCTCTAAACAGTCATAAACATTGAAGGTTTTTTGCTTAAAATCTAGTGCCTCTAAGGCTGCTATTTAATTTGTAAAGCTTAAATCCGCATGGCCCCAAATCCAGTCGCTCTATGACTCAACAATCTGCAAGAACATCGACCTACCAATGCCCGATGTTTTATTATACCTTAGGTATCTTCCGCTTAAAACATCTGGACACCAAGCGCTGACGTGGACCCGTAGTCGCTTCGCGGATATCCCAGGTCAGTAAATATTATTAAAAAGTATCGCTACATGGCGTCTTCCACCGTCCAACTTTGCATTCGAAATGATTGGCCAGAATGTTACAAACTAAACCCAATTAGCAACTAACATTTATCTCCATGGCCTTGGACACACCGATGACGAGCTTACCATTTTTTGGTGACCGTGATGCGACAAGAGATAGAATCAAACTTTAAAACAGACAACACAAAATAAATAGATCACCGAAATCACTGTCAAACACATCGTCGACACATTCTTGCGGATACACTTCACGGGAGCGTTCTAAGCATATCACCTCCAATCAGTCGCCCAAGATTGAGTTGGCGTGCAACGGAAACCAGCACGAACGTGTTTTCATTGTACAACTGCACAGACAAGACAATCAATTTTCACCATTTTTCAAAATCCGAAATTAATAAAAATAAAACTCTGAAATTCTGTTTCAGATAATATTGTACAGAGAAAACTTTTACGGTGGAAATTTTTCTTTTCCTTTTTGTGTATACAAGCTCAACTGAAGCATTTTTTAAATATGTTGTAAGGAGTATGTGTAATAAATTAGCAAAGTTTCAAGTTGATAAGGGTTACAGTTATTTCGAAAAAAAAGTTTCAAAAACTCTTTTATATCCGTCTCCAAAGAAGAGAAACGCCTCAAACGACATAGCTATTGCACTCAGCTTGGTTCTTCGTGTTTCCGATAGCATCTTCATTAACGTTAATCAGCACAGATCCAACTTACACGTTCACGACCGAAGTAACTGTCGATAGTCGCAAAGTTTCGTAATTGATTGAATTGTAACTTCAAATGTTCGTTTGGAAGGGTTTGGTTGTGGTTACAGTTCCTGGAACTGCACAAAGACGTTCGACGAAAGTACGCGCTGCGGATGAAGAAATAGCAACGAGTAAATACGAAAAAGCGAGTTCTCGAGAATCGCAATTACGAGAATTTAACGTTTCAATGCATTCCAATTGGACATATAACCTACCATACGTTATATTCATGGATCAAATTTAAATTAGAGGCGAGTTTGAACTACTTCACGCATTTTCAATCGTACACAAAGAGTTAAAAATATTTTAAGAACAGTAAAAAGGAAAATAAATTGAACATTATGTACAGGGATTTTCAACAAGAGCGACGGAACTTTCAGTTGTCATAACCGCCACATATGTTATTCACTTGTTTGTGAAATGTCTATAAAATAATTAGCTCCTAATGGTTATAAAAATATTCAGTAATATTTCATTGTGGTTAAATAAAATTGTTAAAGACTGTTTTGTATGTAATTTTATCAATAGATTAAATTTTACGTAACATTAGCAGCATAAGTGATCTTAAATATGTAAATTCTTTGAAAATGAACTCTCACCTAAGTTTTCTTGATGTTATTTTTAATTTTACGTCATAAACCTTGGCCAGGCCAATCCCCTCCCATTCCTGCCTTCAGAACCTTTAAAAATCCTTTACCCTTTTCCTCAACGCTCACTTCCTTCATTTCAGTTGGCACGTCTATTCCTTAAGGGGTCTACTGACGTTGATACTTGTTGCGATACAAGTTTTGTTACAAGAAATGGGTTTAAGCTGTTGGCAGACTATGTAGGCAATGACACTAATACTGGATTTAAATGAATAACTCATTCGATGTTAAAGTACACCGGCAGAACAAAAAATAATATTTAAGTTATATGAGGAAGGCAAATCTTATTCAGAGATAGGAGAAATAGTGCAAAGAAGTCGTTTTACGATTCGAAGCATACTTAAAAAATTTGCAAACACGTCAAGTACAAACAATCACATACGAAGCGGTCGCCTTCCAAAATTATCGGAAAGAGAGAAAAGGAAAATAATTAATATAATAAAACAAAATCCGCGTATAAATTCTTCAAAAATTGCTGCACTATTTGCAAAAGATTATGATAAAAATATCAATTCGAAAACAGTTCGCAGAATCTTGAACAATGTTGGATATTCGGCATGCATGATTTTTGCAAAAGAATGTTTGAATAAAGATAATGACTTTTGGGACCAAGTTTTGTTCTCTAATGAAAGTAAATTTAATATTTTCAAATCAGATGGTCGGGTATTAGTATGGAGGAAACACAATACTGAATTGGACATGAAAAACCTCCAAGCTATTGTCAAACATGGAGATGGTGAAGTCTGTATATGGGGATGTATGTATGTTCTCATCCGGACTTGGGGAACTAGTGTTCATTGAAGACTCAATAGATGCCAAAACTTATTTAAATATCTTAAAAGAAAATTTAAAGGAAAGTAGAAAAAACTTAAAGTTACCAGCAAACTTTTATTTTCATATACACAGTTCATCAATGTATTGTTTACAACACAGCACACACTAAGAATGCCTCTCTAAAGTCCACATCTTAATCCAATTGAAAATATTTGGTATCAATTGGAAAAAAATATTCGTAAACACTACATTTCGAATAAATCGGAATTAAAACAAATAATTTTAGCAGAATGGTCTAAAATCAGCAATGATTTAACAAAGAAGTTGGCTCATTCTATGCCAAATAGATTAAAAGAAATAGTGAAACGAAGAGGACATGTTACAAAATATTAAATTATAATTTAATACGGTGTTATATAAAATGTGTCCATACTTTTGTTCAGGTATCAGATGATAATAGAACAGATTTTCATTAATTATATGTTCTCTATTTTATTAGTTTTGTTCTGCCTTTGTGTATAGGTAAATGAGATATTGTAAATAAAAGTATGTACAAAAAACAAGTGAGACAAACAATTTTTTCAATAGTTTGTAATGTTTTTGTATCAAATCGCGTACTTTGCCAATACTTATGTCCAGCACTGTATGTATTAGTGTATCGGCATTTGTTTCGGCTACGACTCGGTGTACATACATGTGGGTTCAGTGCGTGTCTAGAATGATTCGAGAGAGAGGAGAGAGAATCATAGGGCCGTGCGTAAAGGATAAGCTCTCGGGCGCGGCTGTGTCGTTTCCGTGTGCCTTCGTTCCGCGAGCGTTCGGCGGCAGCGTTTAATGTCTGGCGGCGGGACTAAAAGACTCGCGCGGACCCAGGTGGCCCGAGCGATACCGTGGCGTCGCAATAACGGACGAGTTGACGAGGTCGAGAAACGTTCGGCATAAGTCAGTTCTCGTCGAGACGTGGAGAAGCGTAGTTCAAGGCATTTCTGTATTTCTGTAATTCTGTAATCGTTTATTTCGTTATTGTTAAATATATTCATTCTTCAAAATATCAACGTGTTTTGTCATTCCATGGTCCGTATGATCCTACATACATATCATCCCAATTGACGAACAGAGTCTGGAATACAAAGCGATATATTATATTATACATGTATATTATGTATATTCTGGTTAAAATGAATCAAGACAATATGCGGAATGTTTTCCCTGCACTTTGCCACGACAAGGGTAATTATTTGGATTAGAGAGCACCACATTGATTTCGATGATTTTCAAA
Organism: Colletes gigas; assembly: GCF_013123115.1. Classification (NCBI taxonomy): domain Eukaryota; kingdom Metazoa; phylum Arthropoda; class Insecta; order Hymenoptera; family Colletidae; genus Colletes; species Colletes gigas. The sequence goes on along the minus strand of NW_025106685.1, from coordinate 227,633 downwards.
TACGTTATAGAACTCGACATTCTCAACAAGTTTTTCTTATACATACGTAGAACCCCCGCTCGACTTTAATTTCCGAGATATTTGCAAAATTTTGTCAGCACTACTACGTTGACTTATGATTATACATGCACGTCAGCGTCAGCAACAGTGTATGCGTGAGCTTCGCAGTCAACCACTTTTCTCTTGTTTTAGAAATACATCAGTGGTTCGCAGTAGTCGAAGTACTACAAAACAATATTAGAAACATGGAACTTTACAAGTATTTCAGAAACTAAATCAATTGTGAATTGCTGATGTGTTTATAGAAACAGTAGATAAATGACTGCTAGTGACCGTGTACATATAAACCAAATTCAACGTAGTAGTACTGACAGAATTTTGCAAATATCTCGGAAACTAGAGCTAAGCGAGAGCTACATACACATCTGTATAAGAAAAACTTCCTTAGGATATCAAATTCCATAACATATTTGAAAATCATCCAAATCGGTGAGGTGTTCCCTATTCCGAATAATTATTGCAATAAGTTCTTGGAATGCGGAATTTCGCATATTTTTGTTTGAATACGCAGATATTTTGTTATGTACATACATATATGTTCGATTGTAATCCCGAAATTTCGACAAAGTCGAGATGGTACATTGTTGTTTTAGCAATGGGTTTAAGTCTATAGCTCTCATATTGCTAATAAGTAGAATTGTTGAGCTTGCGGTTTACAATGTGTTGCAACCACTGTGGAGCTCTCTTGCACGTCTGCCGATATGCAAGTTGTTGAGTTTGTTGTGGACTGTAGATGCGTGGACTCTCTCTAATTCGTTGTGCGATGAGCCGTGATGTGTGTTGCTCGTACACGGTTTTGTATTTGTATGTATCTTGTGTGTAAAGTGTCGCGACTTACAGAGGCGGACATACACTTACGAACATGCTAATAATTACACTTTCATTGGTGTTATTATGCTATAATGAAGCTTTGTTACTTAAATAGCTCTATTTTTATTATATGTTGAGATAGATACACTATTATTCTCTGTTGTATCTCATACATAACTTTGTTATTATAGACAGTAAATAACACTTTGTCTTGTGGCGCTGCTTTGCTGAGGATGGGAACTCGGAGAAAATTCGTAGGAGGCAGAAAAGAAAAGGAGAGGGAAGCGCTTCGTCCGAACTTGCTACTGGACTCATCAATAAGGCTTTCTAGTAGGACCTGCCTTAGACGACTGGATATTGGGAAGTCGGTCGAGCGCTTGTGAGAGCGCGACCCCTCTGGTGGCGAGCATGGGAGGTGACGCCGCAGTCTTAACTCTTCGACAGTGTTGCGGGCACATCCACGCACCCGTTTGGTTGTCCAGGCGGCATGGGAGGTGAACCCCTACGTAGCGCGTCCCCAGGTGGCGGATAAGGGCAGCCGCTGGGATGGGATGCAGGGATGGGCTCATCAGCCTGAGAAGGCTGGTGGCCGCATCCTCGCATGGCATCCCGGAGATCGGAGCGAAAGCTCCCGCGGACCAAACACCGGTATGAACGTGTGTGTGAGTGGACTGGGGCATGGGGCATTTGTCGCGGGTTTTACCTAAGGCCGCAGGTTGGCCAATTGGCAGCGGGTGAGACCTGCGGCCAACATGGACATGCGGCCGGCGGCTTACTCCCATGTCACGGGGCCGCGGGCGCTGGTGACCAGGCGCCTGCGGTCGAGTGGAAATGCGGTGGGAGGAGTGCCTCTCACCGGGAGGAGCCTGGAAAGGCACGGCGCGGCGGGGGACTCTTTGATATCTCACTAGAGTTCCCGGTCCCTCGCCAGGCGCCTAAGGATGATCACCGTGGGGTTTTAGCCGGTACAATTAAGATGTTTTGGATCGACGTTGATAGGGAAATAAGATATAAAAAGCCAAAAAATGTTAACGAATTATACAAAGTAATAAAAGCTTCATGGAATTCGATTCCCATTGATTGATGCATTTGTTTTATCCAATCTATGCAAAGACGTTGTACAGCAGCCATTAAAACATTCAATCTAATTTTACTATTAAAAACAATGTTATGACATCGTTAATATATTGTTCATAAGTATAGTCCGTCAACGTAAGAAAGACTAATTATTGTTATCTTGTTTAAAATTTAAGTTAATTAATAGTTATCATGTATTTTTTTAAATATATATGTATGTCATTAAGAAAACGTAGTACTAATTAATTTATACCTTTCCTATGCTTTATTACTAACAACAGAATCTAACCTTAACATGTGTTCGTAAGTATATGTCCGCCACTATATATGCTAGTGCAAGAAGCCAGCCGTAGCCAATCAGAACCTATTTGGTTCAGGATTGGTGCGCTGGTACTTCTTGCATTTCATGCACGAGAGGGTGGACCGCACGTCCCAGATATCGGGAAAAAACCCTGGCCCGTCGGTCAGTCCTAGATCGCGCGGTCGCTCGAGCGGGCCCTTTATGACGGCCATTGTAATATTTCGTTTACATTAACGCTAAAGCCATTTACGTTAATGGCTTGTAGCGTTAATGTAAACGCCGAATTGTTATTGTAAATGGAAGGACATATTTCACGACCCAACAAGAATAACGATTCACCGTTGAATGAATTATTCGTTTAGATCCATCATTAGTATCATTGCCTGCATTGTCTCCCGACAGCTTAAACTCATTACTTGTATTGAAACTTGTATCCTAACAAGTGTCAGCGTCAGTAGGCTGCTTTACGTAAAATTTATACGTCTATTTTGTTTTCTTTGGCTCATAAATAAAAAACCTAAGTTGTGAACGAGAAGATTCGGAAATTTTTCAAGAAAATTTGCCCTACAATTCTTCCACGGTATAATATTATGACCAAAAAACAAGACACAAAACTACTTATTATAATGTAGTTTCATTATTTATTATACTTAACAAATTATTATATTTTTCTGTTATCTGTCCGACACTATTTGCTGAGTACTGATTTATGTGTAAAATGACACTTCAATTTTAAGCCAGAAACGAATATAATTAGGCCTACTTTTTCAGGGAAGGGGTGAAGAGGGGAAAGACAAACACAACATACGCTGTCTATATTTATGTATCTGTACTAGTTTAACTGTTTACATTACAACCATTTGTTGTCGTGTTAATAATATAGTAATGTATATACATTGCTAAACAAAAGTATTAGCACAGACTAAATTCGTATAACATTCCCTGTAAATTCATGAAAAGGATGATTCTTGTTTTAATTCTGTTATAAAATGTATTATTTGACATTAAAGTTTAAAACATGGAAAGTATTGTCCATCACGGTCCAAGTTTCCCGCATCCAGGATGGAGTCGTTAATAATTTGGATGGTTAATACTTTCCATGTTTCGTACTCTTCGGGGCTGCCGTTCCGAGCATAAAGCCTCACTATCAGTTTCAACAGGCGGAGTCAAACAACGCAACAATAGGACCGCTTTTATGACTTGCCACTCAAGCCGAGCCGTCTCAGCTGAAAATCAGTAAATGTCTAAGACTTATATCTTAAAAACTAATGAAAATCGGGTGAATAAATTGCAGCTTAATGAATTCGTTTTGAAAAGCACTATCGCATGATCCAAAAAAAAAGTATACATTTCAGTTAAAAAACGAAACTTCACCATCATATCTTTTAAATTAATAACATAAACAAAATTTTCGTTTACCCCAAAATAGAGATCCTATTTCATCCTGCAATGTACATATAAACAATTTTTTCGTATGATCAATAGTTATTGAAATATCGCAACAGTCACACTTTAGCGTGGACACCCTGTATGTTATAGATCATGGAGCTAAGTAGAAGTATAGGGAAGGGAAATAATAAACAATCTACAAAGGTCTGTTTTCAAGGGAACAAAAGTGAACTTCCCACAGTCGCCAGCAGAGGGATACGCTCAACCTGTACGTCTGTCACAAGTTCTCGACCGACCATTTATTCCTATACATATGTACGTAGTCGAATACTTATTTGTTGAGAGAGGTACAGGTTGAGAGTATTTCTCTGCTGGCGAGTGTGGGAAAAGTCACCACACTTATTCTGCCGAAAACAGACCTTTATGCGTTTTTTGTTATTCCCCTTATATACTTTGCTATACTTCTACTTAGCTCTATGATTTATAACACACTTAAACTTTAATGTCAAATAATAAATTTTACAAAAAAATTAAAACAAGAATCGTCCTTTTTACGAATTTACGGGGAACGTTATGCGAAAATTTAGTATGTGCCTGCACTTTTGTTCAGACCTGTATTGCTTACACAGTTTTAAAATGTATTCATATGCGAAGTAAAAATTATTTATTATCTAGAGAGTCATTTTGTAGTGACAGACAACAATGAGAAAGATCTTATTTATCAGTGTAAGGAAACTGTATTTACAATTGAACAACATAAATTTGTCTTATATTGTTGGCAGTGGTCTAATAAAGGCAATTTATCCCCTACATTTTTGGCAATTATACAATTTTAATAATTAATTCTATTTCGTCAGATATGTTTTTTAGGAACACTGCAATTCGTACATAAGGAGTTTCAGCAATGTTTATCAGAAAATGTCACATTTCCGATTATTATCCATTCATCATCGTTAAAATTTGTATGACGTCGAAGCCACGAGGAAGCACATTTTGAAAACACACTTACATGAGAATGCTTACACAATGTAGACGCATGTCATTTGTACTTCTACCAACGTGGATCTGTGGCTCAAAATTGCAAGAGACGAATGTTATTGCAGTCTCCTACTAGATTCCGTTCTAGACGGAAGTAATAGCGCAGACACGTTTCGCGAGGAAGAAATTACTCTTCGAGATATTCGGTTTCAGGAGTTATTTTCAAATCTTTGAAAGTCTATCTTGGGATAGTTTTTACTGGTTAAAGTTTAGATTAGTCGCACAAGAAATTAGTTATTTTCTTTCTTGAAACGTCAGTTTTGTCATAATGATTCTGTTGATAATTATTGACAAGATGTCGATAAACGAATTGAAAAAAGAAACAGAACATACTGCTCAAAAAAATTTATCCTTGACAAGGCCTGCATATACAACAGAATTTATATTAGACCAAGGAAAATTGTGGATTCACGTTCAATTTTAACGTGATCAAGATCAAAATAATTGTTAAAATAGTTTTGTAGTTTTTTCAAGTGCTTGCAAAATTCGTTTTTTATTGTTAGAGAATTTTGGATTTCCTCTCTGTCTTCTTGTTGGTAAAGTACCTACATCTATCAGTATTTGAAAGTCAACTTTTACGCTTCTCTTCTATATCAGCAGCGTAGTTAAGAAAGCTTGTCATTTGTCTGTATAAGAAAGCAGGCCTTTAAATTAAAAGATTTATTTTAGTCAAATAGTTATCTTAATGGCAAGACATTGAACGGATAAACTTGAGCAAGTTCGCGGACCAATAGATATCTTCCTATGGCCCGTTTGAGATTCGCGAACCACCATCCGAGTACTGTGCTGGAGTCACGTTTGATCCGTCACTTTCCTTTCGGCACGCACACAGTACTAACAAGGAACCATCGCGAACGGTCCGGCTTCGATTTTCATGAAACTTTGTACACTTATAAAGCAGCCAAAAATAATCGACACGTATTTTTTTTTAGCTGCGGTAACTCGAGTTTAAGGGGTGAAACCACCCCTTGAAGTTTTGGCTCGAAACGGCTATCTCGAAAACGGAAAGACATACAAAAAAATTGTTAATGGGCGAGGTTGATGGTTTCTTATGTACAATAACATGGTGTTAAAAAATTTAAAAAAATAAAATTTGTTTATAACAAAAAAAAATTTATTAACTTAATTTTTCATTTTATTGAAATTTTCATAATGACAAAAAATGACGAGCATTTTATTCCAAATCCATTGGTATGTAATATTTTAAAATTGCTTCTTACAGTTTTGCAGATTTTGATGATTTACATCTTGCGCGCACATCCATTATGGTAGTAGCCGTTCTAACTTTGATTTTAATGAAGCAATGTAGGCTTGCACTAAATCAAAGTTAGAACGGCTACTACCATAATGGATGTGCGCGCAAGATGTAAATCATCAAAATCTGCAAAACTGTAAGAGGCAATTTTAAAATATTACATACCAATGGATTTGGAATAAAATGCTCGTCATTTTTTGTCATTATGAAAATTTCAATAAAATGAAAAATTAAGTTAATAAATTTTTTTTTGTTATAAACAAATTGTATTTTTTTAAATTATTTAACACCATGTTATTGTACATAAGAAACCATCAACCTCACCCATTAACAATTTTTTTGTATGTCTTTCCGTTTTCGAGATAGCCATTTCGAGCCAAAACTTCAAGGGGTGGTTTCACCCCTTAAACTCGAGTTACCGCAGCTAAAAAAAAATACGTGTCGATTATTTTTGGCTGCTTTATAAGTGTACAAAGTTTCATGAAAATCGAAGCCGGACCGTTCGCGATGGTTCCTTGTAAGTGTCGCTACTGTGACAGAGATAATTGTGTGGGTATAAATATATTTATGTCTTGTGTTTACTGTCTCAACCGATAGAAATATCTTTCCACGTACCTACTGTTTTTTTCACGCACCTCTTTGTTTCTTACTTGTTCTTTTCTGCTTTCAATACTAGATCGATACACCGATTCGCTGGACTACAGAATAAAAAGAAAAAATAGTGTCTGCTTTACTTGTTTATAAGTGTTCTCAAATGGCCGCATTTCTTTACAACGTTCTGTCGAAGGAAGATGTATGCGAAATAAGGAGGACGACGGGTTTCAAACGACTGTGTGATACATATGGATGCGTGAGCTCGTGTTTCAAGCAAAAGAAAATATATCTGTATTAGTTGTTACATATCAGTCATGTATGGGACCGAAACGTTTGGTAGCTTGGGCGTTGGCCTCATTATCTAGCGTACAACCCCTCGAAACCCTCCAGGCCCAATTTTCATTACCTTATATGGTAATACCCCGCCACTGTAAGGGCTCACTTTCTAGTATATCAGGGCCGCGTTTTCTTACTCAAGCTCAGTTTTTCTAAAACTCTCGACTCAACGTTACTTTGACACTCGAGGCAAGATCGCGCTATAATCCCCATCATGCAACGTACCTACCTTAGCAGTTTTATTAGTGAGTGTCCATTAGACTAATCGAGAAGTAGCTCCCGCGAACGCGCCGCGAAAAAGCCGACATAGAACTTTCGCGCTCAAAGCAATCTAGTAATAGTACTAGTTCTGTTAATTGGCCATTGTACTTGAGCATCGATTAAAATATATTCAAGCAGTTATCCTCACTTGCATTATTCACTTAATACAACCCTGAACCCTATTAACAGTAAGACTAGGGGTATCTCACGAACCCGGTACATCTTTACCGCTCGAGGTGTACCATTACGACAGAGCAAGATCCTAAAAACATCCTAAAAACCTATGTGGCTCCCAGGGTATAAAGCCCCTGTATCGTCCGCTCCTAGCGGCTCCCAGGGTATAGAGCCCCTGGTTCGTCCGTGAAACCATACATTTTCATTATAAATCTAGCCCCGTGACTCCCAGGGTATAGAGCCCCTTCGTCCACATACCCTCCTACGGCTCCCAGGGTATAGAGCCCCTGGTTCATCCGGAACTCCTTTCTCTTTCCTAACCATACCTAAAACCACCGGTCGAATACTGCTTTCGACCGAATCCAAGATCTCGCGCTCGCCCTCGTAACATAGTAAAATGTCAGTAATGAAAAGTCATCATGAATCAGAAATGACTCTGGTACCATTCTTTCACGAGAAGAAGGCACAGCGTGTTTATATCCCCACTTCTGTTGCAGTCCGCTGACTCACAGGTATTGGTCGAAAACGATGAGGAAGATCGGTGACAGCCAATCAGCGGACTGCAGCAAGAGTGAGGATGTAAACACGCTGTGCCTTCTTCTCGTGGAAGGACGATACAGGCTGCGAAGTCCAGTACTTTGAGGGTTAAGAACCACTGCTTAAAATAGTAATGAACATGTGTTCTAAAAATCATTTGTTCATTGTTCATAATGTTTAATGATTATTTTGCAAAATGTCCTGAAACAGGCTTAAAACTTAGTAAAAACATTGTAAACCAGAGTACTCCTAAACTAATTTTTACAATCTCATTTAGGATCGCATATACTATACATATTTAAAATAATTGTACTCCCTCCTTTTGTTTTTAATTTTTTTTGTATGTATTCTCGTTAACTGAGCTAGCCGTTAACCGGGCACAAGTTTACGGATTAACTTTAGAAGTCAGACTCATTCGTTGCGCGATGGTTCGTCAATTACGCCTCGCTTCGCTGTTCGTGATTGTTGCGAGCGAAGAAGAATCCCAGGGAACGTAAAACTGGCCTTTTATGAGCGGCACGTAAGACGAGAGTTGCGAAATATCCACTTGAAAAGCCCACAGACTGCGCAGCCAGACACGAGAGCCCCTATAAACCTACAATGATCCCTGTTGCTGAACGTGCTCTGTAGCTGCCCCTCTATGGGTTGATGCCTCGAAAATATCTGGCTGGCACTTATCTCGTAATAGGATAAGTAATGGAGCCGCTTATACTAGGTGGCCACAAGCTAACTCCGTATTTCAAAAAAACTACTTCCGTCTCGATGGAATTCTTGAAATAGAGGGACAACGGATTAGGTTGAGACTCTAGACCGAGGAAACGAAGAAGATGGAATTCGGGAATTAAATGTGACGGAACAGCGACAATAAACAAGGGTCTGAGAGCCCAGATTTTGACGTTATCGAATCACATGATGTTTAATTAATTTTTCAAATAATTTCTATTATATTGCTGTCAAAGATATTTTTAAAATAATTAGACCTTATTGAATTAGGTCTAGAAGTCAAATAATTTTATTACCTTATCTTTATTTGTAAACTAATACAAAATAATATAACCTGGAGATTGAAATTTATCTTGAGCAATGTACATACATGCAATTGCTATCTTCGAATATGTTTATATTTACAATAAGAATATAGAGGATAGTGAAATCTGTGAACGTGGGTTGCAAGATTTTTACTTTAGACCAGTTGTGGAGATAGTGTTAGAACCGATTCCGATACTATTCCGACACTTCTCCATACCAGTACTCCATACAATGATACCAAATCAACGCAACGGTTGTGTATGGAATCTATTTTTGATTCTTTGCGAAGGTATCGATACCTGTGTGATACTTCACGAATTTATTGATACCCATTCGATACTTGGTTAAATTTTGAATACTCTGATATTCTGCAGTATATATGATATCATATAGAATTAGAGATTCATGTTACACGTCACAAAAACATTTCACTGAATAATTATTTGTTCTGTATTTTATAATATTGTAGCGGCTTTTTGGTGTATGGAGAAAGCGAATAAGCGAGATAACTGGAGGAAAGGAAAGGAAAGAAAGTCGAGAAGGAGTTCGGTTGGAACCGTGATACTGAGCTGACGTGTTTGTCAACACCGAGCGTGCTGTGAACGCGAGTGCCAAGTACAGTGCCAATCAAATCTTATAGGTATTCATGATAGTCTGTGTTACTGTGAATTAGTGAATATTACTAAATTGTTATAAACCAACTTCTTAACCCATTTCTACGCCATTCTCGGTGCAACCTATTCACTGAAATGGCTTCTGACCACGGAAATTTGGTACCCCAAACTGTTAATAATGATTCTAACGCACCACGACGAAGCTACAATAAGGTAGTACAAAGTGATTGCTTCCCCAAAAAAGATCAAGCGATCATAATCGAAGCCAAAGATGGAATTCAACTAAGAGATTACGCTCATGCATTAGGCAGAATTACCAATCCAGCGAATATTAGATTTATGTCAAGAGTATCCAACGGTAGAATTTGTGTCTTTTTGGCGAGTAAGAAAATCGCGGACGACCTCACCGATAAATATAAACACATTAAAGTTAACGGTATCGATGTAACCGTAAGGCTGTTAATCAGCAAAGCTCAACGTATAATACTTTCAAACGTTTGCCCAACAATCCCTCACTCAATAATTGAAGGATACTTGATGAAATTGGAGTAAAAAGAGAATCAGCTGTATCATTCCTAAGAGTTGGCATGGCAGAAGAGGGTTTTACGCACATCCTCAGTTTTCGTCGCCAATTATATGTCCATCCAGATGACACACACAAAATCCCAGACTCAATCAAAATTGAATATGAACAAACCACATACTGGATTTATCCTTCCACAGATACATTAAAATGCTTCATATGTAATAAAGAGGGTCACGTCGCAAAAAACTGCAAAACCGAAAAAAACCAACCCTTGCTATCTGAATCTCCACAAACAAGTGTCTTTATAAAACCTCAAGACCCCAAAATAGCGCCAATAGTATCAAATATTGATAGTACAAACATGGCAAAAGAATCAGAAAACCCTAGGGACAATACGGCAACAGAAACCATGGACATAGATCCATTGATCAGAACCTCAAAACGCACAAGATCCGAAATGACCGACGATTCAAGCCTCACCACAGAAGGAACCAACGATTCAAACCATGCCACAGAAAAATCAATCAGTCTTCAACAAATCCTGGAAACTGAATCGAAATGCAAGCAGCCAAAGAAAAAACCAAATGTTGCAACAAAGAGCGATAAAAGCATAGATGACATGTTGCAACCAGTTAAACACGTACTAGAAGAACCTGGTAAAATGTTAAACTTCTACCAACTTAAAAGCTTTATTGAAAACACACTTGGATCTCCCAACACTAGAGAGATTGCAACAGAATACACAGACGACGTAGAAGCTCTAGCGAATTTTATGAAAGAGATATACCCTTACCTCACAGACCGTTGCATCAAAAACAGATTCACAAGAATCACGAGAAAGCTAGTTAAATCTACCAAGGCTGATCACTCAATGAGCTCTCCTACTCCTTCGGATTGCTCAGATACTCCTCAGTGCTCCGAAGACGAACACACCAATTAAATATCAAACAAAAAATACCGTTCAATAAGTATAAATGCTAAGGAAGATTATACAATGGAATCTTAATAGTTTCAAAGCACGTTTTGAATTCTTACAAAAATTGCTCCAGGATCATCGGCCATGTGTATTATGCCTGCAGGAAACCAATTTCAAAGCAAATGAAACTATCAGTATTAAAGGTTTTAAAGTAGTCCAAAAAAATAGAAGGAATGCCTTGATCGCGAGCGGCGGAGTAGCAATCTACATGAAACAAAGCCTAAATTACACAGAAATACCGCTAAACACTAATATTGAAGCAATTGCGGTCTCAATCATTCTATATCAAAAAGAAATATGTATATGCAACGTCTATATTCCAAATAACCACCAATTTCAAGAAGCCGAATTAATCAACATTATAAAGCAACTCCCCAAACCTTTCTTATTAATGGGAGATTTCAACAGCCATAATACAATGTGGGGATCTGCAAACACAGACACTAGAGGAAAACTAATTGGAAATATAATACTCAAATCAGATATCATCTTGTTGAATAATTCCGAACCCACTCATTTCAACATGTCAAATGGCTCTTACAGCTCAATAGACCTAACCTTTTGCAGCCCCAACATTTTCAACAGCACTAAATACGAAATTTCAACCGAGTTATATAACAGCGACCACTTTCCCATTATCATTGAACTAATAGACAATAATGCTGATAACCATATAATACAACCTAGATGGAAATTCAAAAAAGCCGACTAGCCGCTATACCGCCACGAAATAAATCAAAACCTTCCATCATTACAAACGCCTGATGCCTCAAACTGTTCGGAAATAAACCAAATATTAAAAGAGTTTGAAGAATTAATCATCCATGCTGCCACAAAATCCATACCTAAAACATCAAATAATACAGAGAAAAAAAATATCCCTTGGTGGAATGATGAATGCTGCAATGTAATTAAAGAAAAAAAACATGCCTTCAATGTATACAAAAAACACAAAACCGATTTCAATTTAATAGAGTTCAAGCGGGCAAGGGCCAAAGCAAGAAAAGTCCTTAAACAAGCAAAAAAGAATTCGTGGATAAATTACATCGCATCCTTAACAAAGACCACTCCATGTGAACAAATATGGAATAAACTGAAGAAAATTAATGGCCAGAAAGTAAGTTCCCAAATTACTGCAATCAAGAGTTCTGAAAACTCAATTACCATAGACGCTAAAGAAATTGCCAACCTTCTAGCTACTACTTTTGCAAATAATTCGAGTAATAAAAATTTCGACCCAAACTTTCTCAAAATTAAAGCTAGAGTTGAAGAGAATTCAAGACACGAGCATATCATCTCTCAGACGAGCAACCACCCCCTTAACATGAAAATTCTGCCTACAGAATTAAAATCGGCGCTAAAATCTGTTAAAAATTCCAGTCCAGGACCCGACAACATTCCAAATATTTTTATACAACAACTACCAAAAGCAGGAATAAATTATTTATTAGATATCTACAACTGCATATGGCTGAATGGTGTCTTCCCTACCAAGTGGCAAGAAGCAATAGTAGTGCCCATTCTAAAACCTGGAAAAAACAAGCTTCGAATCGACAGCTACAGACCTATCGCCCTGACATGTTGCCTATGCAAACTGCTAGAGAAAGTAATCTGCAAAAGACTGCGATGGTATTTGGAGACCAATAACCTACTAGGAAAAAATCAAAATGGGTTTAGACAGTATCGTTCGACGATGGACAACCTTGCAATGTTAGATATAAACATTTGCGAAGCCTTCCTTAGAAAACAACATCTAATAGCAATATGCTTAGACATTGAGAAGGCTTACGACATGCTTTGGAGACACCGAATAATACAACAACTTATAAAGTGGAACATAAGTGGAAGCATGATACAATTTATATACAATTTCCTAAAAAGCAGATCTATATATGTCCGTGTCAACGGCAATTTATCCAAGAAAGTTGAAATCTTAAATGGGGTACCGCAGAGATCTGTACTAAGCGTAATTTTATTCTTGATTGCAATAAACGATATCGCTGAAGTCTTCTCTAAACCAGTTAAATACACCATATTCGCTGACGACTGTACCTTCTTTATAACCGGGAAAAGTCTAAGCACCAGTCAGCAAATCCTTCAAGACAATTTAGATAGACTCCAAAAATACGCCCTACAAACTGGATTTAAATTCTCAAAAAACAAAACCACCGTTACAGTTTTTTCAAAACAAAGAACAACACAAAACCACCAACTACAGCTACACTTAGGCCAGCACCAACTCTTGATAACAAGCACTCCAAAAATCCTCGGTCTAATTTTTGATAACAAATACACTTGGACGCCATTCCTTAAAAAGCTCAAAGAAGAATGTGTCAAGAGATTAAATATATTGAAGGTCATCGCTTCGAAAAACTGGGGGGCTGAATTCCAAATTCTAAGTAATACATATAAGGCCTTAGTTCTGTCTAAACTAGATTATGGATCAATCGTCTACGATTCTGCAAAACCACGCGTTCTAAAATTATTAGCACCTATACATAATGCCGGAGCTAGAATAGTCACTGGAGCTTTCCGAACGAGTCCGGTAAATGCAATTCTATGTGAAGCTGGTCTAATACCACTGGAAACTCGAAGAAAACAACTGAGCTTATCGTATGCAGCAACCAGATTATCAACGCCTTCAAATCCTATCTACGAGAAATTAACTAACATCGCCCATTTCAATGAATTTAAGGAAAAACCCAAACTTCCGGAACCGTTAAATAGTAGAGTCAAAACATACTGGCAAGAACTAAATATGGATACACCAAAAATCATATCAAGAATACAGTATCAAATTCCACCATGGACGATAGATCCTCCTTGCATACTCGATAAAATTCTGAAAGCAGGCAAACAAATTAACCCAAACGTTCTCAAAAGTCTATATACTGAATTATCGAATGAATACCCGTACCATACGCAAATTTTCACTGATGCTTCAAAATCAGGACAGGGGACTGGATGTGCGGTATGCACTCCCGAACATGAGATCCTATTCAGGCTCCCGGAAACATTCACAATATTCACTAGTGAAGCGTTAGCTGTTCTACAAGCCTTGAAGTACATAGAAGAAACAACACACAATAAATCCATCATTCTAACTGATTCTAAAAGCGTCCTACTCGCCCTACAAAATTTGGAAACAAACAACACTGTAATCCAAAACATTATTGAATTAAATGAAACACTTAAGCGAGACAAAAGAGAAGTGTTATATTCCTGGATTCCCTCCCATATTGGTATTGAAGGTAATGAAAAGGCTGATACAGCAGCAAAACTGGCTAGCTCCAGTACAGCTATAACGAAATGTGAACAGGCAACTCATCAAGACATCCAAAAGCATTGCACCAAGGCGCAAACGGAAGTGTGGAATGAAGAATGGAGAAATAGCAGACCAACTAAGCTACATAAAGTTCGAAATAATATACATGACTTCAATCCGGCGCTACTACTAAATAGAAAAGACCAAGTGAAAATAACCCGACTAAGAATAGGACACTCGAACTGGACACACTCATACCTTATCACAAAAACCGAACCAAATTCCTGCGACACCTGTAACGTACGAAATAGTATTGAACACATCTTGACAATCTGCCCTAAATACAATATGAAGAGGATCCAACACAAGTTACAAAACTCACTAACGATCTTACGAGAAACAGATTCCTGCAGAAAAGTTTTAAACTTCTTAAAAGACATCAATGTATACCAATTGCTCTAAATATGATTAGCCCCACTAAGTAACCCAACTGTGGTCACTAATAACCTAAAAGGTGCATGTGACCTAAAACGCTCAATAAAAAAAAAAAAAAAGTCGAGAAGGCTCTCACTCAGAAAACTGTAAGACTGTCGATATGTTACTACGTAGAGTTTCTCATGCTGAGTGAGAACCATTATCACAAACGTTAATAACTTTTTAACGAAGCCTCAATTAACAAATTAGTATACTTGATTTTCATCTTATTTTGTCCTCTACAATCTTCCACTAAATTTTGTCTGAAAGACAGCCGAATACCCTGTATAGAAACAGGCGGTCGGTCAAGTACTTGTGAAAGAGCGTATCCCGCTGCACAATCTATTTAAATTCTTAATATTTAAATGTACACAAAGAAGTCCGTATTCTACTTACAAAGTAAGAACTTATCTGATTTCCTGTATCAATGTATAATATGTACCAATTCAATAATTTTCAACAATTTATTATTGATTTCCCTATGAATTGACGGTATGATATTATTTTTAAAGTAGCGTAATCAGTTTATGTTTATACGGTTATTGCTGGTAGCGAAGTTGCTCATTTGATAAACAGCCAGTTAGTGTAGGTATACGCATACTTTCAGATCGAATAGTTATTCAATTATTTACGAGATCTAATGTCGAAGGCTATTATATATTTAAACTACATACAAAGTCAATCGTTAATCAATAATAATACTAAATAATAATAATGGTAGATAGTAATACTACAAACATCTAACAAATATTTATCAATTTTATCTTTTTTAGAATATATTACTTTTAAAACAGGTGTAATATTGATCATGTAGAATTAGAATATAATGTAGAATTAGAATATAATGTGTACAAAATACGATTAAAATTCAGCAAATGTACTACTAATATGATAAAACATTTGAAAGTGCACAATATCTATAATAATTTGGAAAATACTTATACAATTAATAATTCCATTTATACAGCTTATTTGGAAAATAACGGTAGAAAGAAAAATGTCGATGAGCTAATTTTGAATTTAATTGTGACAGAGTTTCAACCTTTCTTGTTTGTAGAAGATAAAAGTTTGAAGAAGTTAATGAAGTATCGTGATTCCAAATATGTTTTACCTTCTGCGAAATGTTTAAAACAATTATTAAATGAGAAATATAACAAACAGAAATGGAAAAGTATAAATCATGACTGCTTCTTTACAATTATTTGTCATTTCATGAGTACTACTTTTCTAATGAAATCATATACAGGGTGTTCGGCCACCCTGGGAAAATTTTAATGCAGTATTCTAGAGGCCAAAATACGACGAAAATCAAGAATACCAATTTGTTGATGGAGTCTTTGTTAAAAAATTATTAACGTTTAAAGTTCCGCCTATACTGAATTTTTTTCTCGAAAGTGAGTAGGATTTCAGTGATATGTCTATTCACCAAAAATTATTGTAATTGACCCCCGCAACCGAAAATAATTTTTCCAGAACGATTTGAAATTTTTAATTTAATTGTTAACTTTTTAACGAAGCCTCAGTCAAGAAATTGATATTCTTGATTTTCGTCTTATTTTGGCCTGTATAATTGAGACTTCAAAACTAATGGAAAATCGAACGGTTGTAACTATAACCATAAATTATTTAAATACAGTATTTAGGAATTGGGGTATAGAAAACAAAGTTATTGCTGATAATACCGCTAATACGATTGCCGATGTGAAATAGCTTGAAAAATTAACTATACATATGCTGTGTTTTATATATGTATACGCTAAATTAAATTGTTAAATTATTTTGTTACAAATAAAAAATAATAAATATTTATTTTGTCTATAATTATAATTACGTATTGTTGAAGAATAAACAATAAAAGCTAATATAATTCTATAAAATTGTTAAATGGGTGTCGATGCTTTTATAAAAATATAAAACAGATACCGATGCGTTTGTATCGATTTTTTTGATTCTCACATCTTTGATATCTATCGATACCAGATCGAAATTTATAAACTAGTACTGATCCGTTTATTTTGGAATCTAGGAAAGGGTATTATTTATATTCTGAAACTGCAGTATTAAACGACTTTAGTAATCCAAGAAGAGAACTTGACACATTGGGCGATTTCCTAGAAATAAAAGAAGTATTTCTAAAATATAACACACCTCTATCTTCACCATTGATAAAGAAATTATTTTTGTTATCTATAATGGAAGATATACCTCATTATCGTAAATTATTCTAAATTCAAACAATATTGAAAACTAATGATATAAAGTACTTGAATAACGTCAGATAGATTACAATTATAAAACAATTAATAATTATGGGAAAATGTATATGTACTGTTACGAGCCAAGGCCGTGCAGCGCGCGTGGCCTGCGAGTGCAAGAGAGAGTATCTAATATGGTATCAATTCGTTAGTGAGGTGCACGGATGAACCCGATGCAAGATCGGGGAGCCGCTAGGATAGTTGATAACGAGGACGAACCTGATGCGAAATCAGGGAGCCTCTAGGATGGAGTCACTTACGGACGAACCTGGTGCGAAACCAGGGAGCCGTAGGAGGGTGTAATGTCGTGAACGAACCCGATGCGTAATCGGGGAGTCACTAGGATGGTTGATAACGGCGCAGACGAACCCAATGCGAAATCGGGGAGCTGCTGGAGGTTGGAACAAACGCAGACGAACTCGATGCGTAATCGAGGAGCCACTAGGTTGTAAGAATTTGTATTTGGATTAAGGATATGTTAATTGACCTCGTAACTTTCAATTATTAAATATAATATAACCCGAGCGGTAAGGTTATATTATTGTGGGAACGTTTAACTAACAATAATCGCTTTATATAATGATGGGTTAAAGAAGATAAGTAACTCTGATTTAATAATGAAACTAGATATATTCTTAACAAACAAATAAGATACACGTGTCTTGTGTCAGTTATGTCGCGTTGTAAGAATGATTATAATTACCTAAGAATGATTTTTGCACGGTGTTGACGCACTGGCGATGCGGGGGTAAGTCGGTTGACAATAGAGGCCGTAATAGAATTTATACCGGTTCACGGATTCTATATGGTTTAAAATTGATACGAAAGGGTACTGTAGCCCGATCTCACGAAATGCAACTGACTGTCAGAACCGTGGACAGCGTAACGAGACGTGATGTTGACTCTAAACGTAACTGTACGATTCTGATCCCCCGAGTAAGGAAACGAAGGGGTTTATATACCCAAAAATCTGTGGGGGAGGATTCGGATGCACGTTAGACATTACCATATTTGGTAATCTCCGAACTTCGTTAGTCACCGAGCAGCTGCATTTCGTGGGAACTGACTCTACATTCCAAAGGGTAGATAAGTAGCAGGGCGTTTTCCTAATGCACGCAAGTGGTATAGAAAAATTGGGGAACGAAACGTTCGGCATACGTAACAGTATCGTTAAAAACAGGTCTTAATTGTTGAAATTGTGAGCAATTCTGTATTTTTGGTTTCTGCGAGTAATAAAACAAAGATTACTTAGTATCCTAATTATTTGTTCCATAACCAATTAGTTATGTTTGATTAATAATTGTTTGTGTCGCTAAAATATAATAATATATTATTTTAAATAAATCGTTATTTGATACGAAAAGTAATAGCTTATTTTAAATAATTTGCCATTCCATACATTATTTATGAATTGTTATTCAAATAAAAAGTGGCCAACTCTTATCATTGTATTACTTTCTATTAAATAATATCTTGACGAGAATTGTCAAATTGTCTTTAGTAAAATGGCAAATGCCTCAATTGATTGTTCTATCATTTCTAATAGGAATCTCTCCTTAATAAGAATAAAATATTACGGGAAACATATTATTCCACCATACGATATGCTTTCCTGCTTCTTTTTCCCCTACCAATACGATCATGGATCATCAAGAATCCACAGTTCATAGTTTGATAACGGCTAGTTTACGTCGCGAATGTGAATCGACAACAGGTTACCGTGAATTCAACAGGAATTCTGGCTCGACTCTTTATTTTTTGCTATTATAATCTTGACTTCACCGTATCGTTAACTCGACTCCGTTGTATGAAATGGGAATACGAACGAGGCAGTGCAAAATACGATAACGTTGGAGAATGCATTCCCTGTGATTCTTCGTGTTATACTTATTTACGCTAGGAGGCTAATTTCTGTTCACCTATTTTTTTTTTATTTCTCTTTTAAACGTGCACAAATGCGGGACAAGATACACCGTGCTCTCGTTTCAAAATACAAATGAAGTGTTACACTTGCAGATACATACTCCGTTTCCAACGAGCGCATGCGTGTTGTGTATACCGTCTGTACACATAACGGATCTACACGAGCCGCATACATTTACAGAGACAGTGGCTAAACACGCGTTTTCACTGCGATCCACCTTCTCCACAAGAACTCTCGAGCAATTTTGTGTTTTATTATCCCGCGCAGAACTAACTGCTAAGTCAAGGATATTTTTCTTACGGAGAACGCAATTAGAACGGTAAACGGCAGTGTATGGTGATACTCTGACGTTTGTTGCCAGTGCTGGATTAATTAATAAGCAAAATAAGCACGTGCCTATGGCGCTAAAAGAAAGGGACACCACAGAGTTTTTATAACGTCACCCGTGGATGACTTTGACAAATTTTGAATAATCGTAAAAAAAAATACTACCAGATCTTAATTATAGTGAACTCAATCTTGTAGATGTATCAAAATTATTCGTTAAGATTTTTGTAATCTATACTTTTCTAACAACTGCAATCATCCCACAGACATAGCAAATTTTGAATAACTGCGAGAGACTGGGAGGGACCGAAGTCTCGCAATTACAAAAGCGTACTTAATTTTCAGGTCCCAGAAAGGCACGAAAGCCTATATCGTTTGGCTTTGTATTCTGCCGAATGTAGAAAAGGACAACACAACGTGAAATTTATTTATTTTTTATTTCTTGTTGATCAGACCTTTGTGAGGTTTTTCTGGCTAAAATAAGACTGAACACGAGACAACTTGGACCACATTTGTGTGTTTAACGAGTGATGTTCAAGGCGCACACTTATCTTTTTCTGATGCTGTGATGCGCTTCAAGCGGTAACTTAATAGCGCTTGAATATTTGGTGGTTGGTGTAATAATTGAGATACAATTAACTATTTTTAATATTTAATAATCTATCTTAGTCTACTACAGTGCGGTCTTCACGTTTCTTGTTTAACTTTGTTTCCTGGTTTAAAAAATGTATATATGATGGTAACCGATTCAAACTTTTTGTTGTTATCTCTCTTCCCGTCAGAAAAGCTACCCTTAAATACAAATCGGCCTTGGGTTCTGACGGGGATGAGGCACGCGGATTGGCTACTGTGGTGTTTTGAATTTTGTCAGGGAAGGCGGTCGTTTTCCCTGATTGGAGAAGTATTTGTTGAACATATTACAAGTGACCACCTCCAAGCCATCGGTCACCGTTAGGTACCGAGGGCACCATCGAATGACGTCCGGGAAATTCCGCGTGCCTCGACCGTAGCAGGTAATAATTTTTATGAAGCGCCTTGACCTTACTAAGCCATGCAAGACGAAATAAAACTGAAAAATGTTTAAGCCTAAAATAGAGAACCAAATTGCAGATTATAAAACGGCGTGGAAGACAACCGATGGTCGATGGCTTCATAAACTTATTCTTGCTACGGGTCAGGGGGTTTCATTAGACCTTTTGGCGGGCGTACATGGGCCCCGCTGTAATTAATGTTGTTGCCTCGTAACAAGTGACAATAACTCATTTTTTTGGCACTTGCAAACACAATTTTATACTCTATTAGAAGTAGGTTAAAGACAAATTGTATGGTGTTTAATTTTATTTTAATCAGGAAGCTCTCACAAATATATTGGTAAAAGTTTCATTAAAAAGAAAAGTAAAAATATAGAAGTTTCATCTTTGCATTACGTACTATGTATGCATTATTTTACCGATATTCGAGCCCAGATTAGATTACACTACGCAGGCCGCTCGACGTTGAGCTTTGAAGTTTATCAAGGGGAATCCCCTCTCAGTAGTAGTGATGGCTATCGTTCATTTATCTAATCGAAAATGACTTGGAGTTATCCAAACATTGCTGTACCTCATTTGATAAGATGATAAGTAGAAAAATGGAAAGTAACTTTCTTATCCTTGAGAACGTTCAATTTGCAGAAAAATCACTTAAATACGTTTTTTTAAAAACACGTTTTCTACCATATTAACATTAAAAAAGACAACAAATACTTTGTATTTATTTTAAATGTCCTTTCTGCAATTAGCTATTTACTATGCAGGGTGAAGCACCTAAAACTGGTGACCTGAATAACTCGCTTACTTGTAATTATAGAAAAAAAAGTATCAGGGATAAGTTGTTTGATTTCGAGGGCCACATAACGTGATGTCAATAACTTTTTTGTAAATGGAGGCGTAGAGGAGATATAAAGGTCAAACTTATTTTTTTCAATGATATGATGTAAGTTTTTATATATATTCTGAGAGAGATTTTCAAGACGAATATAATGATCTACAAATGAAGGTTATTTAAGGTTACGCAAGGTCATCTATAATATCTTACTAATTTATTTATTGCTGTACTTAGTGCTACAAAAGTGTTCTAGCGTCTTGTATAACTGTAAAAGGATAAATGTAATCATAATTGATGTAGAAGATAACTAACTTGTTTTCTTTAAAGCGACACCTACAATGCAATGTAGATACATATAAATACTATTGTTTTGTTTTGTGATATAGTCCTTGTAATAAAGTCAAAGTGATAAATACACATGTAAAACAAGGAGTGTTCAGCCAAACCTAAAATTCATTATAACCACGTTTAACAACAATAACAACTATAAATTATTTCGATTCTTTACAAATGTTTCAGTATAAACCAAATTTCGTATAACAGTTTGGAACAGTTACTTGTGTAGCGGTTATTGTATTGCCACTACACCCTTGCCTTGGTATGAATGAAATGGAATGTAAGGATAATTTTAAGCTTTCTATTTTTTCATTTTCACAGTGTCTCGTGCGAGCCTGGTCATCTTGTTAAATACTTGGCGACCAGACCCATACGAGGTGCTTGTTTTCCTTCAAGGTTTCGCCTGGGCCTCGGACCACCCCGATCCGGGCCCGGCGAGTCTCTTGACTTTTATGACTCTCTTCCGCTGTAACTAAACTTTCTTTACACTAAGTATTTTCCAGTTTCGTTTTTCCGTCTTTCTGCCCAGTCTCTTTTTCTCCCCTTTTACTATTAGGGTAAGGAAATGTATACATATATTGAGAAGGGGGCGAAGGAACGACGCTCAGTCTGGTAAAGACGTTGTTGTGCAGTCCGTAAGAGTCAGTCGGTTAACGACGTGGTAGTGTCGGAGTTAACATTAACCTACGTGTAGCTACACACCCACACTCCCGAATAAACCGTTAATAATTGTGGGGTAGATAGTCAGATCGTTATTTGAACCATCAGCCCCCTCACTTGCGAAATCTTTTCAATCCCTGGTTTAAACAAAAAAATGTTATTTACTATTTTTCATAATGCAAGGTGATTTGCAAGCTTATTATTATATTTTTTAGTAAGAGTTGAGTATTTTGGAATAAATTATTTATACACATAAAAACCAAATACATGTCTGTGACTTACACAGAACGCAAAATACGCGTTTAGATAACTGAGACTACGCTCTACCTCACTTTAGATAATAGAGACCAAGAAATTCGTATGATTCGGCTACAAGCTATTCGGATAAAAGAAGTTTCAAAATTACCAGTTTGAATAATGCTGTTTAGAGAAAAAACGTGAAAGAATATAAAGTTTCTATTTTTCAGTTAAAAGTCCTATAACATTTTGAATACCACGTCATCCATATGTGGGTGACAAAACTTTTCATTTTAGAACTAAAACAATTAATTCCGAAGTTGAAATGTTAAAGGAAATAAATTTGAAATGGAGTTATGAATTGTAGCGTGGTTACAAAAATAAATACTTGTAAGCGTTAAACCGTCGTTTCAAATCTGTATTTTGATGTACCCGGCGTGTCACTGTGATGTATACAGGGTCTCTCTGTCTCCGTACAGAGAGAACATAGGTAACGACTCCCGAATTTCGGGAAGCGACCTGCAGTTATGCGTAACGTTCCGAGCTATCGACAAGGTCTCTACAAATAACAAACGCTTACAGACCGCGCAGATGTTACACTTTATTTGCTACATCAGTTCTCCAAATAACTATTGTATTTTCCTACCTCGCCGCATCCCGTTTATCATTTTAAACATATTCCCCTACATACTAAAACAAATTGTAATTCATGTAATTTACAATTCTCTAAAATCAAAATTTTTGTCTCGTTAAATTTTACAGGTTTGGTCTAGCAGCCTACATGATAAAGTAACAATTCGTTAAATTTCATTGCAATCGTTTTAGACTAACAGCTTTTACGGTTTTAGTATTTAATAAAATGCAACATAAAATATTAATTTTGTAATTTGAACTTATTGAACTAGCACATTAAACGGATCGTCACGTAGAGAGCGTGTGATATCGAAGTGTTCGGGAGACAAATTACGCATCTTCCGCTGATTAACTAGAGTTTTTTCCGTTCCTTTTATGTTGCCAGATGCGGAATTGATACTACGTTGCGAAAGTTTTCGAGTCTCCCGCATCAGGCAAATTTCATAATAAAAGAGAAAGAATTTTGTCTAAATGAATTCCGCGGATAGTACGGTCATCAAGGCCAAATGTAGGGATCAACGACGACGGCCATCGTCGACTCGCGGAACAATATAGCCATAAAATAGCTGCTAAACAGACGCGGCCTCTCGTTCGCGTTGCTAATCCGGAGTTCCGTTTCTTCCTCAGTAAATTAACGCGACGTTCGACTTGGGGAAGAAACCTCAGGCACCCTCGCCAGGGTGGCCTGGGACTTTCCTCCGCCACCGCGTGTGAGGGAAGAGTTTTCTGCCGAAATGGGGCAAGAAAATAGGTTCTTCTCTCCCAAGTCGATGACCAATCAATAGAGCTATGATTCCATGGGTGAATCTTCAAACACCTCCAAATGAACGTGTTGTAGGGAATCCGAGCTAAGAAGGAAACGGACTCCGGATACAGCAACCATTCTTAGCTTGTCTATTGGTAGAGCAACCACCTCTTCTCATAGACACACGATAACGTTTTAATCGCGAAGAGTCAAAACTTGTAACGTAACGTATAACTTTGTAAATTGAACGGGAGGAACAGTCCTTCTCATATTCACGCGCTTATAGTAATAAAGTACATACAGTCCATTCATTGTTAAAAAAAGTTTCCACAATCATTTCAATCTCAACCGCGCACATCCGAACACAAACACCAAGACATTTGGAGAAATTGTAAAAATTTTTCTTTTCTCGTACAAATATGTAGACTTTAGCGACTTCGCTCATTTCTTATATTTGCAATTTAGAACCGCGGAAGCGGCAAGACTTTCACGACGTGCCTTGGCAACAAATGACGTCTCAAGTTTAGTGTTCACTTTAACGGCCTTGCTCCGTGCTAAGGTAACAACTTAACGAAAGGGACTTCCGCCTTTCTTAACCTTTGGCTCGACTCGAAGAATCTATGTAAAGTACAAACACTCTGTCCGTCGAATTTCTGTGCGCCGACAAAACTCGAATTTGATTTATCTACACGAAAATTACCACTCTATTGCGGGAAATTCTATTTGGCTGTCGTATCTTCAACTTTTCCCACGAAACAGCAAACGACGTTATAGAAAAGTACCAATAAATTGGTACTGACGAACATCCAATTTCAATTTTTGTCTGACTTTAAATAGCTACTATCTTTTAATACGTTAACTGCCACGCCAGTCTGTGTCTAGAGATATCTTTAACATTTGTTCAAATTATAGTGTCAAGAATAGAAATATCCGATAATTTAATTGTACTTGTTATTTTAAACCATTTTTAATGTTAATTGGATTATTTACAATTTTATCATTATTAGGTTTCTTTTATTCAACAATTTTGAAATATGTTATAAGTTTGAGACGAGTAACTTTCTTTCTAGAAAAGTTACGATCCGCATAATGCTATTTTCGGCTTTAAACAATGTCAGAGTAAAGAAATGTTTAAATTAATTTTGGCGAATGAATGGAACAAAATGAGTGTAAAATACAAAAAATTAGTTCAAGCTGTACGTTGCAGATTAAAATTTATTATAAAATCGAATAGATGTCCGACAAAATATTAATTTACAATAATTACGTTTATCTATTAAGTGTACAAATGAATAATCTAATTTTTTCAGCCACATTCAATGTTTATTTTAAAAGTAAGTAAATTGAATTGTTCCATCAAAGTATTCGCTGTTACTTTCTATAACTTTAAGCTATCTTTCTGGCAACTGATAAATTCCATCTCGGAAAAATTTTACATTTTTGAACCCGATAAAGTCGTCAAGCCATTTTCGGATCTCATCCACTGATTGGAAGTGCATATCGGATAAGACGTGTTGCATCGACCGGAACAGATGCTAATCAGATGGAGCAATGTCTGGTAAATACGCCGGGTGCTACAAGACGTCCCAGCCAAGACTCATTATGGTGTCTTTTGTATGGGAAGCAATATGTGGTTTGGTGTTGTCATGCAACAATTTCACTGAACGTTCTTCTTTGCCAGTATACGAACGTTTTCGTTCCAATGCTTGACTCAAGCAGATTAATTGACGTTGGTAGCAATCCGCAGTAACTGTTTCACCCGGTTCCAACAACTCATAATAAACCATGCCCTTGATATTCCACCAAATGCAGAGAAGAACCTTCTTTCCAAAGGGATTGGGTTTTACAACCGATGTTGATGCTTCGCCGGGATTTATCCATGACTTTCTGCATTTCGGATTGACATAGAGTATCCACTTCTCATCGTCCATGACGATTTTCCACAAGAAAGACATTCGACGCTGCTTATTGAGATGAGAAAGACACGCTGCCACTCGTTGATTTTTGTTGGTTGCAGTGAGTTCATGCGTAGGCGTTTGGAAATCGTTTGCTGGGTTACTCCTAACTGTTCTGCAAGTTCTTTTTGCGTTTGTGCCGTATTCTCAGCGAACAGTTGTTCCGAATCATCGTTGTCGCACTTCCGAGGGCCTCCAGGGCGTGTTTGTCGATTAGACTCAAATCACCGCTTTTAAACCGCATAAACCAAAATGCGCACACATCATACGATACAATACCTTCACCGAGAAAGAAACAAATCAATTCGCATGCTCTTGCAGCATTTTTCCCTTGTTGGAATTCGTAAAGAATACAGTGTCGGATATGCACCTTATCTGTTGCCATTTTCGACTCTACTGAATTGAATACTTTTGAAGGTTATGTTGGGCCTTTCGCTAAACTATCTTTTATTTTAACTAGCTTTATGTTACGAGCCAGGGCCGTGCAGCGCGCGTGGCCTGCGAGTGCAAGAGAGAGTATGGAATATGGTATCAATTTGATAATTAGGTGCACGGACGAACCCGATGCAAGATCGGGGAGCCGCTAGGATAGTTGATAACGAGGACGAACCTGATGCGAAATCAGGGAGCCTCTAGGATGGAGTCACTTACGGACGAACCTGGTGCGAAACCAGGGAGCCGTAGGAGGGTGTAATGTCGTGAACGAACCCGATGCGTAATCGGGGAGTCACTAGGATGGTTATAACGACGCAGACGAACCCAATGCGAAATCGGGGAGCTGCTAGGAGGTTGGAACAAACGCAGACGAACTCGATGCGTAATCGAGGAGCTGCTGGGAGGTTGGATAAATCACAGACGAACCTGATGCGTAATCAGGGAGCTGTAGGATGCGGACGAACCTGGTGCGTAAGCAGGGAGCCGCTAGGATGGTATTAGATTGCGTGGACGAACTCGATGCGTAATCGAGGAGCCACTAGGTTGTAAGAATTTGTATTTGGATTAAGGATGTGTTAATTGACCTCGTAACTTCAATTATTAAATATAATATAACCCGAGCGGTAAGGTTATATTATTGTGGGAACGTTTAACTAACAATAATCGCTTTATATAATGATGGGTTAAAGAAGATAAGTAACTCTGATTTAATAATGAAACTAGATATATTCTTAAAACAAACAAGAAAGATACAAGTGTTCTGTGTATGTTTGTCGCGTCCAAAGAATAATTATAAATACCTAAAATGTTGTTGCTCGGTGTTGACGCACTGGCGATGCGGGGGTAAGTCGGTTGAAACTAAAGGCCGTAATAGAATTTATGCCGGTTCACGGATTCTATATGGTTTAATATTGATACGAAAGGGTACTGTAGCCCGATCTCACTAGATATAACTGACTATCAAAATCGTAGACGCGTAACGAGAGACGTGACGTTGACTCTAAACGTGACGATACGATTATGATCCCCAGAGTAATGAAGTCGCGGGGTTTATATACCCAAAAATCTGTGGGGCGGATTGAAAAGTACGTTAGAAATTACCGCAATCGGTATTCTCCGAATTGTGTTAATTACCGGGCTACTGTATCTCGACGGAAGTGACCCCCATTCCAAAGGTTAGATACGTAGCAGGGCGATTTCCCAATGCACGCAAGTGGCAAGAAAAATTTGAGGGACGAAACGTTCAGCATACGTAACATTTATGTCAACACTATATGACCGCAAAAGAGCGGAAAAATCTATTACTATATAATCTATCTACTTTAAACTTGATTTTATAACTACTTAAGATAATTTGGATTATTCATTTGTATGTACTTTATGTGTTTTGTTATTTCCAGGAATGAAAACTCTTTTTTAAATAAATTCTGCAAAATTTTCTAATAGAATGCATTTTCATCTAAAGTATAGTAATTAAGAGTAATATTAAATTGAATTAAAATTGATAATACTAACTTTAAAATTAATTAAATACGTGAAATCTATTATCCTATGGGATAAGCGATTAATTTTACAAGTAACTGTATATTAAAAGCTGTTAGACACTGAGAAATATGTCATTCAAAAATGTTACATTCAATATATTCAAAGTAACAGAAGATGTATAACTATAATTTATCATAATTAACATATTAATATTTATAGTAAAACAAGTGTGTTTGACATTCGCAGTCGAAAAATCTCGTTCGGATTTTGTTATACTTTGCACGTGGTGTGCCGACTAATACAAGCTTGAAGGACCACCCTTTTCAGGGACTAAACTATTCGAATTTGTTTGTATGTTTTATTTAAACTTATCAAGATACAATATATAAAACGAATTTAATTTGTGTATTTCTATACGAGTCTATCTAGTGAATCTATTTATTTGTAAGTCTAGGCGAATCTGCCTGGCGTTTCTGCCGTTTGCCCAAACGTCGACTTTCGGCACCCTCTTCCACCAAAGATTTTCGTTGTGGAGGATTTCCACCGCGTGCCTCAGTCCCTGGGCTTGCGTGCAAAACTATGCAGGGTGTTCGGCCACCCCTGGGAAAAATTTTAATGGGGGATTCTAGAGGCCAAAATAAGACGAAAACCAAGAATACCAATTTGTTGATGGAGGTTTTGTTAAAAAGTTATTAACGTTTAAAGTTCCGCCTGTTCTGAATTTTTTTCTCGAAAATGCGCAGGATTTCGGGGGTATGTCTATTCACCAAAAATGATTGTAATTGACCCCTGCAATTGAAAATAATTTTTCCAACCGATTTGAATTTAATTGTTAATAACTTTTTAACGAAGCCTGCATCAACAAATTGGTATTCTTGATTTTCGTCTTATTTTGGCCTCTAGAATCCCTCATTAAAATTTTTCCCAGGGGTGGCCGAACACCCTGTATAGGTACGAGAACAAAGGAGGTCCAGGTACGCGAGGCCGAGCATATGTGGGCCATCTGGCATCCGCTGGGGTTGCAACCAGTCAATACTGCCTTCACCGACCAAGTTTATGACACTTTGTACTATCCAGTGATGACTTGTTGACTAGGCGCCCACAAACTAAACGGAGCAAGTGCAAGGAGAGAGTTTTCGCGCCGCCTTATTCCCACTAGAGAGGCCCGCTCTGACGTCACTGCATAGTAGTAGCAATAGCAGTATACATGGCTAGTATTTTGAGCATACAGTTACACCAATGTCTCTCGGTCTTGCCCTATCCTACTCTGTCGCTATACGTTTCGTTCGCGTCCTTTGTCACGCGATGGAATTGTAGTGTGAGCGACTCAGCCAATAATGGCAATGCGTGTGAGAGCAGGCGTCGCACAGTGGGCCGGATCAGAAATTTTAGTGACATTTTAGTATGACTTTCGAACCATTAAAGATATCGAAGTGCGGTTTGCACAGAAAAATATTACAAAATTCTCCCGTTTTAATAATGTACAGAATATTTTGTAATTACTTCTACTATGTCTAATTAATTTTATATTTGTGTTTATTTAATTGGTCTTTGCAATGTTTTAAATGTAATTGTTTCCCACACATGTAGCGAAATAAACCAGAAGTGTATTCCTTATTTTATATACAGGGTGGGGCATTTTAAACAGATCACCTGAATAACTCGCTTGTTTTTGAAGATAGGAGAAAATGCATTAGATCAAACTTACTTGGTATCGGGGGGCTCAGAATCTGGTATTACCAATTTTTCTGTAAGTGGAGGCGTCAAAGAGATATGAATGCAACTCTGTTTTTTTAAATGGAATAGTCTGTTTTTTTACTTACATTCTGATAGAGTGTTTCAAGGCGAATACAATGCCCTATTATACGCGATTGTTTATGCATTCCATGCTTTCGTAGGCTCATTTTTACTGCACTCAGTAGTTCTTCCAAAGAAAAACTATTTACTAAAGATTTTGTTCTACGAATTTTTTCTCTCTTGGTGCACTGAGAGTATAATTTTCTTCCTTTATAAATTTGGACAGTCGACGGTTTTGCTGCTACTGGTTTCGATCTTTGTGAGGTTGATGGAATTTGTGCCAATATATCATTTGGATACATAAAATCCTTCTCCAACCAGGTCTTATTTCGCTTTAGAAATTGCAGTTCTATATAATGCGATTGCACCCATTTCATTTTTAATTTTGACGTAAATTTTTTTAAACTGATTTTCAGTACACTCGAAGTTTCTGCACAAATATTGGCATTTTAACAAATTTTTTGATATAAGAATCCATAATCATCTATATCTTTAGACATATTTTTTAATGTAAAAAATAAATCTCTATTTGTACGGTATCCCTCCATTGTTTAATGTAAAAGACAACAAACACTTCCGTAACAACAGTAATGAAGAAAACTCGGAATACAATTTGTTACACACAGAATAAACTTAACTGAACTCAAAAGAATACATGCACTAAACATAAACTATACAAAACACAACTGTAAAAAGCGAATATTAAACTGAATAAAAGAACGAAAAAACTAGACTACGGAAAAAATATTTTTAATGTGCAGTTCACTATGCAGTTCGATGGTTCTGTTCCAACTGAATGCAGAAAAAAAATAAAACAAAGGTTTGTGTCAATCGTCCTGTTTTGTTCCTATGATCTCTAAGAGGAGAGCGAACAGACACTTGAAAGTGGTATAGATTACATTGCTTTTGTTTAAAACAGACGAACGTTCTCTACAATGCATTATTTTTACATTTAGCTTTACCTACTTATACACATCAACTTATTACCTAAATAGCTATACAGGGTGTTCGGCCACCCCTGGGGGAAAATTGTAATGAGGGATTCTAGAGGCCAAAACAAGACGAAAATGAAGAATACCAATTTGTTGATGGAAGCTTCGTTAAAAAATTATTAACATATAAATTAAAAAATTTCAAATCGTTCTGGAAAAATTATTTTCGCTTGCGGGGGTCAATTATAATCATTTTTGGTGAATAGACATACTCCCGAAATCCTACGCACTTTCGAGGAAAAGAATTCCTTACCGAAAATCTAATTAGGTGCCTAAATTTTTCAACGAAAAAAATCAATTTCAAATCGTTCTGGAAAAATTATTCTCGGTTGTGGGGGTCAATTACAATCATTTTTGGTAGATAGACATACTCCCGAAATCCTGCGCATTTTCGGGGAAAAAATTCAGTACGGGCGGAACTTTAAATATTAATAACTTTTTAACGAAGCCTCCATCAACAAATTGGTATTCTTGATTTCCGTCTTATTTTGGCTTCTAGAATCCCCCATTAAAATTTTTCCCAGAGGTGGCCGAACACCGTAGAGTACCGATGATGGCTACCGACCCCGCGTAAGATTACATGACACCAATAACTTTGAACATTAATAATTCAGAAAGGTGGACGAAGGTGGTTACGATTTTTATATATTATCTAAAAGAAAGTATCCTGAAAACATTGAGATATGTTAGAACGTGGGACAACTTGGGACTCAAAAGATATTCCTTGTCAATTGTAAAAATATTGACAATTTTCTGTAGTACATTCAACGTTACGTTCCTAGTATACTAAATAAAATAACTTGAGTTGTATTTAATATTTTGTAATGGAAAATAATGCTGTTTATTGTAGAAAAGAAATGAAGAAAAAACATTAAACGAGATCGTCACAATACCGTGACAAAGAAAGTACATTTTTCGAGCGTCAAACGTACATTTGAAAATGTTAAACTTTAACAGTTCAATACAGCTATAATTTATAGTTAATTTCACAAATTCTTTAGTTTTTAAGGTCAGTAGATATTTGAAAGACGATACCAATTGATTAAAAATCGATATGTGAAAGTTCATTTTTCGGTAAAATGTCACTAAAATCTTCGATCCAGCCCACTGTGGTCGCTATTACGCTACGGCCAATCGGCATGCCTAGCCATCAAGTCATCTCTCTATGATACTTTTCTAACGTAAAGAAAATTTATATTTTGCCCATGCTAGCTCGCCTAGACTAAAATGCGGTTCTATGTCATAAACCTGGTCGACTCACCGAAGTCCAAACAAAGTGAAAAAAATTTCAAATACTTCACATTCATCACACACAATCCTAAAAAAGGGGTGAAATTATTTATTTGTAATTTGTCGAGGGAAATTATTATTTCGAAAATAGGTAATCAAGTTGTGTTCTGAAAAAAATACAGTATCGATTAGATTTGTAAAGTAAAATTTAGATGATGATTTTGCATTCATTCAGATAAACAAATTAAAAACTAAAAATATTTTTCAAATTTCATCGATACAAGTAATTGTTGAAATTGCTGAAAACACGCAAAATATTTTCTGTGGCTTCAGAGAAACAGATGGAGAGGAATTTAATGATTTAATGAACAAAAATTCTGGTTATGATACAATATAACAAAATTTATGAAATGGCAATGCGTTCATGAAGGAGCCAGAAGACATTTCGGCACAATACTGAAATAAATTTAAATATGTTTCACTAACACCTCAAGATGTAGAACGATTAGTTTATGCTTACAAATTAATTTTTTTTAAATAATCTATTGTTATATGTATATTATAACACATTTTATGATAAATAAGAGTAAAAGATACTTGTAAACGTACATGTAATACGTATGTAAGTTAAAAGGAAGTTTTTATGTATGTAAACATTTATTATACCTTTTGGCAAATAAACAATTCCATAATGAGACAGATGTCAAAAATGTAAATGATGAATTTCTTAGTTTTAGAAATATAGATATTTTCATAAAAATGTAATTGAGATTATTTCGATTAATAAAGTTTTGTTTTAACAAAACTGTAGTATCTCATATATTTACTTATGTATTTGCAATTTCATATGTAACAACATAGTAAATTTATTTTTTTGTCATTATAATATGACTATACGCGAGTAAAATTAAACCGTAAAAAGACTTAAAAATGAATATTTATCTCTTATGTACCTAGTACACACAAAATGTAATATCGGTGACATTTAAAAATATAAGAGACTTATTTTCCATGATTGCATAGCGATAACGAAACCTTATCTTATACAAAAATAATTGCATCCTTCAAGTTTGCCGTTCTACAATAATAGTACTGACCATCGTATATGTATATTTTGAATAATTTTAGCGTGTTATCTGAGTGTTCCTTGCATACTGAAAATGTTTGAAGTACATAAGTATCTACAAGCTTCTTATCGCCATGCTATGTATAATGGCATCCGAATGACTGATACCATGAGTTCTGTTAATACTTTGAGAACTTATACTAAAAAACATTTATAATTTGTCAGTAAGGTGATCTTAAGCCTCTTCTTAACACCAAATATATTTGATTACAAAGATGTGTTCTCTCGAGTATTTCTTTTTGAATAAAGTCATGTACAATTCTGCTAGGAATAAGATCCGGATACTAAAACAATAATGCAACATACTCTAATCAATTAGTATTTTGCAAGTAGAGATAAAAGCTTTCTAATCGTATATCATTTATTCAACATAGCCGCTTCTATTTGTATAACAAAGTTGCGAGCGAGTTTTCCAATCATTGATCGTATTTAACGAAATTTTTGCTGATGTTTGGAGCACTCTTTGTTTCAAGGACTCCAAATTGACATTTTTTTTTACATGTTCTCTATTTAGGAACATCCTAGAGTTCGTGGTTCAAACGAGTTTAAATCTGGGCTGCCAAAAATCCAATTTTCAGTTTTAAGAAATGATAGAACGTTGGTTTCAAAACAAAGCTTACGCAATATCTTGTTAGAAGAAAAATCTGTTCTCCCAACACAGGCAGTATTCCCTGAGCATAGATTCTATCGTTTTGTATGTTAAATTTATTTATTTAAATTTTTTCGTTGGTAAATAACATTGTTTTGCAACTGCCTTTTTTAAAAGTTTGGAAAAATTGTTTTACTCGAGCTTTACTTATCTCTTTTAATTTTACTGATAATTTTAATTTCTTCCAGATTTTAAAGGTTAAAATCTTTAAAAGTATAGTTTGTTTCCTTTATTGCTTTACGAGAATGAAAATATAATTATTGAATATTTTGTTTAAAATGATGGCCTTCAGCTGGAGCCAAGCGTTGCATCTATTAATAAGAAAATGGCTGGCTGACTGGCAATATGTAATTGCCTCCAAAGTTTGACCCTGAAAGTGCTAACTTGGAAAATATGTTTTGACAAAAATTGGATGGTTTTTGACACACGAAAAAACGAAGAAGAAATTGTTTGAGATGTTAAAAATTTTTCAAAATGTTTAAAAAAATGTATCCGTCATGTTTATTTGAAAAGTTACAGTAATTGTTCATAGAGCAAAAAAGATAGCATGTTTTATTCTAAACTCAACCATATACATGTAAGTACATGTAGTGTCCTTAAACGTTAGCACAAAATTCATACAATGTATGTATGTTTCGGCAATAGCATTATAGATGTAACAATAATTATATTGATATTGCTATAAATAGTCGACGTGAGTGTTAAAATTAATGTTTTGAACCTTGTTTAATTGTCAACATTATTTATTAACATATCATTAATGAACACAAATAGATTACTGCAGATTTTAGTTTTCGAAGATAATGCTTGAGATATTTATAGGAATGTCAATATAATTATTATTACATCTATAGAGTGTTTCGGTACTACTATTGCCGAAACATACATTGTGCTTACTGTTAAGAATACTATATGTATGTATATGGTTGAATTTAGAATAAAAACAGTCAGTGTTGTACTTAGGACTAGTAGGGTCCCACGAAATCGATCAAATATTGATCATGTATCGTCATTATATTTCTTCCAACAGTCAAGGACAAAAGTAAGTGGACAGATGATGAAAATGGATATCAATGAATGAATATAGAGTCAACGTTACATGATCAAGTTTTATTTATTATTTATCTTTAGAATATATGGATTATTTAATTAACAATGAAATTTATTATTTACATTTAAATTGAGGATAATTATTTAGTTTAGGGAATTCAGTTTTAATGACCATCATCTTGACATATATTGCCAAAGACATCCTTCCAAGTGATTCTGAAAAAATTATGGTTGTTGCTCATTGCTTGTAACAAGTTATTAACATAAACCTCCTGTTCAGTGGTTGATTTCAATATACATAGTTTAATCTATGTATAACCAATCACATTTAAGCACATACAGACTGGAACGATTGCGACATAATATTTGTGACTAGTTAGCTTATCGTATTAGAATTAGTTTTTCAACTAGATTATAGGTTGAGCTATATTTAAATCATTTTTAACTGTATCTCTTGGACAAAGAGTTTGTACACATACTTTTAGAGGGACAATTGTTTTGTTTCGAGGTTTTAAATTCATGTTTCAAATTTGACTAACCCAGAAGCACTCTATATGTTAGTTTTAAGTTTGTTTACAGAATGATGACGACCTCATCAAATAAACCACTTTTTATTTATTTATATGGAAAATTTTGCTGATATTATGAAAGACCACAGTGAATCATTCCAGGGTTAATATCGAGAACTTATGACACTTGTTGCCTCCCACAAGGTTCGTGGAGCTGATTTATGTAGCAAATAGATACTTACAATGCCTATTTCCAAACACATTAATTTATTAACAAAAATATATATACAAAAATAACGTGTTAACAATGGTTCATTAAAGTTCTTGATATCTACTCCGTTCACACTTGCACTCTCTTGTATACTCTGGTGAGTGTTCGCTTGTAACTGATATAACTTGTAACTTGTAACTTGTAACTTGTAACTGTTGTGGTCTATGTATCTGTAACTGTTCTAATTGTATTGTAACTTGTAAGTGTTCTGACCGTAACTTGCTCTGCCTGTATCTTGTAAGTGTTCTCTGGTCTATTGTAACTTGTAAATGCTCTGACTATCACTCTTAAATGTTTTGACTTCGTCCGTTTCCGTTCCATGATTATATACAGAGTACAAAAATAGGCAGTGATTCTATTTGCAAATCAAAAGTTGACCCATCCCTTGTGGGCCAGTCCTCCCGAAACTCCAAATCCCACCCACATAGAATTGTACGGGGGTAGGTGTTCATGGTCCCAAGGGGCAGGTAGATGGGCCCAAACTAATTAAGTATGCTGAATGGCTTAATGGCTTTAGGGTACGGTAATTTCTATTGTCAAATAAGGTACATTTGCCAGATGACCAAATTAAGTAATTTAAGTGATATTGAAATACATGATGCGTCCTATAATATAAAATGTTTGAAATTCCAAACGACATTTGTCCCGTGTCTCACTCGTAATTGTTGTGTTTTGTATAGTTCTCGTTTAGTATCTTTCTCTCGTCGAACACGTTTCTTTACCATTAATAGCAACCCACTTGATCTCGCTCCAAGATACGACAATTTCGAATTTGCGAGCAACCGTTAAGCTTTCAAAATTTATTATCGTCCAAACACGACGGGAAGGTTATGTTGTTCCAGTGTTCCGGGCCGTTACAACTCGCGGCTAGATTTAGCAAGATCCACAAATCCGATACATGTTGCAAACCTTAAGGCTATATCGGTACTCTCGTATAATACGTTTTAACTATACGCGCAAGTGTCAAAAACACGAGTCTCGCATATTTTATCGAGTAGCGAATATGAAGAAGATAACGCGGAAAATCTGATTTCGAAACAAACGCCTTCAACTACCCAGTAATATCTTGAAATTTAGGTATCGCGTGCAGACGATATTGCAGCAATCTCCGCGTTACGATATATGTATATACTTCAAACTGCTATTATGCAGAATTAAAAACGTATTGTCAGTGAAAGAGATATAGTGAACTCATAAAAGCGTCCAGGCGTAAGAACGGTAGCGTACTTGAGTATCAGGAAGCTCAGGCTCTAATTTAGCGTAATGGGAAAGGGAACAAGATTGGGTTATTTTTCTATATATTATTAACATCTTCCAGGAAAGTACAAAATTTACAAAAAGCATTTTTAGCTTATATGTATAGCTTTCGGTTGGTTATCGAAAATCATTACAAAGCAGAGCTTCCAAACGTTCCTCGTCCAGTGAAGCCAATTGACCAAAACGTAACTCATCATTTATGGTAAAATAATCCCGTTAGAATCGTAAGAACAGAAAACTTCACAATAACTCAAAAGAAGAGAACAAAAGCTCTCAAATCATGTACAGGGTGTCTCACGCAACTGGAACAGGCTAAATCTCCTAAACGGTTGGGAATAGAAAAAGATGTTATAAGTCAAAGTTAAATGGTATCAGACGATGCGTAATATGCAACTAATTTTATGCACTTATGTGCATTGGTGCATCAGAAAAATGCAACTGCACTTTTATTTATAATC
The DNA here is from genome assembly GCF_013123115.1 of Colletes gigas. Taxonomy (NCBI): domain Eukaryota; kingdom Metazoa; phylum Arthropoda; class Insecta; order Hymenoptera; family Colletidae; genus Colletes; species Colletes gigas. Next base: position 190,720 of record NW_025106685.1, on the reverse strand, counting down.
AAAATCTGCATTTTTGACTGTACCAGTCGATGTAGTTTATTATGCTTTGCATAAAAGTATTAACATACTTATGCCCAAAACTTATTCGTTAGGAAGTTATCGAAGATAAAAGTTCTCTGATTCCATTACAATGTTTGTGTTGCTTTACAATGTTTATGCTGCCTTACAATGTTTTACGACTGCTAATACTAATTAAGATTTCCATCAGTAACTATTTACTACTCATGTGCGATCGTTTGCTGACCCAGTGTTTCGAAATTATGGTATTTACGAATAGTGAAGCAGTTGATATAATCATTTCGTTTAGCAAATGCAATCAAAATGGTACCGAGGCCGCAAGGCTGTATCAAGAAACGTATCCCAATCGGCAATTTATGTCAATACAGGTCTTTCCACAAACCAAAACGAGACGTGCCAAACCAATTGTTAAAGATGAAGGTAGTGTGACAGTAGTGCTGGCGAATGTCGAATTAAATCCACATATGTCTGTGAGAGATCTGGCTAGAGACTGTGGAATTTCAAAATCCTCGGTTCAACGCATTTTAAGAACACAGAAGTTTTATCCCTATCGGTTTTCCATTGGGCAAACATTGTGGCCTGGAGCTGAAATTTTTTGGCGAAAAAAAAATTTCTAATTGTTCTGGAAAAATTATTTTCGGTTGTGGGAGTCAATTACAATCATTTTTGGTGAATAGACCCGCCTGAAATCCTACGCGCTTTCGAGAAAAAAATTCGAGTAAGTGGACAAAGTCGACAAAATTACAAAATTTCAAATCGTGTGGCCGGAAATGTTTCTATAACTTTTTAACGAAGCTTTAATCAACAAATTAGTATCCTTGATTTTCGTTCTATTTTGGCCTCCAGAATCTCCCATTACAATTTTTCCCAGAGGTGGCAATAATTAAATGCGTATGGTTTAAGAAATCTTTATGTTTGAAACATTTGTTCGACGAGTATCACTATTATCGAAACTACATAAAATAATTGCTATACACACTGTATGTATTTATAATTTATAAATCAGTCCACCTTTGCCACCATGTCGTAGGTTATTGTTACTTGTTACTTGTTAGTGTATAATATAGTGCAAGTCTACAATGCTTCATTAAAATCAAAGTTAGAACGGCTACTACCATAGTGGATGTGCGCGCAAGATGTAAATCATCAAAATCTGCAAAACTGTAAGAAGCAATTTTAAAATATTACATACCAATGGATTTGGAATAAAATGCTCGTCATTTTTTGTCATTATGAAAATTTCAATAAAATGAAAAATTAAGTTAATACATTTTTTTTGTTATAAACAAATTGTATTTTGTTAAATTTTTTAACACCATGTTATTGTACATAAGAAACCATTAACCTCGCTCATTAATAATTTTATCGTATGTCTTTCCGTTTTCGAGATAGCCGTTTCGAGCCAAAACTTCAAGGGATGGTTTCACCCCTTAAACTCGAGTTACCGCAGCCAAAAAAAATACGTGTTGATTATTTTTGGCTGCTTTATAAATGTACGAAGTTTCATCAAAATTGAAGCCGGACTGCGGGTATTTTTGATATACCCATGAGTAAATAACATACATTGTTTTACTTTTAAATATGGGCTTAAAGTATTCTTGTTTTTAATATGGCAAATTCTATTTCATCTAGTACATATATTTCGTACACACGAAGGTCATATTACAACATATTTAATGAAATATAAACGTCAATTATATTCTTGATCGTAAGCAACAGAATGAAGAAAATTATGAAAATGGTGTAATACATATTGTGGGAATGGACGTGACCTGTGAATGTTTAATACTTGGTATGACTAAGGAATGTTTAGAATGAAACGATTGCATAGGTAACGCAGCGTGTGTTGGTGAGATTGGTCGAGGTGTGATAAAAGAGTGTTTGGGACAGAATACTTGAGTTTATTGTGTGAACGGAGAGCGCATGACCACGCAGGGCTCGAAGCGAATGTAACCGAATGTCTTTTCGAATGGCTGATGACTACGTCTAGAGTGAATGGAATAAAATGAAAGAAAAAATAAAAGAGAGAGTGAAAGACAATGAACGAGGAGAAGCATGTAAGCTTCGGAAAAAAGCATCGTTCAAAACGTCTCTTCAATGATGCACTGACTCTAATACGGGTAACAAGCAATTCTAATTTTCAAAGGCATAATTAAAAAAAAATGTTAAAGAGGATAGTAAACTAACGTGACCGAATATCAAGGTCGAAAAGATGTAAAGTCTATAAGTCTAAAGCTAGTAATTGTATGCAACGTTATTTGTCTGATTTCAAATAAAAAGGATTGATATTCTTTGAAAAACTGTTTTCTAAATCTGATAATTACATTCAAAAAATAATAAATAAATTTTTATTTCACTAATTTTATTTTGAAATAACAATTGTAATCTTTGAAGAAAGTCACAATCACTTTCTTTAAAGAATCGTTAGTAAAATATCTATTTTACTTAAGTTATAAGATTAATGTAATCAGCTATCAAGTTACAAGATTAATGTAATCAACTATCAAGAATATTAGCGACAACAATTATTTTATAAGTATTTTTGTGAGTATTGGTCAGTATTTTTAAAAAATAATGTAAAACAAATATCGTGTAAAAGAATACGAAATCCAATTGATTTAAACTCAACGGTAGAATTTCGTTGCTATGCACGATAAAGTGTGGAATGTGGAATAAAAATTAGGAAAAACCCTTGTATCGGTAACTTCGAATAAGATTTGTCGTTCAGTAGTCTCCTTGTTGTCACCGTGGAGATTGCATTCGTTTTGATGCCCTAAAGGAGAATATCACGAGTCAGCGCTCGAATAAGATTGCCTTCGAGGTATCCAAACAATCGACAACGTCGCAAGGTTTCAGGCACGCATCTAGTGTATTTTCTCTAGTAAATCTGAGTACACCTGTTGGCTTCCACAAAGTTCGTGAAGCTGATAATTTAGCAAATAAAAAAACTTTTATTTGCAAACACAACAATTTATTAACAAATTCTATAATATAAAGATACAAACAAATTAACAAAAAATTGTCCAATGTTCAAATTCTATGCAGTTCAGTTGAGTACTTGTAAATATCTATGTTAACGTACAGTCCAATGTTTTTGTGTAAGATCTTGCCAATTCTCGTAAATTCTTGTAAATTCTAAGTTCATCCTGTTCGGTAGATGCTTAAATATCTAAAACTGATTATGGGAGTCGACTTGATTGGCAAATCGGCGCTTATCCATCTCTCGTGGATCAGTCCTCCATGAACTATAATTCACATCCAATTTAGGCGCGTACGAGGGTAGTCGACCATGATGTTGAGGGCGCATGTATCTGAGCTTAAGGTATCCCTGGAAGACGAATTAAAAAAGTGCGCGTCGCGTAGTGGCTTTACTACATGCCAATTTCTACTGTCGAGCAAGGTAGTGAGACAATAAAATTGGACGTGGTCGCCAAATGACCAAATTCCGTGCACTTAAGTAATTTGGAGGGTCTTGAGGCTTCGTACTATTAAACATTCGGAAAATAAAGAAACACGTACTAAAGGAGTTCTACAATAAACTATGTTTGGAATTTCAAACAATACCTTTACTTTAAAGAGACTGTCAGCTAGTTACAAAACACCCATTTTCAGTGTCTAGAGAAATTACCAATAGAAGTAAAGTAACAGTATAGAGAGTACGCCCCATCGTACAGAAAGATACAAACAAGAAGGCTTGCAGCCTAGAGTCAACCTTACAAATTCAAGTACACATCGTAGAGATCCGTGCCAAACACACACCTTACACGTTTAGCACTGTATCTGGTACTCACCCTGCACCTTCATGTATAAATAAAGTTAGTCGTATCGTATGTACAGTTAGCCTCAATCCGCCGACCCTTCTGAACAACTCACACAAAATTAATTTGGCGTGTGAGGTTACGTGTAGGAAATTCGGTGAGTCATCTCGGACATAGCTCGTAAGGTATACTGTTTGAGGTTTCCGGTTGCAAACCGTGTCCTCACAATTGCACACAATTGTATACAATTAGCCGTAGTAGAACACCACAGAACTGCGGGACACAAAGCACTATTTGACGAAACTGAAGTGGTAGCCTGCACAAAGGATATTTTCCTAAAAATCGTAGGAAAACAATGAATATACCGAAGCACTCTAACGATATTACATAGTATAGTACAGACACGTAGTTACCTAAATCGTTCAAAATATCGATCTTTTAATATTTTAAATTATCACTTGATCAATTAAGAATGCGTAATTGGAAGCATACTCACAAATTTAACAGACCAAGTGCAATTAAAAATTAAGACATACGAATATGTCATAATACTTTTCTAAGTTTTATCAAATTTTGTTATAGAACAAAGTGAGCAAGTTTGTTTCATATTATGTTGGACAACATTAATATTAGTAATTTCCCTACAACTTCTACTATTTTTATTTAATACAGATAAAATATTATTTAGTTGCACTTTATGATCCGACGGAAAGTATAGGTGACATAAATTACACATATATAGTTCCTTTTAAAGCATTGATATTTTCTCATAGCCAACTCTATATTGTCTTATCCAAATTTTTAAAAAACCGATAGAATATTAAAATCTTTTAAACGACAAAGAATTTTTACTCATAATGTAGTTTATATGGAAACTATAAATAACTCTATAAATCTTAGTCATTCATCATGTTTGATCAGTAGGAAATAAAATGTAGCCATTAATAATTTCATTTTTCAATTCTTATTACTTTTATATTTTAATTTCAGTACCAATGTACTGAGTACCAAATACATATATAGCGAATAAACAAAAATATTCGGATACTTGGGTATTTTTCGATTAATTGTTGTATATTTTAGTTATTTTGGTATTTTGTACCAAATAATGTCTATTCATAATAGTATCGATAAAAATTAATTTTACAATGTCGGTGCATAAAATATAGTCCCGTATTTGATTCTATAATTTGTTTAAACAACGTAGCCTCATAAGAGATTTTATTTATTATGAAAAAAAGTGGTGGAACAACGTCATTTTCACAAATAAAATTAAATTCAATAAATACCGTAAACGAGATACAAACCTCAAGTGACTTTACAACTTATTATTAAATACGGTGGAGACAGTGTTCTTTTGTGAGGATTGTTTTTGTCTTGTTACGTGTAAATAAATTTCAATCCTTAAATAGTAACTCGAAAGAGGAATTGTAAATACTCCTCTGTAACTCCTAGGTGCTTGGTTACCAATGATGACAGCGATTCTACACACAGCTAGAGTCTAATTTGTCATAGTAAAATTATGATAATTTTAAAATAAATTAATGAAAAGGTAGTAAGTTCAAAATAAGAGTATTTTAGTAAATATTTAAATCATTCGTTACGAAAATAACAAGTGCATTTACCGTCCACAAGATAATTATAGCTCACTGTGTAATTCTTGTGCAATCATTATTTTTTAAAAGAATAAAGTTTTTGTTAATTTAAATAAAATTGTAGGTGTGTTGCCGCCACGTGAAGGGTTTCCGCTACACTCGACAATGAACAGTGCCGTTTTTGAGGAAGTCACAATTTTTCACGGACAGCATGCAATTTCCAAAGGACTAGGTCTGGCCGGATGCCGGTTTCAGATTTCTCTGGAAACGGTCCCCGGTTAGACCACCCTCAACGGCAATTGATGTATCGCAGACCCTCACGTGCTTGCCATCAGGACCAGGACAGTCACTAGGACAAAGTAGGGTAATAAATTAACCCAGGGATTGTGCAACGTCCTGCAGACCTTGATTTGCAAGATGAACAAACCAGGCTGTGGGCGTTGCACAATCCAAAACCTAAACAAATTCCGGATTGGGCAGGACAAGGCCCAATCCGAACATCGACGCCTCCAAGGAGGCACTAAGAGGGAGACATGACGTCTTCCTCGAGGACGGCATTTTGGACGCCAACCAGACCAATCTTAGCTCTGAAGGCATTTGGACGCCTGACCAGAACTTGGACTTTGCTAGACCATATTTCTTGTTATTAATTTTAAGAAGTTATTGTGATCGTAGATAAAATAAATTGATCTACTACATAATCTAACTCCTCGAACAAGTACGGAGTTAACAAGGTGATTGATGTACAAGGAAATTATATTTATTTATTGAATTTTAGAATGTAGATAAAACTAGCGCGTCAAAATTGTAGTACATTCACACGTTTCTAGTGTTTAGTCGACAATTAATTATCATAAGTGTTATATCCATATCAGTTGTATTTGTGGGGTTATTTTTATTGTGTGGTATGCCTGGTGAGTGAGTGGGGAATGAATGAGTGTGGATGTTGGCAACGCTGGGGCGCGAGAGGGGGACGCGCGGAAGTCCCATGTATGGAGAGAGTGTGATGCACACGTGGAGAGAACATTGTGAAAAATATATACATATACGTTAATTTGTTAAACAGAAAGAGGCTCATTTAATTTGACTACCAAATTCCTCCCACAAGTGGTAGCAGAGATTGGTTCGTAGTTTATAAAGTGTTTTTTATGTGTGAGAATAAACAATAAAGAGAAGAACAACACGTGCTGCGTAATGGCGGAAAGCTGGAATATAGCGTCGGTGGAACCGTTAGATGATACAAATTATTTCCTGTGGTGTGAGAAGATAGAAGGAATATTGAGGTCTAAAAAACTATGGAAAAAAATCATAGGGGTGAAATCACTGAAGAAACCTGAAGAAGAAGATGCTGATTATGAGGTTAAATATAAAGCATGGAACGAATGGGATGATGACAACTATGCTGCTAGGACAATTATCTTAAACACAATGACTAAGGCACAACTTTTAAGATATAGTCATGAAAGGAATGCAGACAAATTATGGCACTCAATTAAAAATAATATGGCAGCTGAGACAGAGCAATTAAAAGCAAGATTCTTGAGTGAGTTGTCAAATTTACAAATGAAGAAAGAGGAAAGTGTGGATGCATATATAAACAGAGCCGAGGCCCTAAAAAATCAATGTATTCTCTTAGGTAAGTCAATAGAGGAATATGAACTAAGAATGTATGTTTTGAAGGGTTTGAGACAAGAGTTCGACCAAAATGTAAGAGTGCTAGAGTGTCAGAGAGATGTGACCATCAATGATATAAGGTACACACTAAAACAAGAAGAGCTACGTAAGGAAAAGAGAAGGGGAGAAAGGGCTGGAAGAGACAATGAAAGCGTAAGGGAGGTGAATCGTACCGTCGCGGCGGTACTGGCCAGGTAGTCGCGCGAGTTTTCTTTTAAACTCTGAGGGGTTGTAAGGCCCTCTTAACCTTCGTGGTACGCGGGTTCCTAGCCGTCGCTCGCCAAATTAATCTTGAGCGACTGTTGAATTGCCGGATTGTTTCGAATCGAAATCCGGCTGTTCTCTTTAATGTTGAATCACGAGTTGTTGCTCACGAACCGCTTGAGCTGAGTTTTCGCGACGAGTTAAAGAAGATTTCGACCGTTGTCTTCGAACTTTTAGCGACGAGTTAAAGATGATTTCGACCGTTGTCTTCGAACTTTTAGCGACGAGTTAAAGATTTCGATCGTTGTTGTCTGAGATTTCAGCGACGAGTGTCGAAGTGTCCGGAGCCCGTTTCCTCCTCGGCTCGAACCCCCTCCGAAACGCGATTTTGGGGATTCGTCAACCGATTCGCGTTGACTTTTTCCGTTTATCGATTGGCCATCGACTTGGGGGAGGAGGATCGATTTTCCTGCCCCGTTGGCCAGGAAACTCCTCCCTCGCGCGATCGTGGAGGAGGAAGAGTCCCATCTCACCCTGGACGAGGGTGACCGAGGTTTCCTTCCCAAGTCGAAGGCCCCGTTAATTTTGCCGAGGAAAAAACGGGACTCCGAATTACGCCTAACTACACGTGCGTTGCAGACGTTTTATGGCTGCATTGTTCCATGAGTTGGCGACGGTTGTTGTAGAGGACCGCGCCACCCGCGGAACAATGCAGCCCTTCGTCGGTCAACTCGGGCCTTGCACTTTCGAAAAGCTAAAGCGCTTGAATGCTTTACGATTTTACCAGATGCGGAATGTTCGAAGACCTTTTCGACAAAGTCAAGGTTCCGCATCTGGCACCATAAACGAGCGGAAAACCCCGAGCTGACCGGACGGAACAGGAGGTGAGAGAGAAACCAAAGAGTGAATCATATTGCTATAATTGTGGGGAAAAAGGGCATATGGCAGAGGAATGTTATAGTAAATTAAAATGTTTCAATTGTCAAGGACATAATCACATTGCAGCAGAATGTAAAAAGCCTAAAAGGCTTGTATCAACACGAGGAAGAGGAAATCGAGGAATTGGTAGAGGAAGATACAATTCCCATGTACGTGGAAGAGGAGAAGCAATGATGCGAACCGATGGTGAGACTGTATTGCAGGTAAATGAGAAAATATCTATGGAGAGAACAATAAAAGAAGACTTAGAGTGGGTATTAGACTCAGGCTTGACGAGTCATATGGCAAACAGTGCGAGAATTTTTGAAGTGATAGAACAAGAAAAGAGAGAAGTAACTATGGCAGATAAAGAGGGAAAGAAGCTGATTTCAAGCGGAATAGGAGAAATTGTCATGAAACAACAGGAGATTCAAAACAAAGTAAGATTAAAAAATGTATTGTATGTTCCCAATTTAAATGCAAATCTACTATCAGTTGCAAAGGTTACTGATAACGGATACAAAGTATTATTTGACAAAGATGGTGCAATGATATATAAGAATGAGGATAAAACACAAATGATAGCTGTACGTGAAGGGAATGCGTATTATGTAAAATCAAAGAGTGTGAATGAAGAAAAAGCAGCAACAATAAAAGAAGATGATATTTGGCACAAAAGGCTCGGACATGCAAACAAAACAGTAATAGAAGAAATGAAGAATGAAGACCTGGTTGTGGGGATGGAAGAAAAAAATAAAATAGACGTTCAATGTGATTCATGCATTGAAGGAAAGGCGTGCAGGAAAGTCCATCCAAGAATTGTGAAAAGGAGAGCTAGTAATATAATGGAACTGTGGCACATGGATCTAATTGGGCCCATCAAACCCTCAACAAGAGGCGGAAGGAATTACATATTTACGATAATTGATGACTATTCGAGAGTAATTTTTGTATCATTGTTACAGGAAAAAAGTGAAGCGGCAAATGAGTTAAAAAAATTGGTCTTTTTGAGAGAAAACGAAACTGAAAGGAAGTTGAAAGCAATTCGTTCCGATAATGGTGGAGAATTTATTGGGAAAGACCTGGAAGAATGGTTGCAGTCAAAAGGCATAAAACATGAGTTCAGTCCAGCAAGAACGCCACAATGCAACGGAGTTGCAGAAAGAGGGAATAGAACGGTGATAGAGATGACAAGAGCCATAATGTCAGACTCAAAAATGCCACTAGATTTCTGGGGTGAAGCTGTATCTACGGCAGTACACATAAGGAACAGGATTAAATCAAATGTTCATGGAAGGACGCCATATGAATTATGGTATGGAAGAAGACCAAATATAAAGTACATGAAAAGGTTTGGCTGTGTTGCATACATATTGAATAAGGAAGGGTCGAGACAAAAATTTGACCCGAAGACAAATACAGGAATATTTGTAGGATATGCAGCAAACAATACATACAGAGTATATATTCCGCACATGGAAAAAATCCGAAGTGATTGTGATGTGAAGTTTGATGAAAGTAGGAGTGGAGGAGAATTATTGAAAATTAAGGAGAGAGAGGAACATGAAGGAAATGATGTTGTGATCATAGAGGGACTAGACTTTGAGAATCAGGACAAAAAACTGAACTAAATGACGAAATTGAAGAAAACATAGAAGTGACAAGCGGAACAAGGAGTGGTGATGATGAAAATGCAATTGAAGAAATAAGAGATAGAGGAAGACCTTTAGGAACGACCAGAGAAGTCATGGAATTACGGAAACAACAAGCACGAGAGGAAGAAGAGCAACGAGTCAAAGAAAGAGATGTTAGGAGATCAGAGAGAATACAAAATCAACATTTAGCAATGTTAATAATTGATGAAGTTATACCAAAGAGTATACAAAAAATTTACATGAGAATTACGTGAGAACCACTAGCACTCGCCTGCCGCAACCGTCCGCGCGAACCAGCTGTTTAGCGGATTGTCATTCTACAGGCGGAACTTTAAATGTTAATAACTTTGCAACGAAGCCTCCATCAACAAATTAGTATTCTTGATTTTCGTCTTATTTTGGCCTCTACTATCGCTCATTAAAATTTTTGCTAGAGGTAGCCGAACACCCTGTATATATATAGATTATTTCTTCAAATATAAATATAAATATATTTAATATAATTCTATATATTTATATATTAATATAATATTCTATATAATTTAATATTAATATATAGTATTCCACATTAGGGCAACTGACCCTACTAGAAAATGATATTCTGATATTATTTAGAAGAAAATGAAAATGTTCAATTTTTAAATTTGCAAAAAATATGAACGGAAGTAAAAATATACAGAATGGTCCACGCAACATGTGCACCGTTATAACTTCCAAAATATGCGTTGTACGAAAGAATGTTATATACAAAAGTTGCATGGTTTAAAAGGGTACATTATATAGTATGTTTATTTTTTTTATATGTGGAGGCGTTTCGGAGATATGAAGGTCAATTTTGTTTTTCTAAATAGGATACTATACATTTTATATTAAAATATGGAAGAGTATTGAATTATGAGTAAAAAAGTATTGACCGTTATTAAGTATAGCCCTAAACCTACCCTAAACCTGTAGGAGCTAACGAGTAATTTCACTTTATTACTTGAAAATTTTCTTCACGTAATATCAAATTGGAGATTCAACCTTATACCACAGATTTCCGCAGGACGGCGATGTTTACGTGACAGTGTTTACTAATATGAGTAACCTAGTGGCTTAACGCAACTAATGTAAGTGTTCAAAGTGATATCCATTGGTATTAATACAGTGATACAATGTACTAACTAATGAAGAAATTGCATTCTGAATCACATCATTACTGAGTGCAATGCATGCTTCACGAATACGATGTTTCATATTCTCAGGTGTTGTTGGTGGTTCACAATAAATACACTGTGTCTCTTAATGTGCCCCACAGAAAATAGTCTAATGGAGTAAGGTCTAATGAGCGTGAAAGCCACAGAAATTGTCCACCACGATCAATCCATCGATTGGAAAATTTTCTATACAGTACTTGCCTTACATTACGTGCGTAATCTGCAGAACAACTATCATGTTCATATCAGATTCGTGTGCGGATATTTAAAGGTACATTTTTCAATAAAGATGGTAAAGTGTCATTCAAAAATTTAGCATATTTTTATCCTGTTAGTTATAGATCATTAATAAAATATGGTCCAATCAATTGATTGCCCAGTAATCCACACCACACATTAACGCACCATTGAGGTTGGTGGTCGACTTCTCTCATCCAGTGAGGATTTGCTGCCTGCGATTAGTAAACGTTGCTTCATCAGTGAACAAAACATTTTGTAACAAAAAAATTATCACTGTTCATTTGATGCAGGAACCACTGGCAGAATCAAACGCGGTTTTCATAATCCGTTCCATGGAGCTCCTGATGAAGTGCTAGGTGATAGGGATGATGTTTTTCATTATGAAGAATTCGTAGTACACTTGTTTTGCTAATTCCAGATCCTCGTGAAATCTGCCGTGTCCTAGTATGGAGGTTTCCTGTTACTGTTGCTAGGACCGCAATAGTGTTTGCATGAGAAGTAACAGTTTTCATTCCGTTACGTTTAGTAACAGTTTTCATTACGTTACGTTTAGTAACATTAAAACTTCCGGTTCGTCGAAGCGATTCACACATTCTCTCAAATATGGTTCGAGATGGCTGATTTCGTTCAGGATACGTTTCGGCATACATGGTTTTGGCTCTTATTGCATTTTTATGGTACTCGCCATAAACTAAAAGCATATTAACTTTTTCGCTATTACAAAATTTCATTTTTACTTTTATGTGCCTGGTAAGTACACACAAACACCGAAGGTAACTTCAATACTGGATTAGGAACATGTAGAAGATTGCGAATTATGATAGATGTTGTTGTGCTGGTAAACACTTGCGCGTAAACATCGCTGACCTGCGGAAATCTGTGATATAAGGATGAATCTCTAACTTGATATTACGTGAAGAAAATTTTCAAGTAATAAAGTGAAATTACTCGTTAGCTATTAGGTTTAGGGCTATACTTAATAACGGTCAATACTTTTTTACTCAGAATTCAATACTCTTCCATATATTGGTATAAAAAGTATAGTATTCTATTTAGAAAAACAAAATTGACCTTCATATCTCCGAAACGCCTCCACCTATAAAAAAAATTAACGCACTGCATAATGTACCCTTTTAAACCATGCAACTTTTGTATATAACATTCTTTCGTACAACGCATATTTTGAAAGTTGTAACGGTGCACACGTTGCGTGGACCACCCTGTATAATTGATTAAAACACTTCGATAAGTGTGGAAAGAAGGAGACCAAATGCCCTACATAATCGTTCAATAATTGTGAAAAATGAATAATTTTACTAAAGCAAATCAATTTGTGAAAGGTAAAAGAAAAAACAATATTAACCAATCAACACAACAAATTTGATCTACAGACTTATTTATATTCAAAAAAGATGATTCTTATGTTGTAATTTTTGGTTCTGATTAAATAAAAAAAAATAATTTTATTTTGTACTTGTTATTTTAATTTTATAGTGTAAAGGTAAATTGAAACACTATTCCAAAGTATCTGCACTTTAGCCAAATTGTTACTTTGCTGTGAGCAAAATACACGTTTTATAAAATAACTAAATACATTTTATAAGGCAATATAACAAAAAATAAACGTGATTACAAATATAATTAAATTTAATCTAATTCTCTTTGTTTCTTTTTTTGTTTACTGGTACTCTGAACTCTCGTACTCTCCGTTTTTAACTGAACTCTTGCAAGGTACACTCGTTCTCACCCATAACAATCACAGAATATAGTATATCAATTTTAAGATTGTCCTCTCGTGCGTGAAATAAACATTCGTACACATCAACACTCGCGCCATCGCTCGACCATACGCATTAGCACTCATGCCTTATTGCACTAGTAAAACCAAATCCACACTTTGTATCACTCTTCAGTTAGTGTATTAGTTTCCCTATGATATCATGTAATTTTATTTGTTTCCATTTTTTAAGTTAATTTTTTATACATCTTAAACAAACTGGTATTCCAAATATACTGCACTCTCTCTACTAAAAGGATTAAAAGTCTGTAGCCACGAGTTTGAGAAAAATTCAATGAATCTCGAGTCGGCAGGAGTAAATTTATTGCTTTGTTTTAAAGCGAATGGGGTACAGTAATGAATTTATTCAGCTATACGTCATAAAAACAGAAACGCAGGGTCTCGTATTTGAGGCGTAACATCCCTGAAACAATAGTCGTAACTATGGTACTCAGAATGTCGGTAAACCCACTTCGTAGCAGAAATATGAGTTGAATCTTCATATTCTGTTTCGGTACCGGTGAAACGTGAACGGTGGTACGCGATGGCTCGTTTTAACGATCAATTCTGTCTAACGAATACCGTATTCGGTTACTACCACATGAAAACATTTTCGCACCGCCAGTCGAATGCGAAATTCTTGCGTCGCGGAACAACGTTGCATCAACGAGTCAGTACGTTCGCGAAGCATATTGACTTCGAATCAATGAAACAGTCAAGCTTAACTGTCAATAGACAGACTTGGAAACTTGGTAAATATTGGCGGTTCGGATAGAGTGTAACTTAACATGAGTTTGAAACTAGCTGATGCAATGTTTTCGTTGGAACGCATTGAATATAGAACCACTTCCTGAAGAACCAATCGATCTGGATATCACTGTACAATTAACGCAAAGCTGACTATTCTGTTTATTAATAGTATTTGTCTCTAAGAGCAAGGATAGCCTAACATTTTTAATGTAACACTGCCACCTTCTTTAGTGTTCCAGTTAAAAGCTACAGTGAGTCACGGAAGTATCGAACGCTCTGAACTGAAAAGTTTGAAGCTTAAAAAATACGAGTCATATTATGAATTACGTTATACTTTTATTTCTATACTAACATATAAGAATCATGATTACATATATTAAATTTCAAGTATCTTTGATAATATTTCTTGGTAACACCGATTAAATGAACGTCACAAAAGTATTTGTTAAAATAGGTGCGAGTTGGGCGGAAGGTTTTCTACGAAACCTTGTCACTCTCACCCTTTAACGATGAATCCGAATTACGAGGGAGTGGGAATATGGGGGAAAGTGAATTGGTACACTTATAAATTTCTTTCGCCTAGTCGAGCTCGACTAGGCCGTTTATTTAAATTGAAAATTAAACAAAAAAGGAATTAAGAAATTTATTTACGAAAACAATTAACTTTAAAATTAAAATGCCAGGAAAAAACCGAGCTTCGATGGCGAGCTCGTAAAAAAACCTGGCCGCCCTTTGGCCACTTACGGCTCTCGTCTCGGTCTTCTGTAACAAAAAGAGACCGAAATTCGGCTGCAAATACTTGACAACGCTCGTCGCGTTGTCGGACTCGCTTCAATCCACACGCTCCTTTCTCTGTTTATGATAAACAGGAGCGGGATTCTTACACAGCGATAAGCAACTGTATTAGTGGACTGTACGATTTCGTTTCTTAGTTCTGGAAACGTTTAATTGCAGATGGGGAAGACAAGATTTCAATCTCGATCTTCCCACTGCTGCTGGCTTTATTATTGCAGGAGGAGACAACAGGTGGAAGCTGTAAGGCTCCAAAAGTTGTCCACTCCGTGGTTCCGCGTCGTTCCCTGGTCCGTATGGGACCGGTGTGATGCAATCCCTTAACTGCGCTAGAAGCGTCCGAATGTTAAAGTGCTTAGGAGTGTCAGTACACACTGGCGATCCACAACCGACGCTCGAGCCAGTCGAATTCAGCCGAAAGCACCCAGGGAATGCGCCAAATAAGGCCCCTATGGGGGTGGTTCTCAAACTGAAATACGACTTTGGGGAAAGGCCCCTATATGAGTGTTCGAATCGTACAATAATCAAGGAAAACCGAGAAGTTTTCTCGGTTCTCGTTACACGACAGCTGATTACAGCGGTACGTGCCTTCCACACAACGGTGGCGACAATCAAACACTATTTGAGTGTTAATACGATTGTTATCAGCCACCGGTTGTTAGTGGGAAATCGCTCGCGTTTTGAAACAATTCGACGCAACGGTGGCGATAATCAAACACTATCGAAGTGCAGAAATGATTATTATCAGCCACCGATTGTTTATTGTAAAATTGTTCCAATGTTGAAACAGTTAGCTTCCAGAATGGTTCGGTCAACACTAAGATCAAGCTAAACGCACGAAACCGTGAGGTACGAAATTCGACTAGGTCTAATTCTTTCGAATCTACCACAGTCTTAATTCCGTTCCGTTTCGGTTCTGTGGTGCAACGATTCAATTAAACGAATCTAACTGATTGTATATAGCGATCGCGGTGTTGGACGAGGTCGGCTTAGGCGATGCGAACTCGTCGAGAACCAGATAGCAAGTGATCGTAGAGACAAACCCTCTTGTCCAAGGTCGCGAGAGGGGAAATTGTCTGTCTCGTATTAATTTTGTATCCTCTCTGTAATTTCGGCGTAGTAACACTTACTCTCATGGAACCGTTACTAGGCCGATCGCGTGACTATTATCGAAAGTAAATTTGGATTTTTTCTACACGGTATTGCTTCCGAAGCATGTTACGCCGCAGAGAAGGCTCTGGAACGTCGCGTAAACTGAGGATAACACCGTATAAGAAATGTCCCCTTTTTTCTATAGATCACGCGAGAATTTAACCGCCGTTTCTTACTAACGAATTAACGCGTCATTTAAACAGTATTCGAACGACGTACCTCACAAAACAAAACAAACTTTAAATATGACAAAATGTAAACATTGGTGACCCCAGTTAGTATTCCACACTTTCCCTGTTCAGTACTGTAATTATTAATAAGATTGCAGAAGTTTTAGTAATAGTGTGCCCAAAAGAATCCGAAACAAGCATGACTGACAGAAAATTGATAATTAAATGGCATATTGAAGGCAAAAGCTATGGCGAAATAGCAAAATTGTTAGAAAAAAGTAAATCTACCGATTACTGCATAATAAAAAAGTTAAAAACTACTAGAATCCTTCAAAATAAAGTCCGTTTTGGCCGACCCAAAACGTTAACGAGGAGGAAGGGGAATACAATTGTGTGTGAAACCAAGACGAATCCAAGAATTTCTGGTCCACAACTTGCAGTACTAGTTGCTGATAGTTTTAAAAAACAAATTCATTCTGAACTTTATCGAAGAATTCTTCGTAAAAATAATTTTCATGGTCGGATTCCTCGAAAGAAGCCATTCATTAGCAAAGTGAATAAGCAGAAGCGACTAACTTTCGCCCAAAAGTATGTCAACAAAGATAAGGATTTTTGGAAACGCGTTATTTTCTCGGGCGAGAACAAATTTAATGTATTTGGTTCTGACATATGTCATAAGGTTTGGAGATGAGCAAACAGAGAAATGGATCCTAAAAATTTACACTCAATCGTGAAGCATGGGGGTGGATCCATAATGATATGGGGGTGTCGGAATCCTCGTAATTATTGAAGGCATATTAGATAAATATAAATATATGCAAATATTAAAAGATAATTTGATGCAAAAGCGGAAAAATTAGGGGTAGGAGAAAATTTTCTGTTCCAACAAGACAATGATCAGAAACATACCGAACATATTGTAAAACAATGGATCATATTGGGAAATGGGTTTTATTGAACACTCTTTGCATTCTATATATATGTGAATATTTTATTTAACACGCATCGGAAGTGGTCTTCTCGTTTTGAATGGCTCGAAAAGACTAACTCTTCTAGGCACGCAGAGCCTGTGACATGAGGCACCGATGATCTCATTTAAGAGGGGTGCGTTATCTCCTTTCTCATATAAACAGATGAAGGAGAAACGGCATCTCCGTGTATCAAGGAAGTAAGATTGATTCTTGTAAAGGCTTAAAGCTAAGTAGAAAACTAACACGCCCCCTCAAAAATCAATCGGTATTAAATTAAACTTATAATGCATTCGCAATGAATTAAGAATGCCCCTTCCAATGCGTCTTCTGGGATTACATGTGGTCCAACATTTGTTGCTAAGAGTTAAGGAAACCCAGGTAAAACTTAACCAGACCACTTCATACAATACAGGATAATATACATCACTTTAAATACATCTTCATTCTGAAGTCCGTGAATTTTGGCGTTGGCAACGGTTTTGTCAGAGCATCCGCCAATTGTTGACCTGTCGGCGTATAGATTAATTTTACAACGTTTTTCTCAATTTGTTCTCTACAAAAATGATATTTGATATCAATATGCTTTGTTTTCTTATGATTGGTCGGATTACTCGCAATACTGATACAACCAGTGTTATCCTCAAAAATTTCTATTGGTTCTGAAACCGCGAAATTTATACTTTTTGCCAATGATCTCAACCATAAAGCTTCCCTAACAGCTTCGAAGAGGGCCATATATTCTGCCTCAGTTGTCGAGGCTGCAACAGATAACTGCCTTTTTGTATTCCAACTAATAGTGCATGTACGAAATAACTGAAATAAATACCCTGTTGTGCTTTTCCTATCAATTTCGTTACTGCCCCAATCAGAATCCACATACCCAATTAATGAACTTTTATCATTACCTTTTATATATGTTAATTTTAAATTTATTGAACCTTTTAAATATCGCAAAACCCTTTTTAGACTAATCCAAAGCTCTTTATTATTTTTATTTGTGAATCTACTTAAAATATTCACTGTAGAACTTAAATCCGGTCTTGTACACACCGTCAAGTACATTAAACATCCGATGAGCTTGCGACATGGAGCATTATACATCTCATCCGAGTTTAGAGCTGTATAGTTTAATTTAGTTTCCATTGGCGTACTTACTATTTTACAATCTTGCATATTGAATTTATTTAAAATTGTACTAATATATGCACTCTGATCGAGGGTTATTGCCTTTTCATTTCTCGTGACTCTAATTCCTAAGAAAAGTTTTATCTCCTTTAAATCAACCATTGAAAATTTATCCATTAGATAAGATTTTAATTCATTCATTACTTCAATACGTGCTGTAATTATTACCAGATCGTCAACATACAATATAATGTAAATATTTTTATTAATATCTCCTTTATCAAAAATATAAAGACATGGATCTACCGCTGAACTTTTGAAACCTAATTCTTTGAGAGTTTGATCAAAAATTTCATTCCAGCACCTTGCTGCTTGTTTCAAACCGTACAGGGATTTGTTTAATTTACAAACTAGATTCTTTTTAACTTCAATACCATCAGGAACTCTCATGTAAATTTCATCTTTTAATTTTCCATTCAAGAAAGCGGTCTTTACATCCATATGATGAATTAATAATTCAAATTGATTTGCAAAAGCTATTAAAAATCTAAAACTCGCAATTCTTGCTACGGGGGAAAAAGTTTCATCATAATCTAATAAATATTTTTGACTAAACCCTTTAGCTACTAAACGAGCTTTGTATTTTATTGGATTTCCAAATTCGTCATTTTTAACTGTAAATACCCATTTACAATCTACTATGTTTTTATTCTCAGGCCTCGGTACTAGAGTCCATGTTTTATTTACTAAAAGAGAATTAATCTCTTCTTCTATTGCTCCTTCCCATTTCATTCTATGCTCATTCTCTTTAACTTCCGCGTAACATTTTGGAATTTTGCAGGTAATCGATTGTGCACACAAAATATAATCGTCCGGAATTTCATTCTCATCGCAAGAAATGTGTGGATTACCTCTGAGCCTTTCACTCCTTCTAATTTGTTTTGAATCTTTATTTAATTGTTTCTCATGAGATGAAGAACCATTACAATCCCATTCTCTCGTTTTTCTCACCTTATCACTTGACTCCGCTGGTTTGGATATATCTTCAACACCAGTTTCAGTTTGAGATCCTTTTAAGTTAATCTCATTTGTTATTGCTATTGGTCTTGTTTTTAGAAAATCGATTTCATCTACAATAACATCTCTAGCAATAACAAATTTCTCGTTTGAGACATCCCACACTTTGTATCCATTTGGTTCATAACCAACCAAGATTCCTTTCCACGACTTCTCGTCAAATTTTGTTTTAAAAATTTTATCATGGACATAAACAGTCGAACCAAATACTTTCAGATTTGTTATCTGAGGTTTCTTTCCATGCCATAATTCAAATGGCGTTTTATTTCCCTTTAGAGCCTTCGTCGGTGTTATGTTTATTAAATACGTAGCAGTCAAAGCTGCTTCACCCCAAAAGGTTTTATCTAATTGAGCACCGGCTATCAAACTTCGAGCTCTTTCTGTGACTGTTCTCACCATTCTTTCTGATACACCATTTTGCTGTGGGGTTCTCGGTACCGTCAAGTGATAGCTTATACCTTTCTGTATACAATAGTCCTTCATCTCACTAGATAAATACTCTCTACCATTATCGCTATACAGATTAACTATTTTTGAATTAAAACGCGCTTCAGCTTTTGAAATGTAATCACGAAAAACAGAAAATACATCTGATTTGAATGTTATTAAATATGTAACACAGTAATGAGTAAATTCATCGATGAACAACACAAAATAATTTTTGTTATTAAACGTAGGTTGAGTGATAGGACCAGCAACATCCGAATGTATTACAAACAATGGTCTCTTTATATGACTCTTATCTTTTACTTTGTTAAATGGCAATCTCTTTTGTTTTCCACTTATGCAAGCCTCACACAATTTATCGTTTGGGATTATTTTCTCTATTTGACTTACATCACTAACCATTTTATTTCTTTGCAATTCTATAAATTTATGTTTGCCCATGTGGCCCAAACGCTGATGCCACAATTCATAATCAATATTTGTACTGTAGCGGCTAGCCGTACAAAGTAAAAACGCA
The DNA here is from genome assembly GCF_013123115.1 of Colletes gigas. Lineage (NCBI taxonomy): Eukaryota > Metazoa > Arthropoda > Insecta > Hymenoptera > Colletidae > Colletes > Colletes gigas. The sequence continues at coordinate 170,684 of NW_025106685.1, read as the reverse complement.
TCGGACATGCAAACGGCTAGCACGGTTTATGACATGGACGACAGCGAAGCTATCTTTGAGAAAGCCGTTTCTGGAATTAGAGTTTTTAGAAAGCATGTTCATTGTAAGAATTTGTCGACGGCCTCGATGGTAAATCGCTAGTGTCATAAACCCTGAGTTTCCCTAAAGGTCTTCGACGCAAGGTCTGGCGACCATCGGCTGGTCACGCTGCCGACCTAGGATTTTGGGAAATTCCGCGGCGTTGCCACCTTCGCCAGCAAGCGCAACCACCGTCAAATCGCACCCCCGTTTCAAGAAGCGCGCTGCGAGCGCAAGAAGGGGAACGGTACGATTTGGCGGAGTTCTAAGTCGCTAATTGGTTAACCCCACCTTTTAGGGGGTTGGCCAAAGAAAACGGCGACAGCCATGTAATGGTATATAAAGAAAGAATAGAGTTTTCTCAAGCCAACAAATTTTTACTTGAGAACGACGCGCTAAGAATAAAGACTTCAAAAAGTGAACTCTGTGATTAATACCAACACGCACCCAATCCCTTCAGTGGTGACGCCCGACGTGATCACAGTTCAGTTTTTGTTCATAAGTTTTGAGTGACGTGCAAGTGGTGATAAGATGCCAACGACACGGAATCAGGCAACATCCGCGACCGGCAGCGCGTCCGAGAGCTCCGCCGCGATTCCGGAAGCAACCAGGATGAACATCCGCATTCCGCCGTTTTGGCCCGAGCAGCCCGCGGTGTGGTTCCACCAGGTGGAGGCGCAATTTGCTTTGAGCGGCGTATCAGCAGACACACCAAAATTCTACTATGTGATGTCGCAGTTAGAGCCAAAATACGCTGCGGAGGTGCAGGACATTTTTAACAACCCCCCGGCCACGGAGAGATACGAAACGCTAAAGAAAGAGTTGATTCGTCGACTTTCCGCGTCTCAAAGCGAGCGCATAGAACGACTCCTGGCGAAGGAGGAAATAGGGGACCGGACACCGTCCCAATTTTTACGGCACATGCAGGGCCTGGCAGGGACTGCGGTAAATAAAGAATTTTTGCGTACGCTATGGTCGCGAAGTTTACCAACAATGACCCGCGCGATAGTAAGTTCACAACCTGACTTGCCGCTCAGCAAGCTCGCTGAAATCGCGGATCAGATACGCGAAAATACGAACCCAGTGCAAGTCGCGAGTGTTCAGCAAGACAGTGCAATGGAGCAGGTATTAAAACGCCTAAATGACCTGCAGTTAGAAGTGGCTGAATTAAGACGAGGCCGTGCCGAAAGACAACCGGAGAGAAATTTCCGTCGCCGATCTCGCTCACGTAGTTTTAAACGCGGAAGTTCGCCAGCGGGAAGCAGGCATTGCTGGTATCATAGAACCTTCGGAACCGCGTCGACAAAGTGCCGTCAACCGTGCAGTTTCGCGGCGGGAAACGCGGAGACACGTCACTGAATGCGGCGAGCAGTGATGTCCCAAAAACGAGCCGCCTCTACATGGTCGACAAAGATTCGAAGGAAGAGTTCTTGATCGACACGGGCTCGGACCTTTGCGTGTACCCCCGCACGCGAATAAAAGGCCGAGTCGATAAGGCGACCTACGAGATGTACGCAGCGAACGGTTCTACCATCAGCACATACGGCCTACGAACCATCAATTTGAATCTGGGACTCCGTCGTGCTTTTCAATGGGATTTCATAATCGCAGACGTATCGAAGCCCATCGTTGGAGCCGACTTCCTGAGCCACTACGGGCTGTTGGTGGATTTGAAGAACCGCCGGCTACTGGACCAAACAACCACGCTAGCAGCCATCGGCAGGACAACGAAGGACACGACCGAGTCGGTCAAAACAATCGTTGGAAATTCACCCTACGACCGGATGCTAGAAGAATTTCCAGACATCGTCCGACCCATCACAACAGTCCGTCAGGTAAAACACGACGTCGTACATTACATAAACACGACTTCCGGGCCGCCGATTTTTTGTAAACCGCGTAGATTATCGACGGAAATGTATAAAATCGCGAAAACGGAATTTGAAAAGCTCCTAAATCAAGGCCACATACGACCTTCAAAGAGCCAATGGGCTTCGGCTTTGCATATTGTGTCTAAAAAGGACAACGGATGGAGGCCTTGCGGAGATTACCGCGCTTTAAATGCTCGCACGATCCCTGACCGTTATCCAGTCCCGCACATCCAAGATTTTTCGCGAATGTTGAACGGAAAATCGATATTTTCGACGATCGATCTGATAAGAGCGTATCATCAAATTCCAGTACATCCGGATGATGTCGCTAAGACCGCGATAACCACGCCTTTCGGTCTGTACGAATATACAGTCATGCCATTTGGGCTGAGAAACGCTGCTCAAACGTTCCAACGTTTTATAGACATGGTACTCAGAGGCCTTGATTTCGCTTACGCATATTTAGATGATATATTAGTCGCGTCGAGAAATGAAACGGAACATAGGCAGCATATGAAGCAGCTTTTCTCACGTCTAAACGCGTACGGCATAGTAATTAATCCGACAAAGTGCGTATTCGCCGCGTCCGAGGTAAAATTCCTTGGGTATATCGTCAACGCCGAGGGTACGAAACCACTACCTGAAAAGGTCGAAGCGATTGTAAAGTTTCCGAAACCGCATACGGTCAGACAACTTCGCCGATTTCTAGGTATGGTTAACTTTTATCGAAGATTCATACCGAACGCAGCGGTACTTCAGACCCCCCTTAACCATTTATTAAAAGGGCGGAAATCAAAGAGCGACGCGCCGATACAGTGGCCTACCGAAGCCGAAAAAGCAGTAGATGAGCTAAAAATCGCGTTAGCAAACGCCGCGTTATTAGCGCACCCAAATAGTAGCTCGCGCCTCGCGGTAATGGTAGACGCGTCAGATTTCGCGCTAGGCGCTGCCCTGCAGCAGCGGCAAGGAGATGGTTGGCAACCGTTAGGATTCTATACGAAATCGTTGTCGCCTCCGCAACGAAAGTATAGCGCATACGATCGCGAATTGTTAGCAGTATATGCCGCGATCAAACAATTTCGCCACGCATTGGAAGGGCGGACATTTACCGTGTACACTGACCATAAGCCACTCGTATACGCGTTCAGGCAGAAGCCAGAGAAAAGTACTCCCAGGCAATTTAGGTATTTAGATTTTATCGGACAGTTTACCACAGATATTAGACACGTCAGTGGCAAAGACAACGAGGTAGCAGACGCGTTGTCAAGGGTAGAGTCAATTACCACAGCAATAGACTTCGAGAAACTAGCAGAATCACAAAAAGCGGATCAAGAGTTACATAAACTTCTAACAGCAGCCGATACCTCGCTACAGTTAAAACGCATGAAATTTACAAATAGTGACACCGAAGTGTATTGCGATGTTACCACAAATAGAGTTAGGCCATTTGTAACTGAACCCTTCCGACGGCAGGTATTCACCTCAGTGCATAACCTTTCACACCCGGGGATTAAAGCCACCGCGAAACTGGTCAAACAACGCTTCATATGGCCGTCGATCGAAAGAGATTGTCGCGAATGGGCCCGAAGTTGTCTCGAATGCCAACGCGAAAAAATTCATAGACATGTATCGAGTCCTATCGGTAATTTCGCGTTACCATCCACCAGGTTCGAGCATGTGCATATCGACCTTGTAGGCCCATTGCCGATAGCAAGAGGTAACAGGTATTGCCTTACCTGCGTGGATCGGTTTACGCGTTGGCCGGAAGCGTTCCCGTTAGAAAATATTGAGGCGGAAAACGTCGCCCGAACATTTATTAGCGGGTGGGTAGCAAGGTTCGGCACGCCGTTACGGGTTACCACCGACCAGGGTCGACAGTTTGAGTCGAAATTATTTAAACAATTGAACGCGCTGTTAGGGACGATGCACCTGCGAACGACCGCGTACCATCCGGCAGCGAACGGTCTGGTCGAGCGTTTCCACCGGCAACTCAAAGCAGCGATTAGATGCCATAATGACGAACGATGGACAGACGCACTACCAATAGTTTTATTGGGTATTAGAGCAGCCCACCGATCGGATTTGACAGCGTCCGCAGCTGAGTTAGTCTATGGCGAGAACATCCGTATACCAGCAGAATTTTTTACAGCATCGGGAAATAACGCGGAACCCATAGAATTAGTAGATAACCTTCGAGCGCATTTTAAAACTCTACGGCCGATCACGGGATCACGGCATGGAGAAAGGAAAATTTTCGTGTTTAAAGATTTACCGACAACCACGCACGTTTTTGTACGCGTCGACGCCGCGAAAGGCCCGTTGCAACCACAATACGAGGGACCATTCCCCGTCATTTCCAGATTAAAAAAAAACGTATGTAATCCGAGTAAGAGGTAAAGATACGTCAATTTCGATAGATCGACTCAAACCGGCATACATATTCGAACATAGCGAATTACCGACAGAATCAGACAACGAAATGTCATCGCGTACCACACGAGAACCGGTAGCAGATGCCACGCCGACCTGCGCGCAGAATCCTGTACGGACGCGTACGGGAAGACGCGTTAGATATCCCGATCGTCTACAGGTCGGTTGCTAGTGTTGTAGATAAGCTTATAGCGTAAATAGTAAGTAGTTTGTAAGATGTACATAGTTTTAGCTTAAAACTAATTTTAAGTTAGAGATTAGGAACACTAGCTAGGCATAACGTTTGCACTGGAAAGGGGGTGATGTAGCGGCTAGCCGTACAAAGTAAAAACGCATCGGACATGCAAACGGCTAGCACGGTTTATGACATGGACGACAGCGAAGCTATCTTTGAGAAAGCCGTTTCTGGAATTAGAGTTTTTAGAAAGCATGTTCATTGTAAGAATTTGTCGACGGCCTCGATGGTAAATCGCTAGTGTCATAAACCCTGAGTTTCCCTAAAGGTCTTCGACGCAAGGTCTGGCGACCATCGGCTGGTCACGCTGCCGACCTAGGATTTTGGGAAATTCCGCGGCGTTGCCACCTTCGCCAGCAAGCGCAACCACCGTCAAATCGCACCCCCGTTTCAAGAAGCGCGCTGCGAGCGCAAGAAGGGGAACGGTACGATTTGGCGGAGTTCTAAGTCGCTAATTGGTTAACCCCACCTTTTAGGGGGTTGGCCAAAGAAAACGGCGACAGCCATGTAATGGTATATAAAGAAAGAATAGAGTTTTCTCAAGCCAACAAATTTTTACTTGAGAACGACGCGCTAAGAATAAAGACTTCAAAAGGTGAACTCTGTGATTAATACCAACACGCACCCAATCCCTTCAGTACCTTTACTTAATCGAGCGATAGAGTTTACTTCATTCAATTCAATATAAAATTTAATTTGAAAAGTATTTCCAATGGGTTTACCTGTTGCTATTGTTTTACCATGTTTACTAATCGAGATCTCGTTTTCATCCATAACTGTCCTTAGCTTCGCTTTTCGAAGTTTTGAAATTGATAACAAGTTTCTTGGGACCTCTGCACTGTACAGGACATCCTCCAGTACTCCTTCGACACCTAGGTTGCTTATCACGTTCAATGAGCCAATTTTCGTTGCCAAGATAAAACATCCACTTTTTGCGACTCCGACTTTTATTGGCGGATTTAAATCAACAAAGTTCTTAGTTAAATCTTCCTTGTTGATCAAGTGATCTGATGCTCCAGAATCCATCAGGAACGTTATCTCATTCTTTTCACATCTTTCGAATTCATTATCACCAGTCATGAAAGCAAAGCTAGATCTTTCACTCGATGGTAACTGTTGAGCCATTTGAGCAGTCTGATTTGTTTTCCTTTTCTCAGTCTCTCTATAATTCTTCTGTTTCAATTCCTTCAAATAGTAGCGGCATTCACGTTTCATGTGTCCTGGTTTATTGCAGTGGTGACATTTAATACTAGGGATTCTTCTGTTATTTTTGAATTTATTAAAATGTCCAAATTTTCGAGCAAAACCTTTAACCAGCGATGCGTCAAAATCTGGCTGTCTCGTTGTGTTTACTGTATTTCTAGTATAAAGTACTTTTGCACTCGTATCTGTACTTTCCGCTTTTATTTTTACCTCGTGGTCAAGGAGTCTAGTTTTTACAAACGCCAGAGTCAATGTATCTTCGGACAATGTCTCTATTGCTGTAATCACACCATCGTAAGAAGGTGGAAGAGTTAACAGCAAGTGCGCCACTTTATCTGTTTCATCCAACTTTGCTCCAGCCGCTGTTAATTCCGTAATTAAGTCATTAAAAACAGTGAAATGTTTGACTAACGGTACATCTCCTTGTAATTTTAAGCTTAGCAATTTCTTCCTGATTGCCAACTGAGTTGCGAGACTTTTTCTTTCATAAATTTTGTCCAAATTTTCAATAATTCCTTTCGCTGTCACACTTCCACTCGCGAAACCAAGAAACGAATCCGATAAGAAATCGATAATGACACTCTTAGCAGTGTTTTCGGCCTTGTCCCAGTCGTCAGGTTTCTCGTCTGGAACCCTTTCATCGATAACTTTAATCACGCTTAGTTCAGTTAACAACGAACGAACTCTGAACTTCCACACACTATACCTATCACCATTAAAAGGAATAATGTTTCTTTTCACTTTTAATTGATCCATAATGAATGTTTATATACGTGTCCTTGCACAACTAACAATGATTAAAAACACTTAAAATAATTATTATAAAATTAGTTCCGCACAGTTGCTACACGTTAGACCTGGGCCCATAACCTATTGGGAAATGGGTTTTATTGAACACTCTTTGCATTCTATATATATGTGAATATTTTATTTAACACGCATCGGAAGTGATCTTCTCGTTTTGAATGGCTCGAAAAGACAAACTCTTCTAGGCACGCAGAGCCTGTGACATGAGGCACCGATGATCTCATTTAAGAGGGGTGCGTTATCTCCTTTCTCATATAAACAGATGAAGGAGAAACGGCATCTCCGTGTATCAAGGAAGTAAGATTGATTCTTGTAAAGGCTTAAAGCTAAGTAGAAAACTAACAGATCATATACAACGTTCCCCACATTTTAGAAACATCCCCACAAAGTCCGGACATTAATCCCATAGATCACTGGGCAGAAATTGGGAGACAATTTAGTAAATATAATATTAGCTCAAAAGAAACATTAAAAACCACAATTTTGGAAATTTGGAGTAATATAAAAGAAGATATTACTGAAAATTTAGTTGATAGCATGCAACAGCGTTTACAAGCTGTGATAAGTGCTCGTGGTGATCCGACAAAATATCAAAACACTACATTTATTTAAAATCTCTATTTTGAATTTAGTCTAGTAGTAGTAATATGAACTAGTGTTGATATTATCAAAGACACTTGAAATTTAATATATGTAATCATGATTCTTATATGTTATTATAGAAATACATGTATTACGTAATTCATAGTATGACTCGTATTTTTTAAGCTTCAAACTTTTCAGTTCAGAGCGTTCGAATACTTTCGTGACTCACGTACGTACGTGAGTCACTTTTGTACTTTTTCATGTGAGTTTAACTTCAAAAATATTGAACATTGCATCCATTGGAGTAATACGGTACGAAGGCAGATCAAAAACTGCGCGTGGACGCGCATTTCCGGTTTCGGGAAACTTCGATTTTTGATCGCGTCTCCGTGTCTCGAAAAAAAAATTAAAAAAAAAACGATCATTACAACGCTGAAATAATTACAAAATATTCTACATATCTTACTTTTCAGGTTATGGATGATTAAAGAAAATGTTTGAAACGTCCATCGCGTGCTTCGATACGTCTCTAACAAAATTTCTACAGCTGATTGGACCACGCTTTTTGTTCAAGAACTTCAAATTGGCATATTGTTTTTACGTGTTTTCGATTCAATAATATACTAGAGCTTATAGTCCACACGAGTTTAAATCCGGGTTGCCAAAACTCCAATTTTCAATTTTAACGAATGTTAGACTGTTGGTTTCAAAACAAAGCTTACACGATATCTTGTTGGAAGAACAGTCGTTCTAGCAATACAGGCGGTTTTACGTCGATTTTATCGTTTTGTATATCAAATTTATTTCGTGCGCTTCAAGAAAAACGGATAATTGTTTATATTTCCGAAAATATTAATTTATTAAGATTGCTTTGAAAATATTAAACTCTTTATTTTAACATTCTGCATGTGCTAAACCGTTTAATGTCCTCAGTCCTTAGTAACTGAATGAATATGACAGAATTTGTACGAATGTAAACTTTCAAAAGTGAACAATGGTCGTAAACAATGGTTTTCGAAAACAATTGTTAAAGCAAAATTGTCAAACAATCCGCAATGAAGGGATAGCTACACTTTCAACAAATAAGATTGAGATTTCAACGTTAAAAGTTACTTTTGCTTTTATAAATATGATTGGTCAATTGTGAGTAAGTTGTAAACTAAATTGAATATTTGTATGGATGAAATTCATTACAGTATCTAGTAAAGAGCAAAACTGAACACCCATACGACATTTTAACAAAAATAATTTTCTACTCAATATTTGCATGTAGATCACAAAAGAAACAAAATAGTATTATCTATAATCTTCTGCCGTTTCAAAACAAATTTAACGGCTTTATTCTTGGAATTAAGAACTGTAAATATAGATTTTATAAACAACTTGAGTCTAGTCCATCACAGTCAATGCCATGACCAGGTGTGCAGTAGTTGTTAGTTTATCCTTGTTCGTAAAATAACGTAATTCATAATTCGTCATGAAATCATTATCTAAAGATATAAAAAATGATATCATTTTTCAATTAAAATTGGGTTTATCAATGCAAGTAATTGCTAGCTGTTAGTCACGGAGTTGTGCATAAAGTATAGAAAAAAATACCATAATGAAGTCCTTGCTTCTTTTGAAAGCCGTTCAAAATTGTTATCTTGTCAGGACAAGAAAAGATTGACAAAATACATTATTTCAGAAATTGCAACGACGGCATTAATGACTGTCAAAGAAAGTAATGCTAGAAAGAAAATTAGTAAATGGACACCTCGAAGAGTAAGATTAAAAGAAGCCAATTGTACAGCAATTGAGAAAAAATGCCTGCCCCAACAAAATGAATATCAAGGCCCGTTTGAATTTTGCAAAAAAACATTTAAGCTGGAATATGGAGCAATGAAAAAAAATAATTTTTTTCGATGAATTAAAAATCTATCGAATTTCATCGGATGAACGTTCTTGGTGTTAGAAGAAGCAAGAACCTTTTTAACTACATCGAATAGAAAGTACAGTGAACCAGTACATATGAGGACATTTTAGAAACAAATTTACTAGACACAATTGAAAAAATGTCGGTACCAGAGTGTGATGTTGTATTTCAATATGACAACACTCCTGGGTGGTGTGCGAAGAGCGTGAAAAATTAGCTACAAATTCAATCATTGCAAATCATGGAATGACCTGCTCAAAGCCCAGACAGAAACTCGATTGAAAATGTCTGGGTATATTGAAAAATAAAGTTAGAAAATAAATATAGTGATAACCCAACAACGATAACTGATTTGTGGCAAAGAGTATGTTTGGGCTTCGGTGAGTCGACCAGTTTATAACACAGGATCGCGATTTTATAAAGTTTAGTCAAGGCCAACATGGGCACCAAAAATTGTAGAGTTTTGTTAGTAAAGTACAAAGTGTCATAAACTTAGTCGGCGAAAACAGTCTCGAATTGTTGCAACCCCAGCGGGCTGTCGGAAGGCCCATAGGTGCTCGGATTCGCATACCTGGGCCTCCCTTGTTCTCGTAGATAGTTTTGCATGAGGGCCCAGGAACCGACGCACGCGGTGGAAAATCTCCGGTGTCGCCAAACGTGGCACCCTCCACCTTGGCCGCTAAGCTACATTAGCATCGTTGCACCTCCGCCATGAAAACCGTTGATGGAAGGGGCTGCACAAAGTCGACGTGTTTGGCAAACGGCGACAACGCCGATCAGATTCTCTCAAAAACATACAGATCGTCTTGCAACTTAGATTCGTTGTAGAGCCGAGTACGTATGTACATACTATTCAGAGATGATTTGTTGGTTAGACACCAGCCAACTAAACGGGGCAAGGGCAAGGAGAGAAGGTTTACGCGCCGCCTTATTCCCACCATAGAGGCACGCTATGACGGCACTCTACATAGTAGTAGAACCTTGATATCTGCGAGAGATATAACTTTTACTTACTGTTTACTAAATAATGCAAGTTCATCCATTTAATGAAGTTTAGAACAGTCTTCAAACATTTAACGAATTTTAAACTTATTAAAATATGAATAATATTTTCGGATAAACGTATAATCCATATGAAATATTTAAAAAAATGTCAGAATTATTAGTAAACTTTGAGGTCTTTTTACAGATATTTAAGAAAAAGACAGATAATCATTTATATGAAAGATTTTTATTGGAATAATGTATATACATTTGTTTCATTTGAAAATTTCATAAATGTTATTTTATCGAATTCATTCATCTTTTAGAGACTTTTAACAAAAGGGGTTTGTTTCGCTTGTTCATGGGCGGGATAGGGTATGCTACAAATAAATAAATCATCTATGATTTCAGACAAATTATGATTACAGGTCAATACCTGCAAGCTAAATGTTCAATTTACGCGATGACGGTGGATGTTTAGACCAATTGGGCCCATAATATACGTGGTTGGCAGGTAAACCGTGCAGACTAATTACGAATTTTCTGGCGACTTTCATGCGATTTTTTACACTTTCAGGACGTCATAGACCCTTTTCCCATTCCTCATTTAGAAACAAATGAATTTATAGATTCATAAAGCTTTTCGTACTAATTCCGCAAATTTAATATAATTCCGTATAATTTTTCTGCAAATATTAGCAGTGTTTAAAGCTGCGTCAACACTGGGTTGGCTTTTACCGTTCGGCACGGCCTATCGGCAATGCCGAGAATTGCGTCTCCCCTGCGTCGGCATTTGTCATCTAGCACGGCTGATCGGCATCCTAAGTACTTTTCGGCAAAGCCGAACGGCATGCCGACTAGTCGATCGGCACGATGTCGGTAACCATCAAAAGAGATCGTGCCAAGGCCGGCAGTCAACTTTTGTTGCTGCTGCATTCCCAGCAAACATACAAAAAAATGCAGAGTGCATCAGTCAAGCAATCTGTTGAGTCCTCAACGTACAAAGTTTCATGTCAATTTCGTACCAAAACCATCATCGAGATACAAAGATACAATTTTATTACAAAAATTAAGGTGATCTTAATTTTTTATTGAATAAAAAGATTTTTGTCAATTTTTTCGATTACCATTTGTTGTCACATGATTACTGAGTAATTTTTATTGGAAAATTTTTTGTCAGATTATCGAGAATGTTTGAAAAAATCGAATTAATCACTGGAGTACATAAAATATAGGGTTAAAGAATAAAAAATTAACACTTATTTGAATTTTTTCATTAAATATATTTTTTAAATCAATTATATATTATATTATGCCTACATCTGAATCAGACTCAGTATTCGTATCTGATTGAAGACGTGATTCATCTATTATTATACAGGGTGAGGCATATGAAATAGTCCCCACGATTTTCCAGCCCCTTTCGATGATCTGACAAAAAAATGTTTCCTATTGAAGTTAATCAGTATCTAACCGACAAGAAATTGCAGTTGCTTAAAAGCAAATTAATTTCTGACCTGACCAAATTATTTTTAGTCAATTCACTTGTTCCGGGAGCTGAAACATGTAAACATTGACACCCACTCAAGTTTTCGACCTCGCTATATCATAGCCCGGACTATATGTACAGGGTGTTCGGCCACCCCTGGGAAAAATTTTAAAGGGAGATTCTAGAGGCCAAAATAAGACGAAAATCAAGAATATCAATTTCTTGACTGAGGCTTCATTAAAAACTTATTAAAAAATTAAATCAAAAAATTTTAAATCATTCACCGAAAAATTATTTTCGATTGCACGGGTCAATTACAATCATTTTTGGTGAATACACATACCTCCGAAATCTTGCGCATTTTCGAGAAAAAAATTCAGTACTGGCGGAACTTTAAACGTTAATAACTTTTTAACGAAGCCTCCATCAACAAATTGGTATTCTTGATTTTCGTCTTATTTTGGCCCCCAGAATCTCTCAATAAAATTTCATCCAGGGGTGGCCAAACGCCCTGTATATGGGAATTTCGGACTAAACTAATAACACCTAAATTATTCAATTTTCGACCTAAATCCTCTAATACTTTTTTCAAGAGGATACAAAGATGCATCTGAGATGCATGAAAGAGATTTTGCGGTTCACTATTGATGGAATGAGAAAGAAATGGTTCTGCCATGTAGCCGTTCATAGCAGTGGCATGGCCGGCCGTGCCGACTTGTGCCGCGCTGTGCCGATAGGAAAATGCCGAGCCGTACCGACATAGTGGGGACGCAGCTTCAGACGGTCGAACGGCGTACAAGGAGACCCACGACGGGGCCTGACATTGGTAGTTCGACGCCAACACCCGAACGACTCAGTCGAATAAAGACATACGAACAAAACACGGCTACGTAATTTTCCTTGACCAACAAGCAGAATCTTAGACTGGTGCAGATTCACTGATAGATCACGCACAGCTGTGATTTCAGAAACTCCGAAAAGTGTGGAATTTTCTCCACCTTTTCGCTCAACGGCAGGATCACTTCGAGGTCCCGTTGAGGGTATCTAGAAGTCTCGTTTTGGATATTGCGATCGAGATTCCGCGGAAGCTTGATCAAAATACACCAGTATCGTGTTCGATCCGCTACACAGAATTGATTAGTCGTCATAATCGTATAAGCGATTGCGATACAAGGGAATCAGCGAATATCGCTTTGATTTCCTTACGATTACCACTCAGCTAAGGAGACATCCAAGGTGGTACTTCTTTTTTTTGTACGTGGGGAAATCCTCATGGACACCCCGAGGCCCCAAGTAGCTCGGGGTAGTGCCGGACTCTTACCGGCTAAAATCCCACGGTGACCGACCTCCGGCGCTGCGGCGGGGGACCGGGAACTCTAATGAGACATCACAGAGTCCCCCGCCACGCCTTGTCTGTCGAGGCTCATCCCGGGAGGAAGGACGACATCTCCATTCCCCCCCTGATTTCTCCGACGCGGACGCCAGGTTACACGACGCCCGCGGCCGCGGGGCTACCTTCGGTGCTAGGGCCCCTCGCACCGAGCACCTGCAGCCCCCAGGGGCGGCCCGTCAACCTCCAGGCCACCGACGTGGTGGTCGGAGAATGCAGACGGGTCGCCCCAATTGTGGAGCTCTCTCCGGACCTCAAAGCCATTGGAGGGGGCCAGAAGGCCTCACCCTGACCCCCCTCCGAGCCCTCCCTCTTCGAGCGAGATGTGCGGCCTGCTCGCGCCTCTGCTCGGCGGCCTCCTTCTGTGACATGACTACCTCACAGAAGGAGGTCACCACTTGCCAGGTTCTGTCGCTGGCCACCATCTTTCCTACTATGGTGGCCAGGGAGAGATTCCACCCACCTTCTTTGTCCTGGGGTACACCACAATGGTGGCACACCACCGTCGCCTCACCAAAGCAACCATGCCCGGTGAGTACCTGTGTCATCCTGTAGGACAGCCTACCCAGTTTGTCCTGCCAGTCTTTTCGTGGGGAAAATCTTCGAAAGACTCCCTCCCACCTCTTTGGGGAGAGGCGGGAGGGGTGTGTGGGATTCCCCGCGCCCATTATAACGGGCGCGGGACCTACCCACTAAAAACCCCACGGTGACCCTTCCGCACGATTTGGGAGGATACCGGGAATCGCTCGAAGCATACTTCCGGTATCCTCCCCGTGCCCGCGCTTTGCGCCCACCCGCGGGGGGACAAACGGTCCCCCCGGTAATCGCCCTGTCTCATAGCGGCAGGACGAGGCCACATCGTCCTGCCGCCATCCGTCCCGGGGCCGCGTCTAGTGGCGGCTGCGAGCCCCAACTCGCAACCGCCGCGACCCCGTTTCTACCCCTCGGAGGCCGGCAGCTCATGGCCGCACCAGGCCACCGAGGGTGCCGCTCCGTGCGCCGGACCCGGACAGGAGGCACTGCCACCCCATCCGGTCCGACCCTACGCCGCCTGGCGGGAGGGGGCTCCTATCAGGACCCCCCTCCCAGCCTGGGTCATGCGCCACGCCGAGGGGGCCGCCCGCGTCGCCTGACGCCCAGGCGACGCTCTCTCGCCACCAAACGAGCGCGAGCCTCAGCGCGCCGCTGACGCTCGCGCTCCCTTCCCGCGGTCTCCTTCTGCAACATTACGATTTCGCAGAAGGAGGCCACGGCCCTCCACTTCTCCTCGCTGCCGAGCATGGCGCGTACCATGCCCGGCAGCGAGACATCCCGCCCGATGACGCCGATCAGGACACGGCGCTCACCCCTCCCACGCAGTGCATACCTCGAGGGTATGTTCCGCCGTGTCCTGCTCAGCGTCACAATGGCAGCAACGCGCCGTCGGCTCCTTCCCTATCCGGCACAGGTATCTCCCGAAGCTGCCATGCCCCGAGAACACCTGTGCCATCCTGTAAGTGAGGCTTCCATGGCCTCTGTCCAGCCACTCACATAGGAGTGGCCGAACAGCCCCGACTGTCCGGTGCCCCGCGGTAGGCAGAGCCAACCGCTCTTGCCACGCGTGCACCACGGACTGCCGGGCCTGGCGCTTCAACTCGCCCCAAGCAGGTTCCTGCACACCCGGGACCGCCCCCACCCCCGCGCGACGGTCGACGCGGTGACGATACATCATCGCGTGCGACCGCGCGAGGAGATCCATGGGCGGCATCCCCGCAAGAACCGTCGCCGCCTCATGCGACACGGTCCGGTACCCGCGGACGACCCTTAGAGCCATCCGCCTCTGCACCCGACGCAGCATAGTCATGCTGCGCCGGGAGGCCGCCAGGTCGTCCGCCCAGACGGGGGCCCCGTATAGGGCCACCGACTGAACCATTGCCACATAGAGGCGGCGAACTCGGCCCGCCGGGCCCCCCAGGTTGGGCAGAATCCGGCCCAAAGCCCCGACCATCCTCTCCAACCGGGGGGACCAGGCAGCGGAAATGCTCCTCGAAGCGCCAGTGGCTATCGAGGATCAGCCCCAGATACCTCATCTGGGGCTTCACCTCGATATTAGCCTCACCCACGCGGATCAGAGGGGGTGGCGGATCCTGCCGAGGTGAATGGAACGCTATCACCTCGGTCTTATGGACCGCCACCGTCATCCCCATCCCTCTGATCCGGTCGACGACGCGTTGCGCCCCCTCCTCCGCGAGACGCTTGGCCCTCCCCCAGTGCGCCCCGACGGCCAGCACCAGTGTGTCATCTGCATAACACACGGCGCTGACGCCGTCGGGGAGGTCGGCCCGCAACACTGCGTCGTACGCGATGTTCCACAGGAGTGGCCCGAGGACCGACCCCTGCGGAACCCCGCAGTACACCTCCCTCCGCATATGCCCATCCCGGCCCGGATACTCGATCCACCTGCCGCGGAGATAATCCCCGATGACCGCCCCGAGACAAGGGGGGACCCGATGGTATTCGAGCCCCCTCCTTATCTCCTCCCAGGGCAGGGTGTTAAAGGCGTTGGCAATATCCAAGGATATTGCCAAAGCCACCCCTCCCCGGGAGATGGCCGACTCCGAGAGGGCCCTGACCCGACCTATCGCGTCGATGGTCGATCGACCCTCCCGGAAGCCGTACTGGCAGTCGGCCAGGCCGGGGGTACCTTGAAGGATCTCCTCCAGACCCTCGACGACGATCCTTGGGGGCGCCCGTACAGGGTGGTGCTGAAGAAGCTCCGCCCGTGGGCGCCCCCCGTCACCGAGGGTCTTGACCCCCGGCTGCTGGAGGACGTGGTCAATACTCTTTTCCCAATTCGGGTGAGGGGACCACGTCCTCCGGCGGAGGCGGCAGTCCCAAGGGAGTGGGCGGCCGAACTGGGGGTCACTCAGGGGGAGCTGGCCGCGGCCATCAGACGGCTCGGGGCGCGTAACACGGCCCCGGGTCCGGATGGTGTGCCCGGCCGGGTTTGGGTCTTGACCCAGGGCGTCCTTGGGGCCGACCTCAGGCGGTTGTTCGACCGATGCCTGAGGGACGGGCGATTCCCCCCCAGTTGGAAGGTGGCGAGGATGGTCCTCCTCCGGAAGGAGGGTCGGCCCGCGGAGTCTCCCTCCGCATACCGGCCCATCTGTCTCCTCGACGAGGTGGGCAAGCTCTTCGAGCGGGTGATTGCTGCCCGCCTCGTCGAGCACCTGTCGCGGGGTGCCCCCGGCCTGGCCGACTGCCAGTACGGTTTCCGGGAGGGTCGATCGACCATCGACGCGATAGGTCGTGTCAGGGCCCTCTCGGAGTCGGCCGTCTCCCGGGGAGGGGTGGCTTTGGCAATATCCTTGGATATTGCCAACGCCTTTAACACCCTGCCCTGGGAGGAGATAAGGAGGGGGCTCGAATATCATCGGGTCCCCCCTTGTCTCGGGGCGGTCATCGGGGATTATCTCCGCGGCAGGTGGATCGAGTATCCGGGCCGGGATGGTCATATGCGGAGGGAGGTGTACTGCGGTGTTCCGCAGGGGTCGGTCCTCTGGGGCTCGCAGCCGCCACTAGACGCGGCCCCGGGACGGATGGCGGCAGGACGATGTGGCCTCGTCCTGCCGCTATGAGACAGGGCGATTACCGGGGGGACCGTTTGTCCCCCCGCGGGTGGGCGCAAAGCGCGGGCACGGGGAGGATACCGGAAGTATGCTTCGAGCGATTCCCGGTATCCTCCCAAATCGTGCGGAAGGGTCACCGTGGGGTTTTTAGTGGGTAGGTCCCGCGCCCGTTATAAAAGTAATGGGAGCGGGGAATCCCACACACCCCTCCCGCCTCTCCCCAAAGAGGTGGAAGGGAGTCTTTCGAAGATTTTCCCCACCACAAAAGAGGGGGTCTGTCCTCGGGCCACTCCTGTGGAATATCGCGTACGACGCAGTGTTGCGGGCCGACCTCCCCGACGGCGTCAGCGCCGTGTGTTATGCAGATGACACACTGGTGCTGGCCGTCGGGGCGCACTGGGGGAGGGCCAAGCGTCTCGCGGAGGAAGGGGCGCAACGCGTCGTCGGCCGGATCAGAGGGATGGGGATGACGGTGGCGGTCCATAAGACCGAGGTGATAGCGTTCCATTCACCTCGGCAGGATCCGCCACCCCCTCTGATCCGGGTGGGTGAGGCAAATATCGAGGTGAAGCCCCAGATGAGGTATCTGGGGCTGATCCTCGATAGCCACTGGCGCTTCGAGGAGCATTTCCGCTGCCTGGTCCCCCGGTTGGAAAGGATGGTCGGTGCTTTGGGCCGGATTCTGCCCAACCTGGGGGGCCCGGCGGGCCGAGTTCGCTGCCTCTATGTGGCAATGGTTCAGTCGGTGGCCCTATACGGGGCCCCCGTCTGGGCGGACGACCTGGCGGCCTCCCGGCGCAGCATGACTATGCTGCGTCGGGTGCAGAGGCGGATGGCGCTAAGGGTCGTCCGCGGGTACCGGACCGTGTCGCATGAGGCGGCGACGGTTCTTGCGGGGATGCCGCCCATGGATCTCCTCGCGCGGTCGCACGCGACGATGTATCGTCACCGCGTCGACCGTCGCGCGGGGGTGGGGGCGGTCCCGGGTGTGCAGGAACCTGCTTGGGGCGAGTTGAAGCGCCAGGCCCGGCAGTTCGTGGTGCACGCGTGGCAAGAGCGGTTGGCTCTGCCTACCGCGGGGCACCGGACAGTCGGGGCTGTTCGGCCACTCCTATGTGAGTGGCTGGACAGAGGCCATGGAAGCCTCACTTACAGGATGGCACAGGTGTTTTCGGGGCATGGCAGCTTCGGGAGATACCTGTGCCGGATAGGGAAGGAGCCGACGGCGCGTTGCTGCCATTGTGACGCTGAGCAGGACACGGCGGAACATACCCTCGAGGTATGCGCTGCATGGGAGGGTGAACGCCGTGTCCTGATCGGCGTCATCGGGCGGGATGTCTCGCTGCCGGGCATGGTGCGCGCCATGCTCGGCAGCGAGGAGAAGTGGAGGGCCGTGGCCTCCTTCTGCGAAATCGTAATGTTGCAGAAGGAGACCGCGGGAAGGGAGCGCGAGCGTCAGCGGCGTGCTGAGGCTCGCGCTCGTTTGGTGGCGAGAGAGCGTCGCCTGGGCGTCAGGCGTCGCGGGCGGCCCCCTCGGCGTGGCGCATGACCTAGGCTGGGAGGGGGGTCCTGATAGGACCGGATGGGGTGGCGGTGCCTCCTGTCCGGGTCCGGCGCACGGAGCGGCACCATCGGTGGCCTGGTGCGGCCGTTGGCTGCCGGTCGGAAGGGTCACCGTGGGGTTTTTAGTGGGTAGGTCTCGTGCCCGTTATAATGGGCGCGGGGAATCCCACACACCCCTCCCGCCTCTCCCCAAAGAGGTGGGAGGGAGTCTTTCGAAGATTTTCCCTACGACAAAAAAAAAAAAAACAAAAAAACCGTTTCAGTGCGTTTCGAAGCACAGACTGAGTGGGCAGACTCACGGGAAAACCGTATTTGATGATGAATCGACTCTGCAGTCGGCGTAAATAACAAATTAATTCTTTATCTACGATATACAAAAATACAGTCCACAAAAGCCTTTTTGAGCTACATGTTAAGAATTCTAAAGGAACTTTAATATCACGGAGTTTAGGACGCGGACGTGACTTTCGGCTATTTTTGAGGATCAAAATTTAGAGATACCTCTTTCGGTAAATTATGTCCGGTTATTAAGGGAAACTCCAAACTCCACACGGGACTTGGAATCCTTGGAGCTCTTCCTTGCCTCAATAGCGATTGACGTATCGTAAACCACAGTTGCAGACCACCGAGGTCTGGGGGTCTTTGGCTTTCCCCAAAAATTGTTTATAAAAAGGCAACGTTCTCGCTCACCCTTGTGTTGCTGGACACTGAACAGCAGGGTGGGCGGGAATGTTGTAAAAGGCAAGAAACGCCTTGCCAAGGCGACGACTTTGAGGATTGGCTTCCCACCGGGTAGCGTTATGCGTTTTCGTCACCTTGGTAGAGGAAGCCGAGGTTAGGTTAAGGGAGTACTAAGGTTTCGGAATTAGATTTGTTTTCCGAGCCTTACAACCTCGACTAGACTCTCCACAAGACGTATCTTACTCTTGTGTAACGTAAAAGAGTAACGGGCTCTCAATAAGAAGCAACGGGCTTCCAGGCAACGGTTTTTCCACAAACATAACGTTTGGGTGGTCGTTCGAGCCCACGGAAAAGGAACACAGCAAGGAGCTGTGTAATACGCATGGTCCGCGCAGTATAGCAAGTGAGTACAGTACTCTCGCGGCCGAAACACTACATATAGGCTGAGTTCCGCCGCCTGCACGCACAAATATCGTTGTCAAGATCGCGAGGAATCAAGCACGGTACAAATACGTATAACGTGTTTGAATATGTCTTACACATCGTCCAATTTTTGTGTTATAAGAAGCCAGGGTCTAAACGTGCGTTCCTCGAGCGTGGAAGAAGCAACCGCGAGGCACCGTTCCGGCTGTTTTGTTTCGGCCCTTGATTTTAATTTAATAAACGGTTTTTTATTGTTTTTTTTTTTTTATTTTAATTTGAATAAAAGGTTGGTCGCAAGACCAGCGAAAATTAAATCAACCACTTTTGCTTCGAACTCCAATTCCTCTATCCAAGCCACTTAGGTTAAGGGGCCATTCTACCTTATAGGCACGGAAAATACATGTTTCTTTGTGATTTTTTTTTGCGGGCTATTAAAGAACGATTAATTCTGGGTTTTGTAGATACACTTATTATATATTTAGCTATATTTACGAATTTTTGCAGCGCATAATATCTATTGATTACGCTGTTTTGGTTGATCAACAAACAACAGTTTTTACGAACGGCGCCCGACTGCGTATGTGATATCTTGCGAACAAGTTATCTGAAATCCAAAAACCAACGATATTCTTAATGTAAATGAGTGTGGTTATAGCATGAACTATGATCTTTTCAAAAAAAAACAAAAAATGGCAGCCATTTTATGAAAAAATACTGAATATTTTCATATATTTGGTTGCTTTTTTGTTAATAAAAGAAAAAGTATTCCATATATCGCAATTATCATAGTTCATGCTATAGGGAGACCAGTTCTAAAGATACAGTATAAATTTCTTGTTGATATCTTGAATAGTTTTTTTTTTATCACATACGCAGTGCCGAAAAATGTAGTTTCGAGAAAAACAGCTTTAAAGTTTCACGCCCAGTTGTTATACCTGCGCGCGGTACATTTCAGCAGGCTATAACTTCATTAGTTTTTCAAATTTCAATTTAATATTTGATAGATATATTTTTGAGATTACATACTAAAAGAAAATGCAAAAAGAATTCAATTTTTTAAATCCCACAAAGTAGAAAGGCCCCTTAAAACGTAAGCTTTTAACAACCTGAGTATTTCGAAAATGTAGTATTAAGTATGTCTAAACGTATGGAAGAAGTTGCCAAGCCTAAAGATTTATGAACGAATTATTAAGTGTACCAAAATCTGAAATGTTTAATCAAAATTGGTTGCGGTGAGAAACTGACTACAAGGAAAAAGATTATACGAAGCGAAATAATAATGGTATCACAAATGTTAAAGTTTTGAAAAGCCAGAAGATTGTAGATAATATTAAGTATTTTGTTTCTTTTGAAATTTACATGGAAATATTGAATCAAAAATTATTTTTATTAAAATGTCGTATGTGTTGAATTTTGTTCCTTCCTATACATAGTTAATATTATTATGCAATATGGAATATTATCAATGATATAATATTTTTAATAATGATATTATCGATGTTGTAGTGTAGGATGTAAGAGGAAAGGTTCACTACAATGAATTACATAAATCTCCGCGACTATTATTTTTTTTTTTTTCTTTATGTTTAATGTAGCATCGACTGCAAGGTCATTAGCGACAGGTTCTATGCGGCTATTTTTTGGGTCATTCTGTAAAATTTTATTTTATAATTTGGTGTCTCTCAGGTAGTTCAAAGTGTTCCTGACGTGGTTCTCTGAGGTCAACGATGTTCCTGGATGGAGTCCATATTTTCTTCTTTGAACATCAAATCTGTGGCATTCATACAGTAGATAGTGTGTTAATATTAGTTGGTTACAAGGGTTGCAGATCAGTAGGTCTGATTTTTGTAACAAGTATTCATGAGTAATCCTTGAGTGTCCGGTTCTGAGTCTTGATAGAATTATTCTATCTTTCCTGGTGAGATTTGGGTTGGTACTTGTTGAAAGAAGTCCTGTATTATATTGTGTATTTTCGTACGGTTTGTCGAGTTCCACGTTTCATTCCATTTGTTTCTCTCTATATTATGGATTGATTTAAGGAGACCTGCGTAAGGAATTGGGTGATTGGATTCAATGGAAAGGGCGGTTGTTGCGTCTTTGACTTTAATATCAGCTCTTTCGTTTCCAACTATGCGTTGATGGGAAGATACCCAGGTCAGAATATATGTTTCTTTGATTTAATGAGTTCCGCTGAAGTTTCTTGTATTGTTTGTATAGTTTCGTGTTTCTTTTTTGCCGTTGTATTTTTTATAGCTTCGATTGCACTCATTGAGTCGGTATTGTAGATAACCGAGTATGAGAAATTATTTATTTTGATGAAATGAAAGGCTTCGAGGATCGCATAGGCTTTCGCTGTAAAGATCGATGATTGGTGAGGTAAGCATTTTTTAATAATCTCATTGTTTGTGATGATAGCTATTCCAGTTCCTTGGTTGGTTTTAGAGGCATCAGTATAGATTTTACTGTAGTTGCTGTAACTATGGTCTAAGTGTATGGAATCTGATTTATGTTCCAAACTACTTTTTTGGTTTCTTGGTGATATTGCTAGATTTATATTTATTTCTCGGATTTCTCTTATAGTTGTTGACGTCAATAAAATTTCGTTTGTGATATGTATCTACAGAAGAAATTCTTGTGTATCTATCTGTTAGAATGTTTTTATAAATATGGTTATTAGAGGTGGATTTTTTTTGGCGATATAGTTTAGACTCAAGTGTTCTCTTTTTTGATGTAAAGTTGTTTCTTTTGGTTCGAACAGTATACTGCTTTGGAGGGTTGTGCAATAGCATTCTGTGATTAGGCCCAAGACGTGTGATACTGAATTGAGTTTATTATTTGGAGTGCTTTCTGTTTTGGGAACATCCCGAGGTGTAAATCTCCAATCTTGATGAAACAACGCAATTTTGTAGTTCTCATAAATCTATTAGACCCGTATTTTTTTGTAGCTGCTAATATTCACTTTAGGGGGTTGAAATCAGCCCTCAAAGTTGGGGGTTCAAAACATACTTTGTTGAATATCTCGGAAACTATTAGAGATAGGGGTGTGCTTTAAATTGACGAAATTTATGTTTTTAAACGGCGAATTTGATGGTGTAAAGAGATTTGCAAAACTTTTATTTGTTTAAACAATATGTTAAAAAATAGCACATTTTTTCATTTTTCTCGTTGGATATTAATGATTTTTTTTTTCCATTTGTACAGAGAAACTACACATCCATGTACAAAATACGGATAAATTGGAATTTTGATTTTTTCACAATAATGAAAGATTTTATATTTGTAATTTTTTTCGTATTTCGATTCGTTATACGAAGTACAAGATCGCATATAATACGACAAATGCTATGGTTTAATGACTTTTGTTTAATTATATTATAGTATGCTTTGCTGGCTGATCCCAAAATGGTAAAAATTTCGGTCTAATGACAGGTATAACGTTTACCTGCGCTGCGTACTAAAGGGCAGCGTATAAGCGTAAGTAAGGTTTCGGCTTAACGATTGCAGGACCTGTTTATGAGTGTGATACTTTTATTAAGGAGTCTTTACTGAACGAGTGTCGTTTTAAATATTAGTTGGTTGTATCTTATGTTCTGATTTTTTAACGTCAGGTAGCTCTGAAAAGAACTGTTTCATTTTCGACCTTTGCTGATTTCCAAGTGATCGTAATTGCTGTCCGAGGTAGAAAAATATGATCGATGCGATCTTTTACTGCCAATTGTTCCAACCCGGCCATGATGGTTCACATTCCTAAACTGTTAGGAAAGTCCTTCTACAGCTTTTAGACCTTCTGTTTTCGGAAAATGAACTTTATAAACGTTTCTGGTTGGTTACGATAATTAGGATAGGGATACAAGTGACCAGTACTGCAATCATATTGAAACTATACAAGGAGTTCGGCTACTAATAGTAAAAATTTTAATGAGCGATAGTAGAGGCCAAAATAAGACGAAAATCAAGAATACCAATTGCCCAACTGAGGCTTTATTAAAAAGTTATTAAAAAATTAAATTAAAAAATTTGAAATCATTCTGAAAACATTATTTTCGGTTGTGGAAGTCAATTACAATCATTTTTTGTGAATAGACATACCCCCGAAATCCTAACCATTTTCGAGAAAAAAATCGGGAAAGTGTGAAATTTTTCAACAAAATTAAAAAATTTCAAACCATTCTGAAAAAATTATTTTCGGTTGCAGGGGTCGATTGCAATCATTTTTGGTGAATACATATGCCTCTGAAATCGTACGCACTTTCGAGAAAAAAATTCCTAATCGTAAATGTAATTTATGCCCAGAAATGTTGCCCGAAAATTTCATGCGGATCTTTAAAATGTCATAACTTCTGAACGGATTGAAGGATTTTAATTTTCAAAAATGCAAACGACGCGTATTTTAATCAAGAATACGTAGAAATCGCAAAAGTATGCAAAAAGTTGATCTTTGACCCCCCAAAATGAGAAAAACCTCATAAAAATGGTCCAATCTTCAAACGGCCATAATTCTTACAATAGTGGATATATTTCAATGAAACTTTTTTCTGAAGTAGAGCTGATAGGTACCTACAAAAAAGTATTGGACAACTTTTCTGTAGTGCGTCAAACAAAATTATTAAAAATGAAAAACAAGTTTTTAAGAAAAATCGACAGGTAGGTGCCTAAATTTTTCGGCGGAAAAAAAAAATTTCAAATCGTTCTAAAAAAATTATTTTCAGTTGCGGGGGCAATTGCAATTATTTTTGCTCAATACATATACCCCCAAAATCCTACGTACTTTTGAGAAAAAAATTCGAGAATGTGTGAAATTTTTCAACAAAATTACAAATATAAAATCTTTCATTATTGTGAAAAAATCAAAATTCCAATTTATCCGTATTTTGTACATGGATATGTAGTTTCTCTGTACAAATGGAGAAAAAAAAATCATTAATATCCAACGAGAAAAATGAAAAAATGTGCTATTTTTTAACATATTGTTTAAACAAATAAAAGTTTTGCAAATCTCTTTACACCATCAAATTTGCCGTTTAAAAACATTAATTTCGTCAATTGAAAGCACACCCCCATCTCTCATAGTTTCCGAGATATTCAACAAAGTATGTTTTGAACCCCCAACTTTGAGGGCTGATTTCAACCCCCTAAAGTGAATATTAGCAGCTACAAAAAAATACGGGTCTAATAGATTTATGAGAACTACAAAATTGCGAAGTTTCATCAAGATTGGAGATTTACACCTCGGGATGTTCCCTTGTAAGTTAAAAACTATAATTCCATAGTCGAGCTTATTTCTTATTAATGCCTGGTAGGTTTTTATAAGTATTTCTTGGTCCGCGCCCCAGTTACTGTGGGCTAGGGCTTTAATAATCTTTATTATTCGCCAGCACGATTATTTTAGATGTTTTAGATATGGGATCCAGGTTAGTCTTTTGTTGAAAATAAGCCCAAGCAATCTTATGTTGCCAACATGTCTTATTTTAGAATTTTCTATGAAAAGTTTGGGTATGTTTAGGTAGTGCTTACGTTTTCTCATATAGATGATATATTGTGTTTTTTGAGGGGAGAGTCTGAGTCCTGTTTGTTTAGACCATTGTTGGCTCCCACAAAGTTCATGGAGCCGATTATTTAGCAAATAGAAAATATAACAACACCTATTGCCAACACAATAATTTATTAACAATTTAAATATATAAAGATAAATCGTGTTAACAGAAAAAGTTCAATGCGGTTCAGTTCGTAAAAGTTCTTGGAAATCTGAATCTAGTCTTTTAAATCTTGCGTTCTACTTGCATTCTGAGTTCGTCTGGTTCGGTCCTTAGTTAAATACAGAATTCAATTATAGAAGGTGTCTTGATTGACAAATCCCGTATGGGTCAGTCCTTCCAAAACTTTAAGTTCCACCCACTGTGGATGCGTACAAAGATAGTCGGCCGTGATGACAAGGGTGCAGGTATCTGGGCCCAAAATACTTCTTCAAAACTAATTATTGTGTGCGTCGCGTAATGGCTTTAGTATATGTCAATATCCTATTGTCGAGTGAGGCAGTAAGGTGGTAAAGTTATAATTCCTTAAATTTAAATAGATCCGGTAATTCTGTGCTATTAATATTTGAAAGGAATAAAGAATAAAGAATGTCCTAAGCTGTTCGATAATAAACGATGTTTGGAATTCCAAACAACCATGTTAATAGATTATTAACATTTGCTTGTAGTAGTTCAATGATGGTCTTTAAATTTTTTCCACTGCAGATTAAAGTAATATCGCCGGCGAACAAGTTTATTTAAACAGGGGGTTCTATGAACTTTGTTACATTATTATTTGCTAGTAGGAATAAAGTGACGTTCATCACTGAGCCTTGTAGGACAGCATTTTGGACTGTGAATGGATTTGACAGAGTTCCGTTTGATCTGGCTTGGATTGATCTATTTTGAAGAAAAGGGTATAGCCGAATAAGGGGGTCAAATGTGCCCCCAAACCGAATGGAACGAGCCACGGGTCATTCGATAGCAAAAAAAAAATAACCCCTGTGTGCAAATTTTTAACTTGAAATCTCGTCCGTGGGGGTAGTAATGGGGTGAAAACGAAAATCATGTTTTTGAATTATTTCTCTTGACCGATTGAGTAAAAAAATGTAAAAAAATTCAGAGACATTTCGGGTACCGGGGCACATACTTTGGGAGATTTTCAGATTTTTTGATTGAAGAACCAGGTAGTGAAAAATAAAAAACAGCAAAAAATGCCGAAAAATGCCGATTACGTATTGAAGGAGGCCCGGAACTACTTTTATACTTTTACAGTAAACAGGTATTACTATTACTATTACTCTCAATTTTTTTCAGATTTTTCATTTTGGTGCGCCGCAGTGAAAAAAAATAAAAACCGAGTTTTTCCTCATTTTCTGCGTATTAGAGTAACTTACACGTTGAATTTTTATGCATCCTTCAATATATAAGTGTTTTGTAGACTGTTTAATGTTTCTACACTAAGCAGAATTACATAACAATTGAAACAAATAAAATAAAGCCAACCGTTGAGCGCAATATATCCTAGAAAATCAACGATATTTTCAACGGCGTCGATGGCGCAGCGTTAGAGTGTCCGACTGCTGAACCGCTGCAACTTTTTTTACCATAGGTTCGAGTCTCTCTTCTGGACTTAGGATTTTTTTTTCTTCATTATTTTTTTTTTCAAATTCTAACTATATAACAATGCTTTATATTTATTTATAAATGTTCTGAAAGCATTTTACAAATATTTTAACCTGAAATATGTATAAATATAGTTTTGGAGTGTTTTTTTGCGTTTTTATTTTTTTTGTCAACCACGATTATTGTTTAACATCTCTTACACTGAAATTAATGTGAAATGTTAGTTTTCAAATCTCTTACCTTTGACTATTGTGAATGGATCGAAGCAGAAGATTGTATATTAGCTTACTATTACTTCTTCTCGCCCTTCGATCAAGCAGATCTTTCCTTCTTTTTCTCTTTCTGTGATAAATATGAATGTTTGCTACGGCTTCAGTATCTAACGTAGACATGTAAGGGCCATTCCACGCCAAATCTATTAACCCACTCTCTGCCAATGATACTTTTTTCTAATAAACCCACTTTTAAGTACCAGTTTGATCGTTTCATGCTTATTTTTGAATGAAGTATCATTGCTCGATGGAAACCACGGGGAAAAAATTCTATTTACGGGAACATACCAATTATCACAAGCCATATCTTACTTAGCAGAAGTTATGGATGAAGATAATAATATAATTGTTCGTTGCCTTAAGCAGACAAAAAATATTATTAAATGTGAAGTGAGATCGCGTCACATCAATAGTAAAACATATAGATGTTACATTAACTACGTACCAAATTCAATTGGTTACTCCGGGATTAAACGCTATTGTTGCGAATGTGCGAATGGTAACCGTACTGTCGGTTGCTGTTCACATGTCGCAGCAATAATTTATTATTTATCGCATGCTCGGTACCTTTCACCAATTGTACGTCCTGCAGAAATTCTGAATAACTTATTTAATATCGAACATGTAAATCCCGTAATTAACGTCGACAGCGACCAAGATTGAGCCATGCTTTTTTTTATTTCCAACACTTATGTCCGCCATTTACTCTCATCCGATCCATGTAATCACTTCTAACCCATCCTTCGCCTCTCCTGATGGAAAAAGCTCACCACCTTCCCGTGGTTTCCATCGAGCAATGATACTTCATTCAAAAATAAGCATGAAACGATCAAACTGGTACTTAAAAGTGGGTTTATTAGAAAAAAGTATCATTGGCAGAGAGTGGGTTAATAGATTTGGCGTGGAATGGCCCTTACATGTCTACGTTAGATACTGAAGCCGTAGCAAACATTCATATTTATCACAGAAAGAGAAAAAGAAGGAAAGATCTGCTTGATCGAAGGGCGAGAAGAAGTAATAGTAAGCTAATATACAATCTTCTGCTTCGATCCATTCACAATAGTCAAAGGTAAGAGATTTGAAAACTAACATTTCACATTAATTTCAGTGTAAGAGATGTTAAACAATAATCGTGGTTGACAAAAAAAATAAAAACGCAAAAAACACTCCAAAACTATATTTATACATATTTCAGGTTAAAATATTTGTAAAATGCTTTCAGAACATTTATAAATAAATATAAAGCATTGTTATATAGTTAGAATTTGAAAAAAAAAATAATGAAGAAAAAAAAATCCTAAGTCCAGAAGAGAGACTCGAACCTATGGTAAAAAAAGTTGCAGCGGTTCAGCAGTCGGACACTCTAACGCTGCGCCATCGACGCCGTTGAAAATATCGTTGATTTTCTAGGATATATTGCGCTCAACGGTTGGCTTTATTTTATTTGTTTCAATTGTTATGTAATTCTGCTTAGTGTAGAAACATTAAACAGTCTACAAAACACTTATATATTGAAGGATGCATAAAAATTCAACGTGTAAGTTACTCTAATACGCAGAAAATGAGGAAAAACTCGGTTTTTATTTTTTTTCACTGCGGCGCACCAAAATGAAAAATCTGAAAAAAATTGAGAGTAATAGTAATAGTAATACCTGTTTACTGTAAAAGTATAAAAGTAGTTCCGGGCCTCCTTCAATACGTAATCGGCATTTTTCGGCATTTTTTGCTGTTTTTTATTTTTCACTACCTGGTTCTTCAATCAAAAAATCTGAAAATCTCCCAAAGTATGTGCCCCGGTACCCGAAATGTCTCTGAATTTTTTTACATTTTTTTACTCAATCGGTCAAGAGAAATAATTCAAAAACATGATTTTCGTTTTCACCCCATTACTACCCCCACGGACGAGATTTCAAGTTAAAAATTTGCACACAGGGGTTATTTTTTTTTTGCTATCGAATGACCCGTGGCTCGTTCCATTCGGTTTGGGGGCACATTTGACCCCCTTATTCGGCTATACCCTTTGTTATGAAAGCAAACATATGACCGTGGATCTGAAGAGTTGAGAGTGTCTGGAGGATTTTTTATTTTGGTATCGAATCGTAAGCTTTCTCTATATCTAGACATACTTTAACAAGGTATTTATTTTTAGTGAATGTATCATAGATATTTGATTCCATGTTAATGAGAACGTCTAAGGTGGAACGATGTTGGCGGAATCCATATTGGTTAGAGTCTAAGATGTTGTTTGATTCCAAGAATTATCTTTGTCTTTTTTCAATTATTTTTTCAAGTAATTTACAGATACAGTTGGTTAGGGAGATAGGTCTGTAGCTCTCTGGTTTATGTTTGTTTTTATTCGGTTTGAGAATAGGGATGATGATTGCTTTTTTTCATTCGTCGGGGAAAACTTGATAATTCCAAACACAATTATAGATTTTTAGTAGATAATTTAGTACGATTGGAGGTAATTGTTTTAAAAGTATATTTCGTATGTTGTCTAGCACAGGAGATGAATTTTTAGTTGATTGTAGAACTGCTACTAATTCGTTTAAGGATATATCGGCATTAAGCATCGGGTTTGTAATAAAATTGTTCAAGTCATTGCTAGAAGCTGGTGAGTTTGAGCTACTATTTTCGTTTGAAAAAAAGAATGAGTCGTTATTGATGCTATTGGAGTTTTGGGAGAAAATATAGACAAGTAAGTCGGCTATTGCTTTTGGATTAGTTATATGGTTGTCATCATGTAAGGTAAGGTATTGGATTTCTGTGTTGTGTCGTGATCCGCTAATACTTTTTATTTTATTCCATA
This sequence comes from Colletes gigas, assembly GCF_013123115.1. Taxonomy (NCBI): domain Eukaryota; kingdom Metazoa; phylum Arthropoda; class Insecta; order Hymenoptera; family Colletidae; genus Colletes; species Colletes gigas. Next base: position 141,202 of record NW_025106685.1, on the reverse strand, counting down.
CTACGTTCACTGGGGTTTGGTTGATTATGGTAGTAGTGAATGTCATCCAAAATTTACTTTTACAATCTTTTATTGATTTACGGAAATTCGGTCGCATTGTTTTAAAAGTAATTAAGTTTTCTACAGAAGGGCTTTTTTTGCTCTATTGAATGCACGATGACTTCTTTTTCTAGCCAGTTGGCATTCTTCATTCCACCAGAGGGTAGTACGTTTTTTGTTGGTTTTTGGTTTTAGGAGTCTTGTACTTTCTTGAACTGCATTGATGATGGTCGAGTTGTGAAAAGTCAATTTTTTAGTCTATCATGCTTTGAATAATGTCAGTGATTATTTCCTTGTATTTCTTCCAGTCGATTGTTTTTAAGTCTCATTTAGGGGTGGAGGGTATGTAAATAGGAGTTTTGCTGTCTTCGAATGATATTTTGATAGGGAAGTGCTAAATGATCCGTTGCTTACAAAGAAATGGGTAGGGTCTCCCGTGTTGAGAAGTATCAGGTTTGGGACTTTAGAGCCCTAAAGATGGTGATGGCAGTTGAAATCACCCACAAGAAGGAGAGGGCGTTGTATTTGAATAATAAGATCTTCTAGTTCTTCTAAGTTTAATGGGTAGCTGGGAGGGGGATGTATACGTTGCATATTTGTAGTTTCTTTGGAAGTGATATACTTACTGCTATTGTTTCTAGGATGGAGTTTAACGGGATTGCAGTTGCAGTGAATTTGATTGAAATTGCAGTTGTAACACCTCCACTTGTATGTCTTACGTTATTCCTATTTTTCGAAAACGTGTTATATCCTTTTAAAGTAGGCTGATAATTTTTTATAAAATTGGTCTCTTGTAGGCACAGTACAGCTGGATCATATTCTTTTAAAATAATTTATAGTTGCTCATAATGGGAATGGTACCTGTTAATATTCCATTGGATTATTTCTTTCATATTCAATGTTAAAAGTATTGTTGAACTTGTCGATGGATATTCACGGGTTTGAACGGGCCTCTTCAGTGACCTGTTGGGAAGAGTCACTGACTGTATCAGATGCAGCTCCTGGGATATTAGTGGGATGGTTTTGAGTCATTTTTTTGCATAGTCTATTGGTCCGATTTGTAATACTGCGTTCTTTCATTAGGGGGTGGATGCTTCTGAACATGTTTATCAAAGCTATAGGGTCGTCTGTGCATGTTTTCGATATTTCTAATGGATTAGGTGATCCGAAAGAGTTTTCCAAAAAGCTTTTTAATTAGTTGAAATTAAGTGTGTAAGCGTTTTCCGGGTTTTCAATCATTTCCTTGATAGGTTTGAGCATTTCTTCTATTTTTGCTGGGGAAGGAGCGGGTGATGTAGTGCGATTTTGTTTTTTGTTAATTGTGACTTTATTGCTGTCTTCTTTTAAGATTTTGTTTGTGTCAGGACGTTTGAATATCAAGTCAGACAGTTTTACTAAGTTTAAGGATGTTTCATCCGATGAGATTGAGAGAGGTCTTTTGATTTCAGTTTGGATTCTGTTGCTTCGTTTGTTTTTGTTTCTTTGGTTACTTCATTTGAAGTGGCTGGAGTCGGGGTAGGAGTTTGTATTATTTTGGGAATAGTTTATATCTGAGTTTGAATTGTTGTTGACGGGGCATTGAAGAGCGATGTGGCCTTCCCGCTTGCATATAAAGCAAGTTTATTTATCAGTAGATTAAAAAATTCTATGGGGGGTGTCGTCAAAATAAATTAAGAATGAGCCTGGTATCCTCTTGAGGTCGTTAGGATCGATGTAGAGTTGACGTCTGAAGCTTAAAACGTGTGCGAATTCGGGGCCGAATATCCCTGCTCTCAGCTGTGTTATTTTGGAACAAATTCTAACGTTATTGATAATTTGATAGAATAATAAGTTGGGCCGATGAGATCATAGGACGAATTTCGATGTTTATATCGTTAATGGTTACTGATTTGAATTTCACTATTAGGTTGTTAATAGTTCCTTTGGTATCTAGATACATACATATTCTTACGTTCGAAATTCTTGAGATGTATTTAACTGATTTGAGGCCTATTATTTCCCCTATAGCTATTGCATAATCTCTGATGCTAATAACATTAACAGCTTGTAGTATTATAGCTTGCTCTCTAGTTGAGGTGCATTCACGTTTGGTAGCATTTGCGTAAGAGGTTTCTGGAGCAGTATCGCTGTTGGGTTGTTTTTTTGAATTATTGAATAGTTGAGAGAGATTCCTGTAGACAGAAATCTCATTCCGAATGTGGTTATCCTCCGTTTGCATCAAGGTAGAGCTTTGGTGTGTACACACACCAGGTGTCACGGTGTTGGTGTTACTTCTATGAGTTTATTGACGCTAATACAGGCTCACGCACTATCGCTGATACTCGTTATCGAATGGCACTCGCGAAATATACACACTATTATTAAACGCGTCCTGTCACTCCGGCTTCCAAGACGAGACTGGACTATTATTTCATTCTGCACATCAACTACGATATAATCTCCTTTCTGATTCTATTGCTTCTAGCCGGGCGATCGGGGGGCTTATCCTTATATAGCCTTCCCGATCGTTCTTTGCTTTTCTTCACGCCGGGTGCAAAAGTTCTCGGCACTTGCCGCGGAACATTCTCGATAGTTCTCGATCCTTCGAGAACGGTGTTCCGCGACGCGTGCCTTCTATTGATTTTTTCACCCGGCACGCCGATTTTTATAATCGGTTGCACACGGCCCGCCGGCTTCCGAATATTCTTAACATTTTTAGGTCGCCACATTACTCCCCTGCCAGTAATAACGCTACTTTGAGATCTTACTAGAAATTTCACTACTATACAGGATAAGGCACTTAAAATCGGCCATCTGAATAATTTCGTTACTATTGGTGATAGGAAAAAATGCATCAGGCCAACATTATTTGGTATCGAGGGACTGATCATTCGATGTTATTAGTTTTTTGATAAGTGGAGATATTAAGGATACATGAAGATCATCTCTGTTTTTTTAAGTGAAACGGTATGTTTTTGTTGAGAATAGATATATTTTGAATTATTATATTTCTCAATTGCGATTTGTCTCCCCTCGACATCGGCCCAGACCGGATCATAAAAACCATGGGTCTGCTGACCATTTGGCGACGCTTATACAGGGTGTTCGGCCACTCCTGGGAAAAATTTACATGAGCGAGTCTAGAAGCCAAAATAAGACGAAAATCAAGAATACCAATTAGTTGATGGAGGCTTCCATTACAAAGTTATTAACGTTCAAAGTTCCGCCTGTAGAATGGCAACGCACGAACAGATACGTTCGCGCGGGAGGTTGCGGCAGGCCAGTGCTAGTGGTTCTCACGCAGCATGAAAAATTCTACTTACCGACATTATCGACAGCCTTAGATTTTTGTCCACTTATGGAAATGCGAATACCTTACGTTGAATAAGATTCAACCTGTCTTATGAAAATCCAGAGGGGCATATCAAAACTCGCCCGACGAGATTTTCACAGAGAAAGGATGAATGCCAGTTCCAATACACAATGTTGTGAACAAAAATTACCCACACGCGATTATACACGCCCCAATATTGCCCATAGTGTCCGCAGGTGTCCACAAATAATCCTTTCAGGCACTAACCACTATGCAATTAAATAAACACGCACCGCGATTATGTTATTCGTGAGTGTCTATGCGTACATGCACCACGATTCTCCCAAGTTACTTGCGAATAGAACACATACACACACATACACACACATGCACTCACACTCAGCAGAGACAAAGGGCAACATCGGCACGTGTTAGGCCAGCTAGTCAGTCGTGAAAAAGTATCAGTCAAGTTAATTCACGCGACACATTTTAGACATACACATTTGATTCAGTTATCTATTAAATAGCATGTAAGAAATACAGTGATATAAACAATCAGTGAATACTTATTAAATTCCTATTTACATTTTTAAATTAAAGTGTATTTGAAAAATCAATAACAGTTCTATTCGTAAGTAACTTGGAGAATCGTGGTGCACGTACACATAGACACTCACGAATAACATAATCGCGGTGCGTGTTTATTTAATTGCATAGTGGTTAGTACCTGAAAGGATGATTTGTGGACACTTGCGGACACTGTGGACAATCTTGGGGCGTGTATAATCGCGTGTGGGTGATTTTTGTTCACAACATTTTGTATTGGAACTGGCATTCACCCTTTCTCTGTGAAAATCTCGTCGGGCGAGTTTTGATATGCCCCTCTGGATTTTCATAAGACAGGTTGAATCTTATTCAACGTAAGGTGTTCGCATTTTCATAAGTGGACAAAAATCTAAGGCTGTCGATAATGTCGGTAAGTAGAATTTTTCATGCTGCGTGAGAACCACTAGCACAGACGAGGTATATGAATAGACCTTTCACCTAATGTAATTTTTCGGCCGGAGTTTCTGGGGTCCCGGGACCCCATTACCATTTTCGTGTCACTCGTAACGTTATCAACAGATTCAGAAATTAACACAAGAGAAAGTGAGACAGAAAATAAAATTACATAAATTGTATTATTTTTTAACGGAATTAAAGCTGTACGGTCCATCATTGGACATTAATCGATTAATTTCATTGGAGTAATCAATCGATTAAGAGTATTTAAAAAATAACTCGGCAGAAACGTATTTGCGACTCGAAATCAGTTTAATCAGACTGTGCATCGGGGCCCCGGAAACTCCTCATTCCTCACTTTCGCATACTATGCCCAATTGCGTGTACGTGAGCTCGTTGAGTTTCGGAAGAACCGAGAAGAACAGGCTGATACTCGCTTTCCTTCTCGCTCTTGCATCGCTGACGTCGCTTACATTTCTCGAAAGCAAGCCTACTGGCATCGCCACCCGTTCGATTCGTCAGTAAACGACAAAAGCCATCGTGGCTGACAGACCTTACATTTCTCGAAATCGGACCTGAGTGCTTTTTGAAGATTCATTGACTTTCCATACGAAGCGACCATGCTAGGAACTATAAAATTGTATAACTTTCGTCGTATATCTACTTTCTAATAACATGGGCAAATTTTAAAATATAAAAAAATGTAAGAATACTGTAGAATTTTTGCAATGGAGAATTATTGAAGGAAAATGAATTCATTATACATATACATATGTATATATCGGACACATCCCTCGCAAACACGCTGCAAACATTAATGAGAACAAAACTGCAAATTTGTCTTTTTTAAAAACCCCGCAACTGATCTTTGACTCGCAACTCGTCCTCTTCATTTAGCAATTATAATAAACGTAGACTCATTAAAATTCGTAAAAATAACAAAGTTATAGCCATTTAGAGGGAAGAGTAGGGTTAATAATCATATTAGAAATTTTAAATGCGTTTTTCTCGAAACCTTATTTTCGAGATTAATGGATTTGAAATTTATAGAGACATGCCTGTATGTTAGAAATTTTGTCTTTGACGGTTCTGGGGTAAGTCCTGTGCCGTTCCTCACAGTGCTCTTACCGGAAGGTCCCACGCCTTCCCCAGTCCGTGGCCAGATTCTTCAGGACAAAGTCTTTATTTTTTCCAGCAGTACGACGTCAGGTCGTCTGCCTCTTTTAACTACTCTCTCCATTCATAAACAATCAATGCCTCGACACGCGCTACCTGGAGACCCAACGCGGTCGTCCGCTATCGCGTCACCCGTTGCCAGGCCTGTTTAGTCTCATTCGCTCTTTAGGCCACATGCACCCCAAAACTCTGTCATAAATGTATCCTAGACTGAGCGTCCTTCAGTGGTCCTTACCTTCGACTCTCTTGGAAAATACATTGCTGCTAGCGTCTCCGGAAAACAAAAACCGATCCCCTATTTCGGGGGAATGTCCACGCGTCGCGTCCAACCATTGTTGCCGTGGCGAAATCGACTTTTTTGCCTTCGCCTTCGAAAAAGATTAAGCAAAAGAGTTTCCTTCATTGAAAGAAGAAAAATTTTCCAGTCTTTCATTTTCAGTAGGGGCGGTTTAACTTCCATTCATTTTCATATGATTGATTTTTATGAGTCAGCGTTTTTTTAAATTGCTAAACAAAGAGGACAAATAGGACAGTATTTTAACATTTTTTCAGATTTAAAAATTTAAAATAATGTTGAAATTCATTTGGTTGTTCAGACTCAATCGTATTAATAGTATAAATATATGAACGCATGTCCATTAGTGTTTCGAGCCGGAGCATTCTCCAACTTCGGTCGATGGCAAGACAAGTTATTGTTTCCGGCCATATAAATTCACAGCCCAAGTGCATGCATCTTGAGCAAACAAATTCGTGCCTACGCATAAGTAAATTCCATTAGACACGCCATTTCTTAGCAAGGCGACGGTTTAAGGCCCTTCAGATAACGGGTCGCCATAAAACTATAAATCAGTTTCGAACCGGGAACAGTCCTCGCGCCAAGCGAGAGGGTTCTCTAGGAAAACAGGGTCCTATTGAAATCGGGACACTCGGCCCAAACCGAGGCCTCCCACATGGCACACTGACCAACTACTTTACGAGCTGTCAAGGATTGTCTCGAGTTACCAAACTCAGACGACTTTCCTCGCCAACAACAGGAACAGTTCCTTGCAGTCAAGGGCCAATATATCTTTCCTCAAAGAAGTTCCTCTCCTTAGCTACAATCTGTTTACCAGCCGATGCACATGCCCATGACTCCAATACATTCCGGCTGACAAAGGCCCTCGGTCGCACACACCGAGCGACCAATGCGATGCATTGGTCTTTAGGCCAAACCCATCAACAGACCAAATCACACCAGTGATTGGACCTCCAGATTCCTTCCAAAACTTAGTCGATCTTGGCATGCAGGGGGAGGTCTCGATAGTCCAATCGGTGTGCTCTAACGCGGCAGCGACCCCTGAGTGGTCCCCGTTGTTAGACACAGCCGCAACTCGACCACCCTCCCTAAGATCGACGGACCAAAATCACCCCAGTGATTGGGCCTATCTATCAGTTACCACCTTTTGGCAATCTTGGCATGCAGGGGGAGGTCTCGATAGTCCAATCGGTGTGCTCTAGCGCGGCAGCGACCCCTGAGTGGTCCCCGTTGTTAGACACAGCCGCAACTCGACCACCCCCCCCAAGATTGCATGTTGACCGGTGGGACAAATCTCGTCTAGTCTACCAAAGGATCTCTCTCGTGAAACACATAGCGAACAGACGAACCATCGTCATCAAGCGTCCTAGTTTCAATCGTTAGAGATCGACCACAGACGCGAGACTGTCCCACATCCATCTCTGATCCAGAAACATCAACCACATAGAAACAACCTTATCCTCTCCATCACCCTATCAGGTCGTGGAGACACACTCGAGTCGTGGAGAGAAGATTTACAACCTTCGACGATCCGATCGGCCAACGTGACGGTCACTCCAACCTCAGTGCTGAACAATTAGCATAGTAAAAAAATGTCTTTTTTTTAATAGTTAAAATATGATCAGGGGGTCCTAAAATGTGTATTTCCGTAAAAAAATTTTTGAAATTTTTGTTTCATTATGGTTTTTGTTTATATACGCCTACATAGGTCGGAAAGTCAAAAATGCCTGGGCAGTCGAAAATCTCGGCTCGAGATTATGCGAGATCGAATTTCAGCTGTGTTGAGAGTAAGAAGGATAAACTTACATTCGCCGCCTTTCTCGAATCCACGAAGCTATACGAAACGCCAGAACTCATATACAAGGTGGTTGGCATTAGTGTGTGTAAGTGGAGGGGCAGTTCCCTTTGGGCACGGTTCTGCTGTCTGATAATACTGCACTGTCTTTTTCAATCCCTCCCATAGTCAACTCACATGTATTTACGCACACACTACAGCTGGCTGCCCATCAATACTAATCCAGTGCCTAGTTTCTCAACTGACCGCCATCCATGAGAAGAGGCCGCTAAAATCACCTTCGAATTTTCAGGTCGGTATGGCGGCCGAACTGGGGGTCACTCAGGGGGAGCTGGCTGCGGCCATCAGACGGCTCGGGGCGCGTAACACGGCCCCGGGTCCGGATGGTGTGCCCGGCCGGGTTTGGGTCTTGACCCAGGGCGTCCTTGGGGCTGACCTCAGGCGGTTGTTCGACCGATGCCTGAGGGACGGGCGATTCCCCCCCAGTTGGAAGGTGGCGAGGATGGTCCTCCTCCGGAAGGAGGGTCGGCCCGCGGAGTCTCCCTCCGCATACCGGCCCATCTGTCTCCTCGACGAGGTGGGCAAGCTCTTCGAGCGGGTGATTGCTGCCCGCCTCGTCGAGCACCTGGCGCGGGGTGCCCCCGGCCTGGCCGACTGCCAGTACGGTTTCCGGGAGGGTCGATCGACCATCGACGCGATAGGTCGTGTCAGGGCCCTCTCGGAGTCGGCCGTCTCCCGGGGAGGGGTGGCTTTGGCAATATCCTTGGATATTGCCAACGCCTTTAACACCCTGCCCTGGGAGGAGATAAGGAGGGGGCTCGAATATCATCGGGTCCCCCCTTGTCTCGGGGCGGTCATCGGGGATTATCTCCGCGGCAGGTGGATCGAGTATCCGAGCCGGGATGGGCATATGCGGAGGGAGGTGTACTGCGGTGTTCCGCAGGGGTCGGTCCTCGGGCCACTCCTGTGGAACATCGCGTACGACGCAGTGTTGCGGGCCGACCTCCCCGACGGCGTCAGCGCCGTGTGTTATGCAGATGACACACTGGTGCTGGCCGTCGGGGCGCACTGGGGGAGGGCCAAGCGTCTCGCGGAGGAGGGGGCGCAACGCGTCGTCGACCGGATCAGAGGGATGGGGATGACGGTGGCGGTCCATAAGACCGAGGTGATAGCGTTCCATTCACCTCGGCAGGATCCGCCACCCCCTCTGATCCGCGTGGGTGAGGCTAATATCGAGGTGAAGCCCCAGATGAGGTATCTGGGGCTGATCCTCGATAGCCACTGGCGCTTCGAGGAGCATTTCCGCTGCCTGGTCCCCCCGGCTGGAGAGGATGGTCGGGGCTTTGGGCCGGATTCTGCCCAACCTGGGGGGCCCGGCGGGCCGAGTTCGCCGCCTCTATGTGGCAATGGTTCAGTCGGTGGTCCTATACGGGGCCCCCGTCTGGGCGGACGACCTGGCGGCCTCCCGGCGCGGCATGACTATGCTGCGTCGGGTGCAGAGGCGGATGGCTCTAAGGGTCGTCCGCGGGTACCGGACCGTGTCACATGAGGCGGCGACGGTTCTTGCGGGGATGCCGCCCATGGATCTCCTCGCGCGGTCGCACGCGATGATGTATCGTCACCGCGTCGACCGTCGCGCGGGGGGTGGGGGCGGTCCCGGGTGTGCAGGAACCTGCTTGGGGCGAGTTGAAGCGCCAGGCCCGGCAGTCCGTGGTGCACGCGTGGCAAGAGCGGTTGGCTCTGCCTACCGCGGGGCACCGGACAGTCGGGGCTGTTCGGCCACTCCTATGTGAGTGGCTGGACAGAGGCCATGGAAGCCTCACTTACAGGATGGCACAGGTGTTCTCGGGGCATGGCAGCTTCGGGAGATACCTGTGCCGGATAGGGAAGGAGCCGACGGCGCGTTGCTGCCATTGTGACGCTGAGCAGGACACGGCGGAACATACCCTCGAGGTATGCGCTGCATGGGAGGGTGAACGCCGTGTCCTGATCGGCGTCATCGGGCGGGATGTCTCGCTGCCGGGCATGGTGCGCGCCATGCTCGGCAGCGAGGAGAAGTGGAGGGCCGTGGCCTCCTTCTGCGAAATCGTAATGTTGCAGAAGGAGACCGCGGGAAGGGAGCGCGAGCGTCAGCGGCGTGCTGAAGCTCGCGCTCGTTTGGTGGCGAGAGAGCGTCGCCTGGGCGTCAGGCGACGCGGGCGGCCCCCTCGGCGTGGCGCATGACCCAGGCTGGGAGGGGGGTCCTGATAGGAGCCCCCTCCCGCCAGGCGGAGTAGGGTCGGACCGGATGGGGTGGCAGTGCCTCCTGTCCGGGCCCGGCGCACGGAGCGGCACCCTCGGTGGCCTGGTGCGGCCATGAGCTGCCGGCCTCCGAGGGGTAGAAAAGGGGTCGCGGCGGTTGCGAGTTGGGGCTCGCAGCCGCCACTAGACGCGGCCCCGGGACGGATGGCGGCAGGACGATGTGACCTCGTCCTGCCGCTATGAGACAGGGCGATTACCGGGGGGACCGTTTGTCCCCCCGCGGGTGGGCGCAAAGCGCGGGCACGGGGAGGATACCGGAAGTATACTTCGAGCGATTCCCGGTATCCTCCCAAATCGTGCGGAAGGGTCACCGTGGGGTTTTTAGTGGGTAGGTCCCGCGCCCGTTATAATGGGCGCGGGGAATCCCACACACCCCTCCCGCCTCTCCCCAAAGAGGTGGGAGGGAGTCTTTCGAAGATTTTCCCCACGAAAAGGTCGGTATGGCAGTCAGATTCGGCCGCGAAAGTCCATAAGGTGAAAGGTCTATTCATATACCTCGTCTGTGCCACTAGTACTGGCCTGCCGCAACCTTCCTCGCGAACGCAGCTGTTCGTGGGTTGCCATTCTACAGGCGGAACTTTAAACGTTAATAACTTTGTAATGGAAGCCTCCATCAACTAATTGGTATTCTTGATTTTCATTCTCATTAAAATTTTGACTAGGGGTGGCCGAACATCCGTATATAGCAACCGAGGGGGGTCGGTCGAGCGCTTGTGAGAGCGCGACCCCTCTGGTGACGAGCATGGGAGGCGACGCCACAGCCCATTACTTTGTAATTTCTGCAGATCCCATTCACAAAAATTTACACGGTTTTGAAAATCATTCCCATGTAATTCTTGGTGAAATGAAACATGAAAAGCGTGGAATATATTTAAATGTAATATTCGCAAAACACTTTTGCTGAGAACTCGGTGATGCAATCTATGGTACCGCCGTAGCTCTTCCTGCACGTCTGGTGCTACGCAAATTGTTGAGTTTGTTGTGGACTGTAACTCCGTGGACTCTCTCTCTCTCTCTTGTTCGTTGTGCGTTGCGCCGTGTAGTGTTGTATGTCAAGTGTCGTGCCGTATATGCTAGCGCAAGAAGCCAGCCGCAGCCAATCAGAGCCTTTTTCGTTCAGAATTGGTGCGCTGGTACTTCTTACATTTCGCGTTCGTGAAGCTGGGCCGCGCGTTACAGGCATCGAGGAAAACTCTGACCCGTCGGTCAGGTCCAGGTCGCGCAGTCGCTCGAGTGGGCTTTTTATGACGGCTATTATGATATTTCGTTTACATTAACACTAAAGCCATTTGCGCTAATGGCTTGTAGCGTTAATGTAAACTCCGAATTGCTGTTGTAAATGGAACGGCATGTTTCGCGACGCAACAACATTGTTTACTGATGCTACTTTCACGTACTACCTGCCTGGTACTAGCATGGGGATTTTGTGTTACAGCTGTTAAAATGTTCACTGTATTTCGATCATCGGTTGCTATCTTGGATCTTCTTCGTATTTTGTTATTTATACGTCCATTTTTTTGAAAAGTTTTAATAACATTCGTACATGTAGATTGTGAAGGTGTGACATGTTCGGGTAACCGTTCAGCATACAAACGGACTGCATCTCTTACAATTTGGCGACATTCTCCATAAACAAAAACCATATCTACTTTCTCCGCTATGGAATAACGCATTTCGGAAACATAAGATACACTTCGCTCGGCAGAGTTTCTCATAAATGACTAATCATGGTATGTGCAGATGAAGCGTACAGCGTGATTGAATGTTTATTTCCATTCAATGACCCATAACAAGACATTATGAGACAGAGTGAAGTAATATCAACAACCAGAGACGGCAAGGAAGTGTTCGACCATTGTAGGATTTTAATGTTTCTAAAGGAAAGCAACGCGTATTTTAGTGAAGAATACGTAGAAATTCCAAGTATATTCGAAAAGTTGTTCCCTAACACCGTGAAGTGAGAAAAACCTCATAAAAATGGTCCAATCTTCAAACGTCCATAACTTCTGCAATAGCGAACGTATCTCAATGAAATTTAGTATGAAAATAGAGCTCAGTGATACCTACGAAAAAATACTAAACAAAATTTCCGTAGGACGTTAAACAAATTTATTAAAAATGAATGCTGCCTTTTTTGGCGAAAAAAAATTTCAAACCGTTCTGAAAAAATTATTTTCGGTTGCAGGGGTCAATTACAATCATTTGGAGTTAAAATCATTGGTAAATAGACATACCCCCAAAATCCTACGTACTTTCGAGAAAAAAATTCTTTATCGAAAATATACTGTGTAGCCGGAAATGTTTCTATAACTTTTTAACAAAGCCTCAATAAACAAATTAGTATCCTTGATTTTCGTCTTATTTTGCCCTCTAGAATTTCCCATTAAAATTTTTCCCAGGGGTGGCCGAACACCCTGTATACAAAATTATACTATTAACCGAGTTCTCTATACGTTACCACTACGCAATATAAAATAAACAAAAAATTTCATTTACTGCTTATACCTATCCATTCTTTACAATATTATTTACGTACAATACAATAATTGTGGTCGTAGCACACGACATACACATTCTGTCTGCATATTACATACTACATATCCACACGTAGCTAGTTTTCTTTTTTACATACCGCACTGAACTGCGCTGCATTGCACTCCCAAAAAGCCAGCTTGCAGTCGATCGGGAAATCGTACACGCCTGCCAGAGCGTGTTTGAAATCTTTACCGTGGCTCTGCTGGCGTGGTTGCTTGTAGCGGCGGGCTGCTTTTGTCGTTGTTGTACTCGTCATTGTCATCATCGTCGTCGTCGTCGTCCTCGCTGATATCTCGATGTGCGGGTGTTCCTGCGTTGCTTCGGCGATTTTTCGATGAAGGGTTTACGTCAGTTTCCGTCTCTCGTTCAGCAGATGCGCTGGTTTCAGACGTTCTACCGAGACGCGTACCTGATTTCCATTTTTTAATTTAAATTTGGCTTCCCCTACCAAGGTGACGAAAACGCGTAGCGTTAACCGGTGGGAGGATTGGTCAAGCCAATCCTTAAAGTCGTCACCTTGGCAGGGTGTTTCTCTTACCCTTTGCAACATTCCCACCCACTCTGCTGTCCAGGTACACCATGGAAGGGTAAGCGAGAACGTTGCCCCTCTTATAAATAAACATTTTGGGGAAAGCCAAAGCCCCCAAAACCCCAGTGGTCTGCAACTATGCGCTATCGCGGGTTTACGATACGTCAATCGCTATTGAGGCTAGGAAGAGCTCCAAGGATTCCAAGTCCCGTGTTGGAAGTTCCTTAATGACCGTGTGGCACTGCTGTTGCGGTGTGGATCTCGGGAAATTCGTAGGTGGCGTGAAAAGGAAAGGAGGGGGCTCGTTTCGTCCGGGCATGCTAGTGGACTCGTCAGTAAGGCTTTCTAGCAGGCCCTGCCTTAGACGACTGGGATATTGAGAAGTCGTTCGAGGAGTGTATACAGGGTGTCCCGTAAATAGTGTAATAACCGGAAATGGGGGATAGCTGAGACGATTCTGAACAACAATTTCCTTTACAAAAATGTCGGATGGGGCTTCGTTTTTGAATTATTAACGAAAAACACTGACCAATCACGGCGCTCGCCTTCCGCGCGCTCAGGGCCGTCCGACCTCGGTGAGCCACCGTGCCGGGTAGATAGCAAGATACGCGTTGAAGATACATCGAGGAACGAATACAAATAATTAAAAATACTACCACTACAACTGTTACCTAATTCGTTAATTACTACGTAATTAGTACGTAAATTACTAAATGGAATTTATTAATTATTTGTATTTGCTGTTTCCGAGAAAGAAGGAATAAAATCTCGGAATTTTTAGGAAATTAACCCTTCGCAACCGAGTGACGCTTCTCGCCAGAGTGTTTTAAAATTAAAATAAAAATTATTATCAGAAAATAAAAAGAAATACAGTAAGAACCATTTGTAACCGTTTGTTATTAACACTATGACGTCCGGTGGCTCTACGTTGGTGCCATGCGAAAACTGTCGGGTAAGTGCCGGTGGCTCCACGTTGGTGCCATTCGGAAATTATTGTGCAAGCGCCGATGGCTGTATTGTGGTATTCAAAACTGTAGAACGAAAGTTAATATTGCGTGTTCTGTTTAACTAACAGTAAATTACAGACGTAACAACTTTGTATTTTCATAAAAACCTGTGCCCTTTGACAATGGCAAACGAAAAAGAAGACACAATTATACATGATGAGTGTGTGGACATCTTGTCTGATGTTTCATACGAATTTGAAGATTGTGAAAAACTAGAAGACATTACGTCTTCAGAAAAGGAAAATGAGGCAACATCTTCGGATGAATCTGAAATATATAAGTCTGAAATTATGTAAGTCAGTTCCACCGGCGCGACACGAAAAAATCTAGATTAGACGTGCGGACGGCATAGTGTTAAAAACTGTACTGAAAAAGCAGACTGGATTTCTGAGTACCGAAATATTCCTCGAATGCAAAGGGTTAATAGAGAAATAATTGAAATTCGACTTACCCATTTATCTGCAAGTTGACCTACTACGCTGACAATAGAGCCCGGCCAATGCACCGCTGTCGCTCACAGCAAGGTCAAAAACCCCAACGAAAATCAGCTGATGCGATGGCCCGATCGCTGTACCACCGTGAATATTTTTCCATGGAAAATTTGTTATAAAAAAGAAGGAGTCAATTACATAATAGATAATATGCGATAATAAATAATATTGGAGCAACAAAAAACAAAAATATTTAAAAAGAATATTAAATAATATTTTTTCTAGTTCTTATTTCTCAAATGAAAATTCCAAGAAGATATATTTTTTAATATTTGTGTTAAATATTTTTGTTGTACAATTAAATATGTTATCCATGAAAAAATATTCACGGTGAATCTTAAAAATTCTATTAGAAGAGCCGACCGTACAGTTTAGCAGGCAAACATTTGCGGCAAACATGGTCTGCACGTTCTTCGATCGCAGGTAACTCCGAATCGCGCGACAATGGGTTGCCTTACCTGGAACTTTTTCGGGGAGGGAAATGCAATTTGTCAGTCAAAATTTTTCACAGAACCTACGCGTTTCTGAACAGAAGCGGACGCACGCGATGGAACGCGTAAACGCAGAGGATTATCGTTCGTTCTTCGTTTTCGCGGACACCAAGGGGAACGCGAAGAAAGCCGCCCGCACGTATCGCGCCCATTATCCCAGCGAAAAGGAACAACAATCCTGAAGGGAGCAAGGTTCGAAGAAGCAACAATCCAGGAAGGAGCAACAATTCAGGGAGCAACAACCATTCAGGAAGGAGTAACAATTCAGGAGGGAGCAACATCCAGGCACCGTTATCAACCCAGGAAGGAGCAACAATCGAAGTAGGATGCAACGGAACACATCGGTATGTGAAAGTGAAAAGTGTTAGTGACCGTGCGTGAAGTTTTTTCGGGGTGAGAAGCAGGTACAGCGATCGGGCCGTCCCATCAGCTGATTTTCGTTGGGGTTTTTGACCTTGCTGTGACCGACAGCGGTGCATTGGCCGGGCTCTATTGTCAGCGCAGTAGGTCAATTTGCAGATAAATGGGTAAGTCGAATTTCAATTATTTCTCTATTAACCCTTTGCATTCGAGGAATGTTTCGGTACGCAGAAATCCAGTCTGCTTTTTCAGTACAGTTTTTAATAACAAACGGTTACAAATGGTTCTTACCGTATTTATTTTAATTTTCTGATAATAATTTTTATTTTAATTTTAAAACACTCTGCCGAGAAGCGTCACTCGGTTGCGAAGGGTCAATTTCCTAAAAATACCGAGATTTTATTCCTTCTTTCTCGGAAACAGCGAATACAAATAATTAATAAATTCCATTTAGTAATTTACGTACTAATTACGTAATAATTAACGAATTAGGTAACAGTTGTAGTGGTAGTATTTTTAATTATTTGTATTCGTTCCTCGATGTATCTTCAACGCGCATCTTGCTACCTACCCGGCGCGGTGGCTCTCCGAGGTCGGACGGCCCTGAGCGCGCGGAAGGCGAGGCCGTGATTGGTCAGTGTTTTTCGTTAATAATTCAAAAACGAAGCCCCATCCGACATTTTTGCAAAGGAAATTGTTGTTTCAGAATCGTCTCACCTACCCCCCATTTCCGGTTCTTACACTACTTACGGGACACCCTGTATAGACAGAATTCATTGTAGTAGTAGCGATCTTTTGGAAGAAAAATCTCGGAAACTAAGGCCGAGCGGCGGTTATATGTATAGGAAAAAGTTGTTCAAAATGTTGATTTCTACAACATATTCAAAAATCATCGAAATCGGTGAGACCCGACTTTTTCTAAATAATTACCGTAGAAAGGCCTCTTAAGATACTCAACGCGACCGCTATATACAATGATTTTGTCTAATTGACTGTGATGCGACTAGACGTATTTGTTAGATGTTGTAGTAATGCGAGAATGCTGGTTGATCGTTGGCTTGCAAGAGCGAAGTGTCCGTTCCGTCGTTGTTTCATATTTAGGAAAACTCCGACGCTGCCTCCTCCCTTCCAATCACTTTTAGAACGATGTCCTTGAAAGGGGGCGCATGTCACGTTGGAGCAAAGACGTCGCTTGAGGACGTTGGAGAAAGCTGCCGCTTTTTGTCGACGAGCAGATCAACTTTCTCCAAATTTGCAGTTAGGGAGGCTCATGGTAGGGCTGTGTGCTGGCGCGCAGATATGAGGAGCGACCGTGTATGCGGTTAAAGAATTTTTCCCTATCATGAACCTCGTCTTGAGCGAAAATCGAGCGGGTAATCGATGCCACTCTCAATAATGCTGAGACGCTCTTCTTCTTGCTTGCGGTAAAAAACTCTCCAGGCAAGTGCAGTGTCGATCCGTAGGTCAGTTCTACAGGCGTTGCTTTGAGATCGTTTTTGAACGCAGTTTGAATCCCTAGCAACACCAACGGCCATGTACCTCTGCCCATGGTTGCGTGGCATTTTATGGCTGCCTTTATCTGCCTGTGAAGTCGCTCGCCCATTCCGGTCATCTGAGCATGATAAGTCGTGGTTTGTAAATGCTGCGTTCCTGTTAAGTTCATTAGCTCTTCAAACATGTGCGATTCGAATTGTCTCCCTTGGTCGCTTGTGATTTTTAGAGGGACACCAAAACGGGCGGTCCATCCCTTCAAAAATCCTCGTGCAACGGTTTCGCCGGCTCCCAAATATTCTTAACGCTTTTTAGGTCGCCACAATGTATACAGTGTGAGTCATCTAACATTTGCACCTCAAATATCTTTGTTGTTTTTAAAGATACGTCATATGTCTTGAGGACAAAATTGAATGATACAATGATGTTCACACGATGCCAAAAATATTTTTGTTTCTGTCATTTTTTTTAAAGAAATCAAGGTTACCTTCATTTTTTTAAATAGAATTACCCTTTTTGAAACACCTATAATGATAGTGTCTTTGATTAGGAATTCAGTGACTATAATTATTGAATTAATTATAACCTTGAATCACCTTGAATAATTATAGTCACTGAATTCCTAATCAAAGAGACTATCATTATAAGTGTTTCAAAAGGGGTGATTCTATTTAAAAAAATGAAGGTAGCCTTGATTTCTTTAAAAAAAATGACATAGAAACAAAAATATTTTTGGCATTGTGTGAGCCCCAATGTACCATTCAATTTTGTCTTTAAAACATTTGACGTATCTTTAAAAACAACAAAAATATTTGAGGTGCAAATGTTAGATGACTCACCCTGTATAATTTATTGCTACAATTAAAAGGTATTTGATGTTATTACAGTTTTGTTAATATATTGAGACGTGTGTAGACAGTATTGTGTAATAGTACTACATTTTCATCGCAATCCATGAATGTACACAACGAAATGAGGAGAAAAATTGAAAATATTGTAAAAATATTTAATCTTCTGTGTATATTATCGTTTTGGATTATTATTGATGTAATATTATTGCTACAATAATATTGATCGCGATTTAGTGTTTGAAGATTTATACGTTTGATAGTGTCGGATGACACGCATGAATCATGGTATTTTTCCCCTTGAGTCACATCGCTGAGTTAGGCCGTGCAAAGTCAGTGTACCCTAGATTGTAAACACTAGGACACGGTCTTATTCATCAACACTAGGACTCATCCGTGTGCTACTAGAGTAGTCATCCGGCACTCCTTCCTCTCTTACTACAAACCGATAAATAGGGACAAAACCCCGAAAAAGGGCCTTCTTGTACCCAGTCGAAGCTGTAAGCCCGTTGATATTAAACAAGTCTACGCCACTAACTCGTGTTCTTCCTTGGACTCCAACAATAGACTAGATAAAATAGTGTGACTAGACGTTCCAATTTTTGTTTGAGATTTGTTCTTATTTTTGGTTCGATGTTCCGGTGTCCCCAAGATGAATTTTCCAAACTATTCTGTGTCCTGATTTTCAAATATTCTTTATCTTTAATTTGCATTTATTATTTTACGTAATTGTTGAATGTTGAAACATTTGTATCAGAATACTTTATTCAATCCGGATCAAGTGAAACTATTACCAATTTTTAATTTTAAAAAAATATGACAAATATATGTTTAAATTTATGTTTAATTTCTTTTGTTAAGCTGTTTAACAGGAATAAGAGCTTAAATGAGAATTTGTTTATATATTATCTTATTCCTTGCAGCATAAAATTTCATATACTGGATCAATCAGACCTAAACAGCACAAGTATATGTTAGTAACGTACAGAGGAGCAGGGTTTAATGTTGTAATATTTTAAACGAGTACAAAGAGCTTCCCTTTTCAACTAGTGAACCCTTCTTTCTTTCTAAATATATACTACAAAATACCGCGGGAAACGTCCCTAGCAAGAAGAATATAAAAAGCATGAGATGATGGCATCTCATCGAACTGTTCGTTTAACAAGAAACGATTGAGAGAATTCACGATCCACGAGTCAGTTCCTCTTATCTCTATTCTTCGCGTGATTTATCAGCGGGTTGCCTCCTTTTTCCAGCTTCTTGCCGTTTAAAGAGCCGCGCCTTAATGAGGGATTCCGGCAAAGAGTCGATCGTAAACTTTCAAGACCGTGGCATCGACTGTGAAAGCGACGGGGCGAAATGCCCTGCAAGTACTTAGACTGGTAATCCTAGCCGATCGGATGGTTCTGGAAGAAGCAAAAAGAACTGCGTGGCCCAGGCAGAGACCGATGAATCGAACGATACCTCATTACCGAGGATCAGACGCAAGAGGAAGCGAAAAGGATGCAGGAAAGATTATAATTTGACGATTTAATGTCGAGATTGCAGACTGTTTAATACAGTAGACGAAATTTGTGTAAGTGTACCATGTTACATTCCATACATATTCACTTATCATAAATTGGAAATTTCATTTACAGTACGTAAACTGTGAACCGATGATGTAAACTACTTCGTGAGTTCCGACTTTGTAAACAGATATTCAAAGACACCAGATAGGTACGAAATATGTTGCACACTTCTATACATATAATGTTACCAATTTTAATTTTTTTTCGCCTAAAAAATTTTAACATATTACTAAAACATGTATGTATAAATAAATCTTGTAAAGGGTCTAGTCGAATAAGCATGGTAAAAGAGCCCCCAAACCAAATTGAACGGGGTTAATATCACTCGATAGATGGTTCGAAAAAGACCCTTTTCACAGAATCTCAACCCGGTATCTCTACTACAGGGGTAATTACGGGGTGGAAATCAGTTTTTGATTTATCCTTAATATCTCCCGTTCTGCTCAATTAAAAATTATGAACAAAATTATGGTTATTTTATCCAATGATGTACGTATTCGAGAATTTTTGGATGCAAATTCGATTTTTAAAAAATTCGAAAATATTTTAACCGGCGACTTTTTGTCGAAGTTATCAAATGACCTCGTTTGCTTTTATACAGTATAAAGCCCTCAAAACAATTAGTAATCTCTAATTTTTTCAGATTTTTCGAAGGAGTGGAACGTAGTCAAAAAAATTAAAAATTATTAAAAAATGGTGAAATAGCTTTATATTGCCTTAATTACTTACGTGACAATATAATTTATATTTATGAAAGTATTATATTTATAATATTGTTTGAGTGGCGGATGCTTTACCAAATTGACCAACGCACCGCGCTGCGCCACGCCGCGCCGTGGCAGTTTGAATCAACAGGAGTCCGGTACCACACGTATTTGAAACTACTTATAGCTACCAATTAACAAAGTATGTAAACAAATATATTTTAATTATATCTATTTTACAAACATGTACGGCCTTTTTCCGTATGAAAAATTAGGAAATATGAATTAATAATTCCTTAACAATTTTTCCAAAAAATCTGACAAAATTACGCATTAATAGCTATAATGTTACGCTATAACTGTAAAAATATGAACATGGTCACGTAAGTAATTAAGGCAATATAAAGCTATTTTACCATTTTTTAATCATTTTTTTATTTTTTTGACTACGTTCCACCCCTTCGAAAAATCTAAAAAAATTAGGAATTACTAATTCTTTTGAGAGCTTTATACGGTATAAAAATAAACGTGGTCACTTGATAACTTCGACAAAAAGTCGCCGGTTAAAATATTTTCGAATTTTTTAAAAATCGAATTTGCATCCAAAAATTCTAAAAAAATTCTCGAATATGTACATCAATCGTTAGAATAACCATGATTTTTTTCATAATTTTTGATTGAGCAGAACGGGAGATATTAAGGATAAATCAAAAACTGATTTCCGCCCCGTAATTACCCCTGTAGTAGATATACCGAGTTGAAACTCTGTGAATATTTGAAAAGTTGTTCCTTGACCCCGTAAAGTGAGAAAAACACCGTAAAAATGACTCAATTTTCAAATGACCATAACTTCTAGAATAATGAATATATCTATATGAAATTTTTTTCTGAAGTAGAGCTCATGGATCCCTACAAAAAAGTATTAGACAAAATTTTCGTACAGCTTCAAACATCAAAAATGAAAAACGAATTTTTAAGGAAAATCGAGTTATGAAATAATTTCTCCGTGAAAAAAAATTATTTCTAGGTTTTGGGATCAAATACAACCATTTCTGGTGAATACAGATACCCCTGAAATTCTACGCACTTTCGAGAAAAAAATTCGTAGGTGCACAAATTTTTCGAAGAAATTAAAAAATTTCAAATCGTTCTGGAAAAATTATTTTCAGTTGCGGGGGCCAATTACAATCATTTTTGGTGAATAAACATGCCCCTCAAATCCTGCGCATTTTCGAGACAAAAATTCAGTACAAGCGGAATTTTAAACGTTAAGAACTTCTTAACGAAGCCTCACTCAACAAATTGGTATTCTTGATTTTCGTCTTATTTTGGCATTTAGAATCCCCCATTAAAATTTTTTCCCAGGGATGGCCGAATACCCTGTATTGTATATATGTATGTGAAATCTCTTCCATATAAAATTCACCATGGTTAATTTTATAGTTTTAATTTGATATTCGAAATAAGCGACCCCAAAAACACACATTAAACCACCAATATTAAAATAATTTCATTCAATATTCAATGAGTTATCGATTTTTGTTCATATTTTTCGGAATCCGCCAGGTTGGATCAGCCATCTTGAATTCCACAATTTCGAATACAACTTCATAATCAGCATGCCCAGTTACTCAGGTATATTAATTTTCAAAAAAATTTATTAAGTTTTGATTTTTCCGCCCGCCATATTGAATCAACCATTTTGAATTCGATCATTTGGATTCAAAATTTGAAATCTATGCCCAAAACAACCTAGAGATACCATTTGGGATTACGTATAACCCCAAATGTAAGCGTGTGAGGACGTTACCCTTTGCATACAGAATGGTACAAAAAATCGGTTTTCAATATTGTTAGCTATGTCGCCCCATTTAGAAAAATCTGAAAAAATTATATGTTAACATCCATACAAGAGGCAAAAACTGTAAAAATATGAACGTGGTCACTTGACAATTTAAACATGAAAAATTTTTTTAAATTTAGTTTTGCAACCAAAAATTCTGAAAAAATGCATAGATGTATGTGTATCTGTTTCGACCGATGCGGAACACCTTTCACGATGATTCTCGAAGGTCCGTTTATGACACGGACGGAAGTGTTAGTTTATTTCTCGTTTAATCACCAAGAATATTCTAGAGTTTATTTTTGTATTACCGGCAATTTCATTTTCGCGATAGTAAAGTTTATTTCAGTCACTTCGAGTTTGTCCATTTAGTTTAGCCTTTAGAATTTCGTTTCGTTTAATAACCAACCGAATCATAAACTTGGAGCGACCAAAGGGTCGGACAAACCATGTGCGTAACGGTTGTTGCCGTGCACGGTCAACAGACGAGGTATATGAATAGACCTTTCACCTTATGGACTTTCGCGGCCGAATCTGACTGCCATACCGACCTTTTCGTGGGGAAAATCTTCGAAAGACTCCCTCCCACCTCTTTGGGGAGAGGCGGGAGGGGTGTGTGGGATTCCCCGCGCCCATTATAACGGGCGCGGGACCTACCCACTAAAAACCCCACGGTGACCCTTCCGCACGATTTGGGAGGATACCGGGAATCGCTCGAAGTATACTTCCGGTATCCTCCCCGTGCCCGCGCTTTGCGCCCACCCGCGGGGGGACAAACGGTCCCCCCGGTAATCGCCCTGTCTCATAGCGGCAGGACGAGGCCACATCGTCCTGCCGCCATCCGTCCCGGGGCCGCGTCTAGTGGCGGCTGCGAGCCCCAACTCGCAACCGCCGCGACCCCTTTTCTACCCCTCGGAGGCCGGCAGCTCATGGCCGCACCAGGCCACCGAGGGTGCCGCTCCGTGCGCCGGACCCGGACAGGAGGCACTGCCACCCCATCCGGTCCGACCCTACGCCGCCTGGCGGGAGGGGGCTCCTATCAGGACCCCCCTCCCAGCCTGGGTCATGCGCCACGCCGAGGGGGCCGCCCGCGTCGCCTGACGCCCAGGCGACGCTCTCTCGCCACCAAACGAGCGCGAGCCTCAGCACGCCGCTGACGCTCGCGCTCCCTTCCCGCGGTCTCCTTCTGCAACATTACGATTTCGCAGAAGGAGGCCACGGCCCTCCACTTCTCCTCGCTGCCGAGCATGGCGCGCACCATGCCCGGCAGCGAGACATCCCGCCCGATGACGCCGATCAGGACACGGCGTTCACCCTCCCATGCAGCGCATACCTCGAGGGTATGTTCCGCCGTGTCCTGCTCAGCGTCACAATGGCAGCAACGCGCCGTCGGCTCCTTCCCTATCCGGCACAGGTATCTCCCGAAGCTGCCATGCCCCGAGAACACCTGTGCCATCCTGTAAGTGAGGCTTCCATGGCCTCTGTCCAGCCACTCACATAGGAGTGGCCGAACAGCCCCGACTGTCCGGTGCCCCGCGGTAGGCAGAGCCAACCGCTCTTGCCACGCGTGCACCACGGACTGCCGGGCCTGGCGCTTCAACTCGCCCCAAGCAGGTTCCTGCACACCCGGGACCGCCCCCACCCCCGCGCGACGGTCGACGCGGTGACGATACATCATCGCGTGCGACCGCGCGAGGAGATCCATGGGCGGCATCCCCGCAAGAACCGTCGCCGCCTCATGTGACACGGTCCGGTACCCGCGGACGACCCTTAGAGCCATCCGCCTCTGCACCCGACGCAGCATAGTCATGCCGCGCCGGGAGGCCGCCAGGTCGTCCGCCCAGACGGGGGCCCCGTATAGGACCACCGACTGAACCATTGCCACATAGAGGCGGCGAACTCGGCCCGCCGGGCCCCCCAGGTTGGGCAGAATCCGGCCCAAAGCCCCGACCATCCTCTCCAGCCGGGGGACCAGGCAGCGGAAATGCTCCTCGAAGCGCCAGTGGCTATCGAGGATCAGCCCCAGATACCTCATCTGGGGCTTCACCTCGATATTAGCCTCACCCACGCGGATCAGAGGGGGTGGCGGATCCTGCCGAGGTGAATGGAACGCTATCACCTCGGTCTTATGGACCGCCACCGTCATCCCCATCCCTCTGATCCGGTCGACGACGCGTTGCGCCCCCTCCTCCGCGAGACGCTTGGCCCTCCCCCAGTGCGCCCCGACGGCCAGCACCAGTGTGTCATCTGCATAACACACGGCGCTGACGCCGTCGGGGAGGTCGGCCCGCAACACTGCGTCGTACGCGATGTTCCACAGGAGTGGCCCGAGGACCGACCCCTGCGGAACACCGCAGTACACCTCCCTCCGCATATGCCCATCCCGGCTCGGATACTCGATCCACCTGCCGCGGAGATAATCCCCGATGACCGCCCCGAGACAAGGGGGGACCCGATGATATTCGAGCCCCCTCCTTATCTCCTCCCAGGGCAGGGTGTTAAAGGCGTTGGCAATATCCAAGGATATTGCCAAAGCCACCCCTCCCCGGGAGACGGCCGACTCCGAGAGGGCCCTGACACGACCTATCGCGTCGATGGTCGATCGACCCTCCCGGAAACCGTACTGGCAGTCGGCCAGGCCGGGGGCACCCCGCGCCAGGTGCTCGACGAGGCGGGCAGCAATCACCCGCTCGAAGAGCTTGCCCACCTCGTCGAGGAGACAGATGGGCCGGTATGCGGAGGGAGACTCCGCGGGCCGACCCTCCTTCCGGAGGAGGACCATCCTCGCCACCTTCCAACTGGGGGGGAATCGCCCGTCCCTCAGGCATCGGTCGAACAACCGCCTGAGGTCAGCCCCAAGGACGCCCTGGGTCAAGACCCAAACCCGGCCGGGCACACCATCCGGACCCGGGGCCGTGTTACGCGCCCCGAGCCGTCTGATGGCCGCGGCCAGCTCCCCCTGAGTGACCCCCAGTTCGGCCGCCCACTCCCTTGGGACTGCCGCCTCCGCCGGAGGACGTGGTCCCCTCACCCGAATTGGGAAAAGAGTATTGACCACGTCCTCCAGCAGCCGGGGGTCAAGACCCTCGGTGACGGGGGGCGCCCACGGGCGGAGCTTCTTCAGCACCACCCTGTACGGGCGCCCCCAAGGATCGTCATCGAGGGTCTGGAGGAGATCCTTCCATGCCCGGGTCTTGGCCCGTTTGATGGCGACCTGCAGAGCAACCCGCGCCATCCGGTATGCCTCATACAGGTCATCTGCCCTCGCTCGCGCCACGCCATCGTCCGGTCGTAGACGACGGCGCGCGCGGGCGTACTGGCGTCGGGCGCGGACACTCGCGACCCGCAATTCCGCGATCGCGGCCGACCACCAGTACACCGCCCGGCGAGGAGAAGCTCGCCCGACCCGGGGCATCGACGCGTCGCAAATGTTTGCGACTAGTACCCCGAGCCGGGCAGCCTCCTCCTCCATGCTTGGCAACTCGGCCGCCACCTGCGGCCAAGTTGCAGCGAGGGCAGCTGCCATCAGGGCGTCCTTGTCCAGGCGCCGAAGCGCCCAGCGGCGCGGTGGGGTGCCATCCGGGCGGCGGTGCCGGGACGCAGCCCCGGCGGCAGAGACCTCCATCCGGATATACCGGTGATCGGAGAGTGTCTCTGCCTCCGGGGCCACCTGCCAACCCGACACCATGCGCACGGCGTTGGGGGTCGCGAATCCAACATCCACGATAGACCCCCCATATCGCCGCACGCACGTGTGCTCCGACCCCCGGTTCAGTAACCGAAGGTCGAGCCCCGCCGCCCAGTCGCCCAGGATCCCGCCGCGAACGGTGGTCCTAGGGGATCCCCAAGCCACCGACTTGGCGTTAAAGTCCCCCAGGACTAGCACCGGCCGGGCCGCGCAGCGCTGCACGCATGCCGCGACCTCGGCCAAGTACAGCTCGAACGCGGCGTGACCGCTGCGGGGCGAGATGTAGCACCCCACTACGGCGACTCCCCCCCAGTCCACGGCGACGAAACCCCGACCGCGCTCCAGAATGGAGAACGGCGGGGACCCGTCGCCACCTCCCCATACCGTCGCCACCAAACCGTCCGCGTCGCCCACCCAATGTGGGTGATCCGGCACGCGGTACGGCTCGGCGGCGACCGCCAGGCCAACCCCCCACTCCGCGAGGACTTGGGACATCATGTCCTGTGCCGCGCGGCAGTGGTTGAGATTGGCCTGGAGGAGGAGGCGGGGCGCCGTTATTTAACGGCCGTCCCAGCCTCCTCCCGGCTGTCCGTCCCCGTGGCACCGTCCACCTCCATTGTGGACGCTGCCAGCAACCGCGGTGCTTGAACCGGGGTGGGCCCCTTCTTCTTCCCCTTCCGGGAGGGGGGAGAGCACTTTTTGCTCCCCACCCTGTGATCGGCTGGCCTCCCCATGTCCGCACATAGCGGGCAGTGGGGGGCCGCCGAGCACTGGCTCGCGCGGTGGTCATTCGCCCCGCAGCGGTAACACTGACCGCTGCGGTCCACCGGCGAGGTGCACCACTGCCTCACGTGCCCCAGCTCGAGGCAGCGGTGACACTGGAGTGGGCGCGGCGCGAGTATCTCCACTCGCGCCGAAACCCACCCCACCAATACCCTCCCGGATTCCGCCACCTTTCGGGCGGCGGAGAGGGGACACCGGGCCCACACCGACCCCAGGCCGGAAGGAGACCTGCGGATTTCTCCGACCCGCACGTCTCCCTCGGGGCAATCACCCGCCCTCGCTAGGGCACAGGACACCTCCTGCGCGGTGACCGAGTCGTCCAACCCACATATGCGCATCTCTGTGCGCTTCGTGGGCCGGACGACTCGGACACCCCGCTCGCCCAGCTGCTCCTGGAGCCTCTGGGCGAGTCGGTCCGCCTTCTCGCCGCCCTCTGGACCAGGGATCTCCAGCAGGAGACCCCCGGTCACGGCCCTCTTCGCCCTCACGGAAGCGATGCCGAGCTCCTCCAGGGATATATTATCCCTGGCGAGCTGCATCGCCCCCGCGAGTGTCAGGTCGCCCCCCTGAGGAACGGTCAGCGTCACTGCTGCCGTTTTAGGGGGGCGCCCTGGTCGCACCTTCGCGGCCTTTCCCTTGGCCGCGGGCGGCGAGGTAGCAGGTCGCGGCTGCGAGGCCTTCCTCGCCGCCCTCTTTGCCTTCCGCCCTACCACCTCGCTCCACGACACCCCTCCTTGGGATGGTGCCGCGGAGGACGCGCGCACCGGGGCCGCGGGTAAACTACCCCCCTGGGGAGCCGCGGCCCGCGGCACCGTAACGGCCACGGTGGGTGGAGCCTTCCCTCCCCCCACCTTCGCCTTCCCCGCCCGAACCGACCTTGGTCGGGGAGGCACCGCCTTCCCGCCGACCACACCTCCGTAGAGGAGCTCCTCCCGGAAGGCGGCCAGCTTGCCGTCGATCATGTTCCCGATCCTCCTCAGAAGTTCGTCCTCTGAGGAGAATGGGGAACTCTGCGCGGGCGGAGTGCGGGTGGAAGGTCCCCGCAACACCGCCGCCGCACTCCGCTTTTTTTCCACGACCGTGGGTCGTGGTGGTGGAGGTGGAGGAGGAGGGAGGATAGGAGGGAGGGCTGCGCTGTTCCAGCGCGCCTCTGCCCTCATCCTCCCCCGTCGCTCCTCCTCCACCTGGAGCTGTAGCCGGGCATTTCGCCCGCTCAGCTCCTGCGCCGCCTCCCCCATATTTTGCGCAGCCTCTCGCAGGGCCTTAGCCACGCTGCTTTTCTGCCCCTTTAGAGAGCAGGCTGCGGCAACCTTCTCGACCCGCCTCAGGGACGAGGAGATCCTCTCGGATATCTCCTCGGTTACCTCGTCCCTGAGGCAACTCACCATCACGACCGGGTTCATCGCCCGGTCCACTCCGTCGACGGCCTGCCCCGTCCGCTTCCTCTTGGAGCCTATGTGGCTCCTCGTGGAGGAGAAGGACGAGACTGACGCAGTCTCGTCGTCCTCCTCCACCTTCCACGAAGCCGGGCCAGGCGCTGAGTGAGGCGCGAGCGCCGTCACCCTAGCCCCAACACCGTCTTCGTCCTCCCCAACCGAAACAACCCGTCCCATCCCCGTTTTAATTTTGAAATCCATGATAATCCCACGCGTAGGTCGGAAATAAAGGTCCACCCGGGCAGAGCCGCCTTACCCGGGTAAGCCTAATACTCCGGGGGTTCGGCAGGTGCCCCGGAGGTGGTCGCTTGGGATTGGGCCTTCTCCCCCAACCATGCATCCCATCGCCGCGCACCATAGCTTAGGATTGGAGGGCGATTTTATAGAGTCGCCATACTCTTGGCCCAGGCGGTTAAGCCAAGGCCCCCGTTTCTCCTGCCGTCACGTACCATTCACAAAACCAAAAAAGGAATTATGAATGGATCGTCGTGACGACCAACAGGAGGCTTACGGTGTGATTAGCTTCAGGTACCTCGGGGTCGCTACGCCCCGTACTGCGGCCGACGATTGCCGGACACAGCCCCTGAGGGGAACCGCGGTGCTTGAACCGGGCTGGGCCCCTTCTTCCCCTTCCGGGAGGGGGGAGAGCACTTTTTGCTCCCCACCCTGTGATCGGCTGGCCTCCCCATGTCCGCACATAGCGGGCAGTGGGGGGCCGCCGAGCACTGGCTCGCGCGGTGGTCATTCGCCCCGCAGCGGTAACACTGACCGCTGCGGTCCACCGGCGAGGTGCACCACTGCCTCACGTGCCCCAGCTCGAGGCAGCGGTGACACTGGAGTGGCCGCGGCGCGAGTATCTCCACTCGTGCCGAAACCCACCCCACCAATACCCTCCCGGATTCCGCCACCTTTCGGGCGGCGGAGAGGGGACACCGGGCCCACACCGACCCCAGGCCGGAAGGAGACCTGCGGATTTCTCCGACCCGCACGTCTCCCTCGGGGCAATCACCCGCCCTCGCTAGGGCACAGGACACCTCCTGCGCGGTGACCGAGTCGTCCAACCCACATATGCGCATCTCTGTGCGCTTCGTGGGCCGGGCGACTCGGACACCCCGCTCGCCCAGCTGCTCCTGGAGCCTCTGGGCGAGTCGGTCCGCCTTCTCGCCGCCCTCTGGACCAGGGATCTCCAGCAGGAGACCCCCGGTCACGGCCCTCTTCGCCCTCACGGAAGCGATGCCAAGCTCCTCCAGGGATATATTATCCCTGGCGAGCTGCATCGCCCCCGCGAGTGTCAGGTCGCCCCCCTGAGGAACGGTCAGCGTCACTGCTGCCGTTTTAGGGGGGCGCCCTGGTCGCACCTTCGCGGCCTTTCCCTTGGCCGCGGGCGGCGAGGTAGCAGGTCGCGGCTGCGAGGCCTTCCTCGCCGCCCTCTTCGCCTTCCGCCCTACCACCTCGCTCCACGACACCCCCCCTTGGGATGGTGCCGCAGAGGACGCGCGCACCGGGGCCGCGGGTACACTACCCCCCTGGGGGGCCACGACCCGCGGCACCGGAACGGCCACGGTGGGTGGAGCCTTCCCTCCCCCCACCTTTGCCTTCCCCGCCTGAACCGACTTTGGTCGGGGAGGCACCGCCTTCTTGTTGCTGACCGCACCTCCGTGGAGGAGCTCCTCCCGGAAGGCGGCCAGCTTACTATCCATCATGTTCCCGATCCTCCTCAGAAGTTCGTCCTCTGAGGAGGATGGGGAACTCTGCACGGGCGGAGTGCGGATGGAAGGTCCCCGCAACACCGCCGCCGCACTCCGCTTTTTTTCCACGACCGTGGGTCGTGGTGGTGGAGGCGGAGGAGGAGGGAGGATAGGAGGGAGGGCTGCGCTGTTCCAGCGCGCCTCTGCCCTCATCCTCCCCCGTCGCTCCTCCTCCACCAGGAGCTGCAGCCGGGCATTTCGCCCGCTCAGCTCCTGCGCCGCCTCCCCCATATTTTGCGCAGCCTCTCGCAGGGCCTTAGCCACGCTGCTTTTCTGCCCCTTTAGAGAGCAGGCTGCGGCAACCTTCTCGACCCGCCTCAGGGACGAGGAGATCCTCTCGGATATCTCCTCGGTTACCTCGTCCCTGAGACAGCTCAACATCACAACCGGGCTCATCGCCTTGCCCACTTCGTCGACGGCCTGCCCCGTCCGCTTCCTCTTGGAGCCTATGTGGCTCCTCGTGGAGGAGAAGGACGAGACTGACGCAGTCTCGTCGTCCTCCTCCACCTTCCACGAAGCCGGGCCAGGCGCTAAGTGAGGCGCGAGCGCCGTCACCGTAGCCCCAACACCGTCTTCGTCCTCCCCATTCGTAACAACCCGTCCCATCCCCGTTTTAATTGTTGAATCCATGTAATTCCCACGCGTAGGTCGGAAATAAAGGTCCACCCGGGCAGAGCCGCCTTACCCGGGTAAGCCTAATACTCCGGGGGTTCGGCAGGTGCCCCGGAGGTGGTCGCTTGGGATTGGGCCTTCTCCCCCAACCATGCATCCCATCGCCGCGCACCATAGCTTAGGATTGGAGGGCGATTTTATAGAGTCGCCATACTCTTGGCCCAGGCGGTTAAGCCAAGGCCCCCGCTTCTCCTGCCGTCACGTATCATTCACAAAACCAAAAAAGGAATTGTGAATGGGTCGTCGTGACGACCAACAGGAGGCTTACGGTGTGATCAGCTTCAGGTACCTCGGGGTCGCTACGCCCCGTACTGCGACCGACGATTGCCGGACACAGCCCCTGAGGGGGAGCACGACTACCTGCCCAACTACCCCCATCCGGCACGCGCGCGAGCGCCTAAGAGGTCCCGGATAGCTCGCCCGGGATGGATTCGTGAAAAGGTCGTTGAGTCGAGCGTACCACGAGACCATCGACAATTTGTTAATCAATATAAGCATTTCGTCAAATAATAAACGAAGATATTAAAAGTGTGACTATGGAGGATGATTGCCACCCCCACACCCCTCTCACTCCTTCAGGGTTACCGGGTTGATACTTGGCAAAAAGGGTTTTCCTTGAAGGGCTAACCGACTGATATGTACAGATGGTCTCATAAGTATTCCTACTCTCGTTGCTTGTAAGAGAAATTTGTTGAAATCAAATAATGCATTTAAAGTTTTGAAATAAATTTTTTATTATAAATGAACAGATGTATAAAATTTATTTATACCAAATTATAACAACACTGATTATTTAATGACAAAAATATATTGATTTTACTCTGTATAGTACACAATAGCATTTCGCAAAAGTGTTTGTACCAGTGTAGATTTTGTCAAAAAATTACCCACAATACCATCGATAAAGACAAGATTGCCCACTCCGGATGCTGCCATTCAGCCCCAAACTATTACGGAGGCTCCACCGTGCTTTACAGTTGGTTGATTTTTTAATTCTAGTTCTTTCTCCAAACTTTCCCTTTTCCGTCACATCCAAAAATATTAAATTTCGACTCATTAAAGAAAATAACTTTTTTTTCAATAGTTCAATAGTTTCTTTTAAAATACTTTGACTTCTGTACTCCTTCGCAAATGCTAATCTCTATTTTCTGTTAATTTTACTAATGAAGGGCTTCTTTCTCGGTGTTCCACCATGAAAATTTTCACACTCAATATTCTTCGACAAGTTTCAGCAGAAACCTTCTTATTGAACATGTCGGTTATACATTGTAGCTAACTTAGGTGCATTAAGTTCAGGATTTTGTTGCACTTTACGTATTATAGTATTTCTTTCTCAAACGGTTAAAATTGTTGGTCTTCCAGTACGTTCGTTATTTAACAAACTATTACGTGCTTTTATCCGTTTAATAATAAATTGGATAGTCGATTTACTTCTATGAATATATTTTTGTTATTAGGTAACCAATTTTGTTACAATTTAGTATGAATAAACTTTATACATGTGTTCGTTGATAGCAAAAAGTTGATTGCAAAATCTTACATAGATTGGTTGATTTCAACAAATGGGTACGAATACTTACGGGATTCACTGTATAAAGCACAATTTGGTTTTGGGGGCACTTTCACCATGCTTATTCGGCTATTCCCAAATTTCTTCATAGCAACGACTGCCAGGACAATTATCTATAAATTTTGTTTTACTGTTTCTTATCTATAATTTTATTTTTACATTGCTGTTCCACGCAATTGTTGAGCCGTTCATAATCTCGCGGCAATAAGCATGCGGCCAAATGGCGATACCTATAATAAGGTTAAAGATCGTGCGGGGATTCCCGTGGCTTTTGTTCGAGTTGAGTCATTTTTTTCGAGCCGCATGGTCGGCTTCGCATACTATAATTGATTTATGTTAAACTATGTAATATCTAATGAATAATTAAAGTGGTTGTGTATAATAATTAAATATTGTTTATGTATAAAATTGTCACCTTTTTTTTTCAATTTTTGACAAGTTTCGAAACAAATACTTTAATAATGAAATATTATTTCTATGAAATAAGACATTTGTTGTTCTATTATTGACCGCTTATAATTTTATTTATGCTAAAGTAACAGCGCGTATTATAGCAGTATTTCCCAACCTTGTTTGAGTGACGCCCTTTTTTATAATAGTCGAAAAAGCTAACAAATTTGTGTGGCTTCGGTTTAGTAGCTTAAAAACGCATTAAAAATAGATATTTCAGAATACAAAATTCTATCATGACATTAAAATTTGCGGCAAAATATTTCTTAAAGTTTACATCACGTCATAATAAATATGACAAGATTTTATTAATTTTGGAACAGCACCGACTGCTTGGTCTTTGGCTGTTGTGTATGGTTTAGTTAATCCTTGTTTTATTGTTCTTCCTATGTTGTCTTGTTATTTTCTTTCTCCTTTATATTTTCTGTGTTATATTCGTTTTTTTGCAAAATGTCAGTATTTTTCTTATATTGTTTATATCGTTGTTTAGTGCTTGCTGTAGTGACCTTTTTATGTGTAACCTGTTCATCAGTCTGTTGTAGGTGGGGCATTCTTCTATTATGTGTTTGATTGATATTGATATTTTACATATCGGGCATTTTGGCGGTTCTTGTTTCTCGAATAAATGGTTATGGGTTAGTTGTGTATGTCCTATCCTGAGTCTTGTTAGTATTGTTTTTTCTTTTCTGTTTAGTGTGGTTTTTATTTCCCATTTTTCCACCGTTGGTTTTATTAGTTTTAGCTGTGTAGTTGTTGTGTTCCATTCGTCTTGCCATTTCTGGGTTAGGATTTGTTTTATGTGCCTATTAATGTCATCTAGTCTTATGGGGTGTAGATTACTATCTGCAGTTCTTGTCTTTTTGTTCGCTAATGTGTCCGCTTTTTCATTTCCCTTGATACTGGTATGGCTTGGAATCCATACAAATATAATCATCTTTTTCTGTATTTCTAGATTTGCTAAGTTTGTTTTTATAAGCTGTAATAATGCGTCTTGTGGTTCTGATGCTTTGATTGCCATAATTGACGACAATGAGTCAGTGCCTATTAAGATATTGCTGTTTGTGGTGTTCTGGGCTTCCATGAGTGCTTTATATATGGCATATAATTCTGCGGTGAATACACTTGCTATCGGATGCATTTTCCAGGACCCTATTTCGTTTGCTTCGGTGCTGACGGCGCATGCTACTCCATTTGGTGTTTTTGACCCATCTGTGAAAAATATTATTTTGTCTGTATACTCTTGTACTATGCTACAGAAGATCTGATTTATGATTTGAGGTGGGGTTTCTGTTTTGTCGAAGTTTGATAATTCTAATCTGTATATTGTGTTTGTTTTCTGCGTTATCAGATATTGTACGTCTCTGTCTGTAATGAGGGGAATATCGTCGATTTCGTATTCCTGTACGTAGTGTATGGCTCTTGCAGTTAGTGGTTGGTTTTGTAGAGGTTTTGTCGAATATCTCGCTATCATGTTGTTCTGGTAAAATATCGTGTAATTTGGATGATTCGGCTGTGTTTTGATTTTATGGGCGTATTTTAAGATATTATAGATAGCTCTAAATTTTGGTGGTAGTATTCCTGCTTCTGAGTACAGGCTCTTCGTAGGGCTCGTCCTGTGTGCTCCTATTGCGAGTCTTATGGCAGAGTTACAAATTGTATAGATTTTAGTTGCGGAGCAATTTTCCTTCTGGTAGACTATGCCCATATATTCCACGCGTGATTGGATTAAGGTGGTGTACATTTTTAATAGGATTTCTCTGTCTGCGCCCCATGTAGTGTGTGACAGATATCTCATTACTTTCAAGATGTTTTTGCATTTTTGTATCACTGCGTTTATGTGTGGTTTCCAAGAGAGCTTCTTATCAAGTGTCAGTCCTAAGTACTTTATAGTTTGTACAGTATTTATTTTGTTTCCTTGTAAATATATTTTCTGGTCTTCATGTTGTTTTTTCTTCTTGCAAAAGTGTATGCATTTGGTCTTTTCTATGGACAGTTTGAAACCTTTGAGTTTAGCATTATTCGATACAGTATTTGTGGCCTTCTGTAAGTTTTTCTCAATTTCTTTTATGGATTCGTGTGCGTAATATATGACTATGTCGTCTACATATAAAAGCTTTCCTATGTGATTTTCGGTATCTTCGAATATACTGTTTATTGCTATTAAGAACAGGGTTACGCTTAGACTGGAACCTTGTGGGATTCCATTTTCCTGAGTGTAGGGGCTTGATATCGTGTTATTTATTTTTATTCTAAATTTTCTGTTGCTTAAGAAATTTTGAATAAATTTAGGTAGATTACCTCTCAATCCCCAGTTATATAATGATTGGGCTATTCCATGTTTCCAGGTGGTGTCGTATGCTTTCTCTAGGTCGAAAAATACTGCTACTAAATGGTGTTTTCTGAAGAAGGCATCGTTTATTGCGTTCTCTAGTGTTACAATTGCATCTGTTGTGCTTCGCTGTTTTCTGAAGCCAAATTGGTGTTTTGTCAGAAGTTGTTTGGATTCTAGTAGCGCTATCAATCTTCTATTGACCATTTTTTCCATGATTTTGGCTAGTGTATTAATTAGCGTAATCGGTCTGTAGTTTCCTGCGTCTGTGGCGGATCTCTTTGGCTTTAAGATTGGCACTATTAATGTTTCTAGCCAACTTGTGGGATATTGATTTTGTTTCCATATATTATTGTAGAGATTCAGAAGAGTATCTATCAAGTGAGTCGGTAAGTATAGGATCATATTGTTTGTAATAGTGTCTGGTCCTGATGATTTCGTTCTTTTCGTTTTCAGTTCATTTAGTACCTGTTGGAGTTCTCGAATCGAGAAAGGCGAGTTGTATTGAAGTGCTTTTTCTGTATTAAAGTTGAGCGGTGTTTCCAGTTGTGACTTTTGTGCTTTGAATGAAGGTTCGTAGTTATTCGAGCTGCATATTCGCTCATGAGACTTTGCTAGTGTTTCTGCTATTTGTTTGCTATCTGTTATTAGTCCTCTTTCTGTTTCTAAGCATTTGACAGAGTTTTGGAGGTATCTGCCCGTTAATGTCCTTATTTTGTGCCAAATTTGTGCTGTGTTGGTGGACGGGGTGAGCGAGTTTGTGAATTCGTGCCATGATTTTTCTTTACTTTCTCGGATCAGTTTCCTTGCTTCAGCTCTGCTTTTTTTGAAAAGTACTAGATTTTCTGTTGTGGGATTGTTTTTAAATCTTCTAAGAGTTTGTTTTTTCTTGGCTATTGCTTTCCCAACCTCTTTATTCCACCACGGGACTCTTTTTCTGTGTCGCTGTCTGGGTTTCTCTATAGAGGAGGCTTCTGCCTTTTCTACTATTACTTTTGTAATTCTTGATGTTGCTTCATTTATATCCTCGGGCAGTTCTAGGTCGGTTGGGAAAGATGATGTATAATCTTTCCAGTTTATGTTTTGTGTTTTTCGGGGTAGAAGGTATTCTTCGGGCTTTGGGTTCTGGTTGTAAATTATGGTCAGTATAGGAAAGTGATCACTTCCGTATAGATCGTCCACGACACTC
The DNA here is from genome assembly GCF_013123115.1 of Colletes gigas. Lineage (NCBI taxonomy): Eukaryota > Metazoa > Arthropoda > Insecta > Hymenoptera > Colletidae > Colletes > Colletes gigas. The sequence continues at coordinate 105,567 of NW_025106685.1, read as the reverse complement.
CAGTGTAGGGTGGGTGCTATTGAGAGAGAGCAAATGCTTAGGTCTATAGCTGAGAAGGTTCCATATCCTGTGCTGAAGTGGGTGGGAGATTTGTCATTTAGTAGGTGTATGTCTGCGGCCTCTATATAGTTTTCGAGGTCTCTTCCCTTGGAGTCCAGTTTCGATGAGCCCCATAGTGGATTATGGGCGTTAAAGTCTCCTTGCATGATATATGGCTTAGGGATTTGTTCTATCAGCTTCATTATTTTTTGAATGTCCCATTCATACTCTGGGATATAAACGGAACATAAGGAGATGGGAAACGGATATTTTAGTCTAACTGCTATTGCTTGTAAGCTGGTGTTGAGTTTTATTGGTTCTGCTGGGATATCATCTTTTACTAGAAGTGCTACACCTCCCTTCGCTCTGATAGTATCTTCGACATCTAGTCGATGTAAGGTAAATTTTCTGACTGATATTTGGTCCCAGGGTCTTAAGTGTGTTTCTTGTAAGCTTATGGTAGTAGGATTATATTTTGCTGCTAAAAGTTCCAATTCTGCTTTGTGTGAGCGGTGTCCGTTGTAATTCCATTGTAGAAAAGTGGCCATTTTTATTTCGTGGATTTAATATATTTGATAGCTTTTCTGGGGTCGTTGCTGGCGCTCGACTTTGGAATTTCAGCTTTCTTTTTTCTCTCTGTCTGATTTTTGTTTTTATTTGGCACTTGTGCCGTAACTATGGAACCTTCTGACTCCGACTCATGGCCGGAGTTCGATACTGTTGCTGGCGTTGCTGTTCTCTCTCTGCGAATCTCCATTTGACTTCTAGCTGATCTGAGTCTGCTTGATTGCCGTTTCTTTGCTGGGTGTTCTATGGATGAGTCCGAATCTCCTCTTGCTCTGATGCTGCATGAGGTCTCGTTTGCAGAAGTTATAGGTGTAGACGTTCCTAATATGCCCTTTTTTCTGAATTCTGTGTCTGTTTCTATGTAGTCTATGACGGGGTTACTTTTTATCAAATCTTGATCTGTGTTTCCTTTCCTTTTGTTTGGAGACAACCTTTGATGCACGCGTGAAAGTACCTGTGTGGGTATTGGGTTCTGTAGTTCCACTTTACTTTTGTCTGCTTGTATGTTTGCATCTCCTATACTATTTCTGTTTTTACTTTCAAGATGTAATTGTATGATCCTGCTTATTTCAGGTATAAGTTTATCTATTATCAGATCAGTACTGTTTCTTGTATTTTGTTGCGCTGTAATTCTAGCGTATGACGTCGTATTGGCAGAATTTTGTCTGTACTTTAATTTTGCTTGCGTGTAAGTTAGGTGTTCCGTCACTTTTATTTTTTGAATATTTGTTTCTTCCTGTTGCCACTGGCAAGATCTTGAATATGGGAAATGTGGACCATGGCAGTTTACACAGCAGGGTGGTGATTGACATGCTGTTTCTCCATGCGGCTTACTTCCGCATTTGCATATTTCTTCATTTGGGCATCTCATCGAAGTGTGGCCGAATCTTTGGCATCGGAAGCAACGTAGGGGTGGTGGGAAATATTGCCTTACAGGGATTGAGAGGTAGCCAGCCATTATCCTATCTGGTAGGGTTGGGCTGTCGAAGGTTAATATATATGAATTAGAATCCACCCTAACTCCGTCTTTGGTTGTTTGGAGGCGTTTTACGTCGATGACACCCGCGTCAGCTAGTTCCGCCCTAATTTCTTCCACTGTGCACCATTCTAGATCTCGGTGAGTAACTATACCCTTCGAGAGGTTGAGGTTCCGGTGAGGTTCAACGTAGACCGGCATACCTGCTAAGGATGTTAAATTTCTGGTTCGCTGTGCTTGCGCTGCGCTTTTTACTTCAATTAATAAACCTTCCCGTATCTTTTTCACACTTTTGACATTACCAATCTGTTCACTAATGCCTCTTTGTATTTTAAACGGACTCAGTTTCTGAATTTCACCTTCCGGTGATTTCACAATGTAATAAACGGCATTCCTACCTATAGGCGGTGTTTTGGAAGCTGTTACGAGGTGTTTGTCCACATTTGAGGAGGTAGACAGCTCCGTTGAGTTTATAATGGATTTTAATGAGCAATTCATATGGTTCCCACGAGTAGGCTCGGAAAATACGTCAATCACAGCAGAGCCGGCGTGCTGTGACAAGGCTGATATAAGACCAGAGGGTGCCTGGTATCTGGAATCCACCGTTCGAGACTCACTCACGTGAAGCCACTCATCCCATCAGCACGGTAGGTTACACCTTGGGATTCCGGACTCGGGGCCCCGGGTGCGTCAAGCCCGCACTTACCCGAAGGTAAGCCCCCTGGGGGTGACAAGATTTTAATATTTGTACACAAGTACACGAGTATAGAAAATGAGGAATTGTAATTGTTATGGCCAAAATAAAGAAAAATTATAGAGTAACTTAATTATCTTAATTATCTTAAAATAATTTTTTTTTCTTGTTTATAATCATTATCGACAACAGAAATTTAATTCGGTTACTCATAACTTAAAATTAGTCATAAGTTATGAATTATAACAGTTATGTCAATGTTATATATTTTACATTATTTTTCTCTATTACGATTTTTATTTTACGTTTTCGATACTGGTTGTAAGTAATTTGAAACAAAAATTGCACTATTGACGATAATAAAACGTAAATCCTAACGTAAAACAAAATATTTAGTTAGTCAAAATATATCTTTGTCATCGGTAACTGTTATGAGTGACTGTAACAAATTTTTTCGTCCATAATTATTATGAGTAACTAAAAAAATTCAGTGTTAAATAATAAATACTATACAATCAAAAAGTTTAAAAATTAATTTTTTGCAGATTTTACGATTATTGTTAAGACAAATGATTGCGATATGTTGGAATGCAACGATTTCCACTTAAAGGCCTTGGGGAAAGGGGGTCTGTTTTTTTCCTGAAGCAGAAAAAGGGGCGGGGGTCCTAGCAGGGACAAAAGCGACGACCGTGCAGTCCGAAAGTATCTGGCCGTCAGTGTGCATCGCAAAGTTCCAAACACCCTTCATACTATTTCATACTGGTACGCGTATACACTGCGTGCATAGACGTGAATGAAACATTATAATAAACTGTGTATTTATAAGGAAAGTGTTTTATTCCTTCTTTTCAAACCTATTTAAAGAAAGTAATCGCCAACACGATAAATTAGAGTCAGGTGTCGCAAGCATGCAGAACATGCGGCGAGAGCGACAGCGCGTGCGAATTATAAGAAGAACCATCTTTATTATAGAGAGAACTCTTGAGAAAGCAGCACGTGCAGTGAATAAAATAATTGTAGAGAGTCGAGAATAAATTGAATGTCTGTAAATTGTAAAATTGTAACAGTGTCAAACTGAATAGTGATAGTGTATAATTAATGTGAATTGTTGCTTCGCGAAACATGTCGTTCCATTTATAACGGCAATTCAGTGTTTACATTGACGCTACAAGCCATTAGTTAAGTGGTTTTAGTGTCAATGTAAACTAAATCACATAATAACTGTCATAAAGGGCCCGCTCCAGTGACCTCGCGACCTGATCCTGACCGTTGGGCCAGGGTTTTTCACGATACCTGGGACGCGCGGTCCACCCTCGCGAACACGAAATGCAAGAAGTACCAGCGCACCAATCCTGAACGAAAAGGGTTCTGATTGGATGCGGCTGGCTTCTTACATTAGGATATAAGGCGCGAGATTTACCATACAAGGGACACAAATTACCAAAACGTCGAACGACACCCAACGCCGTACGAACGAGAGAGGGTCCATGTCCAACAAAAATACAGTCCACTACACCAAACCAACGCCTTACATATCAACAGACGTGCAAGAAGAGCTCTCGACGTGCAACATATTGCACGAGCTCACACCATGAATCCTTGTGAATAAATATTTGTGTACAAAAACAATAAGTAATCGCAATTATTGCCACAATTATTACTCCCAACCTAAATAACAAACAACTTCTTGTTAATAGTTTTTCTTGTTAATAGTTTTTAGAAGGCCAACATCCTAAGATAGCATTTGTTTACATTTTTCCAAGCAAACATTATACGTTTACTAGGAAGCAATATTAGTAGTAAACAATAAATTAATCTTGGAAATGTATGTAATTGTAAAATACAAGAATAAGTCATATAATTTTTTAATTTATGACGATATTTACCAAGAAAATATTTTCAGTTTTTACATTACAATGGAAGTAAATGAAAAGAAAATAATTTAAGTAATTTAATGTTTAAATATTAATAATGAATTAATGGTAATTTCGTATAAGAAAATGAGGGAAATGTACATATATTCTACAATAAGTTCTTTTCACTCGAGGCTAACATATCTGGCCATTACTTGTTATTTCTACTTGTATTGGGATTATTCTGTACTTATCCAGAAACTATTTGAAATAGCTTTTTGAAATTGACTTTTAGGCATTATGGAAATTGTTAGAAAAATAGTGCTAAGTATCTTTTAGTAACTGTTAGGTCAACAGTTGGTTAGGTCAACTGTCAACTGGGTGCTATCTGTATTGAATAATTTTGAATTTTAGATATACTATACTGTAGAGGTTGTGTGTTGCACAAATTTCACAAAAATAAAATTCATTGAACATTACACGCAACGAGTTTCAAAAGTACAATTTATTTTAACTAACAATGGTACACATTTCTCGTACTGCCGTTCACATTAACAGCTTCGTGAAGGTAGAATAGCTTTTCTTTACGGCTGATAAAGAAATCAACGGCTTTCAACGGCTGCTGATCGGATTTCCTCTCACTCCAGAACCTCATGAGTTATTTATTCGTTTTCCAGAAACTCCGGTCGATTGTATTTCTGCGTTATCGATCATCGTGGCGTTCAACAAAAACTCTTATTGTTACGATGAATTCTGAGCCTTTATTTTTTCACGACAGACTCATATATAAATACAGATCTTTCGTTCTCGTACCCAAGCTGTTTGGTCAGATTTAAACAACAAAATTGCGTGCATGATATGGTATGCATGATTTCTGCTTCTAAGCGTTTTGAAATTGCAAAAATTGACCAATGTCGACAGGATTTAAAGGCGAACACATACCGAGAATTTCATACAGCTTCTAATGCGGTACAACGCACAATAATCTCGAATTATTGTTCTCCGCGGAGTATCATAATTCGCGCTGATGTACATGATAGATAACAGTTAAATTATACCTCATAGAATCCCATTAAAAGCTGTTTTACTTTCGTGCACATTTAGGTCATTAAGGGACGAATAAAAAATTGAATTTTCTTAGAATCGGAAAATATCGGTTTTATGTATGTACATTAGGGTGGTCGTTAGCTACTCTTGGTGAAAATTTTTTTGCAAAATTTTTTTTACGCCGCCCACTAAAATTGTTTCATTGGATAATGTTGTCACAGGAAACCGTTCGTGGTATATCACGAGACGGAATCCGTTAACGGTTTAGCGTTGCACACGTCGTGGTTTGCACACGGCGTGCAATCGCCCTTTTCGATTAGGGCGATCGTCGATTGTTAAATCGAACCGTTCTTAAGACGAGCACCGTGCCGTGCGTTCATCAGATCGTCGCGAGTTCGCGTCTAGACATAACGTAACAGATCATTATGTGTTTCACCTTATATAATAAAGTCTTCTGCTCGTTATTGTTATCTGTGCCTATACTTTCGACCACAGTGCATCTCCTATTACTATCCCATTAACAATAGATAAGAAAATAATTCCCGTAAAAGATGAAGTTGATCGGATAAGAGGAAGACGTGGCACAATGTGGCACATCCGCGTTAAAGTTCCAATAAATGTGAGATTTCGTATGAACCGAAAGGTATGAAGAAAAATATTAGAATGACGGTTAAACGTTCTTTTTGTGGATCCTCGATTACCTCATCCTCATCTTCAATTGATGATGAATCTTCTAATTCCACTAATTCTTCTTAATTAAATGATACATATAAGAATATATTAGTAAAGAAGCATAGGTAATATTGAATAAAACAAATTACACAACTATATAAAAATACATACCATGTATATTTGCTTCATAGTTTTCTCGGCTCGACTTTTCTTGTTCCTCTCGAAGAATTTTTCTGCTTTCTTTCTCGAATAAGTTGCGATCGCTTCCTACCATTGAACCGGTTCGTCCTTTCTTTCTTTGATTTATAAAGAACGCTTTGTCTTCTGCAATGCTTATCATTTCCAAAGCGTCAGCATGAGCAATATCGAAAAGGACATCCAATGCTTTCAGAAAATCATGCTCCCGTTTTTCCCGCAGTGGTGTTCGGCGTTTGCAGGTCTTCTGTAATGTCTTTCAGTTTTGGTATAAAGATTCCACTTTTTCAATACTCCGATCTAATTTTCGGGTTGGAATTCGCGCTTTCTCCCACAGAACCTTGACTTCTTTTATCACTAAGTGAGCACTTGATCGTAATTTCACCTTACGCAGATTATAAAATAATACGCGTAAAACTTGTCCATTTGACGGTAACTTTGAACCAATAATTTGAGTTTCGTCGTAGTTAAGAAGGAATAATTTTTCTCTTCTGGTTTCCGTTTTTTATTTGAACTCAGGTGTGATTGAGAAATGAATATTTTAATACTCGCGAAATGGCGATTCTCGCTGATTGTGTCTCGCTGACACGGTACCTCAGAGGGCTTGTTCAAGAGTGAGAGATCCCGAAACCTTTGGAGGGTTATTTATACAGCTCTCGCAGAGAATCACGTCCTTCTAGCGACGCCGAAAACGCGCGGGAAAAGTCGGCATGAAAATGTGTGGACAGCGGAAGGTATCCACTTCTGCACGCCGAAAAATATTGACCTGGGCGAGTCTGACTGTCAGATGAGTAACGCGGCTATAACCTGACTCACCCAGGCCCACAGGGAAAGACCCGAGAAAACCTACGCGTAACGTGTTCTGATTCAGGACTTACGAAGGATCCGAGTTCTATACCTGGGCACCTGTGACTGGATTTTCAAGACTAAGGGTCTTTCAACGTCTATTCAGTGTTGAACGTTGTATGTCATATTTCGGTGCTGCTACGGGTCAGTTAAGCTTAGTGTAAAATAGTCTTATATTGTACAAATGGAACTCGGGTTTTAATGCACGTACGAACAGAACAATTCTAAATAAGTAAAGAATTATGTTATAGTCCTCAAAATATGAAATATTTCATTGAAATTTTTAGAAACACGCCACTCCTTACGCTTAGCGCGCGGTTACTTCTATTTCAAACCTTCGCATGCGATGTGCCACGTCTTTCCGACATTCAATCGATCTCAAATTTTGCACAAATTATTTTTTCATGAAATGGAACAAATTTAGGGGGCGGCATGCAAAAAATTTTATGGTCGAAAAATAAGGACCACCCTAATGCACATACACCAACGCTTCTTCCAGTCTTCAAAACACTTTAAACGCTGAAGAAGGTAGCACCTTCAGCTTCTTCTGCGAATTTTCTTTTATGGCCTCTATCGACTCAAAACGCCTTCCCCGAAGGGGTAATTTGAGTTTCGGAAAGAAGAAAAAGTCACAGGGGGCCATAGCTGGTGAATACGGTGCTTGTTCGATCACATTTGTTGAATTCTTGGCCAAAAATTCAAGTGAAGATCAAATAATATTCTTTATTTACGGTTTGTCCATCTGGAAGGAATTCCGAATGAACAACACCACAATAATCAAAGAAAACAATGAGCATGACCTTAATTTTCGAGCGATTGTGGCGTGGTTTTTTAGGGTTTTGTTCATTTTCTAAGCGATATTCCGAAGTTTGTTGACTTGTTTGCATATCGTACTCATAAATCCATGTTTCGTTACCGGTTATGCAGCATTTCATGAAGGTAAAGTCACTAGAAGCTCGTGAAATCATGTCTTCAGCAACTGCTTTTCGATGTTCTTTTTGCAGAAAATTCAGCTCCTTCAGAATAAGTCGAGCAGCGACGCGTCTTATGCCCAAAACTTCAGTTAAAATGTTATGCATGGACATGTGAGACATTTCCACTTGATGAGCCAACTCTCTAACACTCGGGCGACGATGATCGATGACCATTTTTTTTATCTTTTCGATGTTTTCGTCAGTCGAAACCATTGACGATCGGCTGACACGCGGCAAATCTTGCACTTCTTCTCGGTACTCTTTAAATGCCTTGTACCATTCGTATGTTTGCATTTTTGATAAGCACCACTTACCATAGGCTTCCTCTAACATTTTTAACGCTTCGGCACAAGAAATTTCGTTAGAAACGCAAAATTTAAGGCAAATTCTTTGCTCGACAGTTCTTTCCATGCACTGTGGGATTTGAAAGCGAGAAATTCCGGGAACTTATTTTACACAATGTACGTATAAGTAAACGTTAGGAACTAGTAATATTCAATTTTACGTTGAGCGTTTCCAAGTAACTTATGAATATTAAAGAATAAAGATTTGTGATATTTTCGACATTTTCCTAAACTGTCTTTGATTTTAACTCAGCCTTTTTACAATTCTTATGTATTGATTTTGTATTGTTAACTGGATCGCGATAGGAGATACGAAGTGTTCGGAATAGTCGCCATTAATGAGGACGAATAGAATTAAACTTTATTGTGTCTACATGTAATACATTTGGTGGAGCGATGCTTCGACAGTCGCATCTGAAGGAGAACTAAAAACTAGATGAACACACAGCGCGATGTTCATGGATCGAATAGCAATCGATGATCGCCCGAAAAGTAAACAACGATTGCCCGCACCAAACGATCAAAGCATCCCGTCCCGATATGACATAGGGCGGTTTTCTATGACAACATTTTGGAAACAATTTTGTTTTAAACTTTTTGAGGACAAACATGATACTAAAGAAGAAATAGGTATTTTGTTGGATCATAAACGTTACGCGCTATTCTGTAATTCTTAAACTAATACAACATTGCACTAATTTTTCAAATAGTCTTCATAACACTTTTGGCACTGCATTTTTACCCATATATTAAATCACGAAGAACTTGTGTATTCCGCGAAAAATTAAATTTTCTATTTTTTGTTAGATGACAATCATTCAAAATCGCTAAAAGGTTTTCAGATTTCGATAATGGCCATCTACTTTATTTCTCTTGTATTTTCTACTCGACTAATTGCGCAGAAATTATGAATTAACTGCTCGTTATACGAATAGCGGTAAGTGATTACGCGTACAAGACAATTGGAAGCAATTACACCGAGCGCACTGACCTCTGCTGAAAATAAATCAATTAATAACGAGTGAGTAATTACGTAGTCGTATGAAGAAATGTAAAATTACTGTCATAGTTCAGGAAACGTAACAATTCCGATTCTATTTTGTAAAAAAAAGTCAATATTTATATAATATGTAAGGAAATGTTGCCCAGATTGTTGGTTAGTAACAATAAAATGCAACAGATTAAGATGATGTATTAGGATGTGTTTAAATATCGTGTGAGTCCGAGACGTAAAAACTCGGCCGCGATGCCCGTATCTATTATGAATTCGCGTAATTCTAGAAGGTTCTGCTGACGGAGAATTTTTTCTTCGTCACATTAGTATACCGCGGCCATTTTCGTGTTTTTGCTGGCTAGCTTCACTGGAATTCTCGATTCTGAGAACAAATTCCAGAAATCGTGTTGTTAGCGCCCAGAGAGAGAGAAAAATCGATTTATTGAATCGAGATCGACAGCCGAAACGCGGCAGCGCCGCGTCGTGGCTATGCGGCGCGTAGCCGCCCGGGCCCAGCAGCGCGATGCGTCGCTACGCGACTCTGCGCTTGCGCGACGGAGCCCAGCCGTGGCCGTCGATGCTTGCAGATCGTTACGGATCATTCGTGAGCCGTCGGCGATCAGGAGCAGATCCTGTGACGATCTCTCCCATTATTCGTACGAAGCTCCGAGGAGAATGAGACGATCTCTCTCCTCGTAATCGAATCAAGTTTGCGGACATTCATTTATTCAGGAAAATCTCGTCATAGCGACTTGAGATTTTCTCGAATAAAAGGACAATCTGCCTGTTGTTGAAGCGATCGCTGTGCACGCCGCGCGTGACACGATCGTAGACGCAGGATTGTGATTGAACGTTGCAGTTCGTTGCCGCGACTGCGACGTTAGGGATTCGGTGTTAATCACTTTGAGTCTCTTCCTATTGAATACGGTTTGAGCCACTGTAACGGAGATACCGACATACTGGTTATCGCCTGGTGGTGGTTCGCCGTTCGAAGGGATCGAGGAACCCACTCGAATCGCCCGTCTGGTGTACCACATAGGGTGCACCGACCGGTGGAGTTGTGGTTTCATCGACCCGTGTGAGCTATACGGCGTAGGAGCAACCGGAAGTTGGATACCCAGATATTGGTATCACTTCGCGGTGCTCCCCGTCCACCGGGCTTTAGAGAACCCGCTCCAGTGAACCAGTCGTGAGGTGACAAGGTTGAGCACAAGCGACCACTGGAGCAAAGGGGTTCGAAGCACCGGCCTTCCACCGCTACACCCACTACCAGATGTGAGTCGACCACACTGGGCTGTGACCGTAGGGTGGTTAGGAATTGCAAAGGACGTCGTCCTAATTCGGCGAGCCGCAGGCCAGTTCCTCGTGAAGGGAACCGCCGACGAGGGACCACGGCAGGCTGCCGGGCGATTCCTTCAAGGAAAGGAATCGCTGTCGAGGCAGCTGCGTGGGTAGGCCGCAGGCCGTTCCTGAGGAGCCGCCGACGAGGTACCCGTACCTGGACGAGACGTCCTCTTGCGTGGGTGGCGTTCGAACGTTACCCGCACGGTGAGCGTGCTCGCGGGATATAGCCATTTGGAGCCTTACAACCTCCATTTGGTTTCCCGTCCGTGGCATTGCGAAGCGAACCCGGTAGATCAGAGGAAAACCTCGTCTACCCGGTTGTGCGCGTCGGTGATATCGTAAAAAACGACTATCACCGACCAAAGCAAAATAATACAGTCCACTAGCTATTGCGCTGAATTGCCAGTTAGCTCTCCCCTCTAAGCACACCAGACTGTCGCTGGAGCGCGAGACAATCAGCTGACGAGCGCGTAATCGGTGACTTGTCCGCAAAATAATTATACGTCTTGTATAATTTTGTTACAGAAGACCTTAGAAAGGAAAGGGAAGGAGGAGACGCGGCCGAAGACAAAGAGCCGTCGTCCCAGTTGATTTCTTTTTTTCTAATTTAAGTTTTTTCTGTAAAGGATATTTTGTTTATTTTTGTAATAAAAAGATATTTGAAAACTTGTAACAATTTCTCTACCCTATCTTCTCCCTCGTCCGGAACCACACAGTTAGAGCCCCTGAGTGCTCTAACAGGATGCAAATATTCCTCAAAATATGTTTAATTGTATACTGTAACTCAGTTCTAAAACGGGATGGAATGCATTCAATATGAAAAACTGTTATTATATTTGATTCCCTTCTTCTTTGGGCCATCATTTTATAATGAATTTAACATTAACGATGACGTTCGCAACGTATACGATATTGGTTGCTATCGTGCGATCTGTAGTGTTTATACTTCAGATGGTTCTGCTGGTTCGTTACATTCTTGTAGAGGTGTTTATCTGGAGAAGATAACACCACTATGGTTTTCCATGATACTTTTTCTTTCGTCTGGAATTGGACCACAGTCTTGTATGAAATGCTATCCAGTGCAAACCAAGTGATTCCTAGATTTTTTTAGATTTAAGATTTTATTTTATTTTGAAGACATTTTGTATTATGATTTTTGTAGTGTGCTTGCGTAGTGTATTTTGTAGTCTAGTGTGATTCGTGTAATGTACTTTGTAGCCTAATGTAATTCTTGTAGTGTATTGTAGTGCACGTTATAGTGTACAATGAAGAAAAACTGTAGTATTTGTAGCAAGTCACTTGCAAAGTTAGCTTGAAACAAATACCGGAAGTGCAATGACAATTGGTATTGTGTGAGATGCTACCGAAGCAGAAATGTCAATAGCACGGGTGACAGCACTTTTTCAAAAGTAGATTTGCTTTGTGAAGCAGTATCCAGAGTTCAAAAGTGTTTCTGAACATTGACAGAAGTCATTTGTCAAGAAAAAGAGGCATCTTTGGTTGCAGTTTACAGAGTTCGTTAAAAGTAAGGTTGGACTTGCTGCAATTGTTGGGCATACTTGTGAGTGTAAAATAGGCCCAAGTGTAGTGGGGTGTTGTTCACATATTGCAACAGTATTATGGTACTTCGAATTTGCGCGACATCAAACATCCATACATTCATCTGCCAACTTCCTCAACAAATACTTAATCGAAGAAATATCATCATCAGAAGAAGAGGATGAAATATAAAATAGTTCTTCATATTAAATGCATTCTATCCCGTTTTAGAACTGAGTTACAGCATACACTTAAACATATTTAGAGGAATATTTGCATCCTAATACATCATCTTAATCTATTGCGTTTTATTGTTATTAACTTTTCTTTACAAAATAGCATCGGAAAGTTGGGCTTTCGTGTCTGCTACGCGAAAACAAGACAGGATCGGTACGACAATAATAAGTTGGACAAAGACGAATTCAAATTCGTCTACAGCGCCGCTAGTCGGAGATTCTCCCCTCCGAATTTGACTATCCGTGCTAGATCGTCACTCTTAATTTGGAACCGGCAGTGAGCAGATGGGTATACGATCCCGCTCCCCCGTAATTTCCAAGACTTTCGAATAGTTTCGAGTCACTCGAACTTTTGACGAAATTGTAAACATGGGTTGGAAGTGCAGTACGAGAACGGATTGGGAACCCATCCGGTACCGTCAATACTTCCGCAAATCCCGTTTACAATTTAAAACCAAAGAGTCGTAAACGTGGACAGGAAGTTCAAATACGGAACAGAATGTAAAACAATCCCATACCGTGAACTTGCACAGGACGTTCAATTCGGAACGGGTTGTAAAACCACCCCATCACGTGAACCTCCACAGGACGTTCAATACGGAGCGGGTTGTAAACAATCCCATCCCGTGAACTTCCGTAAGCCGTTTACCATCTAACCAGATCAGATCGGAATACGACCAGATCCAAAGACTGTAAAAATCTCGTAGATTATTATCCGAGATTACCAATTCAGCAGTGGCTACGATCCACCTCAGTCTGAATACCGATACGGACCGCTGTAATCAGAGGTAGTGTCTGACTTGACTGTCCTTGACTGTCGAACGGTTAAACTCCCACCTATAAGGGCCTTATTGGTGTATTCCTTGGGTGGACTTGCCGTCCTCCATTCGGTATTTGGGAAAATCTTGACTTTCCCAACATCCGGCGACAAGCTAGAGCACCGGTCCATAATCGTCTGTGTGTATGGTCACCGAACGTAGATCAACGCTCGAATAGCTCAGTGGTGAACGTACCTTAACAGTCAGTCGCTACATGCGCCGTTAAGGTACTATACTACGCGTACGGTTTACCAGAGAACGTTAAGAAACCGAGGATTCGGCAACATTTGGAGCCTTACAACCTCCATCTGTTACCCTCTCCTAACACAGTCAAGACTCGCAGTCGAGGAAGAATCGAGATTGAATCTCGCCTTCCCCAAAACTGCAATCAAACGTTTCCTGTTTTAAAGGGAACGTATAAAATACAGTCCACTAGCTCAGCTGCGTAACGCGGCGACTGTTTCCCGCTCCTGAGTGCGACAAGCACAACCAGGAGCGCGTGAACATTAAAGCGAGACGGATAGAGTGACTAACGTTACCGTGTATTTACGCCTAGTTCCGTCTCATTTGTTTCAGAACAGCGTGACGCGAGAAGCCGCCAGACGCCAGCCAGACGCCTGGAATTTTTCGACGACGTGAAAATAAATTTAACGTGTACCATTCACTTTTCCACACATTTCCAATCCCTCGTAATTCGGACTCAAAGTTAAAGGGTGAGAGATCGGGTCACGGAAAAAACCACTGACCGACTCGCACCTATTTTAACAAAGTCAGAAAGTTATAATTCGTCTTTCGTAGCTTCGTTAACTTCAACCAGATTTTTCACAACTTTCTCATCACATTTGTTATAAACAATTGTGCACAATTCGAAGTGCAGAATCTGTAGAATGATGCCTTATAGTTATTTTAGGTGCCTGGCGGGGTACAAATTTGGCACTTTTTTAACATCCTCCTTTTGTCCCTCAGTGTTCCTTTTGGTTCAATTTTGAGTATTTTTCAAACAATTCAAATTGAAATATAATATGTTCTATATAATATGAAATATAATATTGTATAAAGGAAAATTTGTTCCTTTATTCATCGTCGGATTGTGAGCATGTTTTAAATAATTAAATTTCAATTATAAAAGCAATATACTTTATCGTAGCATAAACAAGCACAATTTATTCTTTAGTGAACGTTTCGACTAGTGGTTTATGATCCATTTTAGTACAAAAGTTCACAACAAAAATAAAATGTAAAGAATTAGGCTAAAATTACATAAATGTATGTATGTTACTGATATCTATAATTACAATACAAGAGGAAAATTTTATTCTTTTTTTCCTTAGAATATATATATATATTCATATGAAATATCCAGTTTCTTTTACTTAAATAATGAAATCTGTGTGAGAAATACGCTATTTTTATTATAATGTGTCAATTCATACATTTTAAGTCATCTTAAGAATAAACATGATTATGTAACCTAAAAATATGAAATTAAGAGTGTAATCGTAAAATCATTATTTATTATTTGGTTACACTTGTGCTTCCCTTTTTTCTAAATTAAAGATCATACAATTGTCTATCAAGGTAAAAAACAACTTATTTTTATAAGAATCTTTGGAGATAATCAAAATAAAAATAAAAAATACATACCTCTTCTGAATTTATTATATTTAAGATATTGTTCAGCGCGCACAGTTAATTTATAATTCGTTAATGTTTCAAATTATATTCGATGTGCGCTTCAAGCGGTTTTTTAATAGCGCTTGAATATTTGGGGTTTGGTGCAATGATAAGATACAGTTAACTATATCAAATTTAATTTTACTAATCTATTATTGCTAACACAGTGCGGTTACACTAGACTTTTTCCTTGATTGATGCGACACTTGAATTTTTATTTGAAAGTTTTAGATTGTAACGTTGAGTCTAAACTTTTGGTTTATTCTGTTTTTCCCCGTCAAAAATACTACCCTTAAATATAAAGCGTTTTTGGGGAAAAATTAGCAAAGTGACCGCCTCCAAGCCATCGATCACCCTCAGGTACCGAGGGCGCCATCGAGTGACGTCCGGGAAATTCCGCGTGCCTTGACAGTAGCAGGTAATAATTTTATGAAGTGCCTTGACCTTACTAAACATGCAAGACGAAATAAAACTGAAAAATGTTTAAGCCTAAAATAAAGAACCATATTACTGATTATAAAACGTCGTAGAGTGCAACCGATGGTCGATGGCTTCATAAACTTATTGTTGCTACGAGTCAGTTCAGGGTTTCTTTAAACCTTTGTTCGGGCGTACATGGGTTGAACTGTAATTATTTTGTTACCGTGTAACAGATATTTAGGCATTTTTTAATAAATCATTTTATTATCTTCCACTATTTCTTCTGTTTCGCACATCAGAATAATCCTTATTAGAGTACAAGTACCGGAGAAATAAATTTTTACTACAAAATTAGAAGAATGAAACTTTTAAATTCCTTAACTTTCTTAAACTCCTTTTGATTTAATCGAAAGATGAATAATTAGTAGATTACGGTAATGAATTTAAGAAACGTATATAAAATGTATTATTTTATTAATAATGTAGGATGTGTGTTGAATGTTTGTGTCACGCTGTAGTTTGGTTCGGAGATGTGTGTTGAATGTTTGTGTCACGCTGTAGTTTGGAGTAATGTTAAGTTATGTGCAAAAGGATTGAGTGTGTTTTGTTAAAAAAGAAGGGGTTACCAGGGACAGCGAAACAACGGGCAGAGAGTAACGAGTGATTGAAAGAGACAGACGTGGTTTGAATTTGTGTGGATAATTAACGAGATTTTGATTTGTGTAAAAAGATTGTGTGTTTATTGTGTTTCAAATTCGTTCATTTAGTTATATTATTTGTACATTTGTTCCAAATACAATTCTTTTTCGTTAAATCCTACAATAATTAAGTTATATTGTACATGTTTTATTATTTTTAAAATACCTTTAGAATTTATACTAGTAGATACCTGATCTGCTCTTGTCTGAATTATATTTTCCATTTTCATTTCTATTTCGATATTATGATATTTATACTTGCACTATTTCCGTAAAATGTTCATAATTATAGTTTCAATGTCATACGAAACAAAGCATACGATATGAATTGTAATTATAAAAATTCAATGTCACATGACTTGCGGCGTGCGGCATCCGATCAATTCAATTACAACCTATCGTCGAGCTTGCGTCTTCCGGAATAAATTAATAATCGCGAATGGAGGAATAAGATGATTTGTTGAGCGATTTTGCTTTTTGTAAACGTTTATTCACACGTAACGAATAGGGGGAAATTTGTAACAGCCAACTATTTTCATAATATTAAAAATTAAAATTAAAAATAAATAAAAATTAAAAAATAAGCGAAAAAAAGGGAAAAAAACAAAACACACTAATACCAGGGGTACGACCCCTAGTCTTTCGAGCTAAATTCTTCGACGTTAACTTTACGGCTACCACGGCTACCGCGGCTGTTGAAAACACCTTCAAACTACATGGTATACTATATGCATCTATCCCGTTATAAAAAATTCAAATCTTTGGCTAAACTATTAATGGTACGGCAAAAATGTATTGGGCTTTTGTGTTCCTCTTGTCGAGACCTGAAATTTAAAAAAAAAACGCAAATTCCAGGTTGACAGGTCGTGACCTCTCCTTGTAAGTTGTGTTTGATCGAAGAGATTTGACTAAATTCTAGCGGGTTGTTTAGAGTTTTGAATGATGTGAGAATGTTAGCGGACTAGAATCAAGTGTTGGTTCCTTGGTTACGATATACTTAGGAAAATTTCGACGTCGTCTCCTCTCTTCTAGACACCCTTAGAACCGTGACCTTGGAAGGGGGTGTGTGTCGCGTCGGAGTGAAAACAACGTTGGTGAAAGTTGCCATTTTCGGCCGACAGCAGGTCAAACTCTAAGGTTTCGATTTGGAAGTTTATGGTAGAGGTGTGTGCTAGCGCGCAGATGGCAAAGGGTATGCCGAATAAGAGGGTCAAATATGCCCCCAAACCGAATTGAACGAACGATGGGTCATTTTATAGCTTATCCAAAAAAATCCTGTATGCCAATTTTTAACTTGAAATCTCGACCGTGGGGGTAGTAATGGGGTGAAAACGAAAATCATGTTTTTGTACAATTTCTCTTGACCAATTGAGTAAAGAAATGTACAAAAAATTCAGAGACATTTCGGGTATCGGGGCACATATTTTGAGAGATTTCCAGATTTTTTGATTGAACAACCAGGTAATAAAAAATAAAAATCGTTCGTTGAATTCGGTTTGGGGGCACATTTGACCCCCTATTCGGCTTTACCCTTTTGACCGCGTACGTAGTCAAAGAATTTTTTGTTCTACCATAAACCTCGCTTATGTATGAGAAGAGGCGGCAGGCTACTACAGCGCTCAACACATGACTCAAAACACACCAGTCAAAATGTAATATAAAAATAGCTCGATTAAAATTGATATTAGTTGTTATTTAAGTTATATATCCAGATTCATTATACATACTCTTTAGTAAACTTATCAGAATTGTAATTTAATTCATATAACATTGTATACCAGCGTTTAAATTATTCTACTTGAAACGTCCTAGACCAATTAGTTGTAAATCAAAAATCATTTTACATCCTTAACTCAATCTTTTTGTAGTATATAAAAGCATACTACAAAAGCTTTTGTTTTCTTAAAATAAAATGTGAATATTTTCTAGTGTGCCTGTAATGATTGTGTTAGAACATTGAAATGAAGATTAAATGGCCTCGAAATTGTATTTCATTTTTGTGTGACAAATTTTCGTTTCTACGTGTACTTCTGAGTTATTATTTTTCGATACAAATTTTATAAAGTACAGCTTACGAAACAGAATGTCTGATGAATCTAGTTCAGCATATATGTTATTAATTGTGACAAAATATGAACCAGGCATATAGCTTTTGACATTCAATGTGCAATAGCAAAAATCCCACTAATAAATAGTTGTACTGAACAATTTAATTTTTATGTATTTTTCATTCTATATAAATAAGATAAATAAAATTTGGGTAATTATTTAGAAGTTTGTCCTCCTCATCGATTTTCGTGACCTTGAATTATGTTGTCAAGGTCATCATTCTGAACAACTTTTCCCTATACATGTTACCGCCGCTCAGCCTTAGTTTCCGAGATATTCGTAAAAAACTGTGATTATACTTATGTCATCAGTACACTGTATTCCGGGCAAAATGGAGACTGAATGGTGATTGTAAGAGTGATTGAAGTGGTTTGAGGTTATATTTTCTGGCGGTAAATGTACATGTTCAAACCACGTATTATGGAATGCCCTAATTTTTAAATCACACTATTTTTTAACACGTTTCTCGTTTCGATTTTTCACATAGTATGTATTGTGACATTTGAACATTAGTTGTTTACAATCAAATTTCATTATCTTATTGCACTTTATATAATTCATTGTAGCATGAATTACTTTTCGTTCGTTTAAAAACTCTAACAACTTATCGTAGTCATTACACAGAGTTAAAAATTCATATAATTTCATTATGAGTGAATTTCTTAGCACTATAACGACTTTAACAGCACCGATACTCGTGAGTTTATCAACAGCTTGCTCGTAAACTAATGACAAGACATCACTTGGAAGGAATACGTATCAAATCTACAAAAAAACGCAAAAACATAACTGTTGTAACAAGAAAAATACATTATACACGCCGTTAAGCGATAGCCTATGCCGAAATGAAGTGTAATCGTAATCTAAGTTTAACCAAAGATTTTTGCAAATATCTTGGAAACTAAGGTCGAGCGGCGGTAACATATACAGAAAAAAGTTGTTCAGAATGATGACCTTGACAACATATTTCAAGGTCACGAAAATCAATGAGGAGGGCAAACTTCTAAATAATTACCAAAATATAATTACCATTTTAAACGAGAATTATTAATTAGTAACCCGTTATGTATAATTTAGTAGATAATAATTCCAGTTTCTCATATCCAATAGTTGATCTTTGCCATAAATTGTAGTTGGAGTTTGTATCAATTATGACGCAAGACAGTTTGCTTACAATTTCATAGAATCCGTCAGAAGCAGAAGAAAGCGATTCCGTTCGCATCTATGAGACAACACTAAGCGAGAGAGCAGACTCCTTTTATTCCGTCGTAGTCCTCGTTGAAAGAGACAGAAGCAAGTGAAAAAATAAAGGTACGGAACTAAGTGTTTCCATTAACCGGGCTTGTCGTTCTTTCTCCTTCTTCCTCCTTGCAGCCTCTTAAAAAACTGAAACGGCTCGTGCTTTTCATATCGTTGTATACTCCAAGCTTACTCCTCTTAAGAAGGTTAGTAAAGCGGAAACTGGAACGACGAGACGGAGATTTCCATCGAGATGTCTGGACAGTTTCTATAGTACGAACAAAATAATTACACACTTGCTAAGTATGCACACCTTTAAGATCCTTCCATTAACGGTACTAGTACATATGGGTATAATCAGTAGATTATGCACGATAACAACAACAATACATTAATTTGTTCATTTAAACCGTAGAATAGCATACTGAGGTCTTTTATGGCTCCAATAAAATTTTCTGCATCAATAAAAAAAAATAGTTTAATTGATAAGCTGTCAAAAGAACTTGTCACTGATATATGGAACTTGGGTCACTGTGATAATGGAATATGAACTAGATTCTGAACAATAAAAAGTTCCACTCACAATCAGTGGAGGACACAGAAAAGCCTAGTGTGCAGAAATAAAAATTCTTTTCGATATTCATATTGCAGCAAATCTTGAATAACTGCGAGAAACACAGGACCGAACTCTCATAGTTATAGTTAAAAGCGTGGTTAATTTAAAGTTCCCAGAAAGGCACAAAAGTCGACCTATATCGTTCGGCCTTGTATTCTGTCGAACGTAGAAAAGGACCCACAATGTGAAACGTATTTATTTTTTACTTTTTGTTAATGGGACCTTTACTAATATATTTATGAGGTTTTTCTGATTACAATAAGATCAAACATGATATAACTTGGATCATATTTGCGTATTTAATAAGTGACAATAGCTCATTTTTTTAGCACTTGCGAAGACGACTTACATTCCATTAAAAGTAGATTAAACAAAAATTATATCGCGTTTGGTCTTATTTTAATTGGAAAATTTTCACAAATACACTAATAAAAGTTTAATTTAAAAAAAAATAAAAAAGTTTCATTTTTGTATTATGTATTATGTACGTATTGTATCATCGATATTCGAACCCAGATTATGTTACACTATACGGTCCGTTTGACGTTGAGTTTCTGGATGTGTCAAGAGGAGAACCCTCACAATAGTAGGGATGACTACCGTTCAATTATCCAACCGAAAATAACTCGCAGTTATCCAAGCATTGCTGTAGTATAGTACAATTTCATTTATCATTTTGGTCATTTCGTAAATATGCGCTGAGTTTTGTACAAGAACTTAAAAAAACATTTCAAACATACCATTGAGTTTAATAAAAAAACATATACATATAAAAATCAAATTCCCATCTCGCTCGACAAATCCCTTAATCTTCCTCAGAAAAGCCATTATACCGTCGTTACAAGATTTCTTGACACGTTAAAATATTGTTCAATACTGTTTTTTAATATTTCATACTTCTTATTCGTATTCTTTTCGTTTCGTAATATATCTCGTTTAGCATTATCACGGCAGTTTTTTAATTTACCATTTACATGTGACAAGTAATAATACCATTACGCGGCAATAAGTCAACATATTGACTTTATTTATAAAAATTTGTTGATCATATGACATTATATACAATATATTTGCTCAAACGCAATAGAAACGAACCTTCAATCTATTTGCTAATTGGTGATGAAAAATGGATTTAGGAGTAAGAACGTTACTGAACATATAAAGAGCAGTCCCAATGATGTTCTAAACATCATGCAAGGTGTTCGACCACCCCTGGGAAAAATATTAATGAGTCATTCTTGAGGCCAAAATAAGACGAAAATCAAGAATACCAATTTGTTGATTGAGGCTTCGTTGAAAAGTTATTAACGTTTAAAGTTTCGCTTGTAGAACGGCAATCTGCGAACAGCTGCGTGCGCGCGATAGGTTGAGGCAGGCCAGTGTTAGTGGTTCTCATGCGGCATGAAAAATTCTACTTACCGACGTTATGGACAGCCTTAGATTTTTGTGTCCACTTATGAGAACGTGAAAACCTTACGTTGAATGAGATTCAACCTGTCGTATGAAAATCCAAAAGGACACATCAAAATTCGCCCAACAAGATTTTCATAGAAAAAGGTTGAATGACACCTCTAATACACAATGTGTCAACAAATAATCCTTACAGGCACTAACCAATATGCAATTAAATAAACACGCACCGCGATTATGTTATTCGTAAGTGAGTAGTATTCGATTGTTTTAATTTTTGTTAGAAGAGAAACATAGTCTGATTCAGTTATTAGAGTCGTTCTATGCATTATTGGTGCACGAACAGACAAATGAAAATTTCTTTAAAAAAACAGCATTTTGTCTTTTTGTAAAAACTTTTCAGACAATGAAGTGTAAAATTAAAATTAAATAATTTTTTTTCCTTACATTATGCGGTCCACAATATACAATAATGTTATTAAGAAAATACGTCTACTATTTCCACCGTCAATTTGATAATGAAAATTAAATATAGCGCGATTCTAAAAAATCAATCAATTTTTAGGTAATTAGAGAGGAAATTAAAAATTTCTTTTATTCAAATGTTGATTTTGAATTTTTGAAAGAAAAAAATTATAGTATAATTTTAAGAAATACGGAAAAGAGATAAATACAATCAAATTCTGTTATTGACACAAAGGTTAAAGAATACAAGAAAATTCTTAAATACATCGATATTGAACAATGCCGTTTTTGAGGAAGTCGCACTTTCACGGACTGTATGTAATTTCTAAAGGACTAGGTCTGACCGGATGCCGGTTTCAGATTTCTGTGGAAACGATCCCCGGTTAGACCACCCTCGTCGGCAATTGACGTAACGCAAACCCTCACGTGTTGACCACCAGGACTAGGGCAGTCACTAGGACCATAAGAATAAAGAGTCATAAATAAACTCAGAGGCTGTGCAACGTTCTGCAAACCAGGCTGTGGGCGTTCCACAATCCAAAAACTATTAATTGGCCTTGTCCTGTCCAATCCGGACATTGACGCTTTCAGGAAGGTGTCAAGAGGAAGATCCGGAGGTTTCCTTTTGGCTACGATGCAGAGACAGATCAGAATTCGTTGTATTCTAAAGGTCATTAGACATTGGTCAGAATTCGTTGTTTTCTCGTTAAAGAAGACGTTTTCTTACGAACTTGGCATTTGAACTTGGTTTCGCACCGGACGCGAACAAGAGAATCTTACATGTTAAGTAAGATAAATTTGGACTGTATTAATAGATCATCTTACAAGTGATCGGAATAGTAACATTTCTTGGTTATTATTAAATATCTGTTATTGTTATTGTTTTTGAATAAAATTGTTCTTGTAAA
This sequence comes from Colletes gigas, assembly GCF_013123115.1. Lineage (NCBI taxonomy): Eukaryota > Metazoa > Arthropoda > Insecta > Hymenoptera > Colletidae > Colletes > Colletes gigas. The sequence continues at coordinate 82,890 of NW_025106685.1, read as the reverse complement.
TCAAAATAATTGATTTTCTCCATAATTCAACTCCGCAAACATAATATGGAGTTAACAAAATTTAATACCGTTGTTACGTATGCCGAACGTTTCGCTCCCCAATTTTTCCTTTCCAATTAAGTGCATTAGAAAATCGCGCTGCTACTTATCTAACCTTTGAAATAGGTGTCACTTCCGCCGAAATACAGTAGCTCGATAATTAACGCAGTTCGGAGTATATTAAATATGGTAATTTTTAACGTACATCTGAATCCGCCCCCACAGATTTTTAGGTATATAAACCCCGCTTAGAGTCAACATCACGTCTCGTTACGCTGTCCACGGTTTTGATAGTCGATTGCATCTCGTGAAATCGGGCTACAGTACCCTTTCGTATCATAATTAACCATATAGAATCTGCGAGTTGGTATAAATTCTATTACAGCCATTATTTTAAACCGTTCTTACCCCCGCATCGCCAGTGCGGCAACGCCGTGCAATAATCATTTAGGTAATTACATAATTCTTTTAACGCGACATAACTTACACTGAATACTTGTAAATTATTAGTTGTTTCAAGAATATACCTAGTTTCATTATTAAATCAGAATTATTCAATTTCTTAAACCCATCATTATATAAAGCGATTATAGTTAAACGTTAAACGTTCCCATAATAATATAACTTTATCGCTCAAGTTATATTATATTTAATAATTAAAAGTTACGAGGCCAACTAACATATTCTAATACCCAAATACGAATTCTTATAATCTGGTGGCTCCTCGATTTCGCATCGAGTTCGTCCACGCAATCTATTACCATCCTAACGGCTCCCTGATTTCGCATCAGGTTCGTCCGCATCCTACAGCTTCCGGATTTTGCATCGGGTTCGTCCGTGCACCGTACCATATAAACTGATACCACATTCCATACTCTCTCCCACACCCGCAGGCCACGCGCGCTGCACGGCGCTGGCTCGTAACACCGTAGGGAAAGTTTAATAATTTCGCATTTCTGTATATTTTTTGTATATTTCATTTTGTACATTTGTGCGAAATTGGAGTATTTAAAAATTATCACATCAGAGTAATAGACGGAGTATACAGCAACGTAAATGTAGTATACATATAATATCATATGTATAAACTAAAATAATTATGGATATACATAAAATTATGAATTCGTCAACAGTGGCAATAAAATAAAAACTAGCGTTGAAATATTAAAAACTGAACACAGTACGATCATATTTTTTAAATAAAATTCTTTGGGTTTTGATTTCCTTTTTTTAACTCTTCACGAAAGTGCTCTTTTCCATTTCGTACAAAAAAGGGATAGTATATTAATAAACAATAAGTTATATTAATTTAAAACAAAAAATAGAAAATATAATATAAAAATATAATTAAATAGTGTACGGGAGTCAGGGTGAAAGGAGTGCGGTACTGATGAAACGAATTTCAGTAGTATCAGGGAAGGGGTGTGAGAGAGGTCGAAGACACCTTGGCTATTTCGCTAGAGCGTGTCCTGAGGACTGATGGTTTATTGAACTGTGTCCCTCCTTACAGGAATTTGGGGGAGGTCCACCGTCAGAGAGCTTCCAAGGTCGACTGACCGAGTGATTGGGGCTAAGTGGTAGGTGGCGACATCCCACGTAGGTGTCGCGATACCGTACCAGCTTAGAGTCGTGGCTTAAGCGAGGTAGGAACTCGAGGGTCCCAAGTAAGTAGCGCCCTTCGCTGTCACCGATCTTCGTAATCGTTTTCGGCCAATAGCTGTTAGTCAGCGGACTGCAACAAAAGTGGGGATGTAAACACGCTGTGCCTTCTTCTCGTGGAAGAATGATATACTAGACTAACGGATAGAGGGTTTTCGTAGATTGGCACTGCCGCGTAGGAGTCAATACTACGAAGCTTCTCTTCGGTCGCCAAGTAGTGACTGACGGAAATGGACCGGAGGGCCCATATTTATACTCGGTCGGCGGGTCGGCTCGAACCAATCAGGGACCCGCTCGTCGCTGATTGACACGGGCAAGCTAATTTTGCCGTACGCGTGCTTCAGTTCCTAGAACTGCCGTTGATTTTCAGCTTAGGCCGCGTCGTTTGTTTATTCTTAATATTAAACTAAAAGGGGGAGGGGGTTGCAATATTCAATAGGCGAAGTATTACATAAAACTTTATTTTACAGACACTAAGTATTATTTTCTTTTATAAAATTGTAAGGAGAATTTCCAATAATGAACAAAATTTTTGTTAAATTCAAAGTATTCGATCGGAAGACAATCTCATTGTTCGATATTGCGTAAATTATATCGTGACGTGTCGACAGAGGAAATAATTTTTCCTGATAAAATAGTCAATGAAACTTCCGTCTTTCCGGATTGGGCTTCCAATCTTTCTGGGTTGGTCTGAAAGCAGAAAGTTCGGAAGATCCATTAAGCTAGAGTTCTCATTTACCGGAGTCTTTACCATTTCATGGCTGTAATATCCAACCAGATGTATAAACGAATCTAATTTCTCGAGTCGTAATGTAACAAGTGAAGTATGTTTTCTTAACTTCCGTCTCGCACTCTTGTTTCTTTTACCTTGCATTTTTAATGCGGTTTTTAAACTTTTGTGCGTAGGTTTGTACGTTTAATGAACGTTTAAGATGGAACTAAATAACTATCACCGAGAAAACTATTGAATTTCAAGCTACTCCCTTTTCACTAATTCTATTCAAGTAATTATTCAAAGTTGAAACACAAAGATTTCTTTAAAATTACATTTCTTAGTGGTTGTTTTGTTTCTTAAATTCAAGATTGAAGATAAATAAAACGATACGTATTTTATCAGGTAATTTCATAGATAGAAAATAGATCAAATAATATAAAAATTAAGATTTTTTAATTAATTCACCAACCTGAATTAGCTTATTAAAAACTATTTTTATTACGTGTACAAATGAATAATCCAAATTATCTTAAGCAGTTATAAAATCAAGTTTAAAGTCAATAGATTTTCCCGCTCTTTTGCAGTCATATAGTGTTGACATATAACTAGTTAAAACAAAAGATAGTTTAGCAAAAGACCCAACATAACCTTCAAAAGTATTCAATTTAGTAGAGTCGAAAATGGCAACAGATAAGTTGTGTTCCGTCCGAAGGAACACAATACGCGAATATTTCGTTGTCAGTTTATGATAGGTCCGCGACGTAAAGCTATTTTTGAGAAAAGACATTTTATTCCATTGCCGGCAATAATCATTTAACTTTTCGTATAATCAACTTAGAATTTCACGTTCATTTCGTTCTCAATAGCTCAGCCGGTCATAAACTCGGTCTTCCGAAGGGTACGACGAAAACGGGACTTCGACCTTCGAGCGGAAAAATCCAGAGGAAAGCCGCGACATTGTCGGATTTCGAAACATTCGCGTACAACCAGGTATCGCCCCACTCTCTCCTAGAAGAAGGCGCGCCAAGGGCGCATAGAGGGTGGTGGCAATGCCTAAGGGGGCACGTTGATTGGGTTTTTTGATTTCTAAAAATCACCAATCATAGTGTTTCCCCATACTTACAACGCCGCGAGGAAGTTCGAACAACGCCGACTAATCACTTTCCATCAGCGATTCGAGGCACTTACATCTCCATTGCTATTCTAGACACACGGTTCACTTCGAGTACCTTTTTCATTCGTTTAACGTTTCGACTTTTCCCCTTCGAGTCAAGCATTCGGACCGAAGGCTTAACGTACGGCTAGTCAGCATTAACGTTCATGCTGTGTAACAACTTAGAAACATTGTTTCCAGGTTAATTCCTTGAAACAACGCGTCGCGACTAACCGTTTACCAAGATCGAAGGTATCTTCGAGACTTACCATCTCGAAGACGGGCACCACCGTGCGGGATATCACGACGCGATCGCGAGATACGAAACCAACCTCGTATCGGAACATGGTCCTTCGAGCCGGATTCCAGTGACGTGTGGACAATAAACTCTTCTGAGGAAACACTAAGTGACACGGACATTCCAAGTGTAACAGTGATTGTGCTGAAGAAGGGAGAGCAACGGAGCACAACACTCGCGGAATCCAGTCAACGGCAATTCTACGGACAAAAGCAGCAGCCATCACCAACTGAAATCATCCATCAAGGACAACAGACGGTCCAGGTTCAACCAGCCATTGCGAGATCCAGTCAAAGGTAAGCTCGTACTTTAGATTTGCCAATCATCCACCTATAAAATATTTCCTTGAACCTCGTTAAATTCGTATCGCATCGAAATGGAATCTTGAAGTGAGAACGCGTCCAGCAGTGCGTCCGCACATATTCGTGATCTGAAAATCAAGCGACGGGCCTTTAAGAGCCAGATCACACAGTTCGGAAACTGGATAGAAACATACGCGGATTCCCCCAAGGAGCGCGTGAAATTGCGGGATCGTGTCGGAAGGTTACGCAGTCAGTTTGAAACCTTCAACCGCATCCAGGACGAATTAAGCTCGGTAGGAGATTTTGAAGAAGAGGAAGAAGAACGTCAGACAACCACAGACCACTTCGACGACGTCATGGCCACCGCGGTCGTTTTGCTCGAAAGGTTAGAGGCACGCGCTACACAGGCTTCACCCGCGAGCAGCAATTCGCCAACCCCTTCTTCTTCCGCGTACGCGCTATCGGTGAATTTACCAAAAATCGACCTACCGAAATTCGACGGTCGTATCGAAACGTGGATAACGTTCAAGGACGCGTTTCATACATTAATTCATACGCAACCGGGGTTGAGTAAAATTCAAAAGTTACATTATTTACGACTCTCATTGTCCGGAAAGGCTGAAACCGCGATCGGAGCTTTCAGCATCACCGAAGACAACTACGAAGCCGCGTGGAAACATCTGATAGAAATTTACGATAATAAACGCGCGCTCGTGTTACGTCACGCCACGTTCCTACGCGACACCCCCGCGATGCCAGACGATTCATCAGAGTCGATACGCGATCTCGCGAATCACATGCAACTGCACATCCGCTCGTTGCAAGCACTCGGTCGATCTCCAAACGATATCGCGAACGATCTAATGGCGAGTATTCTGATCGCGAAGATGGGGACCGAAACGAGAAGATCGTGGGAGCGCACCTTACCGGACACGGAGGTACCATAAATTGACGACCTCTTCAAGTTCCTTCACAACGCGTCGCACCAGTCGAAGGAGTACGGAATGGATAACAAACGCTCGACCACATACAGCGACGCTGTGAACAGACCGCGAGCGACCCCGACGCGCAATCCAACCGGTTATCCGCGAACGCAGCCACCGATGCCAAAACGTCAAGTTTATTTGACAAACACTGCGCGAAACACTCCGACGCCGCCATTATCTTCGTATTCGCAACGACGCACAGTGGTCCCAAATCGTGAAATCGTGGCCAAAACCCCAAAAAATAATTTTTCGGTATGGAGGTTTTACCTGTTGGAATCGGCAGTTTAAGGATGTCTCTTTAGGGTAGGGAAAATGAAATGAGTCATATTTTTATACCTGGATGGCAATTGCGATCCAAACTTCGGCTTCGTTAGTCAGTCGTTTGTCGAGAGCGTAAGCGTCAATTCGTACCACAGAGTGAAAAGTGCATAAGTTTTTTTAGAAGACATCAATTTCAATTCTGCAAAATGGATGCTGTTCCTGGAAGTAAGTAGAACATTTCTGAGTACTAACATATTAAAAATTGTTATCCATTAATTTTTTAAACCGGTACATTCATTACTGAAAATAAAATGTAAAATTTCATGCATGCATCACAAACAAGTAGGCAAAAAGTTGCTCATCCTTCAAGATCCCACTGCCATTTTTTTTCAGGCTTGTATGTGATACTTTCACCTTGCAGAATTTGCAAAAATTAGCTGCAAGTTTTTGCAAGTTACGTCGTACCACCCTATTTTATAATGGAGGGTGACCGCGTTACTAAATCACGCGGTTTTTTCTTGGAAACTGTGGCAGATACAACAAATTTTTTAAAATAAATAATGTATAATTTTGGGTGGACTTATTATTAGATTTAATAAATTTTGAAATTAATGCATAAATAATTTTTCATTATTAAATATTGTATATTTTTCAATGAACCAGTTGATCTACTTCATTATTGACTATAAATCTGCATTAAACTATTTACATGAAAAATTATTTATTTCGAAAATAGTTAATAAAATTTGAGAATTCCAAACTAAAACATTTTTTCGCATTTGCCATGTAAAAGCACTAAGAATCAAATAATATGAAGGCACTGCTGTAAGCTGTAAATTGTGCCTTATACCTGCCTTACTTTATGACAGACATAAAACATTTGTGCGGTATTGCCTTTCGTTTTCTCTTTTTTTCGTTTTCATTTAGATTTTTTACTTATACAGGGTATTCGGCCACCCCTGGGAAAAATTTTAATCGGAGATTCTAGAGGCCAAAATAAGACGAAAATCAAGAGTATCAATTTCTTTACTGAGGCTTCATTAAAAAGTTATTAAAAAATTAAATTAAAAATTTCAAATCATTCTGAAAAAATTATTTTTGGTTGCGGGGCTCAATTATAATCATTTTTGGTGAATACACATACCTCCGAAATCCGACGTGTTTTTACCCTTGTAATTAAACGTATAAACTATCAGTGTAGGATGTGGTAGAGAGGGGTGACGAAAAGACGGTAATCTAACCACTTAAATGAGGAACAATATTTAATGAGAATAAAATAGGTAATCTGATGGACTTTACACGTGCTTTTTCTTTGACTCCACCTTAGCGACTGACTCGTCGCGGACGAACAGGACGATCGTCCACTGTCCTCACGCACACACACAGCATACGCGCTCCCGCGCGCACCTACTTTGTAACATTCCCTCACTCGGCCTTTCCTGCATTATCTTCGGTCTCCGAAGGCACGCCGTCAATTTCTCTATTACAATCAAACGGTTTCATGTAATCTACGGCGGTACTAGTCATCATAGGTCCTTCACCATCATTCGTTCGCGCTACCTCATATCGATCATTTCGTTTAACTTTCGTTACTTTGTATGGTCCTAAATATTTCTGTTTAATCTTAAGCTTAGGTCCGAATTGCGTTCTTTTAACCGTTTGCGTACCACGAGCCACTTTCGCGCTCTTCAGATTTTGTGTCGAGAAAAGCCAGGGCATTTGGCCGAAACAGACAATTGACGGTCCACCCGATATTTGTAGAAACGCGCTCAGTTTTTCAGACGCATATATACGTCGCGCGTCGCATCGCTGTCAGTAACCAATTTGTCTTTTGTTGTTACCTATTCTAAATTAATAGTATATAAATATATATATATATATATGTACATAGTATATTTTTCGTAAAATATGTTATAAATTAAAAATATGAAAAAATTGAAAAACAAATAATATTTTATTGGAAATAACTTTTACTATGTAAAACATTGATGTTTATGATAACAGGTTGGATGAACTCCCTTTTCACATTGTACACAAATCAGATGCGATCTTTTTCTCTTATTTTTAGTGCTACACACTACGCAATTCCGTAAGTTGCGTTGTGGCAACTTTACTAAACGTAGCCTATTTTCGTCTAAAAAATCACGTTGAAAAACTCGTACCCTCTTCTCTTTCATCCATTCACGCCCAATATCAAAAATAATTCGCGAAATAAAATCTAACCGGGTCATTGCTCTATTATTCGCATTTTTTTTATAAATAATATAAGCATTCAAAACCATGCGATTCATGATATTGAAAGCAACCTTTTTCCAATATTTTACGGTTCTACGTTCATCAAGATATGTGTATAACATTTTATCAGATTCGTCTACACCTCCCATGAAGGTATTATACGAGTGAATGATAGCAGGTTTTGTTGAATGCCATTCTCTACCGTGTTTTTTCTTTGTTATCGTCACATTTTTTTCTTCACATTTAGTTGAAATTAGTATTACTGGTTTTTTTACGCTTTTCTTTTCACGATACGCACAAAGGAGCACATTATTATCTTTGAAATATTTCGGTTCATTTACATTAACTGTTTTTAAATGATCGGGAATACATTTTTTATTTCGTCTGATAGTTCCGGTTAAATAAGTATTGTTGGAATATAAATATCTTGCTAATTCAATACTACTAAAAAAGTTGTCAACAAAGACGTGATATCCTTGATGTAGACAATTACTTTCATTTAATAAATTAATCACGACATTATATCCTAGTCCAAACGTATTTTTGTCACTATTATTTCTTGATTTTGCGCCCTTGTAACAATAAAATGTTAAACAATATTTCGAAACGACATCGCATAACATCCAAAATTTTATGCCCCAGCGATGATGTTTTTTGTTTGGCAAATATTGAGTTATACTCGAATGACATAACGTCCCAACTAAGGATTCGTCGATTGATAATTCCTTGTGAGGCGTATAATATAATTTAAAAACTCTGTTAGCGTATTTAACAAGGGGTTCAAATCTCACACAGGGATCGTAATTAGGATGACTAGGTGGAACACACAAAGAACTATCTACCAAATGAAAATACTTTAAAATTTCTTGAAACCTATTTCTTGAAAACATTTTCTTGAACCATGGTATCTGCCGTGAATTTTTGCTCCAATATGAAGTTATACTGGGTCTTCTTGTAATGCCCATTTCTAGAATCATTGCTATGAATGCTTTCAACTCCAATTCAGTAACTGGTGTCGATTTCGGTAGTTTAGACAAATCTGATGGTTCAAGAAGACTCCTCGAATATTCCGCGTAATTATTAGTCTCGGTAACCATTAGTGACAATAGTTCTGAATCAAAAAAGAGGTCAAAATAATGAATCGGTTTGCTCCAATTAGAAAAATTGCATTCAGCTTCAAAATTATCGATATTTTCTTCGTGTTTTCTGAGCAAGTCCTCTGCAGATGAATTATCGTGTGTCGAAAAATCGTTATCACTCTCCGAGCTACTGAATATACGCTTCTTGCTCTTCCTAACAGGAATGATGTCAGAGTCATCGGTGTCACTCGGGTAACTTGGATTTTCGTTTATGCTTGTAATTTTAGTTTTCCGGCTCATTATAGCTCCTTAGGGTTAAAATAAATTAATTTTAAAAATTACTCAATGAACCTCAGCTAACACCACACTTACCTTCTGCTTTATTTCGTCTAATAATTTCTACAAAGACACGGTTATGATGATCGCACTTTTATAACACTACTCTTTTATAACACTCCGTGTTCGTGCCCGAATTGTTGTAGGTCGGATTGGAGTGATGCGATGTCGTCGTGTTGGAGAGGTTTCAAATGGTTTATTTTTAATAATAACAAAGTGGACTGTATGAATGTTTTCAAGCGCGTTGAACTGTGGGAGGAACTGTTTCCCCCGCGCTTACTTTATCAAAATGCGTTCAACTCAAGTAAAACTGCTGTACTGTTACAGACTTGTTAGTTAGACTTGTTAGACTTAGTCGGTTAACGACTGAACCGAGAATTGAAAACTGGTTTGTCGGTTGACGACTGAAACTAGAATGAACCTGGTTTGTCGGTTGACGACTGAAACTAGAATCCCAATGTGTCCGGAGTCCGTTTCCTCCTCAGCTTAGATCCCCTCCAAGAGGTACACTTGGGGGTGTTTTGCAAATTCCTCTGTGGAATCGTGAGTCGATTGATTGGCCATCGACTTGGGAGAGGAGGACCCATTTTCCTGCCCCAGTTTGGCAGCAAGCTCCTCCTTCACCTCGGTGGTGGAGGAAAGTCCCAGGCCACGCTGGCGAGGGTGGCCGAGGTTTCCTCCCCAAGTCGACGGCCGCGTTAATTTATCGAGGAAGAAACGGAACTCCGGATTATCCACGCAACAAGGGGTTGCGTCTGGTCTACGTCTGCTTTTATGGCTATATTGTTCCGCGTGTCGGCGGTGGCCGTTTGTCGTCGGTGCCTACATTTGGCCTCGACGACCGTACCACCCGCGGAACAATATAGCCCTTCGCTGGTCAACTCGAGTGTCGCGTTTCTTTCGTTTTCCAAAAATGCTATTCTTTTACATTGACATTTGCCAGATGCGAGAGACTCGAAGACGTTTGCAACGTAGTACCGATCCCGCATCTGGCAACATAAAGGACCGGAAACAACTCGAGTTGGCCAGCGGAATGAGCGAGCTTTCGTTTACCGAACATGCCGCCCACCTTGAACGGCTGTCGTTCAAAAGAAATATCAATAAATACCAAAAACATGGAACAAACAACAGTGGTAGTGTACTAGTTTAACACATATCTATATCTAATTCGATTGCAAGGCATCCTACGCTACTATTTACAAATGGTACAATGGTTGATGATCTTGCAACGTAAATCTAAATATTCTACTACACTTAACATTGAGAAAGTTTATACACATGCAGGCTCGGCTGCCGCGGATTCATTGTTTTTTGTGTCACGATTAACACTCGATCCAGGCTGATCCTTTGGGGATGAACTTTCATCCTCCGTAGGCAAAATGCAAATTTTTGCCACAGGTCGCTTTATGACTCCATCGGCTGTCCGGATGGAAACGACTCTGGTGATCTGGTCAGTGCCTGGGTGTAGAGCCGTGATTCTTCCTAGTTTCCATCTTAGAGGAGGGAGACTAGCGTCTTTGATGACGACCATCGTGCCCACTCCGAATCCTTCTGGTACAGCGATTTTCCATTTATGTCGCTGTTGCAGCTGATGGAGGTATTCCAACTGCCACCGTTTCCAAAAGTGCTGCGACATTGCTTGGAGTAGCTGAAACCGACTTAAACGAGTAGGTTTGACGTCAGTGACGTCAGGATATGGAAGGTCCATGAGTGGGCTGCCGGTGAGGAAGTGACCAGGAGTGAGGGGATTCAGATCTGTGGGATCGGTTGATACAGGACATAGTGGCCGAGAATTCAAACACGCCTCTATCTGCGCCAGAACAGTGGCCAGTTCTTCAAATGTTAGCCGAGTTTCCCCAACGACTCGAGTCAAAAGCCGTTTCGCGGACTTCACGCAGCTCTCCCACAATCCCCCGAAATGTGGAGAGTATGGTGGGATAAAATGCCACTGCATACCCTCAGTGACCGTAAATTCAGAGAGGGTATCCCTTCGTTTTTGGTCTGCAAAGAACTCTTTGATTCTCTGCATTTCATTGCGTGCTCCTACAAAATTGGTGCCGTTGTCTGAATATATTTCGCGACACCGGCCTCTTCGCGCAACAAACCGTTTCAACGCATTTAAAAAGGCATCCGTCGATAAATCTGAAGCTACTTCTAAATGGACGGCCTTTGTGGCTAAGCAAATAAACACGCAAAGGTAGGCTTTAGTCGTCGTCTTGCTACGGACCCTTTCTTTCAGGTAGAACGGACCCGCGTAATCGACACCGGTAGAAAAGAACGGCGGTCTTATTCGTATTCTCGGTGCAGGCAACTGCCCCATCAGGTAGCTGGTACCCTTTGGCGCAGCTCTATTACATTTAACGCAGGTTCGGATTATCCCCTTGGTCAGATTGCGTCCCGTCAATGGCCAATACCGCGTTCGAACCATTGATAATACCGTTTCGCAACCGGCATGTAAAACGCGTTCATGTGCACGACGAATAATCATTCGCGTGACATGGTGATTCTTCGGTAGAATCACTTGGTGTTGTTGGTAGTATTTTAGCTCCGCATTGGCAAGCCTACCGCCCACCCTAATGAGCCCCTTGTCGTCAATAAATGGGTTTAATGACCGCAGCGGGCTATTGGATGTCACTGTTTGGTTTTTACGCAAGTCAGACAGTTCTTGCGTAAATGCATTACCTTGTACTAATCGGAGGATGACTACCTCTGCAAGATCAAGATCCTGCACCGTCAATTGAGTGCTCCACGGGCGAGTGGTGCGATTGTTACGAAGACTCACTCTATGTTTTACTGTGTGATAGAATTTTAAGCAGTACGCAATCACACGGAGCAAACGTGTGTAGTTTGAGAATTTTAATAGGGAACCCCGGTACTTGGGATGCGATTTCCCTTATTACAATACAAGAAATGGCCCTTTCTTCAGGAACTTCTGCTGGGATATACCCAGTGATTGGCCATTCCGTTGATGGCTGTGCGAGCCATGATGGACCGTTCCACCAAAAAGATAGCTTGTCCAAAGCGGAAGGCTTGACTCCCCGCGACAATAAATCAGCTGGGTTGTCCCCAGAAAGTACGTGGTTCCATGGTCCCGTCGAAAGTGTTTGAATCTCAGAAACCCTGTTCGCTACAAAGGTTTTCCATCGGTTCGGGGACCCCTTGATCCACGCTAGTGCTATCATTGAATCGGTCCAATAGAATTCTTGGACCTTTTGACTGCGGGACGCTACTCGAACCTTATTCACAAGTTGCGCTAGTAATAATGCCCCACATAATTCCAAGCGAGGAAGGCTTATTGTTTTAAGCGGTGCCACGCGTGTCTTTGCGCAGAGGAGCTGTGTCAATGCTTTGCCCGTTTCTGAAATCGTGCGCAGGTAGATGCACGCCCCAAATGCCCGTTCGGAGGCATCGCAAAACCCATGCATCTCTACCTGCACAGGATTCGGGCACAATACGCACCGAGGAATTGCGAGCCGTGTTAATGACCTGAGGTCCGCATAAAAATCATGGAACTCGGAATGAATCGCTTGTGGTACGGATTCATCCCATGAGAGTTTTAATTGCCATAGCGACTGTATAATTAGTTTTGCCTGGATGATGACAGGCGCCACTAACCCAAGCGGATCAAAAATTTTGGATACTTCGGATAGAATTGTTCTTTTCGTAGTCCGTAAGACTGGTTGAGATTCTACACTGACTCGCAACTCATCGGTGCATGGTTCCCACAGTAGTCCAAGAGTCTTTGGGTCCTTTTCTGCTTGTAAATTCAGATCTCTGGATTCCGTTAGAACCTCTTGAACCACTGCCGGAACATTTGAGGCCCACTTTCTAAGTGGTAGGCCTGAAGATTGCAATATTTTCTCAAGTGATACTTTAATTTCTATTGCTTGTTCTACTGTTTCCGCGCCCGTTAGCAAGTCATCCACGTAGAAGTCGTGGATGATGATATTACTTATTACTGGATCTAGATGAGACTGATCCAATCCAATTTGCCGAAGGACGCAGGTCGCTAAAAACGGCGCGGACGCAGTGCCGTATGTAACCGTATTCAATTCGTACGTTTCTAATGGGAGCGTAGGTTCTTCGCGCCATAGAATCCGTTGAAAAACTCGCTGCTCGGGAGCGACTAAAATCTGCCGATACATCTTGGCGATGTCGGCGCTCAAAATAATCTGATGCTGTCTGAATCTAATGAGTATGGAAAATAGATCGTCCTGAACAACAGGACCGATCTCTTGAGTATCATTTAAAGAATATCCGGAACTGGTTTTCGCGGATCCGTCAAATACAACGCGCATCTTGGTCGTTGTGCTTGCTGCCTTTGTCACCGCATGGTGTGGCAGGTAATAGGCAGGACCGGCCTGCGTTCGAGAGTCCCGACTTACCTGAGTCATATGACCCAGTGCGAGGTATTCGCTCATAAAAGACACGTATTCTGCTTTCAGAACAGGTGTCCTGTTCAATTTTCTTTCCAAGCCGAAGAACCTACGCTCCGCCATGGAATATGAATCGCCGAGCTTTGCCAGGTCCGAGTTAAACGGAATCGTAACAATAAACCGGCCGTCGGAGTCTCGCTTTACCGTCTCATTAAAATGCTCCTCGCACGGGTGAGCTGGAAGGTGACCGAGTGTTGGGATTTGTTCGATATCCCAAAATCGAGTTAATTGTGAATTTAATTGATCATTCGTGACTACATTGCACGACTGCGACTCCGCGTTGAGCGACGCCCGAATTTTCCCACCGAAAACCCCATCCGAACTGGGATTTGAGCAATACCGGAAGACCCTGTCCCAGGCGTTTCTGTCCTACGCTCATTATCTCCCACAAATGCCCATTCCCTATTAGCATGTCTACATCACGCGGTTTGTCAAAGGATGGATCTGCTAATCTGACATTTGCAGGGATGTTCAATGCTGATTTGGCGATTTTAAAATTGGGAATATCGGAAGTGATCTTTTGCATCAGTATGCATGACATCGTAGTTGAATATCCGTTTTGCCGCGATTGTATTGTAACGCGAGCCTTACCCTGAGCGCGTTTACCTGCGTCCGCGGCCCCTACCCCCGAGATCGCTAATTGGGTCGGTTTACAACTCAAGCCGACAAATTTCGCAAATGACTTTTTTATGATATTTACTTGCGAGCCTTGGTCGAGTAACGCCCTACATTCAAATTTTTGTCCCTTGTCGTTGAGGACATGTATAATAGCCGTGGATAAAAGAACATGCTCCTTTCCCGACGAGTCATGAGTTGCATAACTCTGAGGGGGCGTATTATTTACTGCATTTGCTATACTAACGACGGGATCTGCAACCACGGGATCTACGGTAGGCGTCGAGTCATTTTTTAAATGAATCAACGTATGATGGTTGCCGTTGCATTTGTGGCAATTCCCCTTGTTGCAGGTGTTTGAACCATGACCTGGTCGCAGGCAATTAAAACAAATACGGAATTCTTTGACCTTCATAAACCGAGCGTACGGAGTCAAAGCTTTAAACCGTTTGCATTGTGTGAGAGGATGATCCGACGAACATAATGGGCATTCTAGACTTTGCATGCTAACCAGCGTCATGGGGTGAGGTTGCGGTTTCTGACATGGGTTCCTATTTTTCGGAGGGAACGGACCCGGAGGTATTACTCGAACTGACTTTATTAGGATTTTGTACTGCTTTTCGAGAAATGTCTGTAAATCTGCCAACGTTTTCTTACGGCCTATTTCCGCGACCCGTTTATCCCACGCTTCGCTCGTTTTCCGGTCGAGTTTGGTCGCTAATAAATGGACCAAGATCGTGTCCCATTTTTCGACGGGTTCCTCCAGCGAGGTTAAGGATTTTAAATTGTTGTTAAAGTCGTCTAAAAGTTGCCTCAGACTCGCCGGTGAGTCCTTTGGCAACGTCGGCAAGTCGAACAATGCACCGACGTGGAAATCGATTAATTCATTTGTGTCTTCGTAACGCTCGCACAAGAGCTTCCACGCGGCCGTGTAGTTTTCATCTGACATCGGTAATGCTTTCAATGCCCGAGCAGCGTCTCCCTTTACTGCTGATCTCAAATAGTGAAACCGTTCGATATTGCTTAACACGGTATTTTGGTTTATCAATGATTCGAAGCTGTCTCGAAAATAGACCCATTCTCCGACCGTCCCGTGAAAACTGGGCAACGGAACTGACGGCAATCTAACCGAGGGTGCCGCTACGGAGGCTGTGGGTGATGCAGCATCTACACGAAACGTCTGTTGCGCGGTAGAGCTCGGATTCGGAACCGGAGCACGCTTAGCCGAAACATGTTCGCGAACCGCGCCTATGATATCGAAATACGCGTTTTCGAACGCCTCGCGAATTTGATTTTGCGTGTGTTCTTCCGGTGTCCCGGCGGTGATCGCATCGATGCGATCCTGAATCGACTCAAATCTATCGAGTAAATGGAGATTTCTGTGCAACCGTTCCTCCAATGCAGCAGCCCCGGTGGTTGCTCGCTGCGTCTCGAAACATGTCTTAAATCGCGTGAGCGACGATTTAACGCGACCGCGTTCCTCGACTAACTTATTCAAAGTATCCTCTCGTGGGGTGGCCATTGTTCAGCGCAAAATGAGAAGTAAATGAAAACTCGACTCACCGGACGTAGACAAGAGTCTGCACAGGACTCGCTTAGACGGCCTCTGCAATTCTCCAGGAATCGGTGGTCCTGTTGTCGTGCCCTTGGAGTGCTCCTTGGTGAGCTGAATGAAGCGTCTGTCGCCTCGTAGGTTGCTGAATGAAGCGCCTGTCGCCTCGTAGGTATACTGCCACACTGGCAGTTATCCTCTCTCGTTCACGAACGTGATGGGTCACACGATACGGCGACTGTCCCCGTATCACACTCTTTGCAATCGAGTGTACTCTCAATCCACGATCCGGCTCGAAGGACCAATGTTCGCGCCCGAATTGTTGTAGGTCGGATTGGAGTGATGCGATGTCGTCGTGTTGGAGAGGTTTCAAATGGTTTATTTTTAATAATAACAAAGTGGACTGTATGAATGTTTTCAAGCGCGTTGAACTGTGGGAGGAACTGTTTCCCCCGCGCTTACTTTATCAAAATGCGTTCAACTCAAGTAAAACTGCTGTACTGTTACAGACTTGTTAGTTAGACTTGTTAGACTTAGTCGCTTAACGACTGAACCGAGAATTGAAAACTGGTTTGTCGGTTGACGACTGAAACTAGAATGAACCTGGTTTGTCGGTTGACGACTGAAACTAGATTCCCAATGTGTCCGGAGTCCGTTTCCTCCTCAGCTTAGATCCCCTCCAAGAGGTACACTTGGGGGTGTTTTGCAAATTCCTCTGTGGAATCGTGAGTCGATTGATTGGCCATCGACTTGGGAGAGGAGGACCCATTTTCCTGCCCCAGTTTGGCAGCAAGCTCCTCCTTCACCTCGGTGGTGGAGGAAAGTCCCAGGCCACGCTGGCGAGGGTGGCCGAGGTTTCCTCCCCAAGTCGACGGCCGCGTTAATTTATCGAGGAAGAAACGGAACTCCGGATTATCCACGCAACAAGGGGTTGCGTCTGGTCTACGTCTGCTTTTATGGCTATATTGTTCCGCGTGTCGGCGGTGGCCTTTGTCGTCGGTGCCTACATTTGGCCTCGACGACCGTACCACCCGCGGAACAATATAGCCCTTCGCTGGTCAACTCGAGTGTCGCGTTTCTTTCGTTTTCCAAAAATGCTATTCTTTTACATTGACATTTGCCAGATGCGAGAGACTCGAAGACGTTTGCAACGTAGTACCGATCCCGCATCTGGCAACATAAAGGACCGGAAACACCTCGAGTTGGCCAGCGGAATGAGCGAGCTTTCGTTTACCGAACAATCACAGTACAAAAATAAATATAATTTATTAAATCTCAATGTCCATTTTGAAGACTTTGGAATCAACGCCGAATGGCATTACTTTGCAACATCGCATGGCAAAAATGGATGTGATGGTATTAGCGGTTCCTTAAAACGCCTTGCTGCTCGAGCTAGTGTACAAAAGCCGTTGGAAGACCAGATAACAACACCACAAAAATTATTTGATTGGGCAACTGGCAATATTAAAAATATACATTTTGAATTTAGCTCAACAGAAGAATATAAGAAACATTCGGAATTCTTGCTGGAAAGACGTGAACTGTCTACAACAATCTGTGGAACACATCATTTTCATTCATTTACTCTACCCAAAGAAGTAACATATTTAACTATCCGAATTTATTTAGATAGTGAAAAATCAAAAGTTGTAGATGTTATGAAGTAAGTAATTTTATAACAAACAATTTAATCCGGTAGAGGATCATTGGTAGAATCCAACT
The DNA here is from genome assembly GCF_013123115.1 of Colletes gigas. Taxonomy (NCBI): domain Eukaryota; kingdom Metazoa; phylum Arthropoda; class Insecta; order Hymenoptera; family Colletidae; genus Colletes; species Colletes gigas. The sequence continues at coordinate 65,502 of NW_025106685.1, read as the reverse complement.
ATTATTCCTTAACCGAAACAAATCCATTACATCCCATCATATCCTATCCCGCCTCCCGACGGAAGAATACTCATCACCTTCTCGTGGTTTCCATTGAACATTGACAACTTAAATGTGTATAATGCTAAGTGTCATTGACAAAGAGTGAGTGTCCAATAACTGTTACACCTTCCAGCAGTCCAACACTCTATGTATAACAATAGTAGGTATAGCCGCTTGGCGGTTGCAGGCACCGCGCGACTTGGCCGGTCGAGCCAGCGTGCCACGACGCGACGCAGCGTTCCATTCAATTAATTTTTATAAGGCCAATTTTAAAGTGTCCGTATTTTTAAAACTTGGTCCGTGAAGGGGACAAACAGGACTATATGCCCAATTTTTTCAGATTTTTAAATATTTCCCCGCTATAAAAAAATGACATTTGTTGTAAACATTTGCAAAATAAATAATCAAAAAAATTTTTTTTTTAATTGAAATAATTTTTATTTGATACTCCCATAGGTCTGCTACAAGTACCTAAAATTTCATTTTTATAACTTCCTTACTTTAGAAGCTATTATTTATTGGAAAAAAGTGAGCTCTATATTTCAAACAGATGTAAAACCAACAATTTTTAAAATTTTTAAAAATCCTTCGAGATACGTTTATATATCACTAAAGACTACAACATATTCAAAGTAGAACAAAATCCGACGTGGTACTCCGAAAGGTGTCCGACTTCGCATGGAATGACCCAGTTGCTTATAGACTAAAATTTGATCAAATGACAAAGGTTCAATAAATAATATATTTCTACTCATCGCATCCACGTGACGCATACGATCCGATGTTCGATGTACAATCTCGAAGGAGTAATTTTGCAAAATCATCGCCCAACGACTGATATGTGGATTAATATCTTTTTTGCTAAGCGCTAATTTAACAGCACTACAATCGGTCACAATAGTGAAGTTTATTCCTTGTAAATAAACTCGAAATCTTTCTAACGCATAGACAATCGACATCATCTCAAGCTCATAACTATGGTACCGGCTTTCTGTCTCCGTTGTTCGTCGACTAAAATACATAATAGGATGCATTTGTGAATCTTTCTGTTGTTGGAATAAAATACAATTCGGTTTTTGTCGTTGAATTGTAGAAAGCTAATACCGGTGTACTCACTAGCCGATTACGAAGTGTTTCATGTCGTGTACGAATTTTCCACCGACGATGTTCGGAAAGTTAAACCCGTACTTCGCACGCCGACTTAACTTTGTGCGAATATTTTACGTTTGAAAGTGGACTGTATTTAAAGTTATGATGGATATGCAATGCGGTGACTCGAAAAAATGAATACTTGTCGGTTTGTTGATGCTCCGAAAAATTCTTGTTGAATCCCTTATTTTCTGAGCGAGCGTCGCTCTTTATACAGTTCTATTTGGGTGGTTACTAATATGCGAAAAACACTGATAGGTTACAAGATTTTGTAAGGCGTGAACGGCCAGCCCCTGCAAGAAGGGGTGGTGTGGGTGTCACCAAAATTTTCTGTTTTTGGCTGTGTCGGTGGTCGCGCGAAAATGCTATTGTATCCTTGAAGGTTGACCGTGGCGTGCAATAAAACTAGACTCCTAATTGCTGGAAAAAACGTTTGTAACGGGCTTGACGCACAACTGCTAGACATCTGGTGCGCAGGTATGGAAAGAACAAATTTTGTTATATGACGGTATTTACAAGGCTCTTTCTGAGTTGGGCTCGTTTGTTATTTGACGGTCATACGGAGGGCTCGCGACGCGACATTTCAAACGCACTCAATTCTGCTACACCAAATTTAAAAGGGACATCCGTCTTAATTAGGTTATAAAGGGGTGTAGCAATTAAAGCAAAGCCTTTCACGAATTTCCGGAAATAGCTAGTTAAGCCAAGGAAACGTTGTACTTGTCTAACAGTAGTGGGTTGCTGGAAAGTTTGAATAGCTTCAACGTTGGACTTATTTGGTGTCACCCCATTTTTTGAAATATTGTAGCCTAAATATTCGATATTTTGTTTTAGGAAGTGACATTTCCGAAAATTGAGTTTCAAGTCGTATTCTGAGAGTAATTTTAAAACATCGCGAAGAATATCTGAGTTCTCCTCAACAGTGCCAGTGGCAATTAAAATATCATCCATGTACAAGAGAATTTTGCCTGCATCAAGCAAAGGTCTAAATACTAGACAAATGAATCTTTGAAAAGCAGCTGGCGCGTTAGCCAATCCAAATGGCATCTTGAGATATTCAAACTGTCCATCCGGAGTAACAAACGAAGTAAATTTGACAGAATCCTTGGCCATAGTTACCTGATGGAATCCATCTTTAAGATCGAGACTAGTATAATAGGAACTATTGGCTAGACGAGCAATTTGGTCCTCAATCAATGGGAGGGGAAACCTATCTTTGAGTGTTATTTTGTTCAAAGCGCGATAATCGACGCACAATTGGTAACTATTATCTTTTTTCTTAACTAACATTATCGGACTACTAAAGTTAGAGTTACTTGGCCTGATTATTCCCTTTTTTAATAGCCCGTCAATAATTTTCTTAACCTCGCTTCTCTCATGCCATGACAGACGCCTAGGAGTGAAATAAAATGGCTTACCTGCATCTACAAGATTGATACTAAATTCATAATCGACATTACCAGTGCCACCCTTAACGTGAATATAAGTATCTAATAACCTCAACAGTTCATCTGTGGTTTCATAGGAGAGTGAAGAATCCAAACTATTTGCAATTGGATCTAATTCGTTATTGTGCTCGGTAATTTCTATATTTAAAATATTAGCAACAGGTTCATCATATTCTAATCTCAAAGAATCAGTCTCATTAAAAGCAATCGTCAACCCTGGCTGGAATAGAAACTGCTGGCCCAACAGGAGGGCATACGTCATAGTTGAATCAGGCACAACAGCAAATTTAACTGTAAAAATATGGTCGGGTACTGATTTGTTGCGAATTCTTAAAATAACGTGTCCATGCACTACTAGCGGCGACTTATTTAACCCTCCATAATTAGTTCCACATTTTTCCCGTAACAACGTATAGCTACTAAAATATTCTAAATAGGTACTCTCCGTAACAATATTAATGGCACTACCAGTATCTACCAAAGCTTCAATAAAATAATCATGTTCCAATGCTTCGGTCACCAGCACGCAGCATCCATGGGTCGTTTTTGTTAGCGAAGTCCTGGTTGGTGGTCCTCTACTCTGCTCAGCAGTACAGGGAAAATCCTCAGACGATGGTCTATTGGGCAGGTCGATAAGGGCGGTTGTTCCGCTGCTGGACGGCTTCTTCAGAATTCCAGTTGCGGTTCTGGGACAATTTTGGAAAGTGTGACCCAATATTCCACACGTAAAGCAGGAGCCTTTTTTCTCGCCTTGGTTTAGGACAAGACGACGACCAATGCCCTTCTTCATTACAATTAAAGCATTTCGTTGTTTTTGCACGGACGTTCTCCATAGCGCTGGAACCATTCCTATTCCTTGGTTACAAATTCACGGCAACATTCCTTTTGACGTCAGACCATAAACCAATCTTCTCAAATGCAGTCAACAATTCAAGAGGAGACTTGAACCTCTGCATTCTTGCCTGATTTCGCAATAACAGGTTGGGAATCCCATCTATCAGATAATCTATTAACTCATCCTCCGCTATTGATATGCAGTTGGCCATGATAACCTTGTCATGATGATATTCGTTGTAACTTTCGCTCGTTCTCCACATTCTTTTCTCAAATTTTTTCCACAAAAACAACTTATTAGGTGGGTGATCAAACATTTTTTTCAACTCAGACATCAGCGTTTCAATATCCATTTGAATGTGTTCCGCTTTTGAATGGAACCATTGCAACGCTTTGCTCCGTAATTTAGTCCCAATCAGCACCCTGGTAGTATTATCATCTAAATCATAAGTAGTGCGTAATAGCCTCACCTGTTTCTCTCAGGAAGGAAATGTGTATTCTAAGCCATCGAAGTTACTCAACAAGTCACTCATTACTTTGATGCCCACATTTGGCCTATCAGAAACGTGCGATACAGTCCGGGGAGAACTCCTTAGTATCTCGTTTTCCCGACGGGCAAGTGTAAGCTCCCTCCTCATCAAATCTGCTTCTCGCCGCATGAACTCCATTTCCTTGGCCAGCGAGTGTCCTTCAGCCTCATTCAGTGCATCACCCGATCCTGGCAGACTCTTCTCCAGCCTCAGATTCTGCACCTCAGGAACAGCTTCCGGCATCATCTCCTTTCATGTGTTATTAGGAAAAGCAGCTTCCAATCTCAACAATAATTTAGCCTTGTTACCTGAGACAGAGATGCCCACATGCCTAGCGACATTTCTTCACTGCATCAGAGTAATGTTGTTTTGGCTCATTTTCCACCAAAAGCAAATGACTAAACTTCAATAAATGAATTAATGTCTTGTGCGCTGGTACTTCTAAAGGATGAGCCAAAGTACATAAAATTCGTTCAACGGATGGAAAAATTAAAAAAAAAAAAAAACCGGCTTTAACACATAGTTCCTCTAATTGATAAAGCACACACGTGGCCTCTTTTTCCCACTTCTGATAATAACTGTAAAATATTTTAGATATTTTTCCTTTTTATATTTTAATACATTGGTCTGTACGGAAAGCTAACCCGTACGTAACTAACTAAATTATTATTAACAAACGATTAACTAATAAAATGAACAACCTTTAAATGCACACTTCACGCGAAACACACACACATAGTCGGCAATGCCTTTAATCGATACTATCACCTAATGTAACTGTACTCATTCATTACAAACCTAAAGGCTGCTTACAATTTATAATATTGTTTGAGTTAGTTTCATCTCCATCTTCCTGTTTATCAGTACTTCAGATTCAGGCAAAATGTTGGCAATGTCGCGGATGCTTTACCAAAATGATCAGCGCATCGCGCGGCGCCGCGTCGCGCCGTGGCGGTTCTAATCAACGGGAGCCCGGTACCACACGTATTTGAAACTACTTATAGCGACTAGTTAACAAAGTATGTAAACAAATATATTTTAATTAAAAATCTGAAAAAATTAGAGATTACTAATTCTTTTGAGAGCTTTATACTATATAAAAACAAACGTGGTCATCTAATAACATCGACAAAACATCGCCGATTAAAATATTTTCGAATTTTTTAAAAATCGAATTTGCATCCAAAAATTCTGAAAAAATTCTCGACTATGTATATCAATTGATAGAATAACCATGATTATTTTCATAATTTTTAATTGAGTAGAACGGGAGATAATAATGTAGGATTAAAATTGTAATTTAATCACTTAGTCAGAACTCGCGAATTAACAAAACATGGAACAAGGAACTTTATTAACACCAGAACAAACACCAAACAAATAATATTCACTAAATCGTTATAATCGTAATCACAAAATCGTTATAATCGTAATCACCGTCACGTACAATCGTTTCGTCGTCGAATCGACCGGCAAAAGACCCCGTTGCCTTCTCGACGCGTCCTTTTAACCCTTTCCCGTCCCAAACATCCGCCGATTCCATATCCGGAGAAGTTTCCAGAACATTCCCGTCGTTTCGCAACAACGTTCCGTTACCATACTTCATACATTCATACATCCAATCATGCAATCGTTCAGGGTCGACACATTCACGCAATTCAATCCTTACCAGTTCCACATCCGGTAATCTTTCCCGAATGTTCTTAACATTTCCAAACATTCCATCTCTATGGCCAACGCACTCATACATTCAATCGTTCAATTAGAGTCGACACATTCAGATCACTCAGCCGTTCTTCACGATCGATACGAAACGACGGAAAACACTCGTCTCCTACATTCGGCCGTCCTGAAGAGGCATATGGCCTCAGATGCCTTCTTCACTTTCTTCTCCGACCTCCTCTCCATCTTCCTCCTCCGTTTCGTCAACACCTTCGACCCAGGCCTTCATATGGTCTGCCGACGTCGAAGTCGTGCGCGGCCCCTCGTGTTCGCCGACCTTTGCAACCAGGTAGCGATCGTTTCCCAAGAATGGTCCCAATCGTATGGTCCCAAGAACTTCCCAGCCAGCTTCAATTCAGGCGCGGCCTGCGTCCTCTGGATCGATACCAGGTCGCCCTCTCGGTAGACTTGAGCCTTTTTTCGCCTCTTGTTGTACTGCCTCCGATTCTCCTGCTGGACGTGCCGCAACCGCTCTCTCGCCCGCTGTCGCATCTCACTCCGCTCGCTCTGAAACATTTCCGCTCATTCGGCCTCGAGCAACTCCCTTACCTCGCCGGGCGGTGTACTGGTGGTCGGCCGCGATCGCGGAATTGCGGGTCGCGAGTGTCCGCGCCCGACGCCAGTACGCCCGCGCGCGCCGTCGTCTACGACCGGACGATGGCGTGGCGCGAGCGAGGGCAGATGACCTGTATGAGGCATACCGGATGGCGCGGGTTGCTCTGCAGGTCGCCATCAAACGGGCCAAGACCCGGGCATGGAAGGATCTCCTCCAGACCCTCGATGACGATCCTTGGGGGCGCCCGTACAGGGTGGTGCTGAAGAAGCTCCGCCCGTGGGCGCCCCCCGTCACCGAGGGTCTTGACCCCCGGCTGCTGGAGGACGTGGTCAATACTCTTTTCCCAATTCGGGTGAGGGGACCACGTCCTCCGGCGGAGGCGGCAGTCCCAAGGGAGTGGGCGGCCGAACTGGGGGTCACTCAGGGGGAGCTGGCCGCGGCCATCAGACGGCTCGGGGCGCGTAACACGGCCCCGGGTCCGGATGGTGTGCCCGGCCGGGTTTGGGTCTTGACCCAGGGCGTCCTTGGGGCCGACCTCAGGCGGTTGTTCGACCGATGCCTGAGGGACGGGCGATTCCCCCCCAGTTGGAAGGTGGCGAGGATGGTCCTCCTCCGGAAGGAGGGTCGGCCCGCGGAGTCTCCCTCCGCATACCGGCCCATCTGTCTCCTCGACGAGGTGGGCAAGCTCTTCGAGCGGGTGATTGCTGCCCGCCTCGTCGAGCACCTGACGCGGGGTGCCCCTGGCCTGGCCGACTGCCAGTACGGTTTCCGGGAGGGTCGATCGACCATCGACGCGATAGGTCGTGTCAGGGCCCTCTCGGAGTCGGCCGTCTCCCGGGGAGGGGTGGCTTTGGCAATATCCTTGGATCAGAGGGATGGGGATGACGGTGGCGGTCCATAAGACCGAGGTGATAGCGTTCCATTCACCTCGGCAGGATCTGCCACCCCCTCTGATCCGCGTGGGTGAGGCTAATATCGAGGTGAAGCCCCAGATGAGGTATCTGGGGCTGATCCTCGATAGCCACTGGCGCTTCGAGGAGCATTTCCGCTGCCTGGTCCCCCGGCTGGAGAGGATGGTCGGGGCTTTGGGCCGGATTCTGCCCAACCTGGGGGGCCCGGCGGGCCGAGTTCGCCGACTCTATGTGGCAATGGTTCAGTCGGTGGTCCTATATGGGGCCCCCGTCTGGGCGGACGACCTGGCGGCCTCCCGGCGCGGCATGACTATGCTGCGTCGGGTGCAGAGGCGGATGGCTCTAAGGGTCGTCCGCGGGTACCGGACCGTGTCACATGAGGCGGCGACGGTTCTTGCGGGGATGCCGCCCATGGATCTCCTCGCGCGGTCGCACGCGATGATGTATCGTCACCGCGTCGACCGTCGCGCGGGGGTGGGGGCGGTCCCGGGTGTGCAGGAACCTGCTTGGGGCGAGTTGAAGCGCCAGGCCCGGCAGTCCGTGGTGCACGCGTGGCAAGAGCGGTTGGCTCTGCCTACCGCGGGGCACCGGACAGTCGGGGCTGTTCGGCCACTCCTATGTGAGTGGCTGGACAGAGGCCATGGAAGCCTCACTTACAGGATGGCACAGGTGTTCTCGGGGCATGGCAGCTTCGGGAGATACCTGTGCCGGATAGGGAAGGAGCCGACGGCGCGTTGCTGCCATTGTGACGCTGAGCAGGACACGGCGGAACATACCCTCGAGGTATGCGCTGCATGGGAGGGTGAACGCCGTGTCCTGATCGGCGTCATCGGGCGGGATGTCTCGCTGCCGGGCATGGTGCGCGCCATGCTCGGCAGCGAGGAGAAGTGGAGGGCCGTGGCCTCCTTCTGCGAAATCGTAATGTTGCAGAAGGAGACCGCGGGAAGGGAGCGCGAGCGTCAGCGGCGCGCTGAGGCTCGCGCTCGTTTGGTGGCGAGAGAGCGTCGCCTGGGCGTCAGGCGACGCGGGCGGCCCCCTCGGCGTGGCGCATGACCCAGGCTGGGAGGGGGGTCCTGATAGGAGCCCCCTCCCGCCAGGCGGCGTAGGGTCGGACCGGATGGGGTGGCAGTGCCTCCTGTCCGGGTCCGGCGCACGGAGCGGCACCCTCGGTGGCCTGGTGCGGCCGTGAGCTGCCGGCCTCCGAGGGGTAGAAACGGGGTCGCGGCGGTTGCGAGTTGGGGCTCGCAGCCGCCACTAGACGCGGCCCCGGGACGGATGGCGGCAGGACGATGTGGCCTCGTCCTGCCGCTATGAGACAGGGCGATTACCGGGGGGACCGTTTGTCCCCCCGCGGGTGGGCGCAAAGCGCGGGCACGGGGAGGATACCGGAAGTATACTTCAAGCGATTCCCGGTATCCTCCCAAATCGTGCGGAAGGGTCACCGTGGGGTTTTTAGTGGGTAGGTCCCGCGCCCGTTATAATGGGCGCGGGGAATCCCACACACCCCTCCCGCCTCTCCCCAAAGAGGTGGGAGGGAGTCTTTCGAAGATTTTCCCCAGGACAAAAGGGGAGGTGAACCCCTACGTGGCGCGTCCCCAGGTGGCGGATAGGGGCAGCCGCTGGGATGGGATGCGGGGATGAGGTCATCAACCTGAGAAGGCTGGTGGCTGCATCCTCGCATGGCATCCCGGAGGTCGGAGCGAAAGCTCCCGCGGACCAAACACCAGTATGAACGTGTTGCGTGTGTGAATGTGTGCGTGAGTGGACTGGGGCATGGGATACTTACCACAGGTTTTACCCAAGGCGATTATCGACGATTTATAATCATGCAGATTCTCAGTGTCACATTGAGAATTATAAAAAGAGTAACGATAACGCAGACAATTTGAATAATAATTTTACGACACAATCCGAAGAATCGCCTCTGTCGTTGGATGAAAGGATAAAATCCGCGGAAATCAAATTTGCCAAATTAATAGCCGAAAAAAATATTCCGTATCGAACCTTAGAGACGATTCTTGAAGTTTTCAAAGACATTGGGCAAAATCCTGATGTCTTGGAACATATGTCGTTCGGTCGAACAAAGTGTTCAAATATTATATCAAACGTTTTGTATCCTTTAGAAACAAAACGTATTTCTAGTGTTTTACAAAACACTAAATTTTTTATTTATATTGACGAAACATCCGACTCGACCAACGAGAAATGGATGACGTTTCTTGTTCGTTATGTTGCACCCGAGACTTTGGATGTTCGAACGGAATTGGTAGAATTATTACATCTTGATGCCAGAAATTGTGGCGCAGATCATTTATTTAAAACATTTGAAATTGCCATGATAGAAAGAGAAATTCCGTTCGAAAATATTGTCGCGTTGTCATGTGACAACGCTGCTGTCATGACAGGGCGACACTCGTCCTTTATGACAAAGCTTGCAACAAAATGCAGGGACAAATTTTTGACTGTCCGCTGTCCGTGTCATCTGTCTGCAATGGTAGTGCGCGAAGCGTGCAATACCATTCCAGACATATGCGAGGAGTTGTTACGAAAAGTAGCAACTTTCATATACAGTAGTCCCAAACGTTCGGCTATATTCCGCGAATTTCAGCAATGTTTTCAAAAAACCGACAGAAAAATTTTAAAATTGTGTTCTACGCGATGGTTATCGCATTATACATCCGTAGTTACACTTTTAGAGAATTGGGACTCTGTATTGCTTTTTTTGCAAGAATTGACAATAAGCGAGAAATCAGAGTCCGGGGAACGTCTGTTAATCTCGATGCAAAATCCAGAGGCCAAAGCATATCTTTATTTTCTAAATTACGCTCTTGAGTTTTTTTATAAATTTAACATTTTCTTTCAAACTCAAGAGACAAGAATTCATTTGCTTCAAAAGACTGCGGCAGAACTTTTATGCGATATATTACGCAATTTTCTGAAACCGCAGCTTTTGAAACACATGGATTTAGTAAGTATGATGAATTTTTCTGTAGTCGAAAATCAACTCCCATTTAATAGTATAAATTTAGGAACAGAGTGTCTTAATTTTCTGCATCAACTGAATGCAGAAGGCAAGTCCGACATCGTAGAAACCGTAAGGAAAAATTGTTTAATGTATCGATTGGCAATCGATGACGAATTTCTTAGCAAGTTGTATGTTTTTGAACCCACTTTTATATTAAATGATACAAATAGAGACATTTCCTTCAGAAATGTTCTCTTAATCGCTAAGAAATTCGGCGGTTTCGACGAAGAAGGACTGCAAACAGAATGATCAGTATTGCCTTTGGAATTTACAACGAAAGGTAGACAGACGCTTATCGAGATGAAATTCGATGGTTTCTGGAAAACAATTTTATTAACGCGAAATTTGGACTATAAAATTAAATTTCCTGAATTGATGAAATTAGTAAATACAATTAGATCACTTCCAAATTCCAATGCCGATGCAGAAAGATTGTTTTCCATGTTACCTGACATAAAAACAAAGAAACGGAATAAACTTTCTTAGGCCAGCGTCAACTCTATTTGCGTTGTGAAATCTTCGTTACAGGCGCAGAGGGAAAACTCTCAACCCATGGAGGTAGATGACGATCATCTAGCTCTATTGTATTCCAAAAATTTATATCATAGATTTGCTAAGAAGCAAAAGTGTAATTTAAGATTAAACGCAACATATGACAATAACTTTGAGAACTTTCCCGCTACGTCATATGACGAAAATTAAGGTACCGATTTACTACAGAGCTTTTCTCTAGAGAGATTTTTCTCTCCAGAGAAAAGCTCTTTAGTAAATTCGTACTATTAGGCTGCAATGACAGTATAAACGTTTTCATGCGACGTCGCGGTAGACTGGTCTTGTTACGTCAACGGTACCGCGACGTAGGCGCAACAAGGTGTGATGCATGGATGTGCCATAACGTCACGCGAAAGCGCTTACACTGCAACCGCAGTCTTGTTAGTGATGTCCAAAATATTTTTTTTTGGACATCGCTAATATGTAAATAGTCGTTCAATTTGTCTCGCGTTGTTACTTTTTTTACGTATTTCGCTTGCTGTAAATACTATTTTGCTTGCTCTAACTATCATTTTTTTTCTTCATTTATTTGCTTATATTTTGCCATATATTTTTAGTTAGTGAAATTGCTTGCTGTAGATAGTGTGACTATGACGTCACGGTACCGTAAGAGCAACAATGCACGACATAACGTGCCAGCTTAATCGCAAACGTCCTATCCCGACATCCCATCCTTTGGAAATGTAAACAATTATATCATTTTTCCATTTTTATGGCTCGTGTGTATATTAATAAAAATTAATGCATTCACGAGTTAGTTTTTCATTATATTGTAATTTCATTACATTAATAAAAACATTTTAATATACGGCTTGTGATAATGTTACAAAGAAATAACAATTTTTTACATTTCCTTCCTGATGAAAGTGACCACCACCTTCCCGTGGTTTCCATTGAACGGTAGCGTGCACGTTATTGTTTTACCTATCGTTACAATTATTTTGTTATGTAAAGTTAAGTCAAATATATAACATTTGATTGTGTGTAACAATTTGATACGGTTATTAAAAAACATAGTGGGAAAAGTCAGTAGTAATCTATTTCTGTAGCGTGCACGGTACTGGCTAAGAGTGGTTTTTCATTTTAATTAACCCTTAATTAACCCTTTACGAGTAAGACTGCTTTGAACAACATTATTCTAAAATATTTGTGGAATACGTTTTTTATGTGGTTTAGGTAGGTATGCAAGGCATAAGATTTCGTTTAATTTTTCCTGTCTAGGAAAGATAGGAGAAAAGTATATTTGATCTTAATCCTTATTAAGATTTATATAAATCGCTTTAAAAATTTGTTACAAATGATGTATATGTATCGAAATAATTATAAAACTAAAAACGTATAATCATCATTATATGGGAGCTGATCACGCTCAAAATCTAATGAGACCTTGAAACGAGAACATAAAACTTAAATGTTAAGTTTCATTGAAATTCGTTCAGCCGTTTAGATGCAATCATGTCAATAGCATAGGAACAAAAAAAAATATGTTTTTTTGTAGTAGTCACAATATGATGAGGGGGTCCTAAAACGTGTATTTCCGCTAAAAAAAAATTTCGAAATTTTTTTTCCATTATGATACTTTATAAATTTCCTTATACCTTACATAGGTCGGAAAGTAAAAATGCTGGGACAGTCGAGGCTTGGAATCAGAGATGCCAGAAAAGCACCGCCGGGTGCACACGCACACATGCCAGATACGCGTACATGAGCTCGTGGAGTTTCGGAAAGTCGACAAAGGCAAACTGACGCATGCCCTCTTTCTCGATTCTCCGAAGCTGCCCGAAGTAATTTCGGATCGCCTCGTGGGAGTCGAGAGAGAAAGGCTCACATTTGCCTTCTCGCTGTAAACAACTGAAATCCGACCTCCCGTCAACGGCATACGATTTGGATTCTCGAGCCGAGATTCTCGACTGCCCAGGCATTTTTACTTTCCGACCTATGTAGGCGCACATAAGCAAAGTACCCATAATGAAAAAAAAATTTTGTAAAATTTATTTTACGGAAATACACGTTTTAAGACCTCCTGATCATATTTTAATTATTGAAAAAAAAGAAATTTTTTTTTATTCCCATGTATGAGCACACATATGTATATTATTAATACGATTGAATATAAATAGCTGAATGAATTTAAATGAAACTTTACATTTAAGTTTTATGTTCTCATTTCAAAGGCGTGTGGACGGATTCAAATACGTGAACACTAAACATAACGATGTAATTATATTATTTAATATTTACTAACTATTTAACATAAAGAACATAAAAGAAAGACATAAATCGTAAACGTAAAAGATCATAAACGTAAAACTGTGATTGCTCTCGACTAACGTTCGATACAGAGTGACGTTCCTGCAGTCAAAGTCGACCCTTCCTTATTCCTATCTTATAATAATGATCTAAACAAAACGCACGTTCGAGACGCAGTCTCTAAAACGTATTTCAGCTTAAACCTAAACACCTCACTCGATACCTACTCTAGCTTAGACTAAACACTCCTATCGACGCAAACGATAACGGTTCTCCTAGCCACACACATACACTCCTTACAGATTATACCTCTTGTTTCATAGTTGTTCCGATATATAGACATAATTTATAAAAAATCTTTTAAATGTTTCATATAAATCTTAGGACGAACTAAATTTTATATAAAAAAAATTATATAAATTTTTTCTCTATCTTCTCTAGAAAAGAAATCATTAAATGAAATCTTATACATTACATGCTTACTTAAATCGCATTGAAAAATGAATACCACAAATGTTTTAGAATAATGTGCAAAATGTGATTGCGATTTTCGCTAAGACAAATTGAAAACTCGTTTCTAACAAGGAAAAGTTGGAATGGTACCCGATTTTGGGTTAGGTTTTACTTTGAGATATTATTAAAGTTATTACAGGTACTTATTTTCAGAAATAGAACTATGTTCACCACTAATCAGCGTGGCGTGAGTGATGAGGTCTTTGCCTGCAAGTTCCGAACTTCTTCTGCTCTGCTGGTTCGAACCCTGCTTGAACTTTTTTTTTTTATTTTTTCAATCATACTTTAATCGTACACTAAATATGACATTATATTTTTGTCTGACCTTCGAATATTTTTTTTTAAAGTTAAATTTAACCGATTACATTTAACATATGTTATTTTCAATGTACGAAGTACATGAATCTGGATGGTACTTTTCACAAAAACAGTCAAAACATAAAAATTTCAAGCACCACGTACATTTACTGAAAGTTTTGTTTTCACAGAAATTACAAAATTTTGTATTTAACTCTGATGGAAAGGCCGCTTCATTTACATTGATCAAATGTGAACGATTTTCGGATTGTCGTACCTTGTAGCTCGTACTTTTTACCTTATACTTCAGGTAAAAAGGGATATAGCTGGGAAAAACAGTTTTATGACATTACCTGCTAACTTATGTTACTGTTCTACAATGAAACGCTATGTTTTGTACCTTTAAAAATATTCGACTATGTCCTTTTAAAATTTAAGATACAACCCATACTTTGTATTAAACTGGCAAACGGGATCACTTTTCCTTTGTTTCTAGTTAGTTCTATTTAGTTCGTCATAACCAATTGATACGGTTATTTCAAAACAATCGAGGAAAATCATTATTAATTAATTTCTGCAATTATTAATTCTACTGTTTTGTTTATGTTATAAAAGTAAGAACTCTTCTTATTGAAAAATACCACAGCGTGCACAATACTGGTAAAGAGTGGAATCTCATTTTAATTTATTAATTTTCAATCTTAAAGTATTTTGATTTTCAAAAATCGTAATAATAATATACATATGTGTGCTCATACATGGGAATAAAAAAAATTTCTTTTTTTTCAATAATTAAAATATGATCAGGAGGTCTTAAAACGTGTATTTCCGTAAAATAAATTTTACAAAATTTTTTTTTCATTATGGGTACTTTGCTTATGTGCGCCTACATAGGTCGGAAAGTAAAAATGCCTGGGCAGTCGAGAATCTCGGCTCGAGAATCCAAATCGTATGCCGTTGACGGGAGGTCGGATTTCAGTTGTTTAGAGCGAGAAGGCAAATGTGAGCCTTTCTCTCTCGACTCCCACGAGGCGATCCGAAATTACTTCGGGCAGCTTCGGAGAATCGAGAAAGAGGGCATGTGTCAGTTTGCCTTTGTCGACTTTCCGAAACTCCACGAGCTCACGTACGCGTATTTGGCATGTGTGCGTGTGCACCCGGCGGTGCTTTTCTGGCATCTCTGCTTATACCTTACATATAGGTCGGAAAGTAAAAATGCTGGGGCAGTCGAGACTTGGAATCGTATGCCGATTAACGCGAGGTCGTATTTCAGCTGTTTCTCTTTTACAAGAGCATGAAGGAAAGGCTCACACTAGCGTTCTTTATCGATTTGCCGAAGTTGTGCGAAGTGCCGAGCTCACGTACACGTGGCTCGTGCGGTAGTGTATGCCTGCTATCCCCACCATTCCGTTAGACGCTAAGGAAGTTCGTCGTCACTGTTGCCGATTTCGATGCACTCAATTATGCCAGATCTGGCCACACTTGGCCGACGGCTTGGTCCCATGTCACGAGGGCGCGGGCGCTGGTGACCAGGCGCTTGTGGTTAAGGGAGAATGCGGTGGGTGGTGTGCCTCTCTCCGGGAGGGGCCTGAATAGGCATGGCGGGGCGGGGGACTCTATGATATCTCACTAGAGTTCCCGGTCCCTCGCCAGGCGCCTGAGGATGGTCACCGTGGGGTTTTAGCCGGTAAGAGTCCGGCACTACCCGCCGGCCCTCCCTTTGGGTGGGCCCGCGGGTGCCCATGAGGATTTCCCCACGTACAAAAAAAAAGTCCCCTATCTTAGCTGCGTAACACGGCGACTGAATTCCCCGCCCCTGAGTGCGACAAGCACAACCAGGAGTGCGTGAAAATCAAAACAAGACGAACAACGTGACTAACGTTACCAGGTATTTATGCCTAGTTTCGTCTCGTTTGTTTCAGAACAGCGCGACGCGAACCACCGAGGCGACGACCAAGCGGCCGGTTTTTCTCGCCAGACAATGGCGGAACAATTTAAATCACTTATTTTCGCGTCGACTACATTTATTCTATTAAGAGTCACAAAATAAACGGCTTAGCCGATAATTCGACGAAGCGAAAAGATATTAACTTGTAACAATCATTTTTCCAGCGTCCTTTCCTTCGTGATCCGGGCCCGCGTTAGACGAGGTACTCCAATAAACAATTGAACCCTCCCTATACTAACAGTCAGCAATAAAAATAAGAAAAGGAGACAGGAGTTTGCGAGACAGTATCTCAATAAGGATTTTAGTTTTTGGAAAGAAGTTATTTTTGCCGGCAAAAGCAAATTTAATCTTTTTCATTCAGATGGCAAAGTTACTGTATGGCGTAAACCTAATGAAGAATTTAAAATAAAAAATATGAGTCCTACTGTAAGAAATTTCTATTATGCCGACACCGTTGGAACTCGTTGAATTTGAATTCGGGAACATTCAACGAGACCCACATATAAATATAGGCCAACGTGTCAAGCGGGACAGATTATCAATAAACGGCATACCTTACACTACTGTTAAACATGGAGGTGGATCAGTGATGGTTTGGGCGTGTATATCAGCTACTGGAACAGGAAATTTGGAATTTATTGAAGGGAACATGGACAAATTTGATTATTTGAATATTTTAAAAAAGAATTTAAAAAGTAATGCCAAAAAATTAGGAATTTTGAATTGTTTTAAATTTTACTGTGATAATGAACCAAAACATACGTCGCATATTGTCAAAATGTGGCAATTATATAACTGCCCGAAAGTTATCAATACACCTCCCCAGTCACCCGACCTAAACGTAATTGAGAATATTTCGCATGAATTAGAAGTAAGGATTAGAAAACATACGATTTCTAATAAAAATGATTTAAAAAAGGCATTGCAAGAAGAATGGAGAAAAATTGAACCAGATTTTACACAAAACCTAGTAAAATCAATGCCGGAAAGGTTACATGCTGTAGAATACAGCCGAGGATATCCTACAAAGTACTAATTTTTAATTTAATTTAAATATATAACAATATTCTTAATGTGTACGATTTTAGCTGTGACTCACTGTAGTTAATAATACAATTATAATAAAAAGTGATATTTGTCATTAAATAAAACTGAATGTGAACAACATTCAAAATCTTCCAGTCGACGTACAGTGAGTCACAAAAGCATTCGAACGCTCCGAAGTAAAAAGTTTGGAGCTTAAAAAATACGAGCCATATTATGAATTACGAAATACTTTTATTTCTATAATAACATATAAGAATCATGATTACATATATTAAATTTCAAGTGTCTTTAATAATATCAACACTAGTTATGAAATATTTCTTGGTAACATCGAGTAAATGAACGCCACAAAAGTATTTGAACGACGAACCTCGCAAAACAAAACAAATTTTAAACATGACAAAATATAAACATTGGTGGTCCCAGTCAATATTCCACACTTTCCGTGTTCAGTACTGTAGATATTAATAAGATTGCAGAAGTTTTAGTAGTATGTATTTAATGTTCCCCTTAGGGTTACATATCTCCTCTCCTTTCCCTTACAATTCCTCCTTACACTATCTTATTCTCTATCTTCACCCCATCCTCCCCTCTTCTTCCCTCCGCTTAACCTACTCTTACCCTAGCCTTAACCTATATGCCTTGCCCGCTCGCTATTCTCGCCTCGCCTCGCCTCACCACGCATACGCTCGCTTCGCCTCTCTTTGCCTCGTTTCGCCTTCTATTTTCTATCCTTAAAACTACCTTAACATTACCTTAACACTACGCCTCCGCCTTTCCACGCCCGCCTCCTTCGCCTTCGACTTCCCTTTCCCTCCTTTCACTCCATTCCTTCTTTCACTCCTTACTCCTATTCTACCTTCCTCTTTCCTAAACTCTCTCCCCCCTTTCCTCCTCTCTCTCTCTCCTCTTTTCCTCCAGCCTCTTCATCCATCCCTCCCCTTTCCCTTCTTCGTCCAAAATTTCTCTTATCTTTTCCCCAACCCCCCTTTCCTCTGCCTCATCCCCAACACATCGATCCAAGACGTGCTCCCACGTCTCTTCCTCCCCCCCGCACATCCTACATTTCCTCTCTTCCTCCTCTTCCCAATATCTCCCCCCCCTCATCTCGTTCCCCAGCCTATACCTCGCTATCCTCCCGTACCTCTCCTCTCCCCACCCTGCCCTCAAATACTTCGGCACCTCTTCCACTACGATCTCCCCGTACCACTTATTGTACCTGGCCTGTCTTATCCTGGCTCTTCTCTCCTCTTCCTGCCTCCTACAATCTTCCTCCCCCCATCCCTCCGACCCCTCTCGCCCCCTTCCCCCTTCCCCTCCTTCCCATACCCCTCTCTCCCTTCTGTACTCCATCCTTTCTCTCTCCCATGCCGACAGTTCCACCCCCCCTTCCCTTTCCCTTTCCCTCACCTCCTCCAAGCACCACCTGGCCCACTCCCCTCCCTCTCCCCTGCCTAGCTTCTCCTCGTACCTCCATGCTCTTTCTCCTGCCCCCGTCCTCAGCTTCATTCTTTTCGTCTCCTCTCTCACCATATACCCCGGCGTCCTCCAATCCACCCCCAACGACCACCTGATGTACCTCTCCTGCATCCTCTCCATAGCCTCTCTCTCTTTCCACCCCCACACCTCCACCCCGTATCCCGCCACTGACCACACCAGGGTATCAAACAGCCACATCCTCCTTCCCCAATCCCTCTCAAACTTCCTCTTCCCAATCCCCCATACCTGCCGCATTGCCACCCCCGCCTTCTTTACCCTATCCCTAATTTGTGCCTCCTGCCCCCCGTTCCTCTTAAACACATATCCCAGATATCTAAACTCCTTCACCTCCTCTATCCTTTTCCCTTTCCATCTCCACTCCATCTTCCTTTCCCTACCTCCCCCTTTCCTGAACCTCACCACCTTTGTTTTTCCCACATTTATCTCCAGCCTCTTTTTTTCCAAATATCCCTCCAACCGCCTGATCATACTCTCCATCTCTTCCTCCTCCCTCGCCAACAACACCAGATCATCGGCATACGCTAGCGTGCAAATCCTCCTTCCCCTCACTTCAACCCCTCCCCACCTTCCTTTCCTGAACTCCTCCTCTATATCCGCTATCAATACATTAAATAGCATCGGACTCAGCGGGCACCCTTGCCTCAATCCCCTTGCCGTCCAAAATCCCTCCCCCAGCTCCCCTCCCACCCTCACTCTGCTTTTCGTTTCCCCATATATCTCCCTCACTCTTTCCCTCAGCCCCTCCCTCACCCCTCTTTTCTCCATCGCCTCCCATAACACCCTCCTATCCACCGTATCAAACGCCGCCCTCAAATCCACAAAGAGCGCCACCACCTTGCCACCCCTCCCTGTGCTCATCCTTCCTATAATGTGATTTAACACATAGATGTGATCCGTCGTGCTCCTCCCTCTCCTAAACCCTGCCTGGTTTTCCGGGATCATGCCTTTCCCCTCCACCTCCTTCTCCAACCTCCCTCCCAGCACCGCCGCATAAATCCTATACAGGGTCGGCATTAACGTCACCCCCCTATACTCCTGCACCCTCGTCCCGCCCCCTTTTTTCGCCAGCGGCACAATAATCCCTTCCTTCCAACCCTGCGGCCACCCCTCCCCGTCCCACACCCTCCTACAAATCTCCCATGCCAGCTCTACCCCCCTCTCCCCCCCCATACTTCCATGCCTCATTCGGGATCCCATCCCCTCCCATCGCCTTCCCCTCCCTCACCTTCCTCACCACCCTTCCTACTTCCTCCTTACTTATTCCCTCTTCCTCCCCACTTCTCCCGCTCTCCTCTCCTCCCATCCTTACCCTATACTCTACTCCCCCTAAGCTCCCCATAAAGTACTCTTTCCATTCCTCCTTCTTTATATTTTCATTCACCCCCTTCCTTCTCTTCCTACCCCTATTGACTATTTCCCACACCCCGTTCTCCGTCTTTGCCTCCATCACCTCCCTTATCAACCTCTCCCTTTCCTCCTCCTTTTTCCTGCCACACAGCACCTTGTACTCTCCCCTCCCTTTCCTATAGTCCTCCCTGCTCCCCCTCCCTCCTCTCCACCTCCTTAACTCTGTCCTCACCTCCCTCTTCTTTTCCTTACACTCTCCATCCCACCACCCTTCCCCCTTCCGCCTTTTCTCCCTCCCCCCCACTTCCTCCCCCTTTCTCATCACCTCCTTTATCGTTTCCATCACCTTACTCACCGCTTCCTGGATCCCCTCCCCTTCCAAAGCCACCCCCCTCATCCCCCTCTCGAATTCCTCCTTCATCCTTCCAGACCACCGCCCACCTCCCGCCTTTCTCTCTCTCTTTATCCTACCTCTCTCTCCCACTCCCCCTTCCCTCATCGTCACCACCACCGGGTGGTGATCCGAATCCACCCTTTCCCCTACCTCTAACTTTACTATTCCCTCTCTCGTCCCCTCATTCCCCAACACATAATCTATAACCGTTTCCCCTCTTCCTCCCGTATATGTATACTCCCCCTCCTCATCCCCCTCCATGCTCCCATTCAAAATCTCCCATCCCGTCTCCTCTACCAACTTAACTAATTTCCTTCCCTCCCCATTTATCTTCCCGTCCTTCGATCTTCTTCCTCCTCCCTCCTCCTCCTCCTCTCCTCCTTCTACCCTACCCCCTTGTCTACCCGTCCTTGCATTAAAATCCCCCCCTACTATCACCCTACTCCCCTCTTCTTGTCCCTCCATCCATCTCCTTAACCTTCCCAACTTCCTCTCCATATCCCCATTTACATAAACCGCCATTACTACCCATTCCTGCTCCCCCGCCTTTACCCTCTCCACCATCAGCCCTTCCTCCTCCCCCTGCCCCTCCTCCTCTTTCCCTACCATCTCCTCCCTCACTCCTACCAACATGCCTCCCATCGCCCTCCCCTTTCTATTTTTCCTCTTCGCCCACTGGGCTCTCCACCGGTACCCCACTGGAAGCCTACGCTTGACGCTTTCCCATCTCTTCTCTTCCACCCACGTCTCCATTAACACTACCACCTCCCATTCCTCCAACCCCTTCCAGAACTCCGCGTCCTTGTTCGTCACCCCCGCTACATTCCAAAAGCCTATCTTCCATCTTTCTCTCCCCCTTCCCCTTTCCCCCCTCCCCCCTCCTTCCACCCCCCTCCTAGTTTTTTGCTCCCCCTCTTTCTTCACTCCCTTCTTTCTACCTGTCCTTCCACCCTCCTCCCTCCCTCCCTACTCCCCTCCCTTACCTCCCTCTCTACCCCTCCTTTCTCTCTCCCCCTCCAGTCCCTGAGGACTTCCCTCCGCTCGTCCCACACCCACATCATCCCATCCACCATAACCTTTCCATAAAACACCCTCACTCTCCTTCCCTTCACCTCCTCCTCCTCTCCTATCCTCCTCAGATGCCACTGCATCCTCCTCTCCCTCCACGTCAAATCATCCTCCACCCTCTCCTTCCTTCCCCTCAACCTCCCTTTGCACCTCATAACCTCCCTCTTTGTCTCCGTCGAATCCAATCTCACCTCCAACATCACCTCCTTCCCCTCCTGCCTCCTTCCTCCTACCTCCCTTGCCCCTACAATTCCCCTCTCGCACACCTACAACCGCCAAAATTTCTCTCGCCCTCTGCATGGCCGTTCCTTCCCTCCCTACCCTCTTTATTACCACGTTCCTCCTCCTCTCTTCCCTCTCTCTCCTTCCTCCACCTCTCCTCCCACTCCTCCATCATCCCCCTCACTCTTTCAACCTCCTCTCTCGTCTCCCTCCCCTGCTCCCTCACCTCCTCCCTCACCTCCCTCACTTCCCTTATTAGCCTCGCCAACTTCCCCTCCTCACTCGCCTTTCCCTCCTCCGGCGACCTCAGCACCTTTCCGCTCCTCCTAAACGCCTCCTCCTCCCCTCCCCCTTCCTCCCGCTCCCCCTCCTCCTTCTCTCTGCTCCTCCCCCACAACTCCGCTAACTCCCGCCTACCTCCCCCACTCCTACTCCTCTCTCTCCCCAGCCTCTCCGCATTCGTCCTCCTCCCTCTCCTTTTCACCTCCTCCTCCCCCTTTTCCTCCACCTTTCCACCCTTCCTCCCTCCCGCCATTTCTTCCTCACCCTCCTATCCACCCACAAACGAAGCTTTCCCTTCCTTACCACCCGCTCCCAGCTTCCTTTCCCACCCAGCCGCCCGATGTCGCCACCTACCTCTCTCTCTCCGCGCTTTACCGCCTATCCTTCTCCCACTCTACCCTCTCTCTCGTAGCCCTAACCTCAAATTGCCCGCTCTCTACCTGCCTTTCCCACTTTCCCACCACGCCCTTTCCCTCACCCTTTCTCACCCTTCACAACCTGCTCACCCCAGACCACCGCTCACCCTTTCCACACCCTACCCTACTCGCCAAACCCTTTTTTCACCTCTTTCACACGCACCGTTCACTCCACCGTCTCTACACTCTCACACCGGAAAAAGCTGCAGAAGTTTTAGTAATAATATGCCCAAAAGAATCCGAAACAAGCATCACTGACAGGAAATTGATAATTAAGTGGCATAATAAAGGCACGAGCTATGGCGAAATAGCAAAATTGCTAGGAAGAAGTAAATCTACCGATTACTCCATAATAAAAAAGTTAAAAACTACTGGAATCCTTCAAAATAAAGTCCGTTCTGGCCGACCCAAAACATTAACGAAGAGGGAGGAAAATACAATTGTGCGTGAAATTAAGAAGGATCCAAGAATTTCTGGTCCACAACTTGCAGTACTAGTTGCTGATAGTTTTAAAAAACAAGTTCATCCTGAACTTTGTCGAAGAATTCTTCGTAAAAATAATTTTCATGATCGGATTCCTCGAAAGAAGCCATTCATTAGCAAAGTGAATAAACAGAAGAGACTATCTTTCGCCCAAAAGTATATGAACAAAGATAAGGATTTTTGGAAACGCGCTATTTTCTCGGATGAGAACAAATTTAGTGTATTTGGTTCTGACGGATGTCATAAGGTTTGGAGATTAACAAACAGTGAAATGGATCTTAAAAATTTACACTCAACCGTGAAGCATGGGGGTGGATCCATCATGGTATGGGGGTTTATGGGACACTGTGGTGTCAGAAACCGCGTCATTATTGAAGACATATTAGATAAATATAAATATATTCAAATATTAAAAGATAATTTAATGCAAAGTGCGGAAAAATTAGGGGTAGGAGAAAATTTTCTGTTTCAACAAGACAATGATCCGAAACATATCGCATATATTGTAAAAAAATGGATCATATACAACGTACCCTACAGTTTAGAAACACCCCCCATAGAGCCCGGATATTAATCCCATAGAACACTTATGGGCTGAAATTGGCAGACAACTTAGTAAATATAATATTAGCTCAAAAAAAACATTAAAACCCACAATTTTGGAAACTTGGAGTAATATAAAAGAAGATATTACTGAAAATTTAGTTGACAGCATGCAACGGCGTTTACAAGCTGTGATAAGTGCTCGTGGTGATCCGACAAAATATTAAAACACTACATTTCTTTAAAATCTCTATTTTGAATTTAGTCGTTCAAATAGTTTTGTGAAGTTCATTTAGTCGATGTTACCAAGAAATGTTTCATAACTAGTGTTAATATTATCAAAGACACTTGAAATTTAATATATGTAAACATGATTCTTATATGTTATTATAGAAATAAAAGTATGACGTAATTCATAATATGACTCGTATTTTTTAAGCTTTAAACTTTTCAGTTCAGAGCGTTCGAATACTTTCGTGACTCACTGTATGTTATTTTGCCATGGTGCAAAATAGCTTAACAGTTAAATATTTACGTAGAGTTTCAATTTATAATATCACAATTCTCAAATTTAAATTTATTTACACATAATGTTGAGGGGGCTGGGGGTTCAAATAACAAACCTCAATCTACCCCAACAATTATTAACAGTTTATTTTCGCGGGTGTCGGGGGTGTAGCCACACGTAGGTTAAATTGGTTATCAAAACTGGCAAGGCGACAACGTCTTAACCAGACAGAGGTCTAAAATAGATTGGGGGTCTTTCTTTCACGTCCCCTGAATATTGTATACAATTTCTTACCCTAATAGCAAAGGTAGAGAAAAAGAGACAGGACAGAAAGACGGAAAAACGAAACTGGAAAATATTCAGCGTAGGAAAAGTTTAGCGAAAAAGAGTCATAAAAGTCAAGAGGCTCGCCGGGCCCGGATCAGGGTGGTCCGAGGCCCAGGCGAAACCTTGAAGGAAAACAGACGCCACGCACGGCTCTGGTCGCCAAGTGTTTAACAGGACGACCAGGCTCGCACGAGACCCTGGGAAAATGGAAAAATAGAAAGCTTAAAACTATCCTTACATTCCATTCCCATTCATACTCTGGCAAGGGCGTAGTGGCTATACAATGGCCGCTACAATGTTATAAAGAACAGAATTGTATTATTCTTCCACGAGAAGAAGACACAGCCAGCACGTGTTTACATCCCCACTCCTGTTGCAATCCGCTGACTTTCGTATCATTGCAGGCATTGGTTGAAAACAATGACGAAGATCGGTGGCAGCCAATTCGCGACTGAGTGAGAGAGAATGCTGCTAACCGCCAATGCTGCTAAAAATGAGTGAATATTTTGTCTCACTCGGTCTCCATATGACGGTTGTCCATCTTTGTCACCGGCTTCGACCAATGACTGTGACGATGGGTGAATCAGAAGATTGCAGCAAAAGTGGGGATATAAACACCCTGTGTTTGTAATAATTTGTACGTTGGTTAAACGATACTTATCGCGTCATCTACAGGTACTTTATTTAACGAAAATAGGTAGCATCTGTCTTTATTCGTCGACTGTGAATACATACGTTCGATCTGCTTCATCGTTTGGACGTTTGTTTATATTTCCTTCCAATGTCCTTGAAGCGGGCACGGTGCTCTGTTGGGCGAAACAACGGATGATGCGAAACCGAGCCACGTTCGCGATATTCGGCGATCGTTCTTCTTGCCCGGGCAACCGCCGAGTACGGACGTAATTCTATTTACCTATAATTGCTAGTGAACTAGAGTGAGTAAGGAAGTGGACTAAAAATACGTATATAGGGTGTATAAAGTGTACAGATTAAGTTATTATTTTTATGAAGTACAGTAACAATATCGGTTGCAATATTTTTGTAAATGACTGCAGTTTTGTGTAGACAAACAATTGGGCCAACGTATGAAAATCGTCACGTAAGCTGAGCAGTCACCTTCCAAAGGATTCTCCGTCGTCAACAGCATTCAGTCGCCCCAAAGACGAATTTATCGACAAAAGTTGCAATCAAGGTAAGCTTTTTATTCTAGAATTACCAATGAATTTCGATCGAATGTGGCTCCTTCGTTCTTTACTCACATCTTTCATTTATCTCGTTACGATTCTTCTTTTAATAACGGCAAACGCGGACATTACTACGATTATTATTGATGAAGTCGAGCGTGTCCTGATTTTAAGAAGGTATTTCTGTTTTTCGGAATAAAAAAATCCATTTTTGTGTATATACTCTAAAAATGTAGAAGTTTAAAAATTTTGCAACAAAATATTGAGATCAAAGTCTAAGAATTATTTGAGTTTTACAGGTTTAAAGAACGTAGATAATTTAAATGGTCACTGACTGATTGCATATAAAACTTTAAACGTGATTTTATTAAAATTATATTTTTAAAACAGGCGACAGTGACTTTTCACGAACGAGTAGATTAATTAACTTACAATTGTACTGTTCCTACTAACATCATTTTTTCGATACGAGCGTTAATGAGTTTTCACGAACGAGCAGATCAATTCAATTATAATTGTACAGATATATACAGAAAATGTGTTGCTATAGTTAACTAAAATTATGTTGGCATCCTCGTATTTTCCCTTTCTTTAAATTTCGAATATAGACAAAAATTTGAAAATTTAAATTTGCAAAACTGCCATTTCATTAAAAATCATTCTAATTCTTTTTAGTTTAAGACAGGCAATAACCACACACAAAGTTGAATTTTAAGATAGGCCATAGCCACACTCAAAGTTGAATTCTAAATTTGATTCGACTATATTGGACGATTAGAAATAATGTAATTAATGTTGTCATAAAAGGACGATTCATCATCACGGTAAGGTTCAACATATTATTAATAATAATTTTTAAAAAACTTTCAATATTTACGTCTTTGTGAAAGAATGAACAAATACAGTGAGTTACAGCCAAAATCGTACATCACATATATGAATAAGTTTCATTCTAAAAAAAAAGTTTCGGAACGATATAGAAAAAAAAATAAGGCAGACATATTGTAAATATGTCTATATTTATTGTGTAATAATGACAAAAGAAATGAATATTAACATGAAAAAAATAAAGTTGCTATAATACAGTGGAGAAAACATCTCACAGCTAAAATCGTACACATTAAGAATATTGTTATATATTTAAATTAAATTAAAAATTAGTACTTTGTAGGATATCCTCGGCTGTATTCTACAGCATGTAACCTTTCCGGCATTGATTTTACTAGGTTTTGTGTAAAATCGGGTTCAATTTTTCTCCATTCTTCTTGCAATGCCTTTTTTAAATCATTTTTATTAGAAATCGTATGTTTTCTAATCCTTACTTCTAATTCATGCGAAATGTTCTCAATTACGTTTAGGTCGGGTGACTGGGGAGGTGTATTGATAACTTTCGGGCAGTTATATAATTGCCACATTTTGACAATATACGACGTATATTTTGGGCCATTATTACTGTAAAATTTTAAACAAATCAAAATTCCTAATTTTTCGGCACTACTTTTTAAATTCTTTGTAGCGGCAAATCCTCCGACCGTAAGCCAGACAGCGCACGTCGAGTATAAATCGCGGTCGCGGAGCGATAACAGCCAGAACGCTCGATACCGCTAGCTGGCCTCTTCCGACCGATAAGAGCGCAAAGCAACCGAACCGATACGGAGCGATTCTCACGTTTTGTACTCCCTTACGAATTCCGCCAACGGAGCGCATCAGAATCGGAG
The DNA here is from genome assembly GCF_013123115.1 of Colletes gigas. Taxonomy (NCBI): domain Eukaryota; kingdom Metazoa; phylum Arthropoda; class Insecta; order Hymenoptera; family Colletidae; genus Colletes; species Colletes gigas. The sequence continues at coordinate 38,686 of NW_025106685.1, read as the reverse complement.
TGCGTCCGCAACCGACTTTGACGCCCACTGCACCGTTTAACCCGCCGTCCCGACGTCGTAGCCATCAAGGCCACGAAACGTGGACATCCGGTCACCGGTAGGGACTAGTGCGTCCGCAGAGCCCCTCCGGATTCACGACCTCTATTAGCCGAGGGAAGGGTGGAGGTGCGTCCGCTGCCATTCGACCCCACTAGTCGGCGACTACCAATTCCGCCTCCTGAACTCCTACTACCCCAGCGAAGCACTGTATTTGCGAGCGACCGATGGGACCACGTCCCCACTAGAGTAGGGACCTTTATACCCCTAGCGCAGGAGCGAGCGAACCCGGCATACCGACTGAGCCGGCAAAACCGGGGAACTCACCCGGAGTTCCCGTTACATCTTTTTTAAAATATTCAAATAATCGAATTTGTCCATGTTCTCCTCAATAAATTACAAATTTCCTGTTCCAGTAGTTGATATACACCCCTAAACCATCACTGACCCATCTCCATGTTTAATAGTAGGATTCATATTTTTTATTTTAAATTCTTCATTATGTTTACGTCATACAGTAACTTTGCTATCTGAATGAAAAAGATTAAATTTGCTTTCGCCGGCAAAAATAACTTCTTTCCAAAAACTAAAATTCTTATTGAGATACTGTCTCACAAAATCCTGTCTCCTTTTCTTATTTTTATCGTTGACAAATGGTTTATTTCTTGCTGTACGCCCATGAAAATCATTCTTTCTTTAGTACTCTTCTTACAGTTTCTAGATTTACAGATATTTGTAAATATTTTTCCACCTCGTTCGACAATTTAGGTGCACTCAGCTTTGGATCTTCTTTGATTTTTCTAACTATCCATCGCTCATCGTACGTATTAAATTTTTTATTCGGTGCTGTTTTTACTTTATTTTTAATTCTATTTTCTTCTCTATAGCGTTTAATAATGTATTGAGCAGTGCTAATACTTCTACCAATAATTTTTGCAATTTCCCGATAGCTTTTACCATTTTGAAAGTTCTTTGCAACGATTTCTCGGATTTCTAGGTCGTCTGTTTCATTTTTACTGTTGTTACAATTTATTTCCTTGCTTCGATGCAATTACCGCGTTTACTAGCAAGCTAAAGCAATGTGATCTGCTTTTGTTTAACATACTTCGTTTCTTTTCGGCGATTCCTGGATGGGAATACCAGATAGGGGAATAGCGTACGATTTTACCTGTGAGATGTTTTCTGCAGCGTATTATAGTAACTTTGTTTTTTTATGTTAAGCAATATTCATTTCTTTTGTCATTACTACACAATAAATACGGATGTATTTACAATATATGTCTGCCTTATTTTTTTCCAAATCATTCCTAAACTTCTTTTTTCTAATTGTTGTAAAATTTATAGTGGGTATAGGCTCCAGCGACCACACCCAAATTTCTCTTTTTGCTTTACACTTATTCTGCCTGCCGCTCGGCATTTAATACACATTCTCTCTCTCTCTCTCTCTCTCTCTCTCTCTCTCTCTCTCTCTCTCTCTCTCTCTCTCTCTCTCTCTCGTTCACACTCGTCTCATTCGCTCAACTTCGCATTCGTACAATTTCGCTGCTCTTTTCAAACGGTCCATATAATGAAACATATTTTCGTATGTGGTGTACGATTTTGACTGTGACTCACTGTAACTGTGTGAACGTTCAGGTTTGTACGCTTTATAGATTTTCGTAAAAAAATTCCCCAAGTGATTCGTAAAGTAGGAATATCTACTTAAACCCGCAAATAATAACATTCAGAAAATATTTCGTGTCAGCTAAAAGCCTTACTAAGAACGGGAGGGGTGAAATATGCAATAATAGATTTTTAAATCATCTTTAGTACGATTAAAAATTTATTTATAATGTACCTACTAATATTTTCATTCTATAGTAGTCTATACATATAATCAAGTTTACGTAAATTATTTATTTATACAAGTGTAGAACCTTAGTTTTGAAAGAATCATACCAAATGGTTATTTTAACAGTTTTTAATTTTTGGGCACGGACCTAGCGTGCAGACTCGTAGTTTTGATATACATACAGTCTCTCTCTCTTGATGTACGTCTGGTAATTAAGAGCGAGTTACCGGTTGCACGTGGGTACTTTACAAAATCTGCGGCGCCAATTGTGCTGCGCCGTTATCACTAATCGCGATCCGCTAACGCGCCGATATCGCGCGCGATTCGATTATAATAATTGTTACACAAGGGCATTTAAAAAATTTTGCTATTACAAAACGTTTATAAAACGTAATGTAAAATGAATAATAAATATACATCTTTATAATTTCATATCTCGATACGTATGAAAGTTTTTTGACCGTAGGTTCTAGCCCTTTTTTGGACTTAAGGGGGCAGTCTCAGGTGAGACTACAAAAAATCAAATTTTTTTTTATTTCATTTCTTGAAATGTATTTAAGATTGTACTGTTAAATTTTAAGAGATAAATTTAGTATTGTGGATTGTAGAACATTTTTTATACAGCCCTCACAGTAATCACGGCGTTATTGCTTCGGGCGATTACCTTGTACAATTCAGACATTACTTTTAAAAAATAATACTGCCTAATGCTATTAAATATAGGCAGGTTGGCAAATATGTATTTGTTTAAAATTTTTCGGATAAATTGTATTCATTCAAGATAAAATATAATTCAAATTCTAATTTTGATAAAATGATGACATTCGAAATTGTGTTGTGATTCGAATGTATCTACATAAAAATTTGCACACCTTTAATCTCAGGATTACCAATATTTTTGTAAATAGAATAACATATTTTCATTAACTCAGCGATGTTGTTGATCGGACCACAAGTTTAATAGCTTAGTAACTTCGATTTTAAAATTGACTTTGAATAACAGAAACGACGTTCGTATAGGAAAGAGAAAGGTAATTATTTAGGAAAGGTGGGGTCTCACCGATTTCGATGATTTTTGAATATGTTGTAAAAATCAACATTTTAAACAACTTTTTCCTATACATATAACCGCCGCTCGGCATTAGTTTCCGAGATTTTTCTTCAAACAGATCGCTGCTACTACAATGAATTCTATCTATACGTACGTGCCTGTGGCAGCGTGTGTGTAAGCGTTGAATGACCGATTGTTTATTGTTTCTACAGATACATCGAGGCGGCCAGCAATGGATGCGTATAACGGGCGTGCTTAAAAACTCGATTTGAGTAGTATAAAAAAATCTAACCCAAACCTAACTATTCTACCTAGTAACTAATATAATGAATTAGGTCTAGGTTAGACTTTCTTATATCGGCCGCCGTAAGGCGGTCGGCCACGCATTCATTTTTTATTTCAATTTTCTTTATTGACATTATCATAAGTGGGAAAGATTTCAGTCATTATTTCGAAAAATTTCATTATTTGATCATTAAAATCATATTGTCGACGGAAGAAGAGTTCAGCTAAATAGTCTACATAATGTATTTGGCGAGTTCCATACTTCGGCATATTCGAACGTTTGACAGCAATGCGTTTAATAACGATACCAATGCAGAACTAGATTTAGCTTGACACATTGTACATTATTTGTCGTCGGTTGTCATGCCGATTAATACAAACAAGAGAAAAAATCGATGATCGTGGACTGACGCAACAGAGTCACAAACATGTACAGTTACTCACAAAATTGAGTGTACACCTATGTAGTTAATAAAAACTGGTGGGGAAATGAAGATAAACGGACATATTTAAAAGTAAAAACATAATATTTATTTTGTTCATATATTTTGACGGACAATTAGTGGAAAAAGTCTTAAATAAAATTAAATATTCATTTCTGTTAGAATGTGGAGGGCTCAAACACTGATTTGAGGACCTCGTCTAACGGGGGTCCGGATCACGAGGGAATAGGAGGATGGAAAAGTAATTGTCACACGTTATATACAGGGTGTTCGGCCACCTCTAGCAAAAATTTTAATGAGCGATAGTAGAGGCCAAAATAAGACGAAAATCAAGAATACTAATTTGTTGATGGAGGCTTCGTTGCAAAGTTATTAACATTTAAAGTTCCGCCTGTAGAATGACAATCCGCTAAACAGTTGGTTCGCGCGGACGGTTGCGGCAGGCGAGTGCTAGTGGTTCTCACGCAGCATGAAAAATTCTGCTTACCGACATTATCGACAGCCTTAGATTTTTGTCCACTTACGGGAATGCGAACACCTTACGGTGAATAAGATTCAACCTGTCTTATGAAAATCCAGAAGGGCATATCAAAACTCGTCCGACGAGATTTTCACAGAGAAAGGGTGAATGCCAGTTCCAATACACAATGTTGTGAACAAAAATCACCCACATGCGATTATACACGCCCCACGATTGTCCACAGTGTCCACAAGTATCCACAAATAATCCTTTCAGGCACTAACCACTATGCAATTAAATAAACACGTACCGCGATTATGTTATTCGTGAATGTCTACGTGTACGTGTATCACGATTCTTCCGAGTTACTTACGAATAAAACTGTTATTAATTTTTCAAATACACTTCAATTTAAAAATGTAAAAAGGAATCGCAGGATAAATGAAATTTTCGCATCGATTTACGTTCACGGCGAAGAATGTAACAATACTAGCAGCTGACTGTGCCATCGATCGACGAGGTTCAGAGAAACATATGCCGAACAGGCCCCGATTCTACGTCACTCGCCTCGCTTATCTCTCTCACACACAGCGGAGACAAAGGGCAGCATCGGCACGTGTTCGGCCAGCTAGTCAGTCGTAAAACAGTATCAGTCAAGCTAGTTCACGCGACACATTTCAGTTATGTATTAAGTAGCATGTAAGAAATACAGTGATATAAACAATCAGCGAATACTTATTAAATTCCTGTTTACATTTTTAAATTGAAGTGTATTTGAAAAATTAATAACAGTTTTATTCGTAAGTAACTCGGAAGAATCGTGATACACGTACACGTAGACATTCACGAATAACATAATCGCGGTACGTGTTTATTTAATTGCATAGTGGTTAGTGCCTGAAAGGATTATTTGTGGATACTTGTGGACACTGTGGACAATCGTGGGGCGTGTATAATCGCATGTGGGTGATTTTTGTTCACAACATTGTGTATTGGAACTGGCATTCACCCTTTCTCTGTGAAAATCTCGTCGGACGAGTTTTGATATGCCCTTCTGGATTTTCATAAGACAGGTTGAATCTTATTCACCGTAAGGTGTTCGCATTCCCGTAAGTGGACAAAAATCTAAGGCTGTCGATAATGTCGGTAAGCAGAATTTTTCATGCTGCGTGAGAACCACTAGCACTCGCCTGCCGCAACCGTCCGCGCGAACCAGCTGTTTAGCGGATTGTCATTCTACAGGCGGAACTTTAAATGTTAATAACTTTGCAACGAAGCCTCCATCAACAAATTAGTATTCTTGATTTTCGTCTTATTTTGGCCTCTACTATCGCTCATTAAAATTTTTGCTAGAGGTGGCCGAACACCCTGTATATTTTCACGTCGTCGAAAGAGTTCGACGACGTCGTTTATTGTGGTCCTTTAAATGCGAACAGCCTGTCTTAATTAGATTATACGCGACAAAAACCTCGCCTGTCTGACCGGCGTCTGGCGTGTGCTCGCGTCATGCTGTTCTGAAACAAAAGAGACGGAACGAGGTGTAAATATACGGTAACGTTTGTCACTCTCTCCGTCTCGTTTTAATGTTCACGCGCTCCTGGTTGTGCTTGTCGCACTCAGGAGCGGGAAACTCAGCCGCCGCGTTACGCAGCTAAGCTAGTGGACTGTATATGTTTGTGTGCGTTCCCTTTAAACCGGGAAACGTCTGATTGCAGTTTTGGGGAAGACGAGATTCAACCTCGTTTCTTCCTCGACTGCAGGTCTCGACTGTCGTAGGAGAGGGTAACGGATGGAGGTTGTAAGGCTGCAACCGTACCCGGTCCTTGGCCCTTTACCACCTTCTTACGTGCGTACGGGCACGGTGTGGTGCAGGTTTGCCAACGGCGCCCTTGGGTCGACTTACTATTGGGCCTGACACCACGTTGCTTAATGAATCAACGTCCTACGCGCAGCGACCGTACTAGGCTGGCGATCTTTGGGCGTGTTCTCGCGATTCGCCGTAAGCTGGGAGTTAAAATTGTCCCACACTTCGACTGGAAGATGGCAAAGCCACCCAGGGTATTTTATACGCCCCTGGATTGTGGGTTTCGAGCCGTTTGACAGTCAAGGGAGATTCGAGGGTCAACCTCGATACCTCCGACACGACCCCTGATTACAGCGATACGTGTTTTTTTTTGTTCCTTTTTTTTCAGACAAAGGTGGGTCGTAGCCACTGCTGAATACTTCGGACACGACCTCTGATTACAGCGATACGTGTCTGTATTCAGGCTGAGGTGGATCGTACCCACTGCTGAATTCGAAATCTCGGATTATAACCTGCGAGATCTTTACAGTCTTTGGATCAGGTCGTGTTCCGACCTGATCTGTTTAATTGGTAAACGGCTTACGGAAGTTCACGGGATGGGATTGTTTTACAACCCGTTCCGTATTGAACGTCCTGCGGAGGTTCACGGGATGGGGTTGTTTTCAACCCGTTCCGTATTAAACGTCCTGTGCAAGTTCACGGGATAGGATTGTTTTCCAATCCGTTCCGTATTGAACTTGTTGTTCCCGTTTACGGCTCTTTTAAATAGTAAACGGGTTGTGGAAGTTCACGGTATGGGATTGTTTTACAATCCGTTCCGTATTGAACTTGTTGCCCACGTTTACGACTCTTTGATTTTAAATTGTAAACGGGTTTTGCGGAAGTATTGACGGTACCGGGTGGATTCCCAATCCGTTCTCGTACTGCACTTCCAACCCACGTTTACAATTTCGTCGAAAGTTCGAGTGACTTGAAACTATTCGAAAGTCTTGGAAATTACGGGGGAGCGGGATCGTATGCCCATCTGCTCACTGCCGGTTCCAAGTTAAGAGTGACGATCTAGCCCGGCTAGTCAAATTCGGAGGGGAGAATCTCCGACTAGCGGCGCTGTAGACGAATTTGAATTCGTCTTTGTCCAACTTATTATTGTCGTACCTTCTCTTTCTACACGCGCCGAGACGTTAGCTCGAAATCACGCGTAGTTTCGTCGATCGCGTGATGTTTCGAAGAAATCCGTATGTGACAGTTTTTATAACCTGTCTTGTTTTCGCGTAGCGGACACGAGAGCCGAACGTTCTCGCGTCGGTAACATACGCAGAAAAACAATACCGGGTGACGAATATTATTCTACTATTCTTTTATGCTTCGAATTAACGCGATATTTAAACAATTTCTATTTAGCAACAGCAACAAAATTGTTCTTGTTTTACTGTCACAAAATTGAGCATACAGCAGATCAAATTAAACAAAAATAACTAACAGATTTTATTTTAAAATAAAACTAAACTAACTAACTTTTCTGTAGTCGAACACGGAATACTATTCCATACACTGTGGAGCATAACTATAGCACCACTATAATTTTCAAGAGTTTTTTAGTTGTAACTAATGATTTCTAAATGTTAATGATACCACGTGAAAGGGACTAGAAACAAATTATAATCAATGGAAAAAATAGAAAAATAACATTTATTTAACATGAAGTATAATAATAAAGGAAATATTGCAATGGTGCATAACTATAGCACCAATGTATTTGGAACGTAATAATAAGGTTAAATGGCTATAAAGTGTTAAATTTCTAATTCAGTTTATTAAAGCGAGCAGTTTCGATAATGAGTGGGACCTCCTTTTTTATGTATTAATTCAAAAATACGATTGTTCATACTTGTAATTAGTTTTTTCAAAGTTTCTAATTTGATTCCACGCTTCAATAACTGCTGTTTTTAGCCCCGAAATGTTCGAAAATTGTCGATTATTTCCATAAATATGCCGTACCATGATACCCCATAGGTTTTCAATTTTGGTCTGGGGAGCATGCAGGCCATTTCAATACATTGACATCAAACGTTTCAAACTGTGGTTTGTCGGATATTATGGATTGAGCATTATCTTGTTGATATGTTCATGAAATGTGATTGTTTGCACGAATAAAAGGCAATAAATGATTTTCGAGTATTCTAATATGCTCCGCACTATTCATTCGTGTAGTTGGAAAAGCTAATCTGAGCTTGCCACCGGAGCAGAATGCACCCCACACGATAAGTGTCCCTCCACCGAAATTACGTTTCGAAAAGTATTTTTGTTCTTTACGAAGCTCCCTCCAATATGAATCAAATCCATCCGGACCGTCCAAATTGAATTTTTTTTGTCAGAGAAAATAACCTAAGTTAAATAAGGAATATCGAATATGAAGCTAAAATCTCGATTTACGAATGTCTAAACTTAACTTACATTATTCCAATTTCTGCTCATGTTTTCTCGCGCGTAATCAAACCTGGCTATTTTCTGACGTTTCAGAAGTGTAGGTGCAGACATCATTTTTTGTCTTATAATGTTTGAATTATGTTCAAGGACACGTTGGACAGTCCAACGAGAAACGCCGAGATCACATTCCTTCGCAATTTGTTTACAGCTTTTTAACGAATTGCTCGCAACTTTAGCAATTTGCCTTTCAGTACGAGGGGATAACTTCTTCTTAGGTCCCCCTTTCTTATTTTTCCCATACTTAGTAGGATCGCGTAAAAAATTCAGTTTACGTGCGATTTCGCGAATCCCGATTTTTTGCTCTCTACGCTGAAATTGCACCTTGCTCTTGTTCATTAAGGTAGCTGCCACGTGGTATTGTATCAATTAACTAAGAATTCCCGAGTTTACTAAAAAAATTCCAACAGAAACCCTTGAAGAGCGTTAAAAATGAACTGCTTCTATCGTTTTGCACCGATCGACCAACGTGTATCGATTAAATCTTGACATATAAGTAGACAACTTCAATGAATTTCACCTAAAATCCATTATTTACAATGCTTTTTCATACCATATAATTGGTTGTTTCAAATTATTTTCTTACAGGTCGGAAATGTTAAAAATGTTAGTGGTGCTATAGTTATGCTCCGCAGTGTATTTCTACAATTTTGCGTTTAGCATTTGTTTTATTACTAAAACTTCAATTATTTAATTTTAATTTTAATTCTCGCCTCAAATTCTCAATGGGATTAATATCCGGCGATTTTTTTTCAAGATATCAAGATATTTTAGTTTGTCCATAGTTGTTTCAATAAATTCGCTATTACCGACTCCACTTGCTGCCATACATCTCCACAGCATTATTGAACCTGCGCCGTGTTTTACAGTAGGAACCGTATTTTTTTGATTGAACTCTGAAATCGGTTGTCTCCATACTATTATTTTTCCATCCGAATTAAATAAATTAATTTTAACTTCGTCGGAAAATATTACGTTCTTCCCAAAATTTATATCACAACTTACATATTTTTTTGCAAATTCCAAACGCTTGATTCTATTCACCTTAGAAATATAAGGCATCTTCCTTGGCTACCCTACCGTGATAGCCTTTATCGCGTAGCACCCTACGAACAGTTTCTGTCGATATCGATTTTCTAATCCTTGATGAAACATCTGTTGTTAATTTTGGTACACTACTTTTTGGATTAATTTTAATTTGTCGTATTATGTACCGTTCGTCAGTTCCAGTCAGTTTTTTTTTCCTTCCGCGTCCTGGCTGATTATGCAGTGTACTATTGTATTTGAAATTGTTAATAATTTTTTGTACAGTAGAGTGGGCTCTACCTATTATTTTTCCAATTTCCCTTAGAGATTTACCTTGACAATACAATTTAACAACTAATTTTCGCACAGAAATATCAGTTTCTGATCTTTGTGAAGCCATAGTGCAAATTTTCGCTAATAAACAATGACAAATGAAAATCAAACGTATCATAGCAACGGAACTATGTTACTAGTGTTACGTATGCCGAAAGTTACGTCCCTCAAATTTTTCTTGCCACTTGCGTGCATTGGGAAATCGCCCTGCTACGTATCTAACCTTTGGAATGGGGGTCACTTCCGTCGAGATACAGTAGCCCGGTAATTAACACAATTCGGAGAATACCGAATGCGGTAATTTCTAACGTACTTTTCAATCCGCCCCCACAGATTTTTGGGTATATAAACCCCGCGACTTCATTACTCTGGGGATCATAATCGTATCGTCACGTTTAGAGTCAACGTCACGTTTCTCGTTACGCGTCTACGATTTTGATAGTCAGTTATATCTAGTGAGATCGGGCTACAGTACCCTTTCGTATCAATATTAAACCATATAGAATCCGTGAACCGGCATAAATTCTATTACGGCCTTTAGTTACAACCGACTTACCCCCGCATCGCCAGTGCGTCAACACCGAGCAACAACATTTTAGGTATTTATAATTATTCTTTGGACGCGACAAACATACACAGAACACTTATATCTTGTTTGTTTTAAGAATATATCTAGTTTCATTATTAAATCAGAGTTACTTATCGTCTTTAACCCATCATTATATAAAGCGATTATTGTTAATTAAACGTTCCCACAATAATATAACCTTACCGCTCGGGTTATATTATATTTAATAATTGAAGTTACGAGGTCAATTAACATATCCTTAATCCAAATACAAATTCTTACAACCTAGTGGCTCCCCGATTACGCATCGAGTTCGTCCACGCAATCTAATACCATCCTAGCGGCTCCCCGATTACGCATTGGGTTCGTCCGCATCCTACAGCTCCCTGATTTCGCATCAGGTTCGTCTGTGATTTATCCAACCTCCCAGCAGCTCCTCGATTACGCATCGAGTTCGTCTGCGTTTGTTCCAACCTCCTAGCAGCTCCCCGATTTCGCATCAGGTTCGTCCGTGCACCTAATTAACAAATTGATACCATATTCCATACTCTACTTCGCACTCGCAGGCCACGCGCGCTGCACGGCCCTGGCTCGTAACAGAAACTGGTGACAGCGCACAGTGGTCCCAAATGCCGAAAAGTTGGCCATAATATGAAGGAGTTCTTCAATTTAGCTAAAAATTTGTAGGTAGGGGTTATCGAGGTCGCTGATTACGAATCAAAAGTCATAATTAAAAAAAACAAAATGGCGGCTCCGATATAGCTCACACTTATGCGAAAGAAATGTCGGAATCACCTGAAATTTGATACATAGTTACTATCGAGGTTGCTGATTACGAATCAAAAGTCATAATTAAAAAATTTAAAGTGCCGCTCTTACTGAATTTTTGTCTTGAAAATGCGCAAGATTTCGGGGGTATGTCTATTCACCAAAAATGACTGCAATTGAACCCTACAACCGAAAATAATTTTTCCACAACGATTTGCAATTTTTTAATTTTCTCGAATAATTTCACACCTTCTCTATTTTTTTTCTCGAAAGTGGGCAGGATTTCGTGGGTATGTCTAATGACAAAAACTGATTGTAATTGACCCCCGCAACCGAAAATAATTTTTCCACAACGATTTGCAATTTTTTTTCTCCGTTGAAAAATTTAGGCACCTAATTGGATTTTCAGTAAGGAATTTTTTTCTCGAAAGTGCGTACGATTTCGGAGGTATGTGTAATGATAAAAAATGATTGTAATTGATCCCCGCAACCGAAAATAATTTTTTTAAAACGATTTGAAAAATTTTTTTTCGCCGAAAAATTTCAGCACCTACTCGATTTTTTTTCTCGAAAGTAGATAGGATTTCGGAGGTATGTGTACTCACCAAAAATGATTGTAATTAACCCCCGCAACCGAAAATAATTTTTCCAGAACGATTTGAAATTTTTGAATTTAATTGTTAATAACTTTTTAACGAAACCTCAGTGAAGAAATTGATACTGATTTTCGTCTTATTTTGGCCTCTAGAATCTCCCATTAAAATTTTTCCCAGGCGTGGCCGAATACCCTGTATAAGTAAAAAATCTAAATGAAAACGAAAGGAAGAGAAAACGAAAGGCAATACCGCACAAATGTTTTATGTCTGTCATAAAGTCAGGCAGGTATAAGGCACAATTTACAGCTTACAACAGTGCCTTCATATTATTTGATTCTTAGTGCTTTTACATGGCAAATGCGAAAAAATGTTTTAGTTTGGAATTCTCAAATTTTATTAACTATTTTCGAAATAAACAATTTTTCATGTAAATAGTTTAATACAGATTTATAGTCAATAATGAAGTAGATCAACTGGTTCATTGAAAAATATACAATATTTAATAATGAAAAATTATTTATGCATTAATTTAAAAATTTATTAAATCTAATAATAAGTCCACCCAAAATTATACATTATTTATTTTAAAAAGTTTGTTGTATCTGCCACAGTTTCCAAGAAAAAACCGCGTGATTTAGTAACGCGGTCACCCTCCATTATAAAATAGGGTGGTACGACTTTACTTGCAAAAACTTGCAGCTAATTCTTGCAAATTCTGCAAGGTGAAAGTATCACATACAAGCCTGAACAAATATGGCAGTGGGATATTGTGGAATAAGCAACTTTTTGCCTACTTGTTTGCGATGCATGCATGAAATTTTACATTTTATTTTCAGTAATGAATGTACCGGTTTAAAAAATTAATGGATAACAATTTTTAATATGTTAGTACTCAGAAATGTTCTACATACTTCCAGGAACAGCATCCATTTTGCAGAATTGAAATTGATGTCTTCTAAAAAAACTTGTACACTTTTCACTTTACGGTATGCACTGACGCTTACGCTCTCGACAAACGACTGACTAACGAAGCCAAAGTTTGGATCGCAATTGCCATCCAGGAGATTTCATCAAGGAAATGGAAAGAGATGTTTTGGAAAATTTCATCGAGGGTTTACCGGATCGGATTTCTTGGAAGGTGTCGGCACAATTTAGAGACATACGGACTCTTGAAGACGCTTACGACGCCGTGCTGCACATAGACAGGAAACTACGAAATCGAAGACAGACGCCCCGGAACGAATCACCTGCAAGGTGGTCACGAAAGGATCGTGAGTCCACCGAAGATTATCGCAACCGCGACAGTCAAGTGTCGTATCCTGGCTCGCCAAGTCGTTATGACCGAGGGCGGCACGCCAGGACATTTGAACCTCAAGAGGATCGAGAAGAGCAACCACGTGCGACCGCATGGTCCGTGCGACAAAGGAGCCCCTCGATTTCCCCTTCGAGGCGCACTTACGATTTTCCTAAGGATGAAGGAAATCGTTATTCGATATTAAAAAATTCTGAAAGACACCGCGAACCAAAATTATATTGTTGGCATTGCGAAACCACGGGACACGACGGAAAATCTTGTAGAAAGAATCCGCGCAATCCCAAATATCGACGCGACTCGCGAGATTCGTCGGCTGAATCAAACGGGTCTTTAAACTACAATCGCGCTCACCGTACCGGCGACACGATGAGCGGAAACGAAAACCGTCGTCAAAAAACAGTACACTTCGACAACGACTCCTCATCAAGGAAACACCTGCCCCACGTCTCGAAGTCAAAATCCCAGAATTGGAATCAGGAAAGGGAACATTTTTAATTGATTGTGGTGCAGCTATCAATTTAGTGCCTCTCAATGTTTTAGGAACAAAAGCAATAATAAATTCTCGCGAGTCGATAGAAATAATCGGATTAACGACAAATCCAATTCGCACGTTAGGAACCACAATATTGCACATTCATGATACACCCGCATTTTTCTACGTCGTAAAAACTCTTGCAATAGACGCTGATGGACTCATCGGAAGCCCATTTTTAATGCAGGAAGAAGTCGAAATTTCATATTATCATGGAACCATGGTACTAAAAGACAAACCTGTTAAACCACTGCGTTTTTCAAACCACCAGAGTTTACTTTCATCCTTAAAACCGCAATCTTCGACTAAACACCGGCTTGAAGCTCGCACAATACAACAGATCGCGGTAAAAATAGCAAACCCGACAGTAACAGAAGGATATTTACCGCGTATTAAAACGCACAATCAACTCTACATATTAGAAGCAGCTGTAACAAATAATAGCGGAAAATGTCACGTCCTAGGAACGAACACCAGCAGCGAAGACCTCGATGTAGAGATACAACCACAAACAATAGATCCGTACGATTTTTTGAGTACATCGGACGAAGACCTTTGCTCGTATGCAGAACACCCAACAAAATTCAGGACAAAAGAAGATAGGATAGAAAACCTCATAAATACACTAAATACCAACCACTTAAACAGAGAGGAACGAGCATCCGTCATTGATTTAATAAAAGAATTTCCAGACCGATTTTTCCTGCTTGGAGACAAATTAGGAAAAGCAGCCGATTTTAATCATTCGATTCACACCATAGATGAAATACCAGTAAATACAAGACAATATCGATATCCGTCTGTACATCAGGACGAAATACAAAAACAGGTTAGCGCATTATTATCACAACGCATAATTACTCCGTCAAAATCACCCTACAATTCACCTTTATGGATCGTACCGAAGAAAGCTGATTCACAGGGAAACAAACGCTGGCGTATGGTAATAGACTTTCGCGCATTAAATGAAAAGACAATCTCCGACAAATATCCATTAACACAAATCACAGAAATTTTGGACTGATTAGGAGGAGCGAAATATTTTTCAGTTTTCGATCTCGCCAGTGGATTTCATCAGATAGAAATGAACTCAAAGGACAAGCAAAAAACAGCATTCACCACACCACATGGACATTACGAATTTTCAAGAATGCCTTTTGGATTAAAGAACGCTCCACCTACATTTCAACGCGTCATGGATCAAGTTCTCACCGGATTACAAGGAACAGACCTCTTCGTTTACCTGGACGACATTGTCATTTACGCTTCATCATTACAAGAACATAACATCAGAGTTAAAAAATTATTGAACTGCCTTCGGGAACAAGGCTTAACCCTTCAAACTAACAAATGTGAATTTCTACGCAAAGAAGTTGCATATTTAGGACACATAATTTCCGAAAAGGGAGTAAGACCGGATCCAAGAAAATTGAAAGCTGTGCAAGACTTCCCCACACCGAAAACGCAGAAAAATATTTAACAATTTTTGGGCTTAGCAGGATACTACAGAAGATTTATACCAGATTTCACCGCAAAGTCAAAACCGTTAATTAATTTACTAGGAAAAGACATTAAATTTAAATGGACAGAAGAACAAAATCAAAGTTTTAATCAGTTACGCAAAGAACTTTGTCAACAACCTATATTGCAGTATCCGGATTTCACCAAACCCTTCATCGTGACTACAGACGCATCCGAATACGCCATAGGAGCTGTACTTAGCCAGGGGGAAATAGGAAAGGATTTACCAATAGCATATGCATCAAGGAGCCTTAACAAACCTGAAAAGAATTATTCGGCAACAGAGAAGGAATGTCTAGCAATGGTTTACGCAGTCAAGTATTTCCGACCTTATATTTATGGAACAAAGTTCACCCTTATCACAGATCACCGTCCGTTAGTTTGGCTACATTCAGTTAAGGACCCGACCTCCAGGTTAATAAAATGGAAATTACGACTTTCGGAATACGAGTATCAAGTTATCCACAAGTGTGGAAAAACGAACATGAACGCAGACGCGTTATCGCGCAACCCTTCATCTGTCTGTCTACCGCTCATTCCACGGGAGTGTAGGGACGACCCCGACTTCCGGGTTCAAGTACCATCGACTACCGATAAGCAGTCCATAGGTCACCGTATACAACAGTTACGTCGAGATAGGGAAAACCGACCCAAATACCGGGAGGCTAGTAGTAGCTCAGACGAAGAACAATGCCCCCCTTATGGAAAAATTCAACACTCACCAATAGTAGCTAGACACCGAACTCTACCTAGCTTATCGCACGAAGTAACATTGCCAGACGAATCTCAGGAAATCATAAACAACCTACTGCCAGCAGCAAATTCTACAAGGAACACACCACCGGAGGAAGATAACAGTCCACCCGGAGACCTAATGTCTTTTGAAGAACCGCTTGAAATTATCAATAATGAAAATACAATTATGGAAAATCCTCGAAAGGATTTATTCAGTACTCCACAGGTAATACCGCAGGTTACAGACGAAATTTTACAACCAGCCATAATTCATCCACCTGCAAGGGTTGTAACCGACACAAGTGCAGAACGGCTACCTGACGCCTTCGACCGCACGCCTGACCCTTACCTGCCATACGCATCCGACACAGATGTTTCAACTGACGATAACGAGTACCGATACAATGAGCCAAAACAAATACATAAAATAACCATTTCTTCTGAACACCCTCACTGCCGAACACGGACATTACGCATACTTCATATCCGCAGATTGCAATTTAATATCTACCGTTGGAAAAGGTTTTATTGGACACCGAAATAATTAATAAATCAGATATTTTGACGGCTCAACCAAAAAAGGGGCACGTACTAACTTCAGACAATGGATTGTGTTAAAAAGTTGATACTTTTAACGAATGAGTCCGGATAGAGGTCTGGGATTTTATCGGGGAAGTGAATCGGACAGTGAATTGATTTTCTTTTCGTCGGTCTTTACAACCGACCTTTTATTACAAATGTGATAATAGAAAAAAAAACAGAAAATCAAAATAAAGAAAACAGATTAAATGAACAGAATATTTGGCTTCGTTTCTGGCCGTTCCGCGAGGCTAGGTCTTTCCTCTCGCCGGCTTGAGGTAGGCCAGGATTCCTGTAATCAGAAAAACACGGCTATGTGCTAGCCACACGTAAACACGT
This sequence comes from Colletes gigas, assembly GCF_013123115.1. Lineage (NCBI taxonomy): Eukaryota > Metazoa > Arthropoda > Insecta > Hymenoptera > Colletidae > Colletes > Colletes gigas. The sequence continues at coordinate 21,980 of NW_025106685.1, read as the reverse complement.
AATACGTATACGCCGCGTCTGTGTTCTCGCGCTCCCGGCGTCGATATTCGAACGAACGGGAGCAGAGAAATTTCGATTGTTCGTATTATACGAACTCGAAAGTGGACTGTAAATTTCCCGGCGTAAAGAAATCAAACTTCTTTTCTTTGCCGATTTTTTGTCGATTGCCTAGTGGACGGGGGCGCAAGTGGAGGTTGTAAGGCTCTAAATGCACTGATCCCGTGAGTATGCCCACTGAGTCTGTGCGTCGAGTCGCACTGCAATGCAACGGCACGACCGTCAATCTGCGGCTTCTCTTTACACGTTCCAACAGATGACTTATTGGCCGAGAGTTGCACTGCGAAGCCCGACAGCACGTTGTTCACTGCACGAATGCACTACTCGATGTGATTCGCAGCAGTATTCGAACTACGTGGGGGCCTGACCCACGACTCCGTTACCTCTCCGCACAGGTGCTCCTCTAAGCGTTACACCGGCGGGATCTGTAGAAGTAAGGAGGCGAAGACCGAAAGTCAGACGTCCGAAGTGGACGTCGACCTGACTACAGTGAGCCCACCTGGAGGTACACCACGTAGGTGCCTCCCTTCGGTGTCTCCTCAGCCGAATGGCAATCACAAAGAAGTGTAGACGGTATCCGTCGACTTCTTTGTGTTTCTAGCGTTTATACGTTAGAAACGATCGTTCAATTCTGCACCGGGATGGTCGAGCACCTCGAAGGTGTATTCTAGAGCCCCCAGAATTGCAGTATTTGAATCTAACTCAGGTTATGAGTGCACTTGTGTGAACCGGAATACGGTTCACGTAATAAGTAAAAAAAATGGGAATAAATTCCACACTTTTCCGAGTCTTATTAATTCGCAGCTGTGCGTGGGCTATCGATTAACCCACGCCAAACTGAACGACTGCTCGATACACTCTTTTACAAAGATAGTCTATATTCGTAATTCGAAAGAATATTTCCTTTCGAATTGTATTCGAGTTCTGGACGGACACGATCGGGAGCCGATGTGTTCAGGGCAGAAGTCGGTTTCAGACTGTGACGATTGACAGCCGAAGACGTCGCCGTGGTACGCTAATTAGTCGTTCCGTGGCGCTGTCTAAGTTTCGGCTGTCTATCTTTGTCAGATTATCAACGCGCTACTCTCTCACGGTACTGACGTCACCAACACCGTTAGCACACTCGAATCGAAGGTAATGAGCCGTTACCGATGCCAGAAAAACCAATAATACACGCGTTTTTCTATCACTGCTCGCTGTACAAATTCAATTAGAGATAATCTCTTGGTTATTGTACGCTAACAGGATTAACGGTAATTACGGCCGAGGATAATCGCTCGGCATTATGCAATCTTTAAACAAATTGAAATAATAAAACCTTCGAATAGTAATTTCGATAATTTTTACGACAATATTGTAGGGAGGGGAGTGTAGAAAGGGGAGAAGCAGGGTGCATCGGCGAGTGCCTGTGTACGTGGCTTGACCGGGCCGAAGCTCGTCGCGGAGCAAGGGTGCGTTGATGAGATGTTTATCATCGCAACGGGCCAAGCGATGATAAACATCGATAGTCAGTCGAATGGCGAAGGACGAAACGCAAAGACGTACATTTAAAAAATACCGGCGTGTAACATTAATGACAGTTTAGTTTTAAAGCGTTAAAGTTTGGTTTAGTTATATTCCGTTTAATTTGTTTATATTTGTTATCACTTTCTTGATCCTACAATATTACGGCAGAGGACTTATTCAATGGATTAAAAACTCTTAAACATACTCTAGAACAGAATCAAATAAATTCTTTTCGAATATCTGCAACAGGAGATTTACACAAATTGCCAGCCGACAAATTTTACAAGATATTGGAAGAAGTTTTTACCGGAACAGATCAGCAAATTACTTTATGCAATTGTACCATCACCACACCATCCGAAACGGACAGACTAAACATAATCCGTGAAGCTCACGATAGTTTAATTGGAGGACATAAAGGGGTAACAAAAACGTACAAACGCATCCGATCAAAATTTCACTGGCCCAAAATGCGCAACGAAATTCAGGAGTATATTAGGACATGCCAAAGTTGCCAAGAACAAAAATTAGTTCGAGCAAAGACTCGCCAACCCATGCTAATTACCGACACGCCGCTGGATGCATTCGACAAAATATCACTGGACACCGTGGGACCCCTTCCGATCACGCCGAATGGAAATAGACATATCCTTACCATACAAGACAACCTGACGAAATACTGCGTGGCAGTTGCAATACCTAATATTCGAGCCACGACCATTGCAGATGCCTTTGCCCGACATTTCATCGCAATCTACGGTACACCTCGCGCAATACTAACAGACAAAGGAACTAGCTTCATTGGAAATTTAATGACGAATTTGGCAGAAATATTTAAAATCAAACAAATAACAACTTCCGGATACAGACCACAAACTAACGGATCACTGGAAAGAAGTCACATCGTGCTCACCGAATACCTCAAGCATTACATGGATAACTACGAAGATTGGGATTTATTAATTCCTTTTGCAATGTTCTCATATAATACATCCGTTCACGAAGCAACAAATTTCACACCATACGAGTTAATCTTTGGAAAAGTAGCTCGAGAACCCAGTTCGTTCCCTGACAAAGAGAAATTAAAATCATATGGAGATTATTTACAAGACCTGATTTCACACATAACTAAAATCCGTAAGATCACTTCAGAGAATTTAAATAAAGCGAGAATCCGTTCAAAAGACTATTATGATAAACATTCAAAACCAGTAAAATTCAACGTAGGCGATTCTGTTTACGTACTTCTAGAACCTCGTACAAATAAGTTCGACCCACACTACATTGGACCATACAAGATTCTAGACATAACAGATCGAAATAATGTAGTAATTCAAACTGGCAGTAAAATAATCACAAAACATCAAGACAAATTAAAACCTGCCTATTGCTCACCTTTAATTAAAAAACAAGCATGATCTTCATCTGAGTACCATTAATACCACTGATAACTGGCCGGACCCGGACTACAACCTCACCAAGGCATGGGACACCTTCAATGCACCATTATTGATAAGTACACACCACAACACGACAATACACACACCGACACGTCTAGCTTCCAATTATTTTACTTTTCGCGACTGTTATTGTTTTCTTTCATAAATAAGTAACTGGGCGCTTTCCGTCTAATGTGAAAGCATCACGCAAATCGCGATGTTTCATCTTGGGGGGGAGATGTTACGTATGCCGAACGTTTCGTCCCTCAAATTTTTCTTGCCACTTGCGTGCATTGGGAAATCGCCCTGCTACGTATCTAACCTTTGGAATGGGGGTCACTTCCGTCGAGATACAGTAGCCCGGTAATTAACACAATTCGGAGAATACCGAATGCGGTAATTTCTAACGGACTTTTCAATCCGCCCCCACAGATTTTTGGGTATATAAATCCCGCGACTTCATTCCTCTGGGGATCATAATCGTATCGTCACGTTTAGAGTCAACGTCACGTCTCTCGTTACGCGTCTACGATTTTGATAGTCAGTTATATCTAGTGAGATCGGGCTACAGTACCCTTTCGTATCAATATTAAGGGGGTAGGCACGGGTAATGCAGCGCGCTGTAAACCGACACAATTTGGCCCGAAATAGGGGGTTTCGAAATAAGAGATTTTGCTCTTATATGAGCAGCTTTTGGGTCGAATGAGGTCTCATTCGAAAGAGGAAGGTCCAATGCAGTGTGCTCTGGTCAGAATCGAACGAGATTGTGTTCACATTTATTAATATCAACGTCGAAAGTCGATAAAAAAATGAATGAAATACAGCCACAGAATCGAGGTCTTTTTAGGTTACTAAAAGAGTTGTACGATTCCAATACTGACCAGAGCGCGCTGCATTGGACCTTCCTCTTTCGAATGAGACGTCATCCGACCCAAAAGCTGCTCATATAAGGACAAAATCTCTTATTTCGGAATTCCATTCCCACAAGCGAGTTCCGCCAATACATGGGTAATAGCAGAGCAAGTCACGTGACAAATTTAGTTCAGGCAGTCGCTACGAGATGGCGCCTAATCAAGAGGGCTTGTAGTCGTAATAAATTAGAACATATGTACGACTCTTTTGAATATCTGGAGAACTGTGTGTTTATTCTTATAACTGTTTAAACAAACTCCTCGCCGTCTCCTAGCGATCAAAAACAAAAAACATTAACATTAACTTTTTCTTATAACAACCCTAAACACAGACGAGATATATGAATAGACGTTTCACGTAATGTAATTTTTCGGCCGGAGTTTCTGGGGTCCCGGGACCCCATTACCATTTTCGTGTCACTCGCTACGTTATCAACAGATTCAGAATTTAACACAAGAGGAAGTGAGACAGAAAATAAAACTACATAAATTTTATTATTTTTTAACGGAATTAAAGCTGTAGGGTCCATCATTGGACATTAATCGATTAATTTCATTGGAGAAATCAATCCATTTAGAGTATTTAAAAATTTCAAGATTATTAAAATTCATAAGGATGTATTTCATTGATACGTACACCGCAAATTCTCTATTTTTTATTTTAAATTGTAATACATCATTTATTAAAAAAATAACTCGGCAGAAACGTATTTGCGACTCGAAATCAGTTTAATCAGACTGTGCATCGGGGCCCCGGAAACTCCTCATTCCTCGCTTTCGCACACTATGCTCAATTGCGTGTACGTGAGCTCCAAATGTAGACCAAAGAAACCGGGACTGCATTATTTGTTCCGACAGGAAAACACCAGGAGAAAGACGTCAAACAACATTTTATTGTGAAACATGTATAAATCAACCTATGTATATTGGGAATTGTTTCAGAATTTACCATACCATAGAAAATTATGAGAAATAAATTTTTATTTTTTATTTTCTATAGATACATCGAGGCGGCCGGCAATGAATGCGTATAACAGCTGTGCTTAAAAACTCGATTTGTGTAGCCGGCCGCCAAACGGCGGCCACGCATTCATTTTCTAATTCAATTTTCTTTATTGATATTATCAGAAGTGGGAAAGATTTCAGCCATTATTTCGACAAATTTAATTATTAGATCATTAGCATGATATTGTCGACGGAAGAAGAATTCACCTAAATAGCCTACATAATGTATTTGGCGAGTTCCATACTTCAGAAAATTCGAACCTTTGACAACAATGCAGAACTAGATTTAGCTCGACACATTATACATTATTTGTCGTCGGTTGTTATGCCGACTAATACAAACAAGAGAAAAAAGCAACGATCGTGGACTGATGCAATACAGAGCCACAGATATGTGTAGGGGTGAGTGAGAGAGAGTATGTGTGAGAGAGAGAGAATGAGCGAGCGATGTGCGCGAGCGAGTATAGGCGTTTTGAAATAATGGAGCAGCGGTCAAAACAGATGTCTCGCGGCGTGACCGAAAAGAAGAGCGAAAAATGGCAGTTCGCAGTTTGCTGTTTGTTGTTTGACTTGATTCCCTACAAATATAATAATATACAATTCATTGTCTCACTCAATTCCCTACATATGTACATATAGACACAATTCATTGTAGTAGTAGCGATCTTTTTGAAGAAAAATCTCGGAAACTAAGGCCGAGCGGCGGTTATATGTATAGGAAAAAGTTGCTCAAAATGTTGATTTCTACAACATATTCAAAAATCATCGAAATCGGTGAGACCCGGCCTTTTCTAAATAATTACCTCATTTTCTTTCAATAATTCTCCATTGCAAAAATTCTACAGTATTCTTACATTTTTTTATATTTTAAAATTTTCCCATGTTATTAGAAAGTAGATATACAACGAAAGTTATACAATTTATAGTTCCTAGCATGTATAACATGTATATGTATATAACGCATGGTCGCTTCGTATGGAAAGTCAATGAATCTTCAAAAAGCGCCCAGGTCCGATTTCGAGAAATGTAAGGTCTGTCAGTCACGATGGCTTTTGTCGTTTACTGACGATTCGAACGGTTGGCGATGCCAGGCTTGCTTTCGAGAAATGTAAACGACGTCAGCGATGCAAGAGCGAGAAGGAAAGCGAGTATCAGCCTGCTCTTCTCGGCTCTTCCGAAACTCAACGAGCTCACGTACACGCAAATTGAGCATAGTGTGCGAAAGCGAGGAATGAGGAGTTTCCGGGGCCCCGATGCACAGTCTGATTAAACTGATTTCGAGTCGCAAATACGTTTCTGCCGAGTTATTTTTTTAATAAATGATGTATTACAATTTAAAATAAAAAATAGAGAATTTGCGGTGTACGTATCAATGAAATACATCCTTATGAATTTTCCCGGGACCCCATTACCATTTTCGTGTCACTCGCTACGTTATCAACAGATTCAGAAATTAACACAAGAGGAAGTGAGACAGAAAATAAAATTACATAAATTTTATTATTTTTTAACGGAATTAAAGCTGTAGGGTCCATCATTGGACATTAATCGATTAATTTAATTGGAGAAATCAATCGATTAAGAGTATTTAAAAATTTCAAGATTATTAAAATTCATAAGGATGTATTTCATTGATACGTACACCGCAAATTCTCTATTTTTTATTTTAAATTGTAATACATCATTTATTAAAAAAATAACTCGGCAGAAACGTATTTGCGACTCGAAATCAGTTTAATCAGACTGTGCATCGGGGCCCCGGAAACTCCTCATTCCTCGCTTTCGCACACTATGCCCAATTGCGTGTACGTGAGCTCGTTGAGTTTCGGAAGAGCCGAGAAGAACAGGCTGATACTCGCTTTCCTTCTCGCTCTTGCATCGCTGACGTCGCTTACATTTCTCGAAAGCAAGCCTGGCATCGCCAACCGTTTCGAATCGTCAGTAAACGACAAAAGCCATCGTGACTGACAGACCTTACATTTCTCGAAATCGGTCCTGGGCGCTTTTTGAAGATTCATTGACTTTCCATACGAAGCGACCATGCATTATATACATATACATGTTATACATGCTAGGAACTATAAATTGTATAACTTTCGTTGTATATCTACTTTCTAATAACATGGGAAAATTTTAAAATATAAAAAAATGTAAGAATACTGTAGAATTTTTGCAATGGAGAATTATTGAAAGAAAATGAGGTAATTATTTAGAAAAGGCCGGGTCTCACCGATTTCGATGATTTTTGAATATGTTGTAGAAATCAACATTTTGAGCAACTTTTTCCTATACATATAACCGCCGCTCGGCCTTAGTTTCCGAGATTTTTCTTCAAAAATATCGCTACTACTACAATGAATTCTGTCTATATGTACATATCTGTGGCTCTGTATTGCATCAGTCCACGATCGTTGCTTTTTTCTCTTGTTTGTATTAGTCGGCATGACAACCGACGACAAATAATGTATAATGTGTCGAGCTAAATCTAGTTCTGCATTGTTGTCAAAGGTTCGAATATTCTGAAGTATGGAACTCGCCAAATACATTATGTAGGCTATTTAGGTGAATTCTTCTTCCGTCGACAATATCATGCTAATGATCTAATAATTAAATTTGTCGAAATAATGGCTGAAATCTTTCCCACTTCTGATAATATCAATAAAGAAAATTGAAATAGAAAATGAATGCGTGGCCGCCGTTAGGCGGCCGGCTACACAAATCGAGTTTTTAAGCACAGCTGTTATACGCATTCATTGCCGGCCGCCTCGATGTATCTATAGAAACAATAAACAATCGGCGAGTCGTATACATACTGCAGATTTTTTGTCAACAATCGGCGAGTCGTATATATATAACAGGCACGTAAGTGTAGATAGAATTCATTGTAGTAACAGCGATATTTGTGATATTATATGGTACAACTTTGGAACCAAGTAAGGCATTGTGTTGAAATTTGGTTTATATGTATTTATGGACATTGAAGAACACATATTTACAATACAAAATAAAAATTTATTTCTCATAATTTTCTATGGTATGGTAAATTCTGAAACAATTCCCAATATACATAGCAGGTTGATTTATACATGTTTCACAATAAAATGTTGTTTGACGTCTTTCTCCTGGTGTTTTCCTGTCGGAACAAATAATGCAGTCCCGGTTTCTTTGGCCTACATTTGGAATATGTAGCTTATTATTCATTCTATTGTCCGACAAAGAATGTTAATTTATTTAGATTATAACGAAGATAGCAATAGGAATGGTTCGACTTTGAATGAAGTTTCGATTTTACGTTTATAGTTTTTTACGTTTACGTTTTATGTTCTTTATGTTAAATAATTTTAGTAAACATTAAATAATATAGTTTATATAGTTACGTTTATTGTCCACGTGTTTGAATCCGACCATACGCCTCTGACCATCCTCGACAATCCTTCCACTTCCAACGTAAAAACGGCTGATATATTTCTCATTTTAATAGAATATTTCCCATTTTAATAGGAAAGTACAGGAAAACATGTGTTTCTTAAAAAATTGCGGTGAAATCAGTTCATTCTTCTTAATCACTAATAAACTTTCATGTCCCCTCAGAGGGGACAACCGAGTGCAAAGGGTTAAAATATGTTCATAAAATATTATCGTTTTAAAACGTGTATTTCCGTAAAAACAAATTTTTGTAATTTTTTCTTCATTATGGTATATTGCTTATACATTGTATATGCCTACACAGGTCGGAAAGTCAAAAATGCCTAGGCAGTCGAGAATCTCGGCTCGAGAATATGCGAGATCGAATTTCAGCTGTGTTGAGAGCAAGAAGGATAGACTGACATTCGCCGCCTTTCTCGAATCTACGAAGCTATACGAAACGCCAGAACTCATATACAAGGTGGTTGGCATTAGTGTGTGTGAGTGGTGGGGCAGTTCCCTTTCGGCACGGGTCTGCCGTCTGATAATACTCCACTGTCTTTTCCAATCCCTCCCATAATCAACTCACATGTATTTACGTACACACTCAGCTGGCTGCCCATCAATACTAATTCAGTGCCTAGTTTCTCAGCTAACCGCCATCCATGAGAAGAGGCCGCTAAAATCAGCTACGAATTTTCAGGTCGGTATGACAGTCAGATTCGGCCGCGAAAGTCCATAAGGTGAAACGTCTATTCATATATCTCGTCTGTGCCCTAACTTCAACCCTTTAATCGGTAAAGTAGAGCTCAATCTCGCAACAGAAAACGCACCTGTCGCCACAGTACTCCCCCCCCCCAACAATTTAAAAAAATTTATTATACCCTATCTTACATTCCCCTATACACATTTACAACATATTATTTTGATACTATTCCACATTAAAGGTTACGGTTTTTTTTCTTGAATACGTCTTAGGTTTCTTCTCTATTCGTAGCTTCAAATTACCCTCTCGACTCGTCCCATCATTCTCAACAGAATCTTGATTAACCATAAAAGCCGGTTTCAATCTCTCAACCGAAACTGTTACTTCCTTCCCATTCACAAGAATGACAAATCTCCGATCATCCATCCTCTTAATTACCTGATGAGGTCCCGAATACGGTGGTCTTAACGGAGGACGTACCTCATCCAAACGTAGAAAAACGTGTGAACACTCGTACAAATTCTTGTGTGTGAACATCTTTGCTTTTCTATGATGCGCCACTGGTGTCGAACGTATTCCCTGAATTATTCTTCTATACTTTTCCAAAAATATTTCTGGATCAGGTTGCCCGTCCTCTTCCATGAAAAACTCGCCCGGTATCCTTAATGTCTCTCCAAAAACCATTTCCGCCGGGGATGCCTTGATATCGTCTTTATACGCAGTCCGAAGTCCTAATAACACCGCTGGCAAAGCTTCAATCCAAGGAATTTGTGGATTACACATTAATGCTGACTTCAAAGTGCGATGCCATCTCTCCACCATCCCGTTCGATGCAGGGTGGTAAGGTGATGTCCTAATCCGCTTTGCACTTATAGTTTTTGCCATCGCCGCGAATAACGCACTCTCAAACTGAGAACCCTGGTCAGTCGTTATTGTCTTTGGTGTTCCAAACAAACAAATCCAGTGCCCGAACAATGCTGCCGTGACAGTAGTTGCCTCAATATCCTGAAGTGGAATCGCCATCGGAAACCTAGAAAATCTATCTATTATCGTCAAACAATACTTATAACCCTTCACCAATGGCATATGAATTATGTCAACATGTATATGGTTAAATCTGCCATCCGGGATATCAATTTTTTTAGGCTCAAGTTTATTATGCCTGTGTACTTTTGCTCTCTGACAAGGAATACACTCACGGGTCCATTTAATCGCGTCCTTATTAATACCCGGCCACACGTATTTCTCCTTCAACTGCCTACTTGTAACTCTGCCACTCAGATGAGCCAATCCATGTACTATATTAAAAGCTGTACGTCGCAAAACTCTCGGAATATATGGACGAAAACGCCCCGTTGACACATCCACATAAATCATGTTATCCTCTACCATTATCTGCCGCAGGTCCATTGACGTTTCACCTTCTAATATCACTCTCAACTCTTTATCCTTTTCTTGTTCCAAATATATTGTCTGCGGGTGCAAAACAGAAGGCGTTTCAATTTGACAAATTCTTGACAATGCATCTGCCACAAAATTATTGTTTCCCTTAACATGCACAATTTCTGTAACGAACTGAGAAATGAAATCCAACTGTCTCAACTGCCGCGGCGAAGCTTTGTCCGTACGTTGTGCAAATGCAAATGTTAACGGTCTATGATCTGTCTTAACTACAAATTGTCGACCTTCCAAAATATGTTTAAAATACTTTATAGCTGCGAACACCGCGAGCAATTCCCTATCATAGGTACTATAATTTTGTTCTGTTTTACTCAATTTCCTTGAGAAAAAACCAACAGGCCTCCATTGATCGTTCTCCAACTGCTCCAAAACAGCCCCAATGGCCACGTTAGAAGCATCTGTAGTCAATGTCATCGGTGCCGACGAGGAAATATACGCAGTAAGAGTCGTGGCTGCTATCCGCTCCCTGCACTCTTCAAACGCCTGTGTTGCTTCCTCTGTCCACACTATTTTAGTTTTATCATTTTTCCTCGACTTCTTCAAGTACTGATTCAGTGGTACTTGAATTTCTACCAAATGTGGAATACAATGCCTATAATAATTCACCATCCCCAAAAAACGTTGAAGTTCAGCAATGACCTCAGGTTTTGGGAAATTCCTTATCACCTCAATACGCTCCTTCGGAGGCCGATACCCTTCTTTTGTAATGTAATAACCCAAAAAATCCATCTCCGTCTTACCAAAACTACATTTCGCCAATTTAATAGTAAGCTTACTGTCTTTAAGCCTATGGAAAACCTCCTTCAAATGCATCTGATGTTGCTCTGCATTTTCCGACATAATTAAAATATCATCAACATAACAAAATACATATTCCAATCCTCGAAAAATGGAATCCAAATACCGTTGACACGTTTGTGCTGCATTCCGAAGCCCGAAAGGCATTGTAACATACTCAAATAACCCAAACGGTGTGGTAATTGCTGTCTTTTTAATATCCTCCGAGTTCATTGGTATTTGGTGATATGCTCGAGCCAAGTCTAATTTTGTAAAAATCTTCTTTCCATGAATCCTCTCAAACATATCATGCATAAAAGGCGGTGGATATCTGTCAGGAATTGTTTGGGCATTCAGCTTCCTGAAATCCCCGCATGTCCTCCATCCACCCTCCTTTTTCCTAACCAAATGAATAGGACTGGCCCATGGACTGCTAGATGGTCGTATAATCCCCTGTTCCAAAAGAAAGTCAATTTCAGTCCTTGCTGCAGACAATTTTTCTCCTGACAATCTTCGAGGTCGATCTGCCACCGGTTGTCCTGTTGTAAATATATAATGAGCTATCGGAAAATTTGATGTTGTTGACACATAATTTTTTGGTTGAGTTATTTCGATATATTGATTTAATATGTTATGATAATCCATTTGAATGTTAACAGTTGAAACGCCTACAATATCCACTGACTGCAGCTCCCCTTGTACAGCAAGTAACGTTAACGGGTCTTGTAACTTTCTATTTTTTAAATCAATCACTAATCCAAAATGAACCAAAAAATCCGCTCCTAATATCGCTGACGACACTTCTGCTATAATGAAAGACCATTTAAATGCACGACGTAAACCCAAATCCAAATGCATAATTCTACTACCACACGTATTAATCATAGAACCGTTAGCAGCAAATAATTTGAAATCAGTTGATTCATTCTTCTTAATCACAAACCGTTGAGGTAATACTGATACAATTGATCCAGAATCTACAAGAAATTTCGTATTTGTCTCCCTATCAAAAACATGGAGTCGCAGTTCTTTTTGAGGCTTATAATAAGCGTTGCTGCCGAGCCCTGCCTCCGTGACCGACAACTGTTTCAGTTTTCCTGCCTGTTAGTAACAAAGGCACACGGTGCGATGCATCGATAGGCTTTTCCTCCAAATTTCTTATGGTAGAAACAAATTTGTGATCGCATGGGCGTGTTAGAACGAGATCTTGACCGATAATTATATTTCATTCCTGACCGAATCTCCTCTAATGTCGCCTTAACTTCTCGTACAAACGCCATAAAATTTTTCTCGAGATCCTCTACTTTCTTCTCCAAACCGTCATTCACCCCATGTTTTGTGCCAACCGCCATTACACAGCCATTCGCTGTATTCTCCAATATATTATCAGCTATCTCTGCCAACGTATTCAAATCGGATTTCGCAGATACCGAAAGGATTCCTCTCACATATCCAGGTAATCTACTTAACCACAAGGAACGCAAAAATTCATCTCCCACAACACCTGCTGCATGCTCTCTCATCTCTCGTAATAAATGAGAAAGTTTCTTATCCGCCAAACTCAGCTCGTTCAATAACCTCTGAAGTTGCTTTTCTCTAGAATCCGAAAGTCTCTTAATCAAATTCTCTTTTAAGAATTCATACTTATCTGATTCCGGCGGAATTCGAACAATATCAGAAATACACTGCAACGTCTCCGAATCTAAATTACTGATTACAGTGTCAAATTTTGTCTGATCACTTCTGATCCCTTTTGCTCTAAATTTTGCTTCGGCTTGCAGAAACCATAAATCTGGTTGTCCTTTCCAAAAGGGCGGCAATTTGGTATCACTCACGGCCGCTATCACATTAGATCGGTTTTCAATATTACACTCTTCCTTGCTTGAACTTTCCAAATTATCGAAATTCTTCTCTGTCGCCTCTACTCTAGTAGGTGAATGAAACATTTTACTTTTTTTTAAATTTGAATTTTACACAGAATCTCTCCTTTGAGCACGTCGGGGTCACCAATTGTAGCCGTAATAAATTAGAACATATGTACGACTCTTTTGAATATCTGGAGAACTCTGAGTTTATTCTTATAACTGTTTAAACAAACTCCTCACCGTCTCCTAGCGATCAAAAACAAAAAACATTAACATTAACTTTTTCTTATAACAACCCTAACTTCAACCCTTTAATCGGTAAAGTAGAGCTCAATCTCGCAACAGAAAACGCACCTGTCGCCACAGGCTGTGAAGGTGAAACCATACCAAAGTGAAGCGTTAGCTTCGATATATAGGCCCGTCGCCCCCCACCCCGAGAAAGCATGATGCTGACATTGCTGACAACCTAACCCATACTTCGATTCTGCGGCTGTATTTCGTTCATTTTTTCCTCGACTTTCGACGTTTATATTAATAAATGTGAACAGACTCTCGTTCGATTTTGACCAGAGCGCACTGCATTGGACCTTCCTCTTTCGAATGAGACCTCATTCGACCCAAAAGCTGCTCATATAAGGGCAAAATCTCTTATTTCGACATAATTGAGTACATGGAAATCAACAGTAATGACGGCGAACTTCCTTAGCGTCTAACGTAGTGAAATAAAGAACGCTAGTGTGAGCCTTTCCTTCTTGCTCTTGTAAAAGAGAAACAACTGAAATACGACCTCGCGATAAGCGGTATACGATTCCAAGCCTCGACTGCCCCAGCATTTTTACTTTCCGACCTATGTAAGGTATAAGGAAATTTATGAAGTATCATAATGTAAAAAAATGTCGAAATTTTTTTTTAGCGGAAATACACGTTTTAGGACCCCCTGATCATATTGTGACTATTAAAAAAAAAGACTTTTTTTTTGTTCCTATTACATATAAACGGCTGAATGAATTTCAATGAAACTTTACATTTCAGTTTTATGTTCTCGTTTCAAGGTCTGATTAGATTTTGAGCGTGATCAGCCCCCGGATAATGATGATTATACGACTTTTAGTTTTATAATTATTTCGATACATATACATTATTTGTAACAAATTTTGGCAATTATTTAGAAAAGGGGGAGGTCTCACCGATTTTGATGATTTTTGAATATGTTGTAAAAATCAACATTTTGAACAACTTTTTCCTATACATATAACCACCGCTTGGCCTTATTTTTCGAGATTTTTCTTCAAAAAGATTGCTGCTACTGCAATGAATTTTGTCTATATGTACATGTCCGTGACTCTGTATGCGTCAGTCCACGACTTTTTTCCTCGACTTTCGACGTTTATATTAATAAATGTGAACAGAATCTCGTTCGATTTTGACCAGAGCGCACTGCATTGGACCTTCCTCTTTCGAATGAGACCTCATCCGACCGAAAAGCTGCTCATCTAAGGACAAAATTTCTTGTTTCGAGAACCCACATTTCGGGCCGAATTGTGTCGGTATACCGCGCGCTGCATTGCTCGTGCCTGCCTATCTCCCTCGGTGTCTTTCAATCATCGATTCATTTTTGCTCATTTATTATTGACAATAAATCCAACATAGAGTCTCCCACGAAGCGGGATCTATGCAGGTGATTCAGTATTGGAATCGTACAACTCTTTTCGACAAACTGTCGCTAAATATCTCGACCCGGAAAAGTCTTTCTTTTGTAACGAATTGGAAAGTTTATTTTACGGCTGGAAAGGATGTTCTATCGCTATTAAAATTGCACGTGAAGAAAATGTGTCGTCCACTTGTAAAAGAAACTCTATGCCTGCACCGTGTTCCTCACTTTGTCCTTCGGTGACAAACAGCAAAGGCCCTTAGACTCGTTGGACCCGCTAAGGTTTCTCTTTATGCAGCCAAAGACAGTGTGTCTCAATCATCGATTCGTTTTTGCTCATTTATTATTTACAGTAAATCCAACACATACTCTCCCACGAAGCGCGTATATAAATGAAGAAGACTTTCGCGGCAATATTTTATTTTAATCAACATGCAACCCCACTCTAAAATCTTCCACAATAATGTTTCCAAAAAAACTTGATTACTATGCATTCATTTGAAAATTCTACTGTACAAAATAAAGTAACATTTATTTTCGTGAATAATGTAGGGTATGAAATTGTAGACAATAATGTAGCGAAAGGCTGCAACACATACTTTGAATATTCGCGCAAGTAGAGAGGTAACGCGTGCGCGCTCTAGCCGGATTGGAAACATTTGAAAACCTGGAAAGTATTGTCAGACTCCAAACTCGCAAAACTATTGGCCGATTCAAAACTTGATCGATTCCGAGATCCATATGGAATCGATAACTTTCTGTAGTAATTTGTGCTTGACGATTATTAAATATTAAATGTGGGTAATTATTTAGATTACGGACGGTAACACCGATTTCGGTGATTTTTGAATATGTTATAGAAATCAACATTTTGAACAACTTTTTCCTATACATATAACCACCGCTTGGCCTTATTTTTCGAGATTTTTCTTCAAAAAGATTGCTGCTACTGCAATGAATTTTGTCTATATGTACATGTCCGTGACTCTGTATGCGTCAGTCCACGATCGCCGATTTTTTCTCTTGTTTGTGACAAGAAATAATGCATAATGTGTGAAGCTAAATCTAGTTCTGTATTGCTGTCAAAGGTTCGAATATTCCGAAGTATGGAACTCGCCAAATACATTATGTAGGCTATTTAGCTGAATTCTTCTTCCATCGACAATATGATTTTAATGATCGAATAATGAAATGTTTCCCACTTCTGATAATATCAATAGAGAAAATTGAAATAGAAAATGAATACGTGGCCGACCGCCTTACGGCGGCCGGTATAAGAAAATCTAACCCAGACCTAATCCATTATATTAGTTACTAGGTAGAATAATTAGGTTTATAAGGGTTAGATGTTTTTATGCCGGCTGCCGTTAGGCACACCCATTGTCGGCCGCCTCGATGCATCTATAGAAACAATGAACAATCGGTGATTGAACGCTTACACACACGCTGCCACAGCATGTACTTACGTATAGATACAATTCATGTAGTAGCAGCGATCTTTTTGAAGAGAAATCTCGGAAACTAAGGCCGAGCGGCGGTTATATGTATAGGAAGAAGTTGTTCAAAATGTTGATTTTTACAACATATTCAAAAATCATCGAATTCGGTGAGACCCCACCTTTTCTGAATAATTACCAATGTAATAAAAATTACTCTTGTGGTTTATACCACTTGAATGTAAAAAGCAATACAGTATTTTCTCTATAGAAGTGATACTCTCGGGGCTCAATGCTCGGCTGTAGCGTGGACGAGAAACGATTCTTGATACTTTGTTGACGCTTACTGGAGGCGGCGAGTGTAGAAAAGAACAGCGAGCATATGACAAAGAGGGACTGAGCGCTCGAGGATCGTCGACTTTGATATCGTTTCTTTCGCTTCGGGTCGGCTGTGGCAAAACACAGGCGATGTTTACGGTAGCCTATACGATATCGGTGTTCTAATTCCAACCTCTACCTCTCTTGGCAGAGGTCGCAGAATGAAATACTGATTCTGTATAGGCTCCCGTAAACATCGCCTGTGTTTCGATACAGCCGATGTGGAGTGACCTGAGCGATGCATGCCTTTGATCGCTTATTGCGTTAGTAAATAGGATCTGAATTGTACATATATTGTATTTGGTGTCATTTTAATAAGAAAAGTGTTACGAATATGTTGATGAAGTTTGAGAAAAGGAATAAAAAATAAAAATAAATTTCGTTGTTGATTTAATATTGTATATGTACTGGTTAAATCGCGTCATGACTTCAGTATGTACATTTTAAAGAAAGGACAAATATAGCATACGAAGTCTCCATCGCATCACTGTCCTCAATCGCTCTCCTATTTAGCTCACTTTTTCCTGTCTCCTCTTATGATACTCGACATTTCTTTGTTCTTTACTCCTATTTTCGTTAACGCGCCCATCTTTCACTCTCTCTCGTGTACATCTTTGCTTTCGTATGCTCGGACTTGACAGCTTTTTATTAGGAAAACACAAACAGAACAGGAAAGTTATGCACTTATCCTAACATAAATGAACGCCTGATACACAAAGTACTTATCGAACGCACATTATAATACATAAGATTATATCAAGGTTATGTTATGTGGGATTTAGAAATAAGGAACGTGGTGATAAAAATATTTTATTTCGCCGGTAATCGATACAACTGAAACTCGTGTTCGCGCTCTATATACACTCTTTTGAAGACTCTTGTTTTCGTCAGCTGTTACGCTGCTTATATACTATTGTCGACCTGCTCGCGGGTTATCGCACCTTCACTCTGTCACACTCACTCACTCGCATTCTCTCTCTCACACTCATCCTTGCGGCCGTTCACTTGTCATATTTTGACGCGCGCTTTGTTATTCGGAGCGTCTCGTAACAATGAGTGTCCCGGACAAAAACGCGTGAGCACCCAAAACCTTTGCCTACTTTTATACGAGTTCATCGATCGCTCTAGCAATTATTTTATTCCTACAGTTATGATACCTTCTCTGGACCACACCTCTTGAAATAACGTGCTGTACGTCTTGCTTTCATCTGTAAAAAGAAATGTAGCATACAGGAACGAAAATAAAAGAAAAGACAAGTTTTATAGTAGACAACGATAAATTTGTTTATTTTAATATTTCGCAGTGACTCGGTTTACGGATCCTTCTTGCACGGGCCTCGTACATTAACTCGAGTCCTGGCCGCGCGCGTCGGAATCGCGTCGCTCTTCGCGACACTCACACACACACACACAGACACACATGCCCCTTCCACTCATACCCTGCCTGACATACAACAGAAAGAAATGTAATAAAAATTAGTCTTGTGGTGTATACCACTTGAATGTAGAAAGCAATACTTACATCTTCTGAAGAATGTATTATGACTGTTTCTCATATATATTTTCTTGCAACGGTACTGGCCCCTTTCAGTTGCAATTACTACTAATAGAACCTGTGACAGAAAGTTAGAACAAATTGTAATAATTTGGTATACAATACAAATTTAAATGTATTTTTTTTTTTTTTTTGTACGTGGGGAAATCCTCATGGACACCCCGAGGCCCCAAGTAGGGGGGACTTTTCCTTGAGAGGGGTCGTGCGTTGACGAAACGCATGTGGTCCGTCTTAGCCACTCGCTTCCTCCGATTTCCTAACATTCGGCCAGACTGACTCAGGTCTGTCCTCAGACTTTACATTAACTTTCGTCGTTGAAGAAACTTTAAATTGTCGGCGTAACGCAATACCGTTGTACCGCTTACGACCGACTATGGACACCGTCGTATCCCTTATCGGTTCGGAGCGCACTTTGCACCCTTTACCCAACACCACCCTACCTGAGGCACACGTCGTGCCCGTCTGGTTCGATGTTAACGTTACGAAAGGTACCGTTGTACCTTGGATTCTTAAGACACCGCGTGTCGTGACGCACGTTGCGTCCTTTGCCGTAAGTCGAAGAAACCCCTCTGGTTTCCCGTCCCTGACAAATGATGGTCATTGTCCCCGCGTCAGAGCCGTTGCTCCGATCCGGTGGTGGTCGGACTTTACCTGGTCGTCGGGTAATTATTCCTTCCCCACCTCGTTCCCTCGCGTTCGAGGCCGTGCAAGCCTTATGGTTTGGTCTTTTCTTTTCCTTTCTGTAACATAATTCAATAAATGTGAGATATCGTTCAATTTCGTAGTTGGGATTCCATTCTACTCAACGATACTTCAACAAAAAGGATACAACAAGCTTTTGCGGGTCATCACACGTTGTGATCGTCCCCCTGGATCGTAATCCATGGCTTGATTTTGTCGGCTGCAACGACTGTTCGTAGTCGCTTCACCCCTTCTCGTAGGTCTTCGACCTCATACCTATCGTTAGGTAATACGGTACGAATTCGGAATGGTCCTCTATACTTCGGCAGTAGCTTCCTACTGCTTCCGGTTGATGGGTCACTGGTAACCTGTACCAACACCAGCTCGTCCACGGTATACCTGCGAGCCTCCTTTCTCGTCCGGTCATACCGCTCCTTTTGTGCCTTTTGCTCTTCGGATATGTGTTCACTAATATCCCTTCTTAAGGCGGTCAAATCTAGCCGGTCCATCTCTTCTTGTACGGCGCTCAATATTACGCCTTCCGCTACCGTTCTTGTATCACAACCGATCAATGCCTTCATCGGTGTGGTATCAATACTTTTGTTGTGCATAGTGTTTATGGCACTCTGCACCTTCTTGACCAGTGTGTCCCAGTCCTGGGGGTCTTGGCCTGCCGCACTTGTTGCGAGAGCGTCAACAATCGTCTTGTTATATCGCTCGCATTGTCCGTTTGCTCTTGGCGTTGCCACTGCATTTAATATGTGCTTGATGCCGTATGCCTTGCACAAGGTGGCGAATCTGCGCGATGTGAAACTCGTTCCGCGATCGCTAATTATTCTCGTCGGCACACCGAATAAATACATGAGGTTCAGTAAAACCTTTTCGGTGTGACGCGTCTTCGTATCTTTTACTGGCTCCACGATGGTGAATTTCGTAAAGGCATCTACCATTACCAGTAAGTATTTGTTGCCCCTTCGGCTCGTCTCGAATGGTCCCACATGATCAATATGCAACGTGTGAAACGGAATCGGTGTTTTTTCTATCGGGTTCAACTTACATTGTTTCTTACCCGCAGTGTGCTTATAATACGCACAGCTCAAACACGCCTTCACGTATTTGTCAACGAAGCGCCGCATACCTGCGAACCAGTAATTCCGTTGAATCCGTTCTAGGGTCTTTCCCGCACTCAGGTGTCCAGCGTCATCATGGCACAGTCTGCATACCTGTAGCCTCGCGTTCTTCGGGACAACCCAAGCTATTTTATCGTCTGGCAGGCGACGGTATAGCTTATCCTTTTTCAACACGTATTCCATGAAATAGTGTTTCGTTTCCGCTGATTTGTCCTTGTCGGCGAGGACCGTCCTAATGCGTGCCAATTGTTCATCTTGAATTTGTGCAGCCGTAATCCAATCGGCCTCCGTGATGTCGACGTACGCAATCTCGAGGGTGGTCGGCTGAGGATTTCGACTGAGTGCGTCCACATGTGCCATTCTTGACCCCGGCCGATACAGAATTTCGAAAGTAAATTCCTGAACCTCTAGCCACCATCGACCTATGCGTGGCAATAAATCTCTCTTCGAGAAAGTCGTCCGTAGCGCGTTGCAGTCCGTTACGACCTTGAATTCTATCCCAAGAAGATAAACCCTGAAATGGCGTAACGCGAAAACAACTGCCATCGTTTCTAACTCGTACGAATGGTAGCAACGCTGATCCGCTGTCGTTTGTTTACTGAAATATGCAATTACTGCCATATTTCCGTCTTCCTGGCGTTGCAGAATCATCGCTCCAACACCTAATGAACTAGCGTCCGTGTGTAGTTCAGTTGGTCTCGTCGGATCAAAGATGCGTAGTACCGGTCGCGTAATTAATCTTTCCTTTACTTGTTGGAAAGCTTCTTCTTGAGCCTCTTTCCATTGCCACGGTACGTCTTTCCGTGTTAAACGCGTCAATGGCTCCACAAGCGTTGCGAAATTCTTGATGAATTTTCGGAAATAGCTGGCCAGTCCTAGAAACTGACGTACCTGCTTTATATTTCCGGGCTGTGGCATTTCTTTTACGGCGCCTATTTTCCGTTGACCTGGCCTCACTCCTTCTTTACTTATTTCCCGTCCCAAGTAGTCAATGGTTTCCTTGAAAAAAGAACATTTCTCTAACTTGAGCGTTAGGCCATGTGTTCGAAACGCTGCCAAAACTTCCCGAAGCTTGTCGATACCCTCTTCAATGGTCTTCGACGGAATTATCACGTCGTCCAGGTAAGGAAATGCCGTCGTTCCTTTCAAAGAGCCAAGGACTTTGTTGATCAGTCGTTGGAAAACTGCTGGCGCGTTCGTTAACCCAAAGGGCATTCTTAAAAACTCGTAGTGGCCCTCCGGCGTAATAAACGCTGTCTTTGCTATTGAATTTTCAGTGACTGGAACTTGATAATAGCCCGATGCTAAATCCAGACCCGTGAAATAACAATTCCCTCCTAACTTATCGATCTGGTCGTCGATAAGTGGTAAAGGGTACCTGTCCTTTATAGTTATTGCGTTTAATCTACGGTAGTCCACGCACATTCTAGTGTCCCCCGTTTTCTTTTTCACTAACGTAATCGGGCTTGCGTACGGTGATTCAGATTCCCTGATTATCCCGTTATCTAGCAGTTCTGTAATTATTTCGCGAACGATTTTCTTTTCCGGTTCTGCGAGACGGTACGGATGATACGCAATCGGCTCGTCCGTGAGACATTTGATCTCTATCGACGTCGTATTCGTCTTCCCGAGATCCTTCATTGACGACGATACGCAATCGCGGAATTCTTCGATTAACGCGACGCATAATTTTCGTCCTTTCCGTCCGATGTTACCCAAATTTAAATTAGGACTCGTCTCAATTACAAAAACATCCATCGCTGAAATTATGTGGGGTTTCTTGCAATTTCTTAAATCGTTGAATGTCAAATGCTTTCCGCGTTTCAACATTATAACATGATCTTGTTGAAGAAAGTCTCTTCCAAGTATTACCTCATGCGCGGTATACTCGTCGGGAATAACAAATGAATCTACATTCGCAACTACATTTTGGACCTTCACCGTAATTGGAGCAATTTGGTCAATTACTACCGATTGTCCGGCAAATCCTCTAAATACTGTCTCTTGCGTAGACTTT